>NC_064825.1:18976979-19601979 GCF_024166365.1 Elephas maximus indicus | reverse complement strand
GAAAACAAAAATCCTCACAATTGGACCAATAAGCAACATCATGATAAATGGAGAAAAGATTGAAGTTGTGAAGGATTTCATTTTACTTGGATCCACAATCAACAGCCATGGAAGCAGCAGTCAAGAAATCAAAAGACGCATTGCATTGGGCAAATCTGCTGCAAAGGACCTCTTCAAAGTGTTGAAGAGCCAAGATGTCACCCTGAAGACTAAGGTGCACCTGACCCAAGCCATGGTATTTTCAATCTCATCGTATGTGTGTGAAAGCAGGACAATGAATAAGGAAGACCGAAGAAGAGTTGACACCTTTGAATTGTGGTGTTGGTGAAGAATATTGAATATACCGTGGACTGCCAAAAGAATGAACAAATCTGTCTTAGAAAAAGTAGAACCAGAATGCTCCTTAGAAGCAAGGATGGCGAGACTGCGTCTTACATACTTTGGACATGTTGTCAGAAGGGGTCAGTCCCTGCAGAAGGACATCATGCTTGGCAGAGTACAGGATCAGTGGAAAAGAGGAAGACCCTCAACGGGGTGGATTGACACAGTGGGTGCAACAATGAGCTCAAGCATAGCAACAATTGTAAGGATGGCGCAGGACCAGGCAGTGTTTCATTCTGTTGTGCATAGGGCCGCTATGAGTCAGAACCGATTTGACGGCACCTAATTTTTTTTTTAACAACAACAACAACAAATACCTAGGAATGAAATGGATGGATAAATTAGTAGGTGTACATTTAACTGCCAAACTATTTTTCAAAGTCGTTGTACTATTTTACATTTCTACCAGCACTATATTAGTGTTCTATTTTCTTACACATCCTGGACAACAATTGAAATGGTCACTATTTTAAATTTTAACAATTCTAATAGGTATGTGGAAACCCTGGTGGCGTAGTGGTTAAGTGCTACAGCTGCTAACCCAAGGGTTGGTAGTTCAAATCGGCCAGGTGCTCCTTGGAAACTCTATGGGGCAGTTCTACTCTGCCCTATACGGTCGCTATGAGTCGGAATCAACTCAATGGCTCGGGGTTGGTTTTTTTTTTCTTTTTGGTAATAGGTATGCAGTAGTATCTTATTGTGGTTTTCATTTCCATTTCCCTAATGACTAGTGGGTCACTATGAGTCAAAATCCACTCAACAGCAATGAATTTGAATTCAATGTCTATGATAATGCTGTTGATCATTTTGTCATGTCCTTATTTATCACCCATATATTTTCTTTGGCATGTCTATTCAGACTTTTGCTCTCCCTCTTTTTCTCCAGTTATTTAAATTTTGAGAGTTCTTTATAAATTCTGATGCAAAACTATTGTCAGATATATAACTGAATATTTTCTTTGAGTTTATGACCTGTCTTTAGGTTCTCTTAACAATGCCTTTTGGAGAACAGATGTTTTAATATTGGTAATGTTTAATATATTGATTTACACTTTCATGGATTATGTGTTCAGTGGTGTAGTTGAAAAGTCTTTGCCTAACCCAAGGTCATAAAAACTTAGTCCTGTGTTTTTTTCTGGTTTTAAAATTTTAGTTTTTACATTTATATCTAAGATTCATTTAAGTTACTTTTTAAATTTGGTATGAGATATGGCTCAAAGTTCATTATTTTGAGTATGGATATCCAACTGTTCTAGAACACTTTGTTGACAAACTATCCTTTCTCCACTTAATTGTGTTTGCATCTCTGTCGAAAATAATTACTAATATATGTGAGGGTCTTTCTGAACTATCTATTCTGTGTCATTATCCTATTTGTCAATCTTTATGTCAATAACATACTACCTTGATTGCTGTAGCTGTATAATACATCGTGGATACTTGAAGTATTAATGCTCCAAATTTCTTCTTTTTTAAAATTGTTTTAGCTATTCTAGACCCTTTGCATTCTCCTATTTAGGATTGGTTTGTCAATTTCTACAAGAAAGCCTGATGAAAGTTTGAGATTGAACTGTAGGTCGGTTTGGTGAGAATTGACATCTCACCAATCTTGAGACTGCCAACCCATGAACATGGTATATCTCTCCATTTACTTAGGTCTTTAATTTCTCTTAGGAATGCTTGGTAGCTTTCAGTGTACAAGCCTTTGAAATCTTTTGTCAGACTTATTTCCAATTATTTATTTTTGATACTACCGTAAAGCAATATATAAATTAGTTTCCTATTGCTACATAACAAATCACCACAAACTTAGCAGCTTAAAATAACACCCTTTTATTACCTCACAGTGTCCATAGGTTCAGAAGTCCAAGCATGACTTGGGTGGATCCACTGTTGCAGGGCTCACATGACTGCAATCTATGTATCAGGCAGGACTGCATTCTTACCTAAGGCTCCTCCTCTTTCAAGCCCATTCAAGTTGTGGGCAGAATTCAGTACTTTGCAGCTATAGAACTCATGGTGGCTTGCTCATTCTTTGAGGCCAGCAGGAGAAAAACTCATGCTTTTCAATGCGTCCTGCCTGATTCAGTTAAACATACCTATACTGTCTTCCTTTTGATTGAACTAAAAATGATTTGGGATCTTAATTACATCCGCAAAATTTTTTTTTGCCATAGACATGGCAAAATTGTGGGAGTGAAATCCATCATATTCAAAGTTTTGCCCACACTCAAAGAGAGTATGAACAAACTATGCAAATTGTTTATATCAGAGGGCGGGAATTTTGGAGACTTAGTTACCTAGAGCTGCTATAACAGAAATACCACAAGTTGGTGGCTTCAACGAACAGAAATTTATTTTCCCACTGTTTTGGAGGCTAAAAGTCTGAATTCAGGGTGCCAGCTCTAGGGGAAGACTTTCTGTCTCTGGGGCTCTGGGGGAAGGTCCTTGTCTCTTTTCAGCATCTATTACGTGGTTCCTTGGTGACCTTCATATGGCATGGCATCTATCTTCCCTCATGTCTGCTTGTTTCTGTGTGCCTAATCTGCTCTTTTTATATCTTAAAGGTGATTGGCTTAAAACACACTCTACACTGATAAGATCTCTTAACATAACAAAGAAAACACATTCCCAAATGGGATTTTAACCACAGGTTATAGAGGTTAGGATATGCAACACATTTTGGGGGGTCAAAATTCAATCCATAACAGGGACAACCCTATAATTATGCCTCATTTCTGTTTTTCATTGTTAGTGTGTAGAAATACAAATAATTTTTTAACTGGAACGTTGAAGGTGAATGTCTTCATTTTTTTTTCCTTCTGCCTGAAGGGCTTCCATCAGCTTCTTGCAGTGTAGGTCTACTTGTGATAAATTATTTCAGCTTCCATATTTCCGAAGAAATCTTTATTTTGCCTTTGTTTTTATAAGACGTATTTGCTAGGTATAAAATTGTAGCTTGACAGTTTGAAAATATAGATCCACACAAAAGAATGAAGTACGATGGAAATAACTTTTTTCTAATTATTTTAACAACTTTTTTAAACTGTGTAAACAAAATGATTAAGAGGTACAGCTGCTAATCAAAAGGTCAGCAGTTCAAATCCACTGGGCACTTCTTAGAAACCCTGTGGGGCAGTTCTATGCTGTTCTTTAGGGTCACTGTGAGTTGGAATCGACTCGACGGCAAGGGGTTTAAACCAAATGATAATATGTAGAGTAGGTTTTCTAAAATATACAAAAGTAAAATGTATGACAACAATAGTATAAAGTTCATGAGGGGAAAATGAAAGTATACTATTGTAAAGTTCTTGTATATAAAGTCATATAATATCACTTGATGGAAGACTATAATAAATTAAATATGTACTATATAATATAATATAAAAAAATTTTTTTTTATGTTGCTGTTGGGTTCCATGGAGTGAGTTCCAAATCATAGTGACCCTATGTACAACAGATTGAAACACTGCCTAGCCCTGTGCCATCTTCACAGTCCTTAGTACGTTTGAGCCCATTGTTGCAGCCACTGTGCCAATCCATTTCATTGAGGATCTTCCTCTTTTTTGCTGACCCTCTACTTTACCATGAATGATGTCCTTTTCCAGAGACTGATCCCTTTTGATAACATGTTCATCACCATCCTCACTCTAAGGAGCATTCTGGCTGTACTTCTTCCAAGACAAATTTTTTGTTCTTCTGGTAGCAATGGTATATTCAATATTCTTTGCCAATGGCATAATTCAAGTGCATCAATTCCTCTTTGGTATTTCTTATTCATTGTTCAGATCTCACATGCATATGAGGCTGTTGAAAATACCATGCCTTGGGTCAGGTGCAGCTCAGTCCTCAAGTTGATGTCTTTGCTTTCTAACAATTTAAAGAGGTCTTTTGCAGATTTGTCCAATGCAATATGTTGTTTGATTTCTTGACTGCTGCTTCCATGGGTGTTGACTGTGGATCCCAGTAAAATGAAATCCTTGACAACTTCAATCTTTCCTCCATTTATCTTGATGTTACTTATTGGCCCAGTTGTGAGGATTTTTGTTTTCTCTATGTTGAGGTGTAGTCCATACGGGAAGCTGTAGTCTTTGATCTTCATCATTAAATACTTCAAGTCCTCTTCACTTTCAGCAAGCAAGGCTGTGTCATCTGCATATTGCAGATTGTTAATGAGTATTCCTCCAATTCTGATGCTGCGTTCTTCTTCATATAGCCCAGCTACTCAGATAATTTCCTCAGCATACATATTGAATAAGTGTGGTGAAAGGATACAACCTTGACACAGAACTTTCGTGATTTTAAGCTATGCAGCATCCACTTGTTCTTTTCAAATGACAACCCCTTGGTTTACGTATAGGTTTTGCATGAGCACAACTAAGTGAAATAAATAGAATCTATAATAACACCACTATTACTATTCTACCAAGTGTCTGTCAGTTTGTCATACTCTTGTGGCTAGTGTGTTGCTGTGATGTGACACTGGAAACTTTGCCACCAGTATTTCACATAGTGACAGGGTCACCCATGATAGACAGATTTCAGTAGAGCTTACAGACTAATACAGACTAGGAAGAAGGACCTGGCAGAATAACTCTGAAAAAATTGGCTAGTGAAAACATTATGAATAGCAATACAACATTGTCTGATATAGTGCTGGAAGATGAGCCCCTCCTGTTGGAAGGTACTCAAAAGATGACTGAGAAAGCGCTGCCTCCTCAAAGTAGTGTTGACCTTAGTGACGTGGATGGAATCAAGCTTTTGAGACCTTTATTTGCTGATGTGGCACAACTGAAAATGAGAAACAGCTGCAGGCATCCATTAATAATCAGAACATGGAATGTACCAAGTATGAATCCGGGAAAATTTGAAGTTGACAAAAGTGAAATGGGATGCATAAAGATCAATACCCTAGGCACTAGTGAGCTGAAATGAGCTGGTATTGGTCATTTTGAATCAATCGTACTGTATACTATGCAGGCAATGACAAATTGAAGAGGAAAGGGGTCATGTTCATCATCAAAAAGAATATTTCAAGATCTATCCTAAAGCACAACTCTGTCAGTGATAGGACAATATCCATACACCTACAAGAAGACCAGTTAATACAATTATTATTCAAATTTACACACCAACCACTAAGGCCAAGGATGAGGAAATTGAAGAGTTTTACCACCTTCTGCAGTCTGAAATTGATTAAACATGCAATCAAGATGTGTTGATAATTACTGGTGAGTAGACTGCAAAAGCTGGAAATGAAGAATTGGTAGCTGGAAAATATGACCTTGGTGATAGAAATGATGCCAGCGATAGCATGATACAGTTTTGCAAGAACAACCACTTCTTCTTTGCAAATACCTTTTTTCAACAACATAAATGGAGACCGTACACGTGGCCCTCACTAGATGGAATATACAGGAATCAAATTGACTACATCTGTGGAAAGAGACAATGGAAAAGCTCAACATCATCAGTCAGAACAAGGCCAGGGCCTGACTGGAACAGACCATCAATTACTCATATCCAACTTCAAGTTGAAGTTGAAGAAAATTAGAACAAGTTCATGAGAGCCAAAGTATGACCTTGAGTATATCCCACCTGAATATAGGGACCAAGGCTAATGACTGAAAACCAGACAAGTTGTGGAGTGGTGTCAAGGACATCACACATGAAGAAAGCAAGAGGCCATTAAAAAGACAAGAAAGAAAGATAAGACCAAAATGGATGTCAGAAGAGGCTCTGAAAGTTGCTTTTGAGCTTCGAGTAGCTAAAGTGAAAGGAAGAAATGATGAAGTCAAAGAGCTGAACAGAAGTTTTCAAAGGCGACTCGAGAAGACAAAGTAAAGTATTATAATGACATGTGCAAAGAGCTGGAAGTAGAAAACCAAAAGGGAAGAGCATGCTTGGCATTTCTCAAGCTGAAAGAACTGAAGAAAAAATTCAAACCTCGAGTTGCAAAATTGAAGGATTCTGTGGGGAAAATATTAAATGATGCAGGGAACATCAAAAGAAGATGGAAGAAATACACGGAGTCACTGTACCAAAAAGAATTGATTGATGTTCAGGCATTTCAGGAAGTAGCATATGATCAAGAACCAGTGATAGAAAAGGAAGGGGCCTGAGCTTCACTGAGGGCATTGGCAAAAAACAAAGCTTGACTGAATACCAATGGAGATGTTTCAATAAACAGATGCACTGCTGGAAGTGCTCACTCATCTATGCCAGGAAATTTGGAAGAGAGCTACCTGGCCAACTGACCTGGAAGAGATCCATGTCTGTATCCATTGCAAAGAAAGGTGATCCAACAGAATAGTGAAAACTATTGAACAGTATCATTAATATCACACACAAGTAAAATTTTGCTGAAGAGCATTCAAAAGTAGCTGCAGCAGTACACCAACAGAGAACTGCCATAAATTCAAGCCGGATTCAGAAGAGGACTCAGAACCAGGAATGTCATTGATGATGTCAGATGGATCCTGGCTGAAAGCAGAGAATACCAGAAAGATGTTTACCTGTGTTGTATTGACTACGCAAAGGCATTTGACTGTGTCATTCATAACAATTATGGATAACACTGTGAAGAATGGGAATTTCACAACACTTAATTGTGCTGATGAGGAACCTATAGTTAGACCAAGAGGCAGTCCTTTGAACAGAACAAGGGGATACTGCGTGGTTCAGTCAGGAAAGGTGTGCATCCTTTTACCATACTTATTCAATCTGTATGCTGAACAAATAATTGGAGAAGCTAGACTATATGAAAAAACATGGCATCAGGATTAGAGGAAGACTCATTAACAACCTGTGATATGCAGATGACACAACCTTGCTTGCTGGAAGTGAAGAGGTCTTGAAGCACTTACTGAAGAGGGTCAAAGACCACGCCTTCAGTATGGATTGCACCTTAACATGAAGAAAACAAAAATCCTCGTGACTGGACCAATAAGCAACATCATAGGAAACAGGAAAGATTGAAATTGTCAAGGATTTCATTTTACTTGGATCCAGAATCAACACCCACGGAAGCAGCAGTCAAGAAATCAGATGACCCATTGCATCGGGCAAATCTGCTTCCAAAGATCTCTTTAAAGTGTTAAAAAGAAAAGATGTCACTTTAAGGAATAAGGTGCACCTGACCTAAGCCATGGTATTTTCAATTGCCTTGTATGCATGTGAAAGCTGGACAATGAGTAAGAAGACCTAAGAAGAACTGATGCCTTTAAATATGGTGCTGGCAAAGAATATTGAATATAACATGGACTGCCAGAAGAATGAACAAATCCGTCTTGGAAGAAGTACAGCCAGAATGGCAAGACTTCATCTCACATAATTTGGACATGTTATCAGGAAGGACCAGTCCCGAGAAGGGCATCATACTTGGCAAAATAGAGGGTCAGGAGAAAAGAGGAAGACCTTCAATGAGGTGGATTGACCCAGTGGCTGCAACAATGGAGTCAAACAGAACAACAATTGTGAGGGTGACACAGGACCAGGCAGTGTTTCTTTTTGCTGTGCATGGGGTTGCTATTCGTTGGAATTAACTGCATGGCACTTAGCATTGGTAACATAGCAACCCTAGAAGGGCTACAGCTAATAAACCAACAAAGGAGATAAAATATAATCATAAACAATACTCAGTTAATAAAAAAGAAGGCAGGAATGGAGGGAAACAGGAACAAAGGATAGATGGAATAGAAAAGGAGCAAAATGATACATTTAAACCTAAGAGTATCAATATTCAACTTAAATGGAAATGGTATAAATACTTAAGAAAAAAAAAGGCAGAGATAGATGGGATAAAAAATACCCAAATAAATATGTTGCCCATAAGAAACAAACTTCAAATATAAAGACACAAGTAAGTAAAAAGTAAAAGAATGAGAAATCTAAATTTAAGGATTGAAAGAAAGCAGTAATTACAGGAAAACTAAAGCCCAAAGGGAAATATGACTATAGAGATAAATAGAACTTCAAGACTTGTAGGTCAAAATCAAGAATTATCATATATGTAGTTGGAGTCACATGTGGAGAGAAGAGAGAGACTGGGGTAGAAAAAAATGACTGAAGAAATAAAGACTAACGAGTTTCTAAATTTAAATAGAATGGTATGGCTATAGAACCTGAAAATGGGATAAATACTCAGAAGTAATGCTTAGGCATATCATAATCAAATTCCTGAAAGCAAAAGATAAAGTCTTAAGCAACCAAAGGAAGGAAAAGACACATTATGTACAGAGGAATGGAGATAAGGATTACAGCAAACCTTGCACTGGAAACAAATGCAAGGCATAGGACAATTAAGCAACATCTTTAAAGTCCTGGAAAATGGCAGAGGTGAAATTTCGGCAGAATGGAGGTTTGAAAAAGAAACTAGGACATTGTGCAGATACTTTTAATGTGGTTTTGTAGAGGCATTCCCTAGATCTTCAGAGAATAGCACAGAATCTGATGTTACCCAGCCATCTACTAATTCCAATGATTTTTTAGTTGATTATGAGTTTTCTACATAATAGAGATAGTTTCTTCTTTGTGAACTAGGGTTGTTTTGTGTCTTCATTTCCAAAAGTTATTGCTCTTATTTTTGTTTCAAAGGTATTGGACCAGGACTTCTAGAATAGTTAAATAAGCGAGTAACTTCAGTAGCATGTATGATCCATGAGGTCAGAACATTGTTAGCTTTGCTAGCTGATCGCTCTCAGTGTTTAGAATAAGCTATGGCACAGAGGAGGTATTCAAAATATATTTTTGAATGAACGAATATTGATACTATTCTTATATTTTACTTTTTTTTTTTTATGGCAGTGACTCGGTGCAACATTTTCCCAATGCTAGCTAATAAGTGTAATTTGAAAAAAGGGTTGTATGTTTATTTCACAGCCTTTGATATGCTAATGTATTTGTGACTACTAGGGAGATATAATAATGTGCAGCAGTTCCCAAATGGATTTGATTGTAGGACCCTTTGTTTTCTCTTGTAGTATAGACACAACTATATTTGTTGTGTTCTTTTGTTTTAAGATAAATATGTACCTCGAACACATCCTTCTAATTGTAGTTATTAGAAGTTAGTTTTAGCAGTATGTTGAATTATGTACAATATGAATATTATTTTACTGCCTTTTTGAAATGACCCTGATTCCTTTTTTTTACTTGCTTATAAAAACCAACCCCCATGCGTCTGTCAGTTTGTCGTACTGTGGGGGCTTTCGTGTTGCTGTATGCTGGAAGATATGCCACTGGTATTCAAATACCAGCAGACTCACCCATGGTAGACAGGTTTCAGCCGAGCTTTCAGACTAAGACAGACTGGGAAGAAGGACCTGGCAGTCTACTTCTGAAAAAAATTAGCCACTGAAAATCCTATGAATAGTAGGGGGACATTGTCTGATATAGTGCCGAAAGATGAGCCCCTCAGGTAAGAAGGCACTCAAAGGACAACTGGGAAAGAGCTGCCTCTTCAAAGTAGGGTTGACCTTAATGACGTGGATGGAGCCAAGCTTTCAGGTTCTTCATTTGCTAATGTGGCATGACTCAAAATGAGAAGAAACGTGCATAATACTTGGAATACTTAGAAAATTGAATGTACAAAGTATGAATCTAGGAAAACACGAAATTGTCAAAAATGAAATGGAACACATAAACATTGATATCCTAGGCATTAGTGAGCTGAAATGGACTGGTATTGGCCATTTTGAATCAGACAATTATATGGTCTACACTGCCAGGAATGACAAATTGAAGAGGAATGGCATTGCATTTATTGTCAAAAAGAATATTTTAAGATCTATGCTGAAGTACAACGCTGTCAGTGATAGGATAATATTCACATGCCTGCAAGGAAGACCAGTTAATACAACTACTATTTGAATTTGTGTACCAACCACTAAGGCCAAAGATGAAGAAATTGATGATTTTTACCAACTTCCGCAGCCTGAAATTGATTGAACATGCAGTCAGAATGCACTGGTAATTACTGGTAGTTGGAATGCAAAAGTTGGAAACAAAGAAGGAACGGTAGTTGGAAAAGTTAGCCTTGGTGATAGAAATGAAGCCAGAGATCACATTATAGAATTTTGCAAGACCAACAACTTCTTCATTGCAAATATCTCTTTCAACAACATAAATGCTGACTATACACCTGGGCCTTACCAGAGGGAATATACATGTCAGTGGAAAGAGATGATGGAAAAGCTCAATATCATCAGTCAGAACAAGGCCAGAAGACCATCAATTGCTCATATGCAAGTTGAAGTTGAAGAAAATTAGAACAAGTCCACAACAGCCAGAGTATGACCTTGAGCATATCCCACCTGAATTTAGAGACCATCTCAAGAACAGATTTGACACATTGAACACTAATGATCAAAGACCAGACGAGTTGTGGAATGACATCAAGAACATCATACATGAAGAAAGCAAGAGGTTATTAGAAAGACAGGAAGTAAAAGACCAAAATGGATGTCAGAAGAGACTCTGAAACTTACTCTTGAATGTCAAATAGCTAAAGCGAACGGAGGAAATGATGAAGTAAAAGCTGAACAAAAGATTTCAAAGAGCATCTCAAGAAGACAGAGTAAAGTATTATAATGACATGTGCAAAGACCTAGAGTTAGGAAACCGGAAGGGAAGAACACCCTCAGCATTCCTCAAGCTGAAAAAACTAAAGAAAAAATTCAAGCCCAGAGTTGCAATAGTGAAGGATTACGTGTGCAAAATTTTGAACAACGCAGGAAGTATCAAAAGGTGAAAGGACTACACAGAGTCACCGTACCAAAAAGAATTGGTCGACGTCCAGTCATTTCAGGAGGCAGCATATTATCAAGAACCAGTGATACTGAAGGAAGAAATCCAAGTTGCATTGAAGACATTAGTGAAAAATAAGGCTTCAGGACTTGATGGAATACCAACTGAGATGTTTCAACAAATGGATGTTGCTCTGGAAGTGCTCACTTGTCTATGCTAGGAAATTTGGAAGAGAGTTACTTGGTCAACTGACTGGAAGAGATCCATATTTATACAGAAAGGTGATTCAACAGAAGCAGAAATTATGGAACAATATCATTAATATCACACACAAGTAAAATTTTGCTGAAGATCATTCAAAAGTGGCTGCAGCAGTACATCAACAGGGAACTTCCATAAATTCAAGCCAGATTCAGAAGAGGATGTGGAACCAGGAATATCATTGCTGATGTCAAATGGATCCTGGCTGAAAGCAGAGAATACCAGAAAGATGTTTACCAGTGTTTTATTGACTATGCAAAGGCATTCGGCTGTGTGGATCATAACAAACTATGGATAACATTGTGTAGAATGGGAGTTCCAGAACACTTAATTGTGCTCACAAGGAACCTGTACATAGATCAAGAGGCAGTTGTTCAAACAGAACAAATAGATATGCATGGCTTAAAGTCAGGAAAGGTATCTTTTCACCACACTTATTCAGTCTTTATGCTGAGCAAATAATTCCAGAAGCTGGACTATATGAAGAAGAATGGGGCATCAGGATTGGAGGAAGACTCATTAACGACCTGCGTTATGAAGATGACACAACGTTGTATGCTGAAGGTAAAGAGGACTTGAAGCACTCACTGATGAATATCAAAGACTACAGCCTTCAGTACGGATTATACCTCAACATAAAGAAAACAAAAATCCTCATGATTGGACCAATAAGAAACATCATGACAAACGGAGAAAAGATTGAAATTGTCAAGAATTTCATTTTACTTGGATCCGCAATCAACCATGGAAGCAGCAGTCAAGAAACGAAACAACACATTGCATGGGGGAAATCTGCTGCAGAAGACCTCTTTAAAGTGTGAAAAAAACAAGATGTCACTTTAAGGACTAAGGTGTGCCTAACCCAAACCATGGTGTTTTCTATCACCTCATATGCATGCTAAAGCTGGAAAATGAATAAGGAAGACAGGAGAAGAATTGACACCTTTGAATTGTGGTTTTGACAAAGAATATTGAATATACCATGGGCTGCTAAAGGAATGAACAAATCTATCTTGGAAGAAGTACAGCCAGAATGCCTCTGGGAAGCATGAATGGCAAGATTTTGTCTCAGATACGTTGGACATGTTATCAGGAGGGATCAGTTCATGGAAAACGAGTAGTTTGCTTTGAGTAGAAGATTAGCAAAAAAAGAAGAGAAGGATTGACACAGTGGCTGCAATAGTGGGCTCAAGCATAACAATGATTGTGAGGATGGCACAGGACCTGGTGATGTTTCATTTTGTTGTGCCTAGGAATGCTATGAGTTGGAACCACATGACGGCACCTAACAATGCCAGCAATGTAAAACCAAACCAAACCCATTGCTGTGAAGTAGATTCAGACTCATAGGGACCCTATAGGACAGAGTAGAACTGCGTCACAGGGTTTTCAGCAAGTGGCTAGGGGATTCAAACTGTGGACCTTTTGGTTAGCAGCCGAGCACTTGACCACTGTGCCACCAGGTCTCCTACTTGCCTATAGACCTTATGTATTATAGGAATACATTTCCTGAGAGTAAAACATATTTGAGATAAACTTCCCTTTATTTAATTAGTCTATTGTTTCTTTCTCTTCTTGACTCCCAAATTTATATTTTAGTTCTGATGTAATGCCTCAAATCTACTGACTTTTTAGCTGCCTAGTAGACATGTAAACCTGTTTATGTTGACATCTCAAACTCACAATGTCTATAACAATGCTGTTCAATAGACATAAAAAGTGAGCAAGGTATGTAATTTTCAAAAATTTTATTTATTTTGTTGATGAGAATATATACAGCAAAATATACCAATTCAACAGTCTCTACATATACCATTTAGTGATACTGATTACATTGTTCGATTTGTACAACCATTCTCACCCTCCTTTTCTGAGTTGTTGCTCCCCATTAACATAAATTCAATGCCCCTTAAGGATCCTATCTAATCTTTCTAGTTGCTGTTGGCAATTTGGTCCCATACAGATAGTTCTTAAAAGAGCATAATACTCAAGACAGACGTTTTTACTAGTTAAACTAAATTATTGTTTGGTTTTAAGAAGACTTCAGGGAATATTTTTGGTTTAAAAATTAAAGATTATCTCCAGGCAACAGTTTCAGGGGTTCATCCAACCTTCATGGCTCCAGTCTGGATTCCATGAGAATTTGAAATTCTGTTCTCCATTTTTCCTCTTTTGATCAGGATTCATGTAAAGAATATTTGGTCAAGATGTTCAGTAATGGTAGCTGGGTACCATCTAGTTATTCTAGTCTATTCCAAAGGGGTCATGGAGTCAATTAGCCACATATCCGAAATCCTCCTTCTGTTTCTGACTCTCCTTCTCCCTCTGTTTCTCCAGGAGAATAGAGACCAGTTGTGCTTTGAATGGCCGCTTGCAAGCTTTTAAGACTCTAGGCACTATGCAATGAACTAGGAGGTAGAACAGAAGCACTACGTGTGTTATTAGGCCAGTTAACTGGGATGTCCCATGAAACCATGTTGCTAACCCTTCAAACCAAGTGACCAAATACCATGAGGTTTTCGGTTGTACATAAGCAGCTTCAGCAGCTAGCCACTGATTGTTGTTGTTGCTACAAATGTATCTATCACACAACTTTTGTCAGCTCAACTTTTTATAGGTGTACAGCTACCTGACAGCAATTACAATAATTGGCTGTGCAACGATATTCTTTTTTTTTTCAAAGCCCTGCTCCTTTATTCAGATTTCCTTAGTTTTTGTTTTGTTTTTTTTTAGTTTTTACCTCTCATGTCCTTTTTTTTTATTTTTATTAACTTTTATTAAGCTTCAAGTGAACGTTTACAAATCCAGTCTGTCACATATAAGTTTACATACATCTTTCTCCGTACTCCCACTTGCTCTTCCCCTATTGAGTCAGCCCTTTCAGTCTCTCCTTTCATGACAATTTTGCCAGCTTCCCTCTCTCTCTATCCTCCCATCCCCCCTCCAGACAAGAGTTGCCAACACACTCTCAAGTGTCCACCTGATATAATTAGCTCACTCTTCATCAGCATCTCTCTCCCACCCGCTGACCAGTCCCTTTCACGTCTGATGAGTTGTCTTCGGGGATGGTTCCTGTCCTGTGCTGACAGAAGGTCTGGGGAGCATGGCCGCCGGGATTCCTCTAGTCTCAGTCAGACCATTAAGTATGGTCTTTTTATGAGAATTTGGGGTCTGCATCCCACTGATCTCTTGTTCCCTCAGGAGTTCTCTGTTGTGCTCCCTGTCAGGGCAGTCATCGACTGTGGCCGGGCACCAACTAGTTCTTCTGGTCTCAGGATGATGTAGGTCTCTGGTTCATGTGGCCCTTTCTGTCTCTTGGGCTCTTAGTTGTCGTGTGACCTTGGTGTTCTTCATTTTCCTTTGCTCCAGGTGGGTTGAGACCAATTGATGCATCTTAGATGGCTGCTTGTTAGCATTTAAGACCCCAGACGCCACATTTCAAAGTGGGATGCAGAATGTTTTCATAATAGAATTATTTTGCCAATTGACTTAGAAGTCCCCTCAAACCATGGTCCCCAGACCCCCGCCCCTGCTCCGCTGACCTTTGAAGCATTCATTTTATCCCGGAAACTTCTTTGCTTTTGGTCCAGTCCAATTGAGCTGACCTTCCATTTATTGAGTGTTGTCTTTCCCTTCACCCAAAGCAGTTCTTATCTACTGATTAATCAAAAAAAAAAAAACCCTCTCCCTCCCTCCCTCCCTCCGCCCTTCGTAACCACAAAAGTATGTGTTCTTCTCAGTTTTTACTATTTCTCAAGATCTTATAATAGTGGTCTTATACAATATTTGTCCTTTTGCCTCTGACTAATTTCACTCAGCATAATGCCTTCCAGGTTCCTCCATGTTATGAAATGTTTCAGAGATTCGTCACTGTTCTTTATCGATGCGTAGTATTCCATTGTGTGAATATACCACAATTTATTTACCCATTCATCCGTTGATGGACACCTTGGTTGCTTCCAGCTTTTTGCTATTGTAAACAGAGCTGCAATAAACATGGGTGCGCATATATCTGTTTGTGTGAAGGCTCTTGTATCTCTAGGGTATATTCCGAGGAGTGGGATTTCTGGGTTGTATGGTAGTTCTATTTCTAACTGCAACGATACTCTTAATCAATGTGATATTTCCATCACCGTTAACATCTCTTTCTTCTCCCTCCCATCCCTGGTAACCACTAATAAACTTTGTTCTCTATACATTGGCCTTTTCTTGTCTTTTTATGTAAGTGAGGTCATATAATAATACTTGTCCTTTTGTGATTGATTTATTTCACTTAGCATAATGTCTTTCAGCTCTATCCATGTTGTAGCATATAACAAGACTTCATTTCTTCTACTGGCTGAGTAGTATTCCATTGCATGTATGTACCACATTTTTTTATGGGCATTTAGATTGTTTCCATCTTTTGGCTATCATGAACAGTGCTGCACTGGACGTTGGTGTACAAGTCTCTGCTAACAAGTCATTTGGGTATGTATCTAGGAGTAGAATTGCGGGGTCGTATGGTTTTTTTTAAGGTAGTTCCACCCCACAGAGTTTCCAAGGAGAGCCTGGTGGATTCAAACTGCTGACCTCTTTATTTTTAGTTGTTTGAGGAACTGCCACACTGTTTTCTACAACCGCTGTACCATTTTGCATTCCCCACATCCTCACCAACATTTGTTATTTTCTGTTTTGTATCTTTTTGATCTTAGCCATCCTGGTGGGAGTGAAACGGTATCTCATTGTGGTTTTGATTTGCATCTCTCCGGTGGTCAGTGGTGCTGAGCATCTTTTCATGTATTTGGTGGCCATTTATATGTCCTCTTTGGTGAAATGTCTGCTCAAATCCTTTGTTATTTTATGATTGGGTTGTCTATCTTTTTGTTAAGTTGTTGAAGTTTTATATTTATTTTGGTTATTAGATTTTTGTCTGATATATGGCTTCTGAAGATATTCTCCCAGTGGGTAGCTTGTCTTTTTTGCTTTTTTTTTTTTTCTGTAAAGTCTTTTGATGAACAAACATTTTTAGTTTTTATGAAGTCCATTTATTTAATTTGTCTTTTGCTCTTTGTGATTTTGTTATTACATTAAATAATCCATTGTTAAACACTAGGCCTGACAGCATTGCCCCTGCTTTTTCTTATTTATGGTTTTAGTTTGCACATTTAGGTCCGTAATCCATTTTGAATTTATTTTTGTGTATGGTGTGAGGCATGATCCTGTTTCATTTTTCTCCATGTGGAAATCTAATTTTCCCAGCACCATTTATTAAGGAGACCCTTATTTCCCTATCAAGTGGACACAGCACTCTTGTAAAAAAAAATCAGCTGACCATAAATGTGCTGGTTTATTTCTGTACTCTCAATTCTATTCCCTTGTCCATGTGTCTATTATTATACCACTATGAGACTGTTCTGATTATTGTAGTTGTATAGTATGTTTTAAATTCAGGAAATGTGAGTCTTCCTACTTTGTTCTACTCTTTCAACATTGCTTTAGCTGTTTGGGGCCTCTTGTCCTCCCATATAAAAGTGAGGATTGGTTTTTCTATTTCTGTAAAGAAGGCTTTGGAATTTTGATCAGGATTGCATTGAATCTATAGATCACTTTGAGTAGTATTGACTTTTTAACAATATTAAGTGTTTCAGTCCATGAACATGCAACATCTTTCTGTTTATTTAAGTCTTCTTTAATCTCTTTCATCAGTGTTTTATAGTTTTCATGGTATAAGTCCTTCTCGTCCCTGGTTATACTTATTCTTAGGTATTTTATTCTCTTAGATGCTATTGTAAAGAGAATTGTTTCCTTATTTTCCCTTTCAGATTTCCCATTGCTGATGTATAGAAACCCAATTGATTTTTGTTTGTTGACCGGGTATGCTGCAACTTCACTAAATTCCCTTATTAGCCTTAGAAGTTTTTTCGTGAACTCTTTGGGATTTTCTATATAAAGGATCACATCCATGAACAGAGATAATTTTACTTCTTCTTTTCCAATACGGCTACCTTTTATTTCTTTTCCTTGTCTTATTGCTCAGAGTAGGACTTCTATTACAATATTGAATTGAAGTGGTGAGAACATGCATCCTTGTCTTAGTCCCAGTTTCGAGGTGAAAGCTCTCAGTCTTTCTCTGTTAAGTATAATGTTGGTTGTTGGTTTTTCATATATGCCTTGAATCATATTGAAGAATTTCCCTTCTATTCCAATCCTCCTGAGGTTTTAAGTCAAGAAAGGGTGTTGGATTTCATCAAACGCTTTTTCTGCATCCATAGAGAAGGTCATGTGGTTCTTTTCTTTTGTCCTATTGATGTCGTGTATTACATCGATTGATTTTCTAATGTAGAACCATCTCTCCCTTTCTGGAATAAATTCCACTTGGTCATGGTGTATGACTCTTTTAATATGCTTTTGGATTATCTTCACTAGTATTTTGTTGAGGGTTTTTGAATCTATATTCATAAGAGATATTGGCCTGTAGGTTTCTTTTCTTGTGGTGTCTTTGTCTGGTTTGGGTATCAGGTTATTTTTGCTTCATAAAATGAATTAAAGAATATTCCTTCCTTCTCTATCTTTTGGAGGAGTTTAAACAGTATTGTTATCAATTCTTCTCTAAATGTTGGTAGAATTCCCCAGTGAAACCATCTGGTCTAGGACTTCTTTTTGTTGGGAAGTTTTTGATCACTGATTTGATTTCTTCATTTGTGGGTCTGTTAAAACTTTTTTCTTCCTCTTGAATCAGTTTGGGTAGATTGCGTGCTTCTAAGAATTTGTTCATTTCGTCTAGGTTATCTAGTACGTTTCTGTACAGTTCTTCATAACAAAGTCTAACATAGTCATAATTCTCTTTATTTCTACCAGGCTAGTTGTAATGTTCCCTCTTTCATTTTTTATTTTGGTTATTTGCATCTTTTCCCTTTTTTTAAATTTTATCGATCTTTTCATAGAACCAACTTCTGGTTTTACTGAGTCTATAGTTTTTCTGTTTTCTACTTTATTTCTGCTCTGATCTTTGTTATTTCCTTTATTCTGGTAGGCTTAAGCTTAGTTTGCATTTCTTTTTCTTATTCCTGGAGTGGTTGAGTTAGGCTGTTAATTTGAAAATCTTCTTTTTTCCTGTAGGTATTTATTTCTGTAAGTTTCCTTCTGAGTACTACCTTTGCTGCATCCAATAAGTTTTGGTATGTTGCACTTTTGTTTTCATTTGACTCTAAGAAATTTGTGATTTCTCCTTTTGATTTCTTCCTTAACCCGTACTAGTTTAATAGTGTGCTGTTTAATTTCCATATGTTTGTGTATTTTCCAGGCTTTTTTTTTTTCTCTTATTGATTTCTAGATTTGCTCCCGTTTTAGTCAGAGAAAATACTTTGTATGATTTTAGTCTTTTAAAATGTATCAAGACTGGCTTTGTGACCTAACATGTGATCTATCCTGGAGAATGATCTATGCACTGGAGTGGAATGTATATGATGCTGTTTATATGTCTGTTAAATCTAGTTGGTTTATAGTGTCATTCAGGTCCTGTGTTTCCTTACTGATCTTCCAAATGTCTGTCCAATACTGAAAGTGGTGTATTAAAGTCTCCAGCACTATCTATTTCCCCCTTCAAGTCTATCAGTGTTTGCTTTACATACCTAGGTGCTCCAATGTTGGCTGCATATAAATTTATGATTGTTAAATCTCTTTGATTAATTGACTCTTTTCTCACTATATAATGTCCGTCTTTATTTCTTACAACAGATTTTGTCTAAAGTCTACTTTGTCTGATATTTAGATTGCTACCCCAGTTCTCTTTGGTTACTATTTGCATGGAATATTTTCCTCCATTCTTTCACTTTCAACCTATTTCTGTCTTTGGTTTTAAAGTGTGTCTCTTGTAAACAGCATATAGCTGGATCATGTTTTTTTTAATTCGTTCTGTCACTCTCTGCCTTTTGATTGGAACATTTAGTTCATTTACATCCACTGTACTTACTGATAAAAAGTGACTTATCTGCCATTTGTGTGTGTGTGTGTGTGTGTGTGTGTGTGTGTCTTAAGCCTTCTTTGTCTTTGAGTACTGCTTGCTTTTGTGTTTTGTTGGTTTATTGTAGTAGGCCTTTTTGGTTCCCATTTTCTTTCTTTTTGTCTATGTCTTCTAGATATTTTCCTAGTGGTTACCATGAATATTACATTTAAGAGCTTGTATTTATAACATTTTAGGGTAAGTTGGTACCAACTTAACTTCCATAACATACAATAAATTCTATTTCTATACTATTCCTCTCCCTCTTTCGTTTTTGTCACCACTAATCACATCTTTATGTTTTATGTGGCCTCTGATGTAATTTTATCCTTGCTTTTTATAAACTTGTTATTAAAAAATGTGGAGAAAAAACATTTTGAATTATCAAGCATGAACACCTAATTACTAGCCTCTTTTTTTATGCTTGTCTTTGCATTTCCCTTTATTAGGGATCTTTGTTTTCATGTATAGTTTTGAATTACTTTCTAATGTCTTTTCCCTTCCATCTACAGAACTCTCATTAATATTTTTTATAGGGCTGGTCTGGTGCATATAAACCCTCTCAGCTTCTGTCTGTCTGGGAATGTTTTAATTTCATCCTCATTCTTGAAGGATAGTTTTTATGGGCATAGTATTCTTGGTTGAGAGTTGTTCTCTTTCAGCACTTTAAATATATCATTCCATTGACTTCAGACCTCCAGAGTTTCTGAGGAGAAACAGCACTTAATCTTATTGGGAATCCTTTGTATGTGACTGTTTGCTTCTCTCTCACTGCTTTCAGGATTGTCTCTTTATCCGTACTTTTCGAGAGCCTATCTCTGATGTGTCTCGGTCTTTGGGTTTATCCTGCTTGGAGTTCTTTCAGCTTCTTAGATTTATACATTCATGTCCTTCATAAGGTTGGGGAAATTTTCTGCAACTGAAAAGGACAATAACTGAAATAAGAAACACAATAAAAGGACTTACCAACAGATTTAATCAGGCAGAAGAAAAAAATCCGTGAATTAGAAGATAAGATAGTTAAAGTTACAGATAATGAGGAGCAACAAAAATGGAGGCTCAAGGTCTCAGCACAGTTTAATGGAACTACAGGATGATAAGAGTCATAATATACACATCATGGGAAATCCAGGAGGAGATGAGAGAAAGAATATTTGAGAAAATAATGACAGAAAATAAAAAAAAAAAAATGAGAAGAATGGGAATTCCAGAACACTTAATTGTGCTCATGAGGAACGTGAACATAGATCAAGAGGCAGTTGTTTGGACAGAACAAGGGAATACTGTATGGTTTAAAGTCAGGAAAGGTGTTGTGTCAGGATTGTATCCTTTCACCATACCTATTCAATCTGTATGCTGAGCAAATAATCCAAGATACTGGACTGTACAAAGAAGAACACGGCATCAGGATTGGAGGAAAGCTCATTAACAACCTGAGTTATGCAGATGACACAACCTTGCTTGCTAAAAGTGAAAAGAACTTGAAGCACTTACTAATGAAGATCAAAGACCACAGTCTTCGATATGGATTACACCTCAACATAAAGAAAACAAAAATCCACACAACTGGACCAATAAGCCACATCACGATAAATGGAGAAAAGGTTGATGTTGTCAAGGATTTCATTTTGCTTGGATCCACAATCAACACATGGAAGCAGCAGTCAAGAAATCAAAAGACGCATTGCATTGGGCAAATCTGCTGCAAAAGACCTCTTTAAAGTGTTGAAAAACAAAGATGTCAGCTTGAAGACTAAGGTGCACCTGACCCAAGTCGTGTTATTTTCAATTGCCTCATATGCATGTGAAAGCTAGACAACGAATAAGGAAAACCAAAGAAGAATTGACACCTTTGAATTGTAGTGTTGGCAAAGAATATTGAATATACCATGGACTGCTAAAAGAATGAATAAATCTGTCTTGGAAGAAGCGCAACGAGAATGCTGTTTAGAATCAAGGATGGCAAGACTACGTCTTAAATAATTTGGACATGTTGTCAGGAGGGATCAATCCTTGGAGAAGGACATCATGCTTGGTAAAGTACAGGGTCAGTGGAAAAGAGGAAGACACTCAATGAGGTGGATTGACACAGTGACTGCAACAATGGCCTCAAGCATAACAACAATTGTGAGCATGGCATAGGACTTGGCAGTGTTTTGTTCTGTGGTACATAGGATTGCTATGAGTCAGAACCGACTTGATGGCACCTAACAACAATGACAACAACCACATAACACAAGAAATGATTATATGTACTGTTAATGACTTGCCGTAAATTATGTCCTTGATTTATAAAGAATAAAGTAGAAACTATTCAAGGAAAATTTCAACTGGAATTCAAAATATTGAACTGATGCTACACATTTGTTTTAATCAAAGGCTTGAAGATTGTGGAGTAAAGGCCGAGTTTTACCCTATGGAAGGTAGCTTTTGTCCTTGACTCCAGAAAAATAATTCTTGGAGTAACTGGGGTGCCTTGGTCTGGGACTTCCAGGCACAGCTGAGACTTTGTACTGGTGCATAGGGGATAGCCAGACCAAAAAAGACTCACCTGTGAGGGAGGCATTAACTAGTCTCAGGAGGCATGATTTAGCCTATCATGCAGGATTAGGCCCTAAAAGGCCTGATTATGGAAGCTCAAAGGACTTCCTGGTTGAGGAGAACATCTGCTCTGGGGAGGGTAGTGTGTCCTTTGGGACACGGAAGCTCTGTGTCGGGAACCCTCACAGACCTTGCCCTTTGCATCTCTTCATTTGTATCATTTTTGGTTATAATAAACTTGTAAGTATGGTGCTTTCCCCTGTGAGTCTGTGAGTTGTTCCAGCAAATTGTTGAAACCAAAGGGGCAGTGGGAGTCAGCTCGTCGGAAAGTAAGGGTGTCATGTGGTCTCCCGAGGTTGTGACTGGCATCCTGGAAGGCAAGTGGGAAGCCAGCCCTGTATTTGTGGCCAGCAAGTCAGAAGATTGGGGTGTCGTGTGGACTCTCCAAACCTGTGGCAGTCTGAAAAGATGGTGCCCTTTTAACTTGTGAGCTCTGACCCAGCTCTGGGTAGCTAGGGTGAGAGAGAGAGAGAGAGTGTCATGGGAGCAGCTGGTGATGAGGATGGAGAAGCGGGAATGTGAGGACTGGATGAATTGCCACATTTTGGGGATTGGATTCATGCTGATCCTTACGATCTTACTGTGCAAAGATTGAATTCAATAAAAATGAAAGAGAACATTGATGATATGTAAAAGCCAAACCTGTTACCATCAAGTCGATTCTGACTCATGGCAGCCCCATGTGCTACAGAGTAGAATAGCTCCACAGGGTTCTCTTGACTGTAATTTTTACAGAAGCGGATCACTACGTTTTCTTCTACAGTGCCACTGGGCGGGTTTGAACTGTCAACATTTACATTAGCAGTTGAGTGCAAATCATTTGTGCCACCTAGGGAATTCTTAATGATATATAATAAGATGTAATTTTAATTTCTAACATATTTGAGGTTCTAAGAGCTCCATTAGGAATTTTTGTGGAAATGACCAAAAGGTCAACAGTTCGAATCCACCAGGTGCTCCTTGGAAACCCTATGGGGAACTTCTACTCTGTCCTCTAGGGTCGCTATGAGTCAGAATTGACTCAGTGGCATTGAGTTTTGGGTATAAAGGATTCTGGGGGCATTGGTGGTTCAGTGGTAGAATTCTCACCTTTCATGCGGGAGACCCTGGTTTGATTTCCAGCCAATCCACCTCATGTAAAACCACAACCCATTTGTCAGTGGACACTTGTATGTTGCTGTGATGCTGAACAAGTTTCAGTGGAGCTTTCAGACTGAGATTAACTAGGAAGAAAGGCCTGGTGACCTACTTCTGAAAATCAGCCAGTGTAAAACTGTGGAACACAATGATTAGATCTGTAACCAATCACAGAGATGTCTTGGGAATGGGCAGTATTTTGTTCCATTGTGCAGGAGATTTTAATGAGTCTGGGTGACTTGCCAGCAGCTAACAACAAAAGTGGATTGATTGATTCATTCATTCGTTTTAAAAAAATCTGCCTATAGTGTATCATTAAGCAGCGTATTTTCCATGCCATTTTCCAACATATGCAACATTTTCCACACTATCACTTATGATGATTAGGGAGCCCTGGTGGGCAGTGGTTAAAGTGATTGACTGCTAACCAAAAGGTTGGTGGTTTGAAACCACCAGTGGCTTCGAGGGAGAAAGATATGCCAATCTGCTTCCATAGAGATTTACAGCCTTGGAAACCCTATGGAATTGCTATGAGTTGAAATCTACTCGACGGTAGTGGGTTTGATTTTTTGGTTTGATCACTTATGATTATATAACTTGATGAGATAAATATTATTTGTCTTAACAGATGAGGAAATCGAAGTCTGAAGTCTTAGAGTTAGTAAATAGTGGAGTCAGAACTCACTACTGGGCCTTCTGATTTCAAATCCAGTGTTGTTTTCACTTTATGCATTGTGGTCATTCTGTACACTTCAAAGGGTTAGGTAATTGACAAGGTTCAGGGAATAGTGTAGAAACATTTACTTGATCTAAGGGCCCAGAAATATAAGCACATTCAGAAAGATATTTTGGGCCAACCAGACCTATGATTTGGTTAGTTTGGGATTTTTTAATGTTTGCACAACTTTGAGAAATAGCATTTGATATTTGTCATTCTAGCTAGAGTGAATTCTTACGTATTTACAAAGGATAATTGTAGGTGAAATCTGGCACTTGATGCATATGGAAAGAAAGGAATATACGAAGGTGACTTTTCTAACCTTCCCGACACACTCTCCTGGGTTCTGAATCCAGTGCCCTATACAAATTTATTATTTAGGCCTCTCCACAGGTATACTGACCACCCGTGAACGTTTACTTGCTTTTTATACCCATTTCAGATAGGGTATATTTTGTCTTGAAATAGCAAGGTACTCGACAAAAGTAACTTACGTAGTTGTTAGCTGCTATTGAGTTGATTTTGACTCATGGCGACCCCACATGTGCAGAATAGAACTGCTTGATAAGGTTTTCAAGGCTGTGACTTTTTGGAAGCAGATCACCAGGCCTGTCCTCTGAGGTGCTTCTGGGTGGGTTTGAACCACTAAACTTTCAGTTAGTAGTTCAGGGCTTAACCATTTGTGCCACAGAGGGGGTCCACTTATATAATAAAAAAAATAAAAAAATAAATAATAGGAGTTAATTATTTCATATGACAACAAGTTCTAAGGTTGGTGAATCAATGATTCAGTAACACCTGTGAAGTCCCAGACTCTTGCCATCTTTCTAGTCAGCTAGACTCGGAAACTTGGGTTTTATCTTCTTCCTTGTCCCCTAGTGTCCAAGATGGATACTAAAGATGCAGGTTCCAGAGCTTCACATCACTGCAACCAAAATTAGGAGTAAGGAGAGTCTCCTGGAATTTTTTTTCTTTTTAAATCAGAGAAGAAAGACTAACCCACTCTATAGACATCTTATCAAGTCTTATTGGCTAAGATTGGGTCACCACTAAACCAGTCACTTCAATGGAATTTGATTAGACTAATTGTGATTCATCTCCTTTAGCTGTGTTCACTGCTCTGCGTACTTTGCTACCAAACATGAACAGAATTGGGGTTCTCTTAGGAAGGAATAGAAGTGTTTAGATGGCTGTTGGGAATTCAACAAATAGTATCTGACATTATACCAAAGTCTCATTTCCCTTAGAAAGCTAAATGACACTTGTTTTTCCCAGACTAAACACCAGATATAATTATACTTTCTTCATTCAGTTGAAAGAAGATCAGTAGTAATTTTACAGTTGAGGTTAAAATAAAATACTATGATAATCGTAAGTTTATAATATATGAAACAAAAGAAAAAAAAAGGCTCCCTTTATTCGTTTCATAGTTGTAATATGGAGAAGGGCATCGGATTTGTCAAAAAAAAAAAAAGGATATTGATATAACTGGCAAATCATACAGTAAAATAAAGAAAATATAAAATGCAAGATTAAGTACAACAAAAAAATAAAATCCTACTTAATGCCAGACTGTTCTGAAACAGTCTAAAACTGCAGACATTTTTCAGTTGTGAGCCAAACTTATTTGTCACAAAGACAAATTATTTGTTAATTATTCTGACTTTTTTTTTTTCTTTAACAACTCATTGAAAATTGGGAAATCTGGGCTTAGAAGAAGCCGTTGTTTTTTTTTTACAAGACCTATTATTGTGAAAGGGCAATATAAGCAGCATACCTAGATTTGAAAAATAGAAAACGATAGTATTCCTCATCTTAAATAGCTACCCATATGTACTAAGTCCAGCAAGCAAAAATAAAAGTAATGGAAGAAGAAAAATCCCAAAATTATAATCCAAAAAATCCAAACCCAGTGCGGTCGAGTCGGTTCCGACTCATAGCCACCCTATAAGACAGAGTAAAACTGGCCCATAGAGTTTCCAAGAAGCGCCTGGCAGATTCAAACTGCCGACCCTTTGGATAGCAGCCATAGCACTTGACCGCTACGCCACCATTATTTATTTGCTGTGAGCTAGTTAGTCCTACTTCCCACTTTTTATCTCACTTTTTCTTTCCCTATTGCTGCTTCTCAGTCCAGTTCCTGTATTTTTGTTCTGGTTTTCCCACATTAAGGCTATCTTTTACTCTAGTCTCCTAGACAGTTATCTTCAATTGTCTTTGGTCCAATGCCAGTTTTTGTTATATCATATACACTTCTTATCTCTCTTCTCAGTCTTGATCCTGATTCATGATGGAATGGGAGAGGCAAAGTTCATTAATAAATACTCTTTCTCTATATAAAATCGACGGCACTGGGTTTTATATATAAAAAGAAAGTTTGACATAATGTGGACTTGGAAATAAATCTTTGAGCATAAAAAATAACCTTTAGTATATATGAGGAAATGGTGATGAACACTATTTATAAAGAAGTCTAATTTTAATTTAGAATTAAAATAATATATTAATTGAAGATGCTTGTGTCCTCTTTCTTCTCCTCCCTTGTCCTTCTTCCACAACTCAATTTTAATCAATAGTGTTGATTCCTGTTTCTTATTGTATTCTCTAATGTTTCTACTTTTATTTGAATTTTAGTTGTGTTTGACATTCTTTGACTTCCATCTATACAAATGGTTCAATCAGAGCATTTTCTGTTTTCCACCTTTTATCTCCATCCTCTTTTAATTATTTGTGTAATTTCTAACCAGCACCCATCTGTTAGTTTGCCATAATGTGGTGGCTTGCATATTGCTATTACATTGGCAGCTATGCCATCAGTATTTCAAATGCCAGCAGGGTCACCCATGGTGGACAGATTTCAGTGGCACTTCCAGACTGAGAAAAACTAGGAAGAAAGACCTGACAATCTACCTCCAAAAATTAGCCAATGAAAACCTTAGGGATCACAACAAAATAATATTCCAACACATCATTAGGAAATACCAGTTGCAAGGAAAGGACACCATGTTTGGTAGAGAGCCAAGGAAAGCCCTCAATTAGAAAGATTGACGCAATAACCATGACAGTGGACTCAAACATATCAACGATCATGAAGATGGCACGGGATTGGGCAATGTTTTGTTCTGGTATAAAGAAGGTTGCCGTGAGTTGGAGCCAACTCACTGGCAACTAACAATGACATCATTTCTAAGTATAATATAACATCTTATTCTGTAACCCTTATACCAACGCTTTCATCTTAGATTTTCACTGATTAAAAATATTTAGCACTCACTGCAGGAGATTACACAGCTATATCCTGGTTTCTTTAGTAGTTTCTCAAAGGTAAACAATTTTCCGTAAATTCTTGCATGTTCAGGATTCCTGGTTTTCTGTATTGACGCTTGAACTAATGCTTGGCTGAGTGTGAAATTCAGGGATTATACTTTCCTTGTGTATCTTGTGTAGTTGCTGCTCCTCTGTTCCTGACAACTGAGAAGTCCAACGCTGTTGTGTTTTTCCTTCTTCTGTGTTATTTCTCCGGCTGCTGAAAGAAGCCTTTCCTTACTGTCGAAGTGTAATAAATTTTCTATGCTACATCTCATCGTTGACTATTTGGGATCAGCTTTTGTTATATATAACAAAAAAAAAAATTTTTTTTTTTTTTGTTATATAGTGTATGCTATTTAGGAAAGCACTTTCTGTTTTGAATTATGTATTTCAAAGTACTCATTTTGTTTCATTGTTATAGTTTTATTCTTTGGGGACTCCATTTTCTTTTGAATCCTTTATTTCTGCTTTTCCTTTTTATATTTATCTGCCATATCCCTATTGTCTTTTCCGTGGTGTCTGGTTTTTTTTGTTGTTGTTGTTGTTCTCCTTCAATTTTTAAAATGTTTTATTTGGAAAGAATTCCAAACTTACAGAAAATTTTCAAGAAGGGTACAAAAAGCCTTCCATGTAACCTTCAACCAGATTCTCCAACTGTTCAACAAAAAAATTTGTCCTGTTTGCTTCACTGTTTGTTCTGTTTATCTCATCTTACCTACCTATCTGTAGATCTACGTTGTGTCTGTTTATCCATCTATATATATATATAAATAAGTATACATTTTTTTCTAAACCATTTGAGAGTAAGTTGCACAAATCATATTGATTTACCCCTAAATAGTTCAGTGTACATATTCTAAGAACAAGGATAGTCTTTTACATTAACACAGTATGGTTATTGCCTTCAGGAAATCTAATATCAATACGGTATTTTAATCTACCATCTGTATTCCCAGTTTTACCAACTGACCAAATAATAGTCTCTATAACATTTTTCTTGCAGTACAGGATTATGTATTGCATTTCATTGTCATGTCTCTCTAGTCTCCTTTAGTCTGAAATAGCTCCTCAGCATTCTTGGTCTATCATGACATTGACATTTTTGAAATATAAAGGCCCTTTTAAAAAATAAATATTTCTCATTTTTTTTTCAGTTCTTCAGATTACATATATTATTGAAAGTGGTGAGAACAGATATATTATTACATAAAAAAAGCAAAGAACAAAAGAGTATGGATTACAATTCTATCATTGGTATGAAACTATATAAGTAACACATATACTTACAAGTACACAGCTTACCTCTGGAAACATGTTCAAGGAATTGATAAGAGGTGCCATTAGGGGGACAGTTGGTGGCTGGGGTCAGGGAAGACAACACTAGTTGTTGAGTCAACTCCAACTCACTATGACCCCCTGCGTTTCAGAGTAGAACTACCCTCCATGGGTTCTTCATGGCTGTGAACTTTTGGAAGCAGATCACTGGCCTTTCTTCTGAGGTGCCTCTGGGTGGGTTCGATCCGCCAAGCTTTTGGTTGGTAGCCCAGTGCTTAACCATTTGTGCTACTCAGGGATTCCTAGAGAAGGGATGGGGGAGATTTACTTTTCACCATAAACACTTTTGTAACCTTTCAAGGTTGTTCCATTTGTATGTATTGCCCAATAAAACGCCAATTAACCAACTAAGCAACTAGAACAACACAAAATGGTGGGGCCGAACCTTCTGGGAACTTTGGGTTTCTATGGCTAGCTAACATAGAATTTGAATATTGAGGTTTTTGAAGTATTAGTGCTTCCTCCCTGCTCTCTGGTGAAAAAGGTGAACTGTCACATTCTTAGTTGCTATTTCATAATCTTTCATACCTGAGAACCATTGTGAGAGGGATACAGGCTGAATGCATAACCTCTTATGGGAAAATCCAGACTCTATAGATCAAGACATTTTCATCAAATTACAAAAGTGCCAACACCACAGACATAAATATGGCATGTTTTCATTTTTCTTGTTAGGCGCCATCAAGTTGATTCCAACCCGTATCAATACTATGTACAAGAGAATGAAACACTGCCAGACCTGTGCCGTCCTCACAATCATTGCTATGTTTTGTATCATTGTTGCAGTCACTGTGTCAATCCATCTCCTTGAGGTTCTTCTTAATTTTTGCTGACCCATGTTTGTTTACCAAACATGATGTACGTCTCCAGGGAATGGTGCCTCCTGATAACCTGTCCAAAGTATGTGAGATGAAGTCTTGTCATCCTCACTTCTGAGGAGCATTCTGGCTGTCCTTCTTCTAAGACAGATTTGTTCCTTCTAGCAGTCCCTGGTATATTCAATATTCTTTGCCAACATCATAATTCAAATGCACCAGTTCTTTTCAGTCTTCCTTATTCATTGTCCAGCTTTCACATGCATATGAGTCTACTGAAAACATCACGGCTGGAGTCAGATGCAACTTAGTCGTCAAAGTGACATCTTTGCTTTTTAACACTTTAAAGAGGTCTTTTGCAGCAGATTTGTGCAATACAATATGTTGTTTGATTTCTTCACTGCTGCTTACATGGGCCTTGATTGTGGATCTAAGTAAAATGGAGACAATTTCAGTCTTTTCTCCATTTATCATGATGTTGCTTATTGGTCCAATTGTAAGGATTTTTGTTTTCTTTATGTGAAGGTGTAATCCATACTGAAGTCTGTAGTCTTTGATTTCTATCAATAAGTGTTTCAAGTCTTCTTTGGTTTCAGCAAGGCAAGGTTATGTCATCTGCATATTGCAGGTTATTAACGAGTTTTCCACCAGTTCTGATGCCAAATTCTTCTTCATATAGTCCAGCTTTTCAGATTATTTGCGCAGCATGCAGATTAAATAAGTATGGTGAAAGGATACAACCCTAACACCTGATGCCTTTCCTGATCATAACCCACTCAGTATCATTTTGTTCTGTTTGAACAACCACCTCTTGGTCTATGTACTGGTTCTGCATGAGCACAATTAAGTGCTCTGAAATTCCCATTCTTCACAATGCTGTCTATAATTTGTTATGATCCACATAGTTGAAGGCCTTTGCATAGTCAATAAAACACAGGTAGACATCTTCCTCGTATTCTCTGTTTTCAGCCCAAATCCATCTGACATCTGCAATGATATCCCTTGTTCCATGTCCTCTTCTGAATTCAGCTGGAATTTCTGGCAGTTCCCTGTTGACGTACTGCAGCAGCCGTTTTTAAAATATCTTCAGCAAAATTTTACTTTTCTGTGATATTAATGATATTGTTAGATAATTTCTGCATTCTGTTGGATCATCTTTCTTTGCATTGGGCACAAATATGGATCTCTCCCAGTCCGTCGGCCAGGTAACTGTCTTCCAAATTTCATGGCTAGGCAAGTGAGCACTTGCATAGTTGCAGCCATTTGTTAAAAGATCTCAATTGGTATTTCATTAATTCCTGGAGACTTGTTTTTTGTGAATGTCTTCAGTTCTGCTTGAGCTTCTTCCTTTAGCACCATCAGTTCTTCATTGTATGGTACTTCTTGAAATGTTTGAACTTCGACTGATTCATTTTGGTACAGTGACCCTGTGTATTATTTTCATCTTCTTTTGATGCTTCCTGTGTCATTTAATAGAGTCTTTCAGTATTGCAAGTCAAGGCTTGCATTTTTTCTTCAGCTCTTTCAGCTTGAGAAATGCCTAGAGTGTTCTTCCTGTTTGGTTTTCTAACTCCAGGTATTTGCAAATTTCATTATAATACTTTACTTGGTCTTTTTGAGCTGTGCATCGAAATTTCTACTCAATTATTTTACATTTCTTCCATCCTCTTCAGCTACTCTAGGTTCAAGAACAAGTTTCAGAGTCTCTTCTGACATCCATTTTGGTCTTCTTTTTCTTTCCTGTCTTTTTAATGAACTCTCACTTTCTTCATGTATAATATCCTTGACATCATTCCACAACTTGTCTGGCCTTTTGTCATTGGTATTCAATGTCTCAAATCTATTCTTGAGATGGCCTCTAAATTGAGGAGGGATATACTCAAGGTCATACTTTGGTTCTTGAGGACGTTTTCTAATTTTCTTCAGCTTCTACTTGAACTTGACAGATGAGCAAATGATGGTCTGTTTCACAGTCAGCCCCTGGCCTTGTTCTGACTCATGGTATTAAGCTTTTCCATCCTCTCTTTCCACAGATGCTTTTGATTTGATTCTGTGTATTCCACTTGGCGAGGTCCACATGTATAGTTGCCGTTTATATTGTTGAAAAAAGGTATTTGCAATGAAGAAGTTGTTGGTCTTACAAAATTCTATCATGCCATCTCCAAAATCGTTTCTATCACCAAGGCCATATTTTCCAATTACCAATTATTCTTTGTTTCTGACTTTTGCATTTCAATCACCAGTAACTATCAATGCATCTTGATTGCATGTTTGATCAATTTCAGACTGCACAAATTGGTAAAAGTCTTCAATTTCTTCATCTTTGGCCTTAGTGGTTGGTGTTTCTCATTTTGATTAGTCTGAGGTTTTCTTAAGATTAGAGTCAAGTTATGCATCCCTTGTTGGAACACTACTTAAGTGATGTTCTCCGGAAATCACACTCAGAGGGACACAGCCCATGCACCCTTCACTACTGATATTAATTTTGATCGTTTGGTCAAGGTATTGTTCAGTTTACCCACTTTGTAATTGCTATTGCCCCTCCTCATATTTATTATTATGGCTGAAAAATGTTTTTTTCCATTCCAATTTTCCCTCCACCTTTATCAGTCAGCATACTTCTGTAAGCAAAAGCTCTCCCCTCTCATTCATTCATTCATTTACCTATTCATTATCAAAATGGACTTATGGATTCCAATTTTTATTTTTCATTACTGTATTTTGATGCTCAAGTTGGCCCACATTTGGCCAGTGGGAACCCCTTCACACAAGTGCCTTTGTTCTTTTAACATATCCCAATCATTCTTTTGAATACTTACTTTGGGACTTAACAGTGTGTTCTAGGATTATTCTGCATTTCCTGCCCCAGTCCTGGAACCATTTCTCTAAGGAAACTTGGTTCATTTGAATGGAGAGTGCTATTAGAAACCAAAACCTAGGCCCTCAGTGTGCTTATTGCTACTCTGGTATCATCTTTGATTCTAGGCTCTTTTGGTAGACAGAGTTAGGAAATACGTCTGTATAATCTATTATACATGTGTTTTTTATATATATATATATATATATATATATATATATATACATATATATACACTCTATTATAGATTCAGAAACCCTGGTGGTGTAGTGGTTAAGTTCTATGGCTGCTAACCAAAGAGTCGGCAGTTTGAATCCACCAGAAGCTCCTTGGAAACTCTATGGGACAGTTCTATTCTGTCCCATAGGGTTGCTATGACTTGTCAGCACTGGGTTTGGTTTTTGGGTTATTATAGAATCTAATTATTCATCTATGAAGATATTAGAAGTCATGAGTTCTTACTAATACCTTCCAATCCCATCCAACTGCACAGCATTCGTTGTGCCATCCTCCATTCCGTATTTGTATCTTCCCTCTTCCACAGTTAAGAGCACTGAGTCCGGGCAATATCAAAGCGTTTACTCAATTTCCTCATTCAACAATATATCAAAAAAAGGCTTAAAAATTGTTTCATTCATACCACTATTTAAAAAGCTACAAAAAAGTTCAGGGTTTGTTTGCTGTTCTCTTCCCCTCCCTCTAGACTAAAGAATTATAGTTAAATACGGTTAAAAAATTTTTTTTGATTCATTCTTTTATTTCCTCTCCGGTATGGTTATACTATTCATTTGAAATACAGTGTGTACATTTGTTTCAGCTTTAGCTTATTTTTTTTTGTTGTTCCTCTAATACTTGGTGATTTTTCTACTTCTACAAATTTTTTTTTTTTTACAATATGTAGAACATCAACATGTTTCCAAAAGTCATAACTACACAAAAGTTATACTCAGAGAAATGTCATGCCTTCACCTGTCCATTTCACCTTCCTCCCCCTCCCAAAAAAAAAGCCCTCCCCATAGATCACCAATTTCATTGTTTTCTGATTTGTCCTTCCTGTGTTTATTTTTGTAAATATAAGTTAGATATATGTGTTTTCAAAAACTTTCTGATTTCTCATACAAAAGGTACCTCTCTTCACTTAATAATGTATCCTAGAAATTACTTCATATCAGTTCATAGAGATCTTCCTCCTTAATACCCATAGCTGCATAGGAAACTGTAGTTTATTCAAAAATCTCCTGTGTTTCAGCATTAAGGTAGTTTGTAATATTTTACAATTATACATAATATCAGAATAGATTATCTTGTATTTATGTATTTTCATATTTTTGGAGATAGTCCCTCAAGATAAATTCCTAAAAGAGGGATTGGTAGATTTGAAAGATTTGTAGTTTTGTTATATATTATCAAATTTTCCTATAAAGGAGTTATACCATTTTGTATTTCCACCAGCAGTACAAGAGAGTATTTGGTTCTCCACAGCTTCACCAGCAAAAGAAATTGTCATGCTTTTGAGTTTTTGCCAACCTGATGGTTGAGAAATGCTATCTTTTCAAGTGTTTATATGTTTCATATTTTAGGGGGCACTTTTATATCTCTTTTTATAAACGGCCTATTCACATTCTTTGCCCATTTTTAGAGGATTTTTATTATTTTTAAAAGTTCATTTATATTAGGAATATTATCCCTTCATTTGTGATATGTGTTGCAAATGTTTTTCTCCCACTTAGTCATTTACATTCCAGATTTGTTTATGGTATTTCTTGCTATGAAATTAAAAAAAAAAATGTGTAATTCAAATTTATCAATTTAAAAAATTGCCTTTGAAATTCAAGACGTCTAAGTACAGAGCTTTTTCTATACTATAGAGAAATTTACTCTTTTTTTCCCCAAGTATTCATATATTTTTTTACATTTAAATCTTTAATTTATTTGAAATTTGTTCTCGTTGTGGTATGAAGATTTGATCAATTTTATCTTTTCAGTTGTCCCAACGCCATCAAGTATAAAACTTTTCTTTGCCCCAGTGATTTGAGATACCATCTTTATATACACTAGATTTCCATGTGTAATCTAGTTTACTTCTAGCTTTTGTATTCTAGTACATTGGTCTGTCTATTCGTGTACTAGTTTACTTCTAGACTTTCTATTTTAGTTCATTTATGTTTAAGTATCTTGTAGGGCTAGAACCTACTCTCATAGCTCTTTCTTTTCAGCGTTTTCCTGGCTGTATTTGCCTATTTGTTTTCCCATCTGAACTTTAGTGTCAACTTAATCTAGCTCCATTAAAAAAAAAAATTGTTGACATTCTTAAATTGTAATTGCAATAATTTAAAAATAAAAATTACATATTAATTAATTGTTGATTTATATAGAAACAAATTATAAATTAGGGAGTAATGAAATCTTGATATTGAGACTTTCTAAGAACAAAGGATGTCTTTCCGTTTGTCTACATATGTGCCTTTCATGAATGTTTGATAGTTTTCTTTTTTATATTTTAATATTTGTTTTTAAGTTTATTCTTATATGTTTTGTTTTTTATTGCAACTGTAAGTGGGATTTTCTCTTTCTTTACGTCTTCACATGACTATTTGTGTATATTAATACTACTGTTATTTCATATTAGTTTTATTTCCTGCTACCGAGCTGAATTCTTTTGTTGTTTGGGTTAGTAGGATTTTTGGATGTATAATCATGTCATCTGCAGATAAAGATGGTTTTATTTCTTCTTTTCTAACTCTTATGCCTCTAATTGTTTTATCTTGTCAAATTGCTTTTCTGCTTAAATAGTAGGAGAGATAGTGGACATCCTTGACTTATTTCTGATCTTATTTAGAATTCCAGCAGTGTTTACCCATTAGATACAATGCTGGCTTTAGTTAACTAGTTATCCACCCATTCTTATTTTTTTAAGAGTTTTTAGTTGGGAATGAGTATTGAATTTTGTCAAAAGCTTTTTCTGTATCTATTTTCCTTCAAATTTTATTTTGATTTTATTTTTTTTTTTGCCTTTTTTCTTCTATTTTTTTTCACCTGAGTTTTTCAAGTCCTTGATTCCTCTCCTGTTGTTGCATTGTAATCTACTGTGTCTTCTCGCCATCTCTTCCCTGAGTTCTTGTATATCTGCTTTTTTGGTCTTTAGAATAGTGATTACTTATTTCTCCAAGAAGTATTTGTTTATAGTTTTCTTTTGATTGATAACACTTTCTGGTGTTTTTTTTTATTCTACAGAAAAGTTTTATTGGTCTTTGGTCTTTAAAAAAAATATCGTTGTGTGGATGTGGTGCCTGCTTCTTTTCTGTTTCTCATACTTGATTAAATTTATTTTTTGTTCATTGGCTTTTTTTTTATTAACTTTTATTGAGCTTCAAGTGAACGTTTACAAATCAAGTCAGAGTGTCATATATAAGTTTATATACACCTTACTCCGTACTCCCACTTGTTCTCCCCCTAATGAGTCAGCCCTTCCAGTCTCTCCTTTCCTGACAATTTTGCCAGCTTCCAACTCTCTCTATCCTCCCATCCCCCCTCCAGACAGGAGATGCCAACACAGTCTCAAGTGTCCACCTGATATAAATAGCTCACTCTTCATCAGCATGTCTCTCCTACCCACTGTCCAGTCCCTTTCATGTCTGATGAGTTCTCTTCGGGAATGGTTCCTGTCCTGGGCCAACAGAAGGTTTGGGGACCATGACCCCTGGGATTCCTCTAGTCTCAGTCAGACCATTAAGTATGGTCTTTTTATGAGAATTTGAGGTCTGCATCCCACTGATCTCCTGCTCCCTCAGGGGTTCTCTGTTGTGCTCCCTGTCAGGGCAGTCATCGGTTGTAGCTGGGCACCAACTAGTTCTTCTGGTCTCAGGATGATGTAGGTCTCTGGTTCACGTGGTCCTCTCTGTTTCTTGGGCTCTTAGTTATCGTGTGACCTTGGTGTTCTTCATTCTTCTTTGATCCAGGTGGGTTGAGACCAATTGATGCATCTTAGATGGCCGCTTGTTAGCATTTAAGACCCCAGATGCCACATTTCAAAGTGGGATGCAGAATGTTTTCATAATAGAATTATTTTGCCAATTGACTTGGAAGTCCCCTTAAACCATGGTCCCCAAACCCCCGCCCTTGCTCCGCTGACCTTTGAAGCATTCAGTTTATCCCGGAAACTTCTTTGCTTTTGGTCCAGTCCAGTTGAGCTGACCTTCCATGTATTGAGTATTGTCCTTTCCTTCACCTAAAGCAGTTCTTATCTACTAATTAATCAGTAAAAAACCCTCTCCCACCCTCCCTCCCTCCCCGCCTCGTAACCACAAAAGTATGTGTTCTTCTCAGTTTATACTATTTCTCAAGATCTTATAATAGTGGTCTTATACAGTATTTGTCCTTTTGCCTCTATGACTAATTTCACTCAGCATAATGCCTTCCAGGTTCCTCCATGTTATGAAATGTTTCACAGATTCATCACTGTTCTTTATGGATGCGTAGTATTCCATTGTGTGAATATACCACAATTTATTTACCCATTCATCCGTTGATGGACACCTTGGTTGCTTCCAAATTTTTGCTATTGTAAACAGAGCTGCAATAAACATGGGTGTGCCTATATCTGTTCATGTGAAGGCTCTTATTTCTCTAGGGTATATTCCGAGGAGTGGGATTTCTGGGTTGTATGGTAGTTCTATTTCTAACCGTAACACCAGATAGATTTCCAAGGTGGTTGTACCATTTTACATTCCCACCAGCAGTGTATAAGAGTTCCAATCTCTCCGCAGCCTCTCCAGCATTTATTATTTTGTGTTTTTTGGATTAATGCCAGCCTTGTTGGAGTGAGATGGAATCTCATCGTAGTTTTAATTTGCATTTCTCTAATGGCTTATGATCGAGAGCATTTTCTCATGTATCTGTTAGCTGCTTGAATATCTTCTTTAGTGAAGTGCGTGTTCATATCCTTTGCCCACTTCTTGATTGGGTTGTTTGTCTTTTTGTGGTTGAGTTTTAACAGAATCATATAGATTTTGGAGATCAGGCTCTGGTCGGAGATGTCATAGCTGAAAATTCTTTCCCAATCTGTAGGTGGTCTTTTTACTCTTTTGGTGAAGTCTTTAGATGAGCATAGGTGTTTGATTTTTAGGAGCTCCCAGTTATCGGGTTCCTCTTCGTCATTTTTGGTAATGTTTTGTATTCTGTTTATGCCTTTTATTAGGGCTCCTAACATTGTCCCTATTTTTTCTTCCATGATCTTTATCGTTTTAGTCTTTATGTTTAGGTCTTTGATCCACTTGGAGTTAGTTTTTGTGCATGGTGTGAGGTATGGGTCCTGTTTCATTTTTTTGCAAATGGATATCTAGTTATGCCAGCACCATTTGTTAAAAAGACGGTCTTTTCCCCAATTAACTGACACTGGGCCTCTGTCAAATATCAGCTGCTCATATGTGGATGGATTTATATCTGGGTTCTCAATTCTGTTCCATTGGTCTATGTGCCTGTTGTTGTACCAGTACCAGGCTGTTTTGACTACTGTGGCTGTATAATAGGTTCTGAAATCAGGTAGAGTGAGGCCTCCCACTTTCTTCTTCTTTTTCAGTAATGCTTTGCTTATCCGAGGCTTCTTTCCCTTCCGTATGAAGTTGGTGATTTGTTTCTCTATCACCTTAAAAAATGACATTGGAATTTGGATCGGAAGTGCATTGTATGTATAAATGGCTTTTGGTAGAATAGACATTTTTACTATGTTAAGTCTTCCTATCCATGAGCAAGGTATGTTTTTCCACTTAAGTATGTCCTTTTTAATTTCTTGTAGTAGTGCTTTGTAGTTTTCTTTGTATAGGTCTTTTACATCTTTGGTAAGATTTATTCCTAAGTATTTTATCTTCTTGGGGGCTACTGTGAATGGTATTGATTTGGTGATTTCCTCTTTGATGTTCTTTTTGTTGATGTAGAGGAATCCAAGTGATTTTTGTATGTTTATCTTATAACCTGAGACTCTGCCAAACTCTTCTATTAGTTTCAGTAGTTTTCTGGAGGATTCCTTAGGGTTTTCTGTGTATAAGATCATGTCATCTACAAATAGAGATAATTTTACTTCCTCCTTGCCAATCCGGATGCCTTTTATTTCTTTGTCTAGCCTAATTGCTCTGGCTAGAACTTCTAGCACGATGTTGAATAAGCGCGGTGATAAAGGGCATTCTTGTCTGGTTCCCGTTCTCAAGGGAAATGCTTTCAGGCTCTCTCCATTTAGAGTGATGTTGGCTGTTGGCTTTGTGTAGATGCCCTTTATTATGTTGAGGAATTTTCCTTCAATTCCTTTTTTGGTGAGAGTTTTTATCATAAATGGGTGTTGGACTTTGACAAATGCCTCATTGGCTTTTTATGAGATGCTCATGTTGGGAGAGAAGAGTAACCTGGCAACTCTGTTGCTCAAGCGCTCCTTCATCTGTTGGTATAGTGATTGTCCTCGTTAAAATGTGGCCTCTCTGTGGAGCCATACCTCCTTACTTCTTGAACCTACCCTGGTTCAGCAGGGTTTCTACTGCCATACCTAAACTTCTACAGGTTCTTCTCTGCCCTTGCCACCAATTTGGACAGCACCTGTCTTCTAGTGGGATCCCCCTTCCATTTAGAAGATATGTTTTTGATCTACCTCTTGGTAACTTCTGAGCCCTCTCTCTGCCTCTCACAGTGCTTCAGCTCCCCATGACTGTAACTCATAGCAGTACCCACTCATAATGGTGCCCTCTTCTCTGCATGTTAATGGGCTGATGACATGTGAGATTTACTACTGTGTTCTCCCATTGCTTGTCTCATCCCTCTCTTCGACTCCTGTAACACCCCATTACAATTTTCTACAAGGCTCTGCTATCATTTCTGTTTGGGGTAACAATTTACACAAAATTTGTAGTTCGTAGATGTTTTCTCTGTCTTCCGGCTTTACTGAAAATTGAATTTTCATTTTTAAAAAAATTTTCCATGTTATGGCTTTCTGGAGAAGTGGAGTGATTCACAACTAAGCTGCTACCTGGTTTTTTTTGGAAGTTGAGACCTATGTTACAATCCTTCCTCTGTTTTATTTGTCATACGGCTCAGCTCTAGAACAGTTATTTAAATTCTTTGTAGTGCTGTTTACTCATCTGAAAATGCATTAGATAATATCTAGTAAAATGGATATAGGGATACACTGAGATACTTTAGTTGGTATACTATCTGGTATATGGTAGGTGTTCAGTAGATTGTAACTGCTAACAATAGTAATGATTGATGATGATGTTATCTTCATTATTCTGGTAGTTTTATCCTAGTAGATGCACCAGGAGTTCTTAGAAATCCAGGCCTATGGATGCTTATTGACAGAGATGTTGGAGACCTGGTTGGAATTGATATAGTTTTTAAGAGGGATTTCATAATTTTCTGCCCTGCGTATTTTCCCCCTTTCATCAACTTAATCTAGAAATATTTAGTATGATTGGGTAAAAATAATATTACACATAATAATGTATGACTATTTAATATTTATGGACAATTACTATGCAGCAGCATAGCTATTAATATTAAGTATGTCCAATTAATTTCATTATATGCTTGATTATAGTACTAAACCAGTTTATGTTGCCTCATTTGGCTCAATCCCCATTTTGATATATTCCAGTGCCTACCTTTATTATGACTTTTTTTTTTAATTTGGTTAAAAAAATCAGAAAGTCTCCACAATTACATTCTATCTCATCTTAAATACAAGTTTTATTCTTTTTCTCCAAGCCAAGATCAAATACTACTTTCTCTGTGAAGCCTTCATTGTCTCCCCTAGATTCCTCCAACTTCATTTTTTTCATAATTGTTTTAATTATCTTAGTTTCTTTGCCTTTCTATATAAATTTTAGAGTGAGTTTATCTGTATGTACAAAAACTTTGCTGAGATTTTTATTACAATTGCATTAAAATCTAATAGATCATTTTGGGGAGAATTGTCATCTTTACTTTCTTGAGTCTTCCAATCCATGAACACAGGTATGTTTCTCCATTGACTTAGGTCTTTTATTTCTTTCATACCTTCTGTAGTTTTAAACATACATATGTTTTGTAGGATTTATACCTAAATATTTCATTTTTGTGTATGTATTATAAATGGTATTTAGTTTTTGTGTTTCTGGTTACTCATTGCTGATATATAAAAATGTGATTGATTTTTATGTGTTGACCCTATATCTTATGATATTTCTAAACTTATTACTTTAAATAACTTTTTTATAGATTCCATTGGATTTTCTATGTATACAGTCATGTCATCGATGAATACAGACAGTCTTATTGCCTCCTTTGAATCTGTATACCTGCCCTTCCTTCTTTCCTTCCCTTCCTCCATCCATTCCTTCCTTCCATTTCCCTCCTCCCCTTTCTCTTGCCTTATTACACTGGCTAAGGCTTCTAGTATGATACTGAATAGGAGTGATATGGGTAGATATCCTTGCCAGTTATTGTATTCTTCAATCATAAGACTTCCATTTGAGTTTTATTTGTATTTTCTATTTCCTTTCTGAGACTTTCTACCTTCCATTCACTTTGAAAAAGGTTTTACCTTTTTGAGCATTTTCATAATAGCTACTTTGAAGTCTGTGTCTAATAATCCCAACATCTGTGTCATCTTGGTATTGGCCTCTATTGATTATTTTTTTCTGTGCAAATTGACTTTTTCCTTGTTCTTTGAATACAGAGTAATTTTGGATTATATCTTGGACATTTTGAATATTATATTATGAAACTCTGACTCTTGTTTAAATCTTTTGGAAAATTTGATATTTTTGTTTTACTAAGTAATTCACATGGTTTCAAGCTGTAAATTCTGCCTAGCCTTTTTTGTGTCGTTTCAGTATCAGTTCCATATCTAAAGGTCTTGCAGTGCTATTTGGAGCTATCCTGCATGTGCCATCCAGTGGCTAGTCTGAGACTAGGGAGGTAGCCTGTCCTGTAGTTCTGGTTTCATAGTCTGATGTGTTGCTTAGCATCTGATCCATATATATACAGCTCAGGGATGAGCTCAGGAGTTTTTAAGCAATTCTAATAGGTCATTTTTCTGAGCTCTTTTCTCTCCACAATTTCCTCAGTACTTTCCAGTTCCCAGACTTCCCCTTTGTGACCCTCTGGCTAGAGATCTGATGCTTCAGTTACCCTGGTCTGCCACATACTTCCATTGTCTATGAACATGTCCAGAGCCCAGTATAAGGAGGACAGAGAACTAAAAAAAAAAACTAAATACAAAACAAGCAAATAAAAAAACAAAAAAAACCAGATGTTCACTCCCCCATTTTTTGAACACAGCTCTCAGATTGGAGAGGAAGGTTCCTCTCCCTCAGAGTTTCAGTTTCCTGTGGGCCTGTGCTGCAAAGACCATAGAGTGACAGGATTACCTTGGGGCTGGGGTGCAAGAGTGGGAAAAATAAAAAGCGCAACAAGGGATTTTTCCACTCTCTTTGAGAGTTAGATGTCTTTCCTTCTCAATTGAGAACCAAAGAACTTCTCCTGGTGCTCTACCCATCTGTCTGGTGCCGAATTTCTGGTTTTGGGCTACCTTGAGCCCAGGCTAGAGGATACTGTAAAAATGGGAAACTCACCTCCAGTTTGGTGAGATTTCACATTACTCTTTTCCCTCCAAAGTGTCTGCTACCCTTTACTTTGCACAGTCCTCCAATAACTGCTGCATGCATTCTATCTGTATCGTATAGCTTCATTTGGGGAGAAAGACAGGGTGGAGTGTGCTTAGCCCTCTTGGTGGACTGGCCACTCCTTGGTATTTATCCAAGACAACTGAAAACCTAGGTCCCTAAAAGAATTGTACAGCTATGCTCATTGCAGCTTTATTCACTCTAGCCAAAAGCTAGAAATAACCTATTGTCTGGTGGTTTATCCTTTCAATGGAATATTGCAAGGAAAAAGGAAAAACTACTGATTTATGCAACAATATAAATGAATGTCAACAATATTATGTGTAAAAGAAACCTTCCACAAAAGAATGCATGTAGTATGATTCCATTTATATAAAATCCTAAAACAGGCAAAACTAACTTGCGATGGAAAAGAAATCAAGACAGTGGTTGTTTCCATGAAGGTGGTAATGGTGATATTTTGAATCATGGTAGAGGTTTGGTTACCCAGGTGTATACATTAATCAAAATTCAATGAATGTACACTTCAGATTTGCATGTTCCATTGTATGTACATTTTACATAAAAAAACTACAAATACGGAACTCTAATTACTCATGTTGAGAATTTTAGAGAAAAGTATATGGTTTGTAATTTACATTTAAATGTTTTGAAGTTAGCTGTATTAATAGATGGATAAAGAGATTGATAGATGGGAAGCTATTTAATCAAGCACATGTAGATTTTAGTGGTTAAATCTAGGCAGTGAATATATGGGTGTTTACTGTAAAATTATTTCAACTTTGCTATGTGTTTGAAAATTTTTATAATGAACTATTAGAAAATGCATTTAGATATTTTAGGGCAATACATATAAGTATCTATATTATAATATTAATTTAAAACATCGAGCCTGAATGTAATATACATGTTTGATCCTACATTTTTAAAAAGAACCATATATACATAAATATGTTTATTTATGTTTAAATAAATATGGGGGAAGGGGTGGAGTGATAGTCTGTAAGCAGTTAATTTAGGTTATGCAACTATTATATTTTAAGAGGGGAGGGTAGCATGGGGGTGGGGAGATTATGAATTTTTCTTTATGTAATTCTGTGTTGTTTGAGTTCTTATCATGAACATGTATTACTTTTGTAACTTTTCAAAAAGCTAATAATTATATTGCAAAAGTATAAAAGCCTTGGGCAAACTGATTTGAATTGCCACTTGAATTTTAACTATATATATATTTTTTCTGGTTAAGTACTAAAAAGTACTTTTTAAGCATGAAATATTACTGTGTTCCTAACAATGGTTTGAAAACTCTAAAGGAAATTTGGCAAGGTTTAGAAAAACAAAACACACCTATTCCACTGGATTGGTTTTTCAGCTTCTATTAATTTACCTTCCTTTAGCAAAAACATAAAACGGCACTGGGGTGTTAGCAAAAACATAGCTCTCTTTGATTTCTTCTATTGTATTTTCTAGTACTCTTTGGAATTTACTGGTTTTTAGAAATGAATAGGTTGCTGTGGTCTAAAGGAGAAGATACTGAAGCAACTATAAAAATCTAAAATCAACAATTTAGAATAACACAGATACTGGAATCCATAGAGCAGGAAATGAAGATAAAGGAGAAACTTTTACCCGAACACATAATATACGTGTTATGTCTTCAAATACTGTTTGTAAAGTTAGTTTCTGAATTTACACCACTGGTTGAAATCAACTTTCATAGATGCTTACAAATTAATAGTGTTAAAAGAAGTAGATAAATCTTCTAAGATAAGGACTGGAAATTTTTCTGTAAGGAGAAATTTGGTGACTTTGGTGAGGTCCGTTTTATCAAATTGAAGTGACAGAGTTTTAACAGTGTTGGGTTGAGGAATAAATGGTAGGTGGGAATGTGCAGGAGATGTGTTCCCAAAGCTGTGTGTACCTCCGTGGTAATGCATTTAATTGTACTTCCTCATTTAATTGTTTTTGCCTTCCCTGATAAAAGAAAAGCTCTACAAGAGAAGTTTCTGTGGCCGTGGAGCCAGCACTTAGCACAGAGCCAGATAAGTAGAGTAGGCATTTAACATACTCTTTTTTTTTTTTTTTTAATGAACAGATTTTTCTTTCAAGAATTTTGATTGCTGGAGAAGACAGGTAGTAATAGCTACAAGTGAAGGACAGATTTTATTTTGTTTTTCTTATAGGAAGAGAGAAACTTGCACATGTATATAAGGTGAGGGGACGGAGCCAATGGAAATGGAGAGATTGAAAATATAGTAGAAAGTGGGAGTAAGATCTTGGAGAATACATGGAGGATATAAAGTTGAAACCATAGGGGAGAGATGGCCTTTGATCGAGTGAGATCCTTTGTAAAGGTTTAAGAAAAGAAACAATGAAATTATCACTGAAAGCTCAGTTCTTGCATCTACTGAGTTTAACATGCGTTCAGGACTTTGCTAGATCCTGGGATAAGTGGGGGAGAGGAATAGGAACTCGAAACAAGTACAAAACATTGCTCTCAATAATTATGCAATGTTTTATTTAGTTGAATTAATTTACTTCTTACCATCTCAGGAGAAAGTATAAAAGTCTAGCTTATATAAACTTAACAACATTTAGTTTAAAAATGTAACCAAAGTATGGTGTCATGGACTGAATTATGTCCTCCCAAAATATGTGTCAACTTGTCTAGGCCGAAATTCCCAGTGTTGTGTGATCATCTACCATTTTGTCACTTCTTCTGATTTTCTTTTGTGTTGTAAATCTTACTTCTATAATGTTAATGAGGCAGGATTAGAAGCAGTTATGTTAATGAGGCAAGACTCAATCTACAAGATTAGGTTATGTTTTGAATCAATCTCTTTTGAGGTATAAGAGAGAGAAGCAAGCAGAGAGAGGAGACATGGGGATCTCATACCACCAAGAAAGAGCCAGGAGAATAGAGTGTCCTTTGGAAGTGGCATCCCTGTGCTGAGAAGGTCCTAGGCCAGGGGAAGGTTGTTGACAAGGACCTCCCCCGAGAGCCCACAGAGAGAGAGAAAGCCTTCTCCTGGAGCTGGCACCCTGAATTGGGACTTCTAGGTTCCTAGGCTGTTAAAAAAAAAAAAAAAAAAAAGGCTGTTAGAGAATAAATTCATCTTTGTTAAAGCCATCCACTTTGGTTATCTGGCAGCACTAGTCAACTAAGACAGCTGGGGAGCCAAATTCAGCCTGCAGCCTTGTATTATTAGGCTTTCACATTGTGTTGAAACAATTTTGTTTTGTTTTTAATGCATTTCAAAGGGAACCTGCATTTCCTAGATTGCCACTTCCTCTGTGGTTCACACACTCCACTCCAGTCATTTCTATGTGATCTTTTTTAACTTTGGATATCATGATTCTTAGGCAACTTCCCTGGAGATAGTATTTGTTAGCTGAGAATGATATAGTGAGGGTGTGGTGTGGGGGAGGGAGGTCGGGGATTCAGGATTGGGGGAGTAGAGGTGGGATGGAGTGGTGAGGATTCAGAGACAAAGGGTAAATTTAGGGGGGGTACCAAATTGAGAACTTTTTTTTTCTTTTTCTTGTTGAGTTCAACTACTAGTATCTTCCTAAACGTCATATATTAAATTCTTTTGTTTTCCGGCACAAGGTACAATCTCACTAGACATCTGTTTTCTTCTCCTATCAAATTCTGAAATAAAAGTGAGTCACTGCCAAAATAAAGGGGAAAGAATTACTTTCTATTAATCTTATTCTTGGTAAATTCTGTGTGCTGCTAAGCCATATGTGGAAAATTTCCCGTTTCTTGTTGTTGTTAGGTGCTCTTGAGTGGGTTCCAGTACAACAGAAAGAAACACTGCCCGGTCCTGCATCATCCTCACAATCGTTGCTATGTTTGAACCCATTGTTGGAGCCATTGTGCCATTTCTAGATAGATGTTTTCACCTATGCGTGTTAGAAATTATGTATGAGACTTGCAGACTATACCAATGTGATTCAGAAGATTAAGCTCTGAGAGAAGAGTACAACTATTAGTGTAACTTAGACCCAAGAAAGATCCTCCCCTATCTAATAAGGCCATCTTTGAGAAGGGAGAGAAAGGAAAGGGAATCTTTCTAGTAATCAGATCAGCTTAAATCAAGATCGTTCTTTTTTTATTTTATTTATTTTTTTTTATTTATTGTGCTTTAAGTGAAACTTTACAAATCAAGTGAGTTTCTTACACAAAAATTTATACACACCTTGCTACGTACTCCTAGCTGCTCTCCCCGTAATGAAACAGCACACTCCTCCTCTCCACCTTATATTCCCCGTGACCATTCAGCCAGCTCCTGTACCCTACTGCCTTCTCATCTCACCTCCACACAGGGGCTGCCCACATAGTCTCATGTGTCTACCTGAGCCAAGAAGCTCACTCCTCGTTAGTATCAAGATCATTCTTACAAACAGCTATTCCTTTATTACCCTCACCCCCATATTCCTTGTTTCACACAGTTATAAAACTTGCAAATATACTAAATTCATTATCCTCATTTATATTTTTTGTACAATATGGCAGGATTTTGGATAATTCACAGTGTTTTAAAAATAGTATATTCTGTATACTTCTCATTGACGTTGGTAGTCTTGTTGTTGTTGGGTGCCATCATTATTAAGGTTGAGCTCATTATTGCAGCCACTATGTCAGTCCATCTCGTTGAGGGTCTTCTTCTTTTTCGCTGACCCTCTACTTGTACCAAATATGATGTCCTTCTCCAGGGACTGATCCCTTCTGATAACATGTCCAAAGTATGTGAGGTGTAGCCTCTCCATCCTTGCTTCTAAGGAGGTAGTCTTATAAATTTCAAATTTGAATTTCAAAATTAAACATAAAATTGCTATGAACAGCTTTAATCACCAGTTCCTCATATACATAGTAGAAAGCCATTCAAAAGAAAATATGAACTCCTTTCTGTTAAAACTCTTTAAAGATTTTAATCTCAAAAAATATTTTTCCTTGGCATAACGTAGTTTATAAAGAAAATGTTCTACATTCTACTTGGTGAGTAGCATCTGGGGTCTTAAAAGCTTGTGAGCGGCCATCTAAGATACTCCACTGGTCTCACCCTTTTGGGAGCAAGGGAGAATGAAGAAAACTAAAGACACAAGGGAAAGATTAGTCCAAAGGACTAATGGACCACATCTACCACAGCCTCCACCAGACTGAGTCGAATACAACTAGATGGTGCCCGGCTACCATCACCAACTGCCCTGACAGGGATCACCATAGAGGGTCCTGGACAGAGCTGGAGAAAAATGTAGAACAAAATTCTAACTCACAAAAAAAAAACCAGACTTACTAGCCTGACGGAGACTGGAGAAACCCCTAGAGTATGGCCCCCGGACACCCATTTAGCTCAGTAATGAAGTCACTCCTGACGGTCAGCTTTCAGCCAAAGATTAGACAGGCCCATAAAACAAAACAAGACTAAAGGGGCACACCAGCTCAAGGGCAAGGACTAGAAGGCAGGAGGGGACAGGAAAGCTGGTTAATAGGGAACCCAAGTTTGAGAAGGGAAAGAGTTGACATGTCATGGGGTTGTTAACCAATGTGATAAAACAATATGTGTACTAACTGCTTAATGAGAAGCTAGTTTGTTCTGTAAACTTTCATCTAAAGTACAATTAAAAATTTTTTTTTTTCTTAGGCCCACTGTCACACTCTTTTAATAATTGAAGCCAGCACTCTGTATCCATGGGTTCTGCATCCTCAGATTCAACCAATCGAGGATGGAAAAATATTCGGCAAACAAAAAAAAAGGAAGTTTCCAAAAGCAAAACTTGAATTTGCCACACTGGGCACTACGCCGAATCCACACTAATGGAGTGATGTGTAGGCACCCCCTGCTGTACTTTCCCGCCATCTTACAGATCTTGAATCTCTCTCTAGCACTCATTGTTTAAGCATTGTTTGCCTCCTTTGTTTGCTAATTGTGTGTGTGCACCCTTTTTTCTGTGAAAAAATGGCTCCTATAAAGCAATTAAGTGGTCAGAGCAATCCCTCAAAGTCTAAGAAAGCATTAAGTACTATTTCTCCAAGAGAAAATAAAAATCTTAGATCTTTTGCAAAGTGGCATGTCACTTGCAGAAGTGGGCCGTAAGGTCAGTGAGAACAAATCAAGCATTTGCACAATGAAGCAGAAAGAAGCTGAAATTCATGGAAGTGTTAGTACTGCCCCTACAACAGCAAAAAAGGTCTCTGTGGTTTTTGATAAAGTGCTTGCAAAAACTGAGAAAGCATTAAGTGTTAAGTGTAAGCATTAACAGAGATTTGCATAGCATTTACATTGTAGTGGGTATTGTAAGTAATCTAGAGATGATTTTTTTTTTTTTTTGTAGAGATGATTTGAAGAATACAGGAGGATGTGTGTAGGTTATATGCGAATAGAATGCCATTTTATATAAGGGACTTGAACATGCATGGATTTTGGTATCTACCGGGGTTCATGGAACCAATCCCCCATGAATACTGAGGGATGACTATACCCGTTATTCACCTTTTTGTTATATACCCCTGGTGGTGCACTGGTTAAGTGTTTCATTGCTAACCAAAAGGTTGAATCCACCAGCTGCTCCTTTGAAACCCAGTGGGGCAGTTCTACTCTGTCCTATAAAGGGTCACTATAAGTCGGAATCGACTTGATGGCAACAGGTTTGGTTTTTTGGTCATTAATTTCTTCATAAAGCTGGTCTTCAGTTTTTACTGATAAAGCGCAAAACTTTGGGGAAGTATATATTTATACTTATATGCATGGAAACTTAGTAGACAGAAGCTTGTTGAGAAGCCTGGCAAAATATAGAAAAATCTCAATAAATACATTGAATTTGATGTACAATTTAAAATGCTTAAGCCTCAGAAATAAATGAAATGCCTGCAGTTACCCATGGGTACAGTTTATTTTGGGGTTTCATTTTCACTCTTTCTCCTTTTCTTTGGAAAAATGCCACTTAAAAGAAAGGTTTTGCTAAATACTTTGGCCTCTATTAGTTCTGCTTAAAGTATTTCATTAACAACCTTTAATTATTTTAAATCTATTTCAATTGATTCAATTTACTTTCAGTAATCTTTCCTTGCATATTTCAAACAGATTGACTTGAAGATGACTCGTTCTTATTTTCTAGATGCTGTGCCTTTCCTCTCCCCACACACTTATGGGATATTATTCTTCCTGTTATATTCCTTTATATGTAGTTTTCACTGAGATAGAATCTCCTCAATGTGTGTGGACTTCAGACCTTCAAGAAAATACTGTATGTTGCAGTAAACAAACCCTCAAATCTCAGTGGTCTTACGCAGTGGAAGTTAATATTTTGCTCATGTGAAGACAGTAAAGTTTTTCTGATGCGACAACATTCATCATAGTCTTTCGGGTACAGAGTCTTCTTATGAGTTGGGACTCACTCTCCTCTGAGGTCTCTGATTCCTCTGTATTTAGCCTCAAGATGAGGAAAGAAAATGGAGAATTTTACATTATTTGCTGGCCTGTGTCAGAATTGACTAGACGGCAAAGGGTTTGGATTTTTGGTTTTAAGCAGTGCTTATCATTTATGTTCACATTTCATTGTCTAGGAGTCAGTTATGTGGCCACACCTCACTGCTAGGCAGGCTATGTGCCCAGGGAGAAGAGGTTATAAGTTTGGTGAACGGCTTGCAAGTTTCTGCCACATCATGCCTTTGCTTCTCTTTTCCTTTTTATCCTTCCATTAAATAGGTCTTATTTTCATTTTGTTTAATTTAACAATTAGTTCATTCAATCCATATTCATTGAATGCATACTAGGTTCTAGGCATTGTCCTAGGTATTGGGATGTATCAGTAAACAAAGCAGACAAAAAACAAGCAACCTTTCTTTTGTAGAGCTTATATTCTAATAGATACAGATAGACAATAAAAATATAACTTTAATAAAAAGAAAGTTATATAGCAGTTTAGAAGTGACAAGTTCCATAGAAATAGAGTACAGTAGGGGATAGAAGAAGCAGGTTGCAATTTTTCATTGAAGAAAAATTTGAAATAAGGCAGAGGGTTAGCTGTTCGGGTAACTGGGGAAAGGGAAAGAGCACACCTGGTGAGTTCAGGGAACAGCCAGGAGGCCAGTGTGACTGGAGTAGAGCAAGAAGGGGTAAAGTAGTAGAAGATGAAGCCAGAGAGGTAACTGTATGTTGTTAGGTGCCGTCGAAGGACAACACTGCCCAGTTGTGCACCATGCTCACAATCATTGTTATGCTTGAGACTGTTGTTGCAGCCACTGCGTCAATCCATCTCGTTGAAGGTCTTCCTCTCTTCTGCTGACCCTGCATTTTATTAAGCATGGTGTCCTTCTCCAGAGACTGATCTCTCCTGACAACATGTCCAAAGTATGTAAGAAGCAAACTTGCCATCCTTGCTTCTGAGGAGCATTCTGGTTGTACTCTTTCCAAGATAGATTTGTCCGTTCTTTCGGCAGTCCATGGTATATTCAGTATTCTTCACCAATACTGCAATTCAAAGGCATCAACTCTTCTTTGGTCTTCCTTATTCATTGTCCAGCTTTCGCGTTAATATGATGCAACTGAAAATATCATGGCTTGGGTCGGGTGCACCATAGTCTTCAAGGTGACACCTTTGCTTTTCAATGCTTTAAAGAGGTCCTTTGCTGCAGATTTTCTCAATGCAACGCCTCTTTTGATTTCTTGACTGCTGTTTCCATGGCTGTTGATTGTGGATCCAAGTAAAACGAAATCCTTCACAACTTCCATCTTTTCTCCCTTTATCATGATGTTGCTTGTTGGTCCAGTTGTGAGGATTTTTGTTCTCTTTATGTTGAGGTGTAATCCGTACTGAAGGCTGTGGTCTTTGATCTTTATCAGTAAGTGCTTCAAGTCCTCTTCACTTCCAGCAAGCAAGGTTATGCTATCTGCATAAGGCAGGTTGTTAATGAGTCTTCCTCCAATCCTGATGAGTCCAGGAGGCCACTGTCACTGGAGTAGTGCAAAAAGGTGTAGAATAGTAGAAGATGAACCTAGAGAGGTAACTGTAGGACAACGGTATAAGGCCAAAAAATCAAAATCAGATCCCTTGCTGTCGAGTCGATTCCGACTCATGGTGAGCTTATGTGTCACAGAGTAGAACTGCTCCAAAGGATTTTCTTGGCTATAATATTTTTGGAAGCAGATTGCCAAGCCTTTCTTTCATGGTGCCATTAGGTGGATTTGAACTGCCAACCTTTAGGTTAATAGACTAGCTCAAACTATTTGCGCTACCGAGGGACCTTATTGTATAAGGCAGAAGTTCCAGGACTTTTTTAGTTCATTGTGCGCTTAGTGTCCAAGTAAATTTTTCACAGAGCCCCTAGGCCAAAAGGAATACCCAACCATTCCCATTCCATTTATTAAGTAGCTCAGACTAAACAATTTAATAAGAATTTATGTCCTAAAAATTTAGTAACCATCTGAAAAAATAATACATTTAATTTGAAAAAAAAAAAGAATATATTTTATCCTTAACCACAGTTACTAACAGGGTGTGTGTGCCTGTTCGGCATTGGGCAGCTTCTCAAATCTTGGAATCAGATTTTGGATACTGCCACCCTCGTTTTCTATCTAGTGGATTTTTGTGTGATACTTACTTTTTATCACAGAAATCCCCCAAACCCCTGCTTTGCAAAGATAAGACATAATCAAAAGCAATGTAATGTGATCCAATGTAGAAATTGTGAACTGTTCTGAGCTAGAAGTTTGCATGTCATCTGATGGATGTTGTGTTTCCCTTAAAATTTTAAAATATCCCTCGATATCTTACAACTCCCCTGTGAGTTTACTGCAAGACCCCAGTTCACCTGAGCTCACAGTTTGGGAACCGTGGTAACTTGTTCTGAATGCACACATCTATACTGATTTAATGCAAATGTTCTATTGTATCACCACATAAAAATATTCTCTATTTTCACTTTTTTCCCCTACTGGTTTGGAGGTAGTATTATGTCTTTATTCATTCAAGGGGAGCCCTGGTGATACAGTGGTTAAGAGTTTGACTGTTAACCAATGTGTTGGCAGTTCAAATCCACCAATTGCTCCTCGGAAACCCTACAGGGCAGCTCTACTCTGTCCTATAGAGTTGCTATGAGTTGGAATCAGTTTGATGACAATGGGTTTTATTCGTTTATTCTACATTTTGGAAATTAATTAGTATGGCTATCCTCCTGAATAATCCAAAGATTTTAGAATGCTTTTTCATATCTCCTTCCCTTTCTCGTATTTTAATTTTATCTTGATTTCAATTTTTTCTCCACAATCATTTTTTACAATAAGTATTTATGTAAGTTTACAACATATTTATGTATTTTTTTGCTCAGCATTGTTATTAAATATCATTTTCCTCTGGAATTGAGTCGACAGCAATGTGTTTGGTTTTTGAGTTTATAGCAATTCTTCAAGAGTCAGTGAACCGCACATTTTCTCAGTCTACGTCTTTCTGACATTCCTTAATTTTGCTCTCACATTCAGTACTTCTGGATATAGAATGCTAGGTTAACATTTTCCCTCAGTATTTAAAATTAAAAAAAAACACCCCAGTGCCTTCGAGTCGATTTTGAGAAGTTGACTGCCAGTCTGTTCTGTTGTTCTTTTCTTAAGTCTTTTTTCTTTTTTTTTATAATTTTCTCTTTGTTTTTGAAGTTTTACGATTTCATCATAAAAGTCTACCTGTGGTGGTATTATTATTTCTGCTCTTAACAATCATATCAAACCAGTACTCTTCAGTTTTGGAAAATTCTCAGCTTTTATCTCTATACGCCTTTCAACCATTCTTTCACTTATTTCCTTCTAGAGTCTTGACTAGAAGAACAATGGATGTTTTCATCCACTCCTATGTGACTATTAAACACTCTTTCATGTTTTCTAAAATCACTTTATCTCTCTATGCTGCATCATGGGATGTTTTCTGAACTCCAACTTCTAGGTAACGGATAATCTTTAAAGGTCTGTCTCATCTGCTGCAAAAGCTATTCATTAAGGTTTCATTTCTAAAATTAAACTAGAGGTTTTTTCATTTTTTTTGGCTAACCCATTGTGATGGTTAAGATTGTGTGTCAGCTTGGCTAGATCATGATTCTCAGTGTTTTGGCAGTCATGTGATGTGGTTATTTCCCTGTTGAAATTTGATGTGTGATCATCCCCATGATGGGATCTGGTATGAGTAGCCAATTGGTTGAAGGGGAGTTTCCTTGGGTGTGCGGCCTGCATTGAGTGTGGGCAGACATTCTGGCAGGGTTTAGGGCCTTTTGCTGGTTCTGGATCCTGCAGCTGGCTCCTATTCATATGATCTCCAGTTCTGGGAACTTGAGCTAGCAGCTTCCCTGTGGTCTTGCCTGCTGATATTGGGATTTGTCGATCTCCGCAGCCTGTGAGCAATAGCCCTGCTCTCCAACCTACTGATCTGGGGTTCACCAGCCCCTACAGCTACTTGAATCAGGAGAAGCCTCTATCCTGACCCACAGACTTGGGATGTTATAGCCTCTACGACCATGTGAACCATTTCCTTGATATAAACCTTTCTCTCACTATATATTTATATGATTTACTGGTTTGCTTCTCGAGAGAACCCAGCCTAAGACACCCTTTATTCCTCCTCCCCCCAATGTACTGTTCCATTCTTTCTTTCTGGTTTTCATATGTTATTTTATCTCATCATTTTAAACATGTGCATTTTTTAGTCTACCTCAGGATATTCTATTATCTCAGAGCCCTGGTGGCTCAGTGATTAAGAGCATGGCTGATGACAAAAAAGTTGACAGTTTTAATTCACAAGCTGCTCCTTGGAAACCCTGTGGGGCCATTCTACTCTGTCCTGTAGGGCCACTGTGAGTCGGAATCAACTCGACAGCAATGAGTTTTTTTTTTTTTTTTTTTAATTATCTCTTCATCTGTTTTTGTTTGTTGTTTACTATTCATCTACTGATTTTTTTCTTTGGTTTATTTTCTCTTATAACTTGTGATTTTTAATTGCATAATGATCTTTAGTCTACAATATTGACAAACATCACTTTAGTGTGTATCCTCAGTTAAAGAAAAATTTAATCTAATATTTAAAATTTTTAAAGTCTTTTAATCATTATGGGAAAGTGTTGAATATTTTTGAGGACTGTGTTTTCCTTGATTTTAGTACAAGCATTCTAGTTCCTAGAGAAAAACACTATTGAGGGTTCATCCTGATGCACTAGTTTGCTTTCTATTAAGAGTTTGAGCTTGAAGATGGGGCCAAGATGGTGGAATAGACAGATGCTTCCAGTGATCCCTCTTACAACAAAGACCTGAAAAAACAAGTGAAACGAGTATATTTATGACAAGCTAAGAGCCCTGAACTCAAAGGCAAGGTTAGAAAAAGAACTGAGGGGCAGAGGGAGGAAGAGACGGTTCAGAAGTGAAGAGGAACTATTCTCCAGGAGTGGGTGTGGCGGGGTGATACTAGCATTCGGCCGCAGTTTCCTCAGGGAGAAGCAGCCAGCCACACAGGCTACTCAAACCTCCAGAACCAGAGAATGGCACTCTTGGCAAAAACGAAGTACTCATGCATATTTTACCACACCCCTCACTCCCAAGCCAGCTTCAGCGGCTGTTGGTTTCCCTGGGCCTGAGATAGGCCCTGTTGAGCACCTAGAGCCATCCTCCATGCCCCGGAGAAGGAATAAATTCGCAACTGGGGGAAAAGATAATTTGCCAGTTCCACTAACCTGGAGAGCTCAGGACAGAAGAGGCCCCTGTCCAGCCATAAACGGTCCATGGACTTTGAGTACCTTTCCCTTCTGCATGGACCTGTATGGGCCTATTTCAGGGGAATAGGCTCTTGTTGTCAAACTACAACTGTTTCAGCTGTGTGGTGGAGAGGTGGGTGTTTGATGTTTGACATTGCTTTGCCTATGAAACAGGGTCCTCACCTACCCACATCAGGGACCTAAGGACTGGTGGCTCCACTCTGGTCAACCAGCCACCCACAACAGGGGTCCAAGAATAACTGGTACTTCCCAGTCCTTATAACCAAAAACATTGGGTGCCCACAGTCTGTCTACAGAACTCAACCACCTGTACACTCTAGGGAAGAGAGACACACCTTCCTCAGAGACACTTGGGGGATGATTTTCAGCCTCCTGCCTTATTCAGAGCATGACCCCTTGATGCAACCAGATACTGGTACCTCCACCAATCACGCCTGGCCCTCTAAGACTATAGGACAAAACCTGTACCACACACTTGATGAGCAGCTATCTGGACATCTGAGCTGAATTCATACAAGAAAAGCGAATGGACTCCTAGACTGATATACCTGATAACAGCTCTATCCATCTGGGCGACAGGATGTCAGAGCTCCAAAGGTGAAAAAAATCAAAGTAGCTCACTCGAGCAACCCATTTGGGTATATCAAAACAAAACAAAGCAAGAAGCTAGGATAAAGTAAGCAAACATAAAATAAACAAATACAATAACTTATGGATGGCTCAGAGACAACAGTCAATATCAAATCACATAAAGAAATAGACCATGATCACCTTAATAAGCTCTCAAAATGAGGAATCAAGGGATCTTCTAGATGAAAGTGCCTACCTGGAATTACCAGAGGCAGAATACAAAAGATTAATACATAGAACCCTTTAAGACATCAGGAAGGAAATCAGGTAATACGCAGAACAAGCCAAGGAACACATAAATAAAGCAATTGAAGAAATTAAAAAGGTTATTCAGTAATATAATGAACAATTTAATAAGATGGAAAAATTCATAGACAGACAGCAATCAGAAATTCAGAAGATTAACAATAAGATTACAGAATTAGACAACTTAATAGAAAGTCAGAGGAGCAGAATTGAGCAAGTGGAAGGCAGAAATTATGAACTTAAAGATAAAGCATTTGGCACCAATATATTTGAAGAAAAATGAGATAAAAGAATTTAAAAAAATGAAGAAACCTTAAGAATCATATGGGACTCTATCAAGAGAAATAATTTATCAGTGATTGGAGTACCAGAACAGGGAGGGATAACAGAAAATACAGAGAGAATTGTTGAAGATTTCTTGGCAGAAAACTTCCCTGATATCATGAAAGATGAGAAGATATCTATCCAAGATGCTCATCGAACTCCACATAAGGTAGATTTTAAAAAAGAAAGTCACCAAGACATATGATCAAACTTGCCAAAACCAAAGATAAAGAGAGACCCTTAAGAGCAGCTAGGGATAAACAAAAAGTCACGTACAAAGGACACTCAATAAGAATAAGCTCAGACTACACGGCACAAACTATGCAGGCAAGAAGGCAATGGGATGACTTATATAAAGTATTGAAGAAAAAAAATTGCCAGCTAAGAATCATATATCCGGCAAAACTGTCTCTCAAATATGAAGGTGAAATTAGGACATTTCCAGATAAACAGAAGTTTAGGGAATTCATAAAAATGGAACCAAAACTATAAGAAATACTAAAGGGAGTTCTTTGGTTAGAAAATCAATAATATCAGGTATCAACCCAAGACTAGAAGACTGGGCAGAGCAATCAGAAGTCAACCCAGACAGGGAAATCAAAAAAATAAATCAAGTTAAAAAAAACTCTCAAAACAGGGTAACAATGATATTATTACGTAAAAGAAGACAACATTAAAACAATAAAGAGGGAATACGAAAAGTAGCCATAGATCTTTCATATGGAGAGGAAGACAAGGCGATAAAAAAAAAATAAAAGTTAGGTTTAAATTTAGAAAAATACGGGTAAATAATAAGGTAACCACAAAGGAGACAAACTATCCTACACATCAAAAGAAAGTGCAAGAAAACAATAGAGGCTCAGCAGAAACGGAATCAACAGCAACAAATATGATAAAAAGACAATATATGAAGATAATCTACTCAGCACAAAAAATTAAGCAGAAAAAGAAACTGTGAACAACACACAAAAAAAGACATCAAAATGATAGCACTAAATTCATACCTATCCATAGTTTTGCTCCAGTAAAGAGACAGAGAGTGGCAGCATGGATTAAAAAATATGATCCATCTATTTACTGTCTACAAGAGACACACCTTAGACTTAGAGACACAAACAAACTAAAACTCAAAGGATGGAAAAAAATATATCAAGCAAACAACAATCAAAAAAGAGCAGGAGTGGCAATATTAATTTCTGACAAAATAGACTTTAAAGTTAAATCTATCATAAAGGATAAGGAAGAACACTATATAATGATTAAAGGGACAACATACCAGGAGAATATAACCATATTAATATTTATGCACCCAATGACAAAGCTGCAAGATACATAAAACAAACTCTATCAGCATTGAAAAATGAGATAGACAGCTCCATGATAATATTAGGAGACTTCAACACATCACCTTGGTGAAGGACAGGACATCCAGAAAGAAGCTCAATAAAGACACGGAAGATCTAAATATCACAATGAACCAAATTGACCTCATAGAGATATACAAAACACTCCACCCAACAGCAGCCAAGTATATTTTGTTTTCTAGTGCACATGGAATATTCTGTAGAATAGACCACGTATTAGGTCATAAAGGAAGGCTTAGCAGAATCCAAAACATTGAAATATTACAAAGCATCTTCTCTGACCATAAGGCCATAAAAGTATAAATCAGTAACAGAAAAAGCAGGGAAAAGAAATCAAACACTTGGAAACTGAAAAATACCCTGCTCAAAACAGATTGGGGTATAGAAGACATTAAGGATGGAATAAAGAAATTCATAGAATCCAATGGGAATGAAAACTTTTCCTGTCAGAACCTTTGGGACACAGCGAAAGCAGTGCTCAGAGGTCAATTTATATCAATAAATGCACACATCGAAATAGAAGAAAGGGTCAAAATCAAGGAATTATCCCTACAACTTGAAAAATAGAAAGAGAGCAACAAAAGAAACCCACAGGCACCAGAGGAAAACAAATAATAAAAGTTAGAGCTGAACTAAATGAAATAGAAAACAGAAAAACAATAGAAAGAACTAACAAGACCAAAAGCTGGTTCTTTGAAAAAATCAACAAAGTTGATAAACCATTGGCCAAACTGACAAAAGAAAAGCAGGAGAGGAAGCAAATAACTGGAATAACAAATAAGAGGGGCGATATTACAACAGACTCATCTGAAATTAAAAGAATCATATCAAATGACAATGAAAAATTGTACTTTAACAAACTTGAAAACCTAGAAGAAATGGATGAATTCCTAGAAACACACTATCTACCTAAACTAACACAAACAGGTAAAACAACTAAATGGACCCATAACAAAAGAAGAGATTGAAAAGGTAGTCAAAAAACTCCCAACTAAAAAAGCCCTGGCCCGAAAGGCTTCACTGCAGAGTTCTACAAAACTTTCAGAGAAAAGTTAACGCCACTACTACTAAAGGTATTTCAGAGCATAGAAAAGGACGGAATACTCCCAAACTCATCCTATGAAGCCAGCATATCCCTGATACCCAAACCAGGTAAAGACATCACAAAAAAAGAAAATTACAGACCTATATCCCTCATGAATGTAGATGCAAAAATCCTCGACAAAATTCTAGCCAATAGAGTTCAACAGCATATCAAAAAAATAATTCACCATGACCAAGTGGGATTCATAACAACTATGCAGGAATGGTTCGACATTAGAAAAACAATAAATGTAATCCATCGTATGAATAAAACAAAAGACAAGAATCACATGATTTTATGAATTGATGCAGAAAACGCATTTGACAAAGTTCAACACCCATTCATGATAAAAACTCTCAGCAAAGTAGGAATAGAAGGAAAATTCCTCAACATAATAAAGGGCATTTGTACAAAGCCAATAATGGAGAGAGCCTGAAAGCATTCCCCTTGAGATCGGAAACCAGACAAGGATGCCCATTATCACTATTCTTATTCAACATTGTGCTGGAAGTCCTAGCCAGAGCAATTAGGCTAGATAAAGAAATAAAGTTAATTCAGGTTTGCAAGGAAGAAGTAAAAGTGTCTCTGTTTGCAGATGACATGATCTTATACACAGAGAACCATAAGGAATCCTCAAGAAAACTATTGAAACTAATAGAAGAGTTCAGCAGAGAATCAGGATACAAGATAAATGTACAAAAATCAGTTGGTTTCCTCTACACCAACAAAAAGAACATCAAAGAGGAAATCACCAAATCAATACCATTTATAGTAGCCCCCAAGAAGGTAAAATACTTAGGAATAAATCTTGACAGAGATGTAAACTTCTGCAAGAAACCAAAAGAGATCTACATAAGTGGAAAAACATACCTTGCTCATGGATAGAAAGACTTAACATTATAAAAATGTCTATTCTACCAAAAGTGATCTATAGATTTAATGCAATTCCGATCCAAATTCCAACAACATTCTTTAATGAGACAGAAAAACAAATCACCAACTTCATATGGAAGGGAAAGAGGCCCCAGATAAGTAAAGCATTACTGAAAAAGAAGAACACAGTGGGAGGTCTTACTCTGCCTGATTTTAGAACCTATTATACCGCCACAGTACTCAAAACAGCCTGGTACTGGTACAACAACAGATACATAGACCAATGGAACAGAATTGAGAATCCAGACATAAATCAATCCACATATGAGCAGGTGACATTTGACAAAGGCCCCAAAGCAGTTAAATGAGGAAAAGACAGTCTTAACAAATGGTGCTGGCATAACTGGATACCCACTTGAAGAAAAATGAAACAAGACCCGTACCTCACTCCATGCACAAAAACGAACTCAAAATAGATCAAAGACCTAAATATTAAATCTATAAAGGTCATGGAAGAAAAAATAGGGACAACATTAGGAGCCCTAATACTTGGCATAAACAGTATACAAAACTTTACTAACGATGCAGAAGAAAAACTGGATAACTGGGAGCTCCTAAAAATCAAATGCTATGCTCATCTAAAGACTTCACCAAAAGAGTAAAAAGATTACCTACAAACTGGGAAAAAGTTTTTAGCTATGACATCTCTGATCGGCACCTGATCTCTAAAATCTACATGATACTGCAAAAACTCAACTGAAAAAGATAAATAACCCAATCAAAAAATGGGCAAAAGATATGAACAGACACTTCACCAAAGAATACATTCAGGTAGCTAACAGATACACGAGGAAATGCTCATGATCATTAGCCATCAGAGAAATGCAGATCAAAACTACAATGAGATTCCATCTCACTCCAACAAGGCTGGTATTAATCCAAAAAACACAAAATAAGAAATGTTGGAGAGGTTGTGGAGAGACTGGAACCCTTATACACTGCTGGTAGGAATGTCAAATGGTACAACCACTTTGGAATTTGATTTGGCACTTCCTTAAAAAGGTAGAAATGGAAGTACCATAGGACCCAGCAATCCCACTCCTTGGAATATATCCTAGAGAAATAAGAGACTTTACACGGACAGATATATGCACACCCGTGTTCATTGCAGCACTGTTTACAATAGCAAAAAGATGGAAGCAACCAAGGTGCCTATCAATGGATGAATGGATAAATAAACTATGGTATATTCACACAATGGAATACTACACATTGATAAAGAACAGTGAGGAATCTGTGAAACATTTCATAACATGGAGGGATCTGGAAGGCATTATGCTGAGTGAAATTAGTTGCAAAAGGACAAATATTGTATAAGACCACTATTATAAGAACTCCAGAAATCGTTTAAACAAATATTCTTTGATGGTTAGGAGAGGGGGGAGGGAGGAAGGAAGGCAGAGGGGTATTCACTAATTAGATAGTAGGTAAGAACTACTTCAGGTGAAAGGAAAGACAATACACAGTACAGGCGAGGTGAGCACAACTGGACTAAACCAAAAGCAAAGAAGTTTCCTGAATAAAATGAATGCTTCGAAGGCCAGCGTAGCAGGGGCAGGGGCCTGGGGACCATGGTTTCAGGGGACATCTAAGTCAATTGGCATAATAAAATCTTTTAAGAAAACATCCTGCATCCCTCTTTGGAGAGTGGCATCTGGGGTCTTAAACACTGTCAAGCAGCCATCAATTAGTCTCAACCCACCTGGATCAAGGTAGAATGAAGAACACCAAGGACACAAGGTAATTATGAGCCCAAGAGACAAAAAGGGCCACATAAACCAGAGACTACATCAGCCTGAGACCAGAAGAACTAGATGGTGCCCAGCTACAACTGGTGCCCGCCCTGACAGGGAACACAACAGAGAACCCCTGAGGGAGCAGGATAGCAGCGGGATGCAGACCCCAAATTCTCGTAAAAAGACCAGACTTAATGGTCTGACTGAGACTAGAAGGACCCTGGTGTTCCTGGCCCCCAGACCTTCTGTTGGCCCAGGACAGGAACCATTCCCAAAGCCAACTCTTCAGACAGGGATTGAACTGGACAATGGGATGACGAGGGATGCTGGTGAGGAGTGAGTTTCTTGGATCAGGTGGACACTTGAGACTATGTTTGCATCTCCTGTCTGGAGGGGAGACAAGAGGGTAGAGGGGGTTAGAAGCTGGCGGAATGAACATGAAAAGAGAGAGTGGAGGGAGGGAGTGGCCTGTCTCATTAAAAAAAGTAATTGGGAGTATGTAGCAAGGCGTATGTTAAGTTTTTGTGTGAGAGACTGACTTAGTTTGCAAACTTTCTCTTCAAGCACAATAAAAATTAAAAAAAAAAGCACACAACTTAAAAAAAAAAGTGTTTCAATTCAAAAATCTCCATTTTTTTTATTCAAGAACTCAACCCCATGTTTCCAGTGACAAAATGAAATGGAAAAGCAGACAACACAAACAAAGGCATAACTTTTTCCCAAAGTATGCAGACAATTTCCATGTACCTTCATTTTTTTTTTCTCAAATTTACAGGAAATATATAGCCAGATAATCTAGCAAAAGTGTACTAAGTTCTAAGTTGCTTATCTTCACTAGAGTTAAAGCACACACAAAAAAATAAATAAATAAAAAAAAAAGAATTGGAGCTTGAATTTACTGATGTTGGGTAAGTTATGGAGCCTTGGTGGTGCAGTGGTTAAGAGCTTGGCTGGAAGTTCGACTCTACCAGCCACTCCTTGGAAACCGTACGGGGCATTTCTACTCTGTCCTATGAGTTGAAATAGACTCAACGGTAAGAGGTTTGTATTTTGGGGGGGGAGGGGCAGAAGGGGGAAGTTATAAGGAGTATCATCTTCACAACTCAGAATATAACTTTGTAGTAAAATTTCAATTCTCAGCAAACTTTATCAGTATGAGTGTGTCTAGATTGCTGACTTGTCCAGGTAGTAGAAGATTAAGCTACTGTTGTAGGACAGGTTCCTCTGGAAGTGGACTTGGAGACCAAGATTTGTCTGTAGGTGGTTTACTGGGGAGTGCTCTCATGATCAACACTTGCTGGAAAGTGAGGGAAACACGATTGGGCAGATGGAGAATTTAAAATGCAGTTCAACAAAGCTCTTAGTCAACCCCATGGGGATCTTTGGAGCTGGGATGGGTAGGTCTTCATATTTCTGCATGATCAGTCACTGAATATAGGCTACCAAAGGGAAGGGAACCTTGGGTGAGATGGCTCACTTCTGTTGAGTGCAAGTTTTTGAGAGGAGCTCAGCTGAGAACTGTCCTCCACCAACACCCTAGCAGATAGGGGAATAAGTTCTTTAGTCTTGGGGTTCAGGTCTGGGCAGCACACCATATAAACCATTTCAAATCTTTTAAAATAAAAAAAAAAAATTTAGGAATTTTAACCTTTTGGGATAGCAATCTTTGTATAATTCATTATATATACCAGGGTTTCTCAACCTTAGTGCTATTGACATTTTGGATCAGATAAAATTCTTTCCTTCAGTAGCAGTAGTAGATACTGTCTAGGGTGAGGTATTGTGTTTGTCATGTTTCTCTAGCCTCCTTTAATTTGGAACATTTCCATAGCCTTGGTTTTTAATTATACTGACATTGTGAAGAGTATGGTCCTTTTTTGGTTTGTTTTAATAAACATTCCTCATTTTGTGTTTGATGTTTTTTCATGATTGGATTCATTTTATGACTTCTTGGTTAAAATGCTACTCCTGGTTCTTTTATGCATGTGTAGTGTATTTTATCTTTCCTTTATATTCTAAAAAGGGCACACAGCTTGGGAGCACTTAAGGGAATATGAAAAGTAAGGTTACAGCATACTTCTGGAGAAGGTGTATCTAGTATTATATAGTAAATTTTAATTATACATATGCCTAATAGCTTCTACTTGACATGCCCATCTAGAAAAAAAATATGAATATAGTTTATTGGTAAATTATGTATAATGCAGGCATATCAGTAATTATATAAATAAAGCTTATCGTCTCCCTATATCAGTAAAAAGGTATGGTCATTAGAAGACTTTGGTGTGTAAAACCTCTCTAGGTCTGAAATTCTTAGGTTTTAAACTCTTAGTTTTTAAGTTCTGAGCTTTGTGAAGTTAGGGATCTAATCCTATTTATTTATGTATTCCCAGTACTTATCACCCAAAAAACAAAAACCTGTTGCCATTGAGACGATTCCGACTCATAGCAACCCTATAGGATAGAGTAGAATGGACTCATAGAGCTTTCCAGGCTGTAAATCTTTACGGAAGCAAATCGCCACATCTTTCTCCCTCAGAGCTGCTGGTAGGTTCGAATCGCCGACCTTTGGTTAGGAGCTGAGCCCTTAGCTACTGTGCCTCCAGGGCTCCTGTAACCTATTACAGTGCTTGATAAATGGTAATAAGGAAAATAAGTAATATTTATTACACACTGCTATGTGCCAGGTTAATGTTTAAGTATTTTATATGTACAGTTCTGTAATGTAGATATTATTTTTCCCATTTTATAGGTGGGAAAACTGAGGCACAGAGGTTAAGTAATACACACACTCAATGTCACATAAACATGGCAGAGCGATTGTTCAAACTCAGCAACCTGAATTCAGAGCCGATGTTCCTGACTTAGACATTACAGTAGTTTCTATGGATGTTTGCTGACTGGATGAATGAAAAAATGAAGAAATGAAATGTACAAGAAAATGGAGGGGTTTAGAGCAGAGAGCTCTAATATGCCTTCTGGAGCAAAGCTTTTATGGTTTTATGATATGATCAGTCATTACTCTTTGGCTTTATTCCGACTGGATTATAATGGATTTTATCCTGATTGATGAAAAGTATTTATTAGTTATTTATGAGCATTTTTTTGTGTTTTAGATAAAAATTTACATAGCCAGTTAGTTTTCTAATCAGTAATTCTTACACTAATTGTTCTGTGATGTAGGTTGCAATCTCCTGCATTGTGTCAGCAGTCTCCCCATTTCCTCCCTGTGTTCCCCTTTTTCATTAGTCTGGTTTCCCTGCCCCTCCTTGCCTTCTCTCTTTGGTTTTGGGAAAATGTTGCCCGTTTGGTCTTATATAGTTGATTGAAAATTACTTATTTTATCATGCTTTACTTTTTAACTTAGGTAAAAAGATTTGTAATGACTCATTATTTATGTAATCATTTACTCATTATTTATTTATTTATTCATCAGGTAGGCATTAAGTCTCTGCTATGTGCCAAGCCTTGTGATTAAAGCCCTTAAACAATAAGGAAACCCAGACTTATAGTATATATGGTCTTTGGGGTAAGGTTGAGATTGATATAAAAACACAATTACTCAATTACCCAAATAATAATTAATTTCAATGTGTTAAGTGCTAAGTTGAAAAAGTACAAGTGTTCTATTAAAGTTTATAACAGGGAAACCCAGCTTAATCTGGGATGGTGAGATCCTCCCTGAGGAAGACGTTCAAGTTGAAAGCTGAAGAAGGAGCACCAGATATCCAGGAAGGGGAGAGAGAAAGAAGAATGATTTAGGCAGAGGACAGGTGAGCAGTCCATGAGACCTGAGAGAGTGCATGAATTCTGTGATTTCATTCAACAGATATTTATCAAGCACCCACTCTATGCCAGGCCCTGCTCTCATCGATGGAAATGTAGCAGTGGAGAAGACATCTTGTTTGATGTAAGAAAGAGAGTGGTTCAAGATGAGACTGTAAGATAGGAAGAGCCAAGATCTTGTAGACCCATGAAGTTTTAGCCTTTATCCTAAGGGCAATGGATAAGGAGGAGAGTTGAGTTTCTGGAGCCATAGGAAGTAAGTGTTCCATGGAGGAGGGTGTAACTTTTTTAAATCAATCGCTAGGCTAATTATCTGAGTTTGTGTGTGCATGTGTGAGTGTATATGTGTATATATATACATATATATATGTTCCTTTACTAGTTTAATCATAAAAGCTCTTAATCATGACTCTTTAGAAATAAAATTCCTAGAAAACAAACTGGTCATTTCTGTAGCTAAGGTTTAATTCATGTTATTTAGAAACTTGGCTTAATTAAAAAAAAAATTTATTTTGGTAAAATATATATATAACAAAAAATATGCCGTTTTAACCATTTTTAAGTATAAAAGTTCAATGACATTAATTACTTTCACCAGTTTGTACAACCATCACTACTCTTTATTGCCAAAAGTTTTTCATCACCTCAAAAGGAACTCAGTACTTTTATGAGATAACATCCCATCCCCCAACCATAGCCCCTAGTAATCACTAATAAACTTTTGTCTGTATGCTTTTGCCTATTCTAGATATTTCATATCAATGGGATTATACAATATTCATCCTTTTGTGACTGATTTATTTCACTCGGTATAATGTTTTTAAGGTTCTTTCATGTCATAGCATTTATCTGAACTTCATTTCTTTTTATGACTGAATAATATTCCATTGTAAGCATATACCACATTTTGTTTATACAATTATCTGGTGATGGGCACTTGGGTGGTTTATTATAATATGTTTTTAACACTGCTGAGAGGTCAGATAAGATGAAAACTCGAAGAGGGACATTGGATTCAGAAACCTGGATGTCATTGGCAACCTTAATGAAAGCAGGCATTGGATTGATGAGGGTGGAGGAGTAAATGGAGATATGGAAGTAGAGACAGTATTGTTTTGTTATTGATTAGATTCCTTACTTATAGCTGTTGTTCATCCTCTGGTTGGGGTTTGCAGCTCTGTACCTCACTTTATATCCTCCATAGTCAAGTCTTGCTCTAACTTCCCAGTAGGTAATGCCTCTGCCTTATTGCGTATTGCTTTCTATTATACTCCTATACCTCTGCTTTATAGTACGGAGGGTAAAAGCTTGGACTCTTGAGTCAGTGGACTGGTTTTGAATTCTGACTCCAGAGCTTCCTGACTGATTGACCTTGGGCCTTATGTAAATGTGCTGAAAATCAGCTTCCTCAGATAAAAATGGGGTATTAATGGTATCTCTCTCATAGAATTTTGTGACATTGTGTGTGAACCTGACATAGCGTTAACCCCTTAGGAAATAAATGATGGTTCTGTTGTTCTTATTGCTATTGTTGTTATTTCATTTCTATTAGCCAAGCTGCCTTTGTCAGTCCTCATAAAATGAATATAATGATAAATGATTTTAAAATACACTAGAAAACAGTTTGTCCTTTGAATAAAGTGGGTCTGAGGACATCTGTGCCTTTTCAGAGCTCAGCTTGTGGCAGTGACTCAGGAAGAGATTCTTAGATATAGATTTTTGAGAGTGTGAGTGCCTAAGCTTGGCTGAAGTCTTACCTTAGGGCTCTCTTAACCTAGTTAGTCTTCCAGAGACAGTGTAATGATCTACTTGGTGTTCTACTTCATCACCACTCATTGCCATTTGACCCACACCTGACCTTGGGCCCAGTTTTTTTTTTTTTTTTATTAGGTATAGAGAAATTTGAAACTTGCTAGACCAGTAGCTCAGTGACTGAACCATAAGTGCTGCTAGAACTTTGCTGATCTTATACCCCAGTACTAATAACTGGGCACTTATCTTGTTTTTCGTTAATGCTCTGTATGACTAAACTCTTGCTGTCCTCTCTTACCTAGAGCTGGGTTCATTCTCCTCAATTCCAGAGGCAGAGTCTTGCTGAGATTGGGTCTTTTCTGTCATCTCCACTCCTTCCTGTTTCTCATTACTTCCTTTCCTGGATCTCCACCAACTGTGTATTCCCACACTCCATCCTGACAGAATTCACCAGTCTGCCAGGTTCTCTATCTATTGCTACTCCAGACCTCCCTGATGCTGATTACTCACCTGCCCAGGCATCCTACCATTGTCTGGACCTGTAATTTTCCAGATCACCTGGTTTTACCTTGTGAGACTGTGTGGTGTTTGGATCCTAGCTGAGCCACGTCTGGTCATTTATTCTGCTGTCGGTCAAACCCAGGTTACAACATCCTTGGCCCTCTCATGCCTTTTGTGTAATTAGTCATGGAATTGTTTAAAGCAGTGCTGTCTTTGAACATGTATATACTTTTTTTTTAAATAACTTTTATTGTGCTTTAATTGAAAGTTTACAAATCAAGTCAGTCTCTCACACAAAAACCCATATACACCTTGCTCCACACTCCCAATTACTCTCCCCCTAATGAGACAGCCTGCACTCTTCCACCACTCTCTTTTCGTGTCCTTTTTGCCAGCTTCTAACCCCCTCCACCCTCTCATCTCCCCTCCAGGCAGGAGACACCAACATAGTCTCAAGTGTCCACCTGATCCAAGAAGCTCACTCCTCACCATCATCCCTCTCCAACCCATTGTCCAGTCCAGTCCATGTCTGAAAAGTTGGCTTTGGGAATGGTTCCTGTTCTGGGCCAACAGAAGATCTGAGGCCCATGACCACTGGGGTCCTTCTAGTCTCAGTCAGACCATTAAGTCTGGCCTTATGAGAATTTGGGGTCTGCATCCCACTGCTCTCCTGCTCCCTCAGGGGTTCTCTGTTGTGTTCCCTGTCAGGGCAGGCACCAGTTGTAGCTGGGTACCATCTAGTTCTTCTGGTCTCAGGCTGATGTAGTCGCTGGTTCATGTGGCCCTTTCTGTCTCTTGGGCTTGTAATCACCTTGTGTCCTTGGTGTTCTTCATTCACCTTTGATCCAGGTGGCTTGAGACCAGTTGATGCATCTTAGGTGGCTGCTTGCTAGTGTTTAAGACCCCAGATGCCACTCTTCAAAGTGGGATGCAGAATGTTTTCTTAATAGATTTTATTATGCCAATTGACTTAGATGTCCCCTGAAACCATGGTCTCCAGACCCCTGTCCCTGCTACAATGGCCTTCAAAGTGTTCAGTTTATTCAGGAAACTTCTTTGCTTTTGGTTTAGTCCAATTGTGCCGACATCCCCTGTGTTGTGTACTGTCTTTCCCTTCACCTGAAGCAGTTCCTATCTACTATCTAATTAGTGAATACCCATCTCCCACCCTACCTCCCTCCCCCATCTCGTAACCACAAAAGAATGTTTTCTTCTCAGTTAAAACTATTTCTCAAGTTCTTATAATAGTGGTCTTATACAATATTTGCCCTTTTGCAACTGACTAATTTCGCTCAGCCTAATGCCTTCCAGGTTCCTCCATGTTATGAAATGTTTCACAGATTCCTCACTGTTCTTTACCAAAGCATAGTATTCCATTGTGTGAATATAGCATAATTTATTTATCCATTCATCCATTGATGGGCACTTTGGTAGCTTCCATCTTTTTGCTATTGTAAACAGTGCTGCAATAAACATGGGTGTGCAAGTATCTGTTCGTGTAAAGGCTCTTATTTCTCTAGGATATATTCCAAGGAGTGGGGTTGCTGGATCGTATGGTAGTTCTATTTCTAGCTTTTTAAAGAAGAGCCAAATCAATTTCCAAAGTGGTTGTACCATTTGACATTCCTACCAGCAGTGTAGAAGTGTTCCAGTCTCTCCACAACCTCTCTAACATTGATTATTTTGTGTTTTTTGGATTAATGCCAGCCTTGTTGGAGTGAGATGAAATCTCATTGTAGTTTTGATCTGCATTTCTCTAATGGCTAATGATTGTGAACATTTCCTCATATATCTGTTAGCTACCTGAATGTCTCCTTTAGTGAAGTACCTATTCATATCTTTTGCCCATTTTTTAATTGGATTATTTGTCTTTTTGCAGTTGAGTTTTTGCAGTATCATGTAGATTTTAGAGATCAAACACTGATCAGAAATGTCATAGCTAAAAACTTTTTCCCAGTCTGTAGGTAGTCTTTTTACTCTTTTGGCGAAGTCTTTGGATGAGCATAAGTGTTTGATTTTTAGGCGCTCCCAGTTATCTAGTTTTTCTTCTACGTTCTTTATAATGTTTTCTGTACTGTTTATACCATGTTTTAGGGCTCCTAATGTTGTCCCTATTTTTTCTTCCATGATCTTTATCATTTTAGATTTTATATTTAGGTCTTTGATCTATTTTGAGTTAGTTTTTGTGCATGGAGTGATATATGGGTCTTGTTTCATTTTTTTGCAGATGGATAACCAGTTATGCCAGCACCGTTTGTTAAAAAGACTGTCTTTTCCCCATTTAACTGTTTTGGGGTCTTTGTCAAATATCAACTGCTCATATGTGGATGGATTCACGTCTGGATTCTCAATTCTGTTCCATTGGTCCATGTGTCTGTTGTTGTACCAGTACCAGGCTGTTTTGACTACTATGGAAGTATAATAGGTTCTAAAATCAGGTAAAATAAGGCCTCCCACTTTGTTCTTCTTTTTCAGTAAGGCCTCTTTCCCTTCCATATGAAGTTGGTGATTTGTTACTCCATCTCATTAAAGAATGTCCTTGGGATTTGGATTGGAATTGCATTAAATGTATAGATCACTTTTGGTAGAATAGACATTTTTATAATGTTAAGTCTTCCGATCCACAAGCAAGGTATGTTCTTCCACTTATGAAGTCTCTTTTGGTTTCTTGCAGAAGTGTACTCTAGTTTTCCTTGTAGAAGTCTTTTACATCTATGGTAAGATTTATTCCTAAGTGTTTTATCTTCTTGGGGCTACTGTAAATGGCATTGATTTGGTGATTCCCTCTCCGATGTTCTTTTTGGTGGTGTAGAGGAATCCAATGGATTTTTGTATGTTTAATCTTGTATCCTGGTACTCTGGTGAACTCTTCTATTAGTTTCAGTAGCTTTCTGGAGGATTCCTTAGGGTTTTCTGTGTATAAGATCAAGAACATGTATATACTTTTAATGTTTGTAGCAGGCACATTTAAAAAAATAAAATGATACAGGTAAAATTAATTTTAATTAACCTAATATTTTATTTTACATTATTTAATTTAACCTAATATATCTGAAACCACTATTTTGACATATAATTAACACAAAATTACTGAGATATTTCACTCTTTTTCTTTTTTTTAGTACTAAGACTTTGATCCAGTATGTGTTTCACACTTACCAAACTCAAATTAAACCCATTGCCGTTAAGTCTGTTTTGACTCATAGCGACCTTATAGGACAGGGAAGAACTGCCACATGGGGTTCCCAAGGCTGTAATCTTTATGGGAACAGAATGCCACATCTTTCTACCACAGAGTGACTGGTGAGTTCGAACCCCTGACCTTTCGGTCAGCGGCCTGCGCCCCTGGGGCTTCTCTTTACACTTGAAACACATGTCAATTCAGACTAACCATGTTTCAAGAACTTCATAAACAAACAAAAAAAATCCTAACCCTTTGCTGTCGAGTCAATTCTGACTCACAGCGACCCTATAGGAGAGAGTAGAACTGCCCATAGGGTTTCCAAGGAGCGGCAGGTGGATTTGAACGGCTGGCCTTTTGGTTAGCAGACAAGCTATTGGGCAGTGCAAGTCTAGAGGAGGATGGGAACGTTTATCTTTTACCAGCTTAGGAGGCAGAAAACTCACCTTGGGGTGATCCAAGAGGTTTGCCCTGAATTTTAACTAAGAGAAAATCCATATCCTGACATATCTTTGTATGTTTTTTGCATTGTTTACAACTCTGATCATTACATGCCTGGCCACAGTAGTTCTTGTATGCTGTGTGCATTGATGTATATCAAAGAACAACCTTCATTCATTCATTCACTTTCCAGATGCTTGTTGAGAGTGTTCTGCGTTCATGACACTGGTCTAGGTGTTTGAACTACCTCAGTAAACATAACAGAGAAAGATCTTGCCTTCATGGAGTTTACATCATAGGCAGGAGTCAGACAATAAGCACAAATAATAAATACATGCATTACATGAATGTTAGAAGACAATAGTGTTATATAAAAAAGAAAAATTAGAGCTGCTGGAGGGGATTGGAGTGCATAGGTGGGTTTCAGTTTTAAAATGGATGGTCAGAATAGTCCTCTCTGAGAAGGTGAAGAAGTAAGTAATAAGGTCAGAGAGATAAACAGAGCGAGCCCTGCATTATTTCTTTCTAAGGGCTCCATGAACTTAGATTCTATGATCCCTTCTAGGCAGAATGTAAAAATGCCATGTAAGTGATGTAGCCAGTAAATATGCTAAAAGCCCATAGAAGGGGAGAACACTGTGGGATGTTGTTATTGTTAGGTGACATCAAGTCAATTCTGACTCATAGCGACCCTATGTACCACAGAACAAAGCACTGCTCGGCCCTTCGCCATCCTCACAATTGTTGTTATGCATACGGCCATTGTTGCAGCCACTGTGTCAGTCCATCTCATTGAGGGTCTTCCTCTTTTTTGCTGACCCTCTACTTTACCAAGCGTGATGTCCTTCTCCAGGGACTGATCCCTTCTGACAATATGTCCAAAGTATGTGAGACATAGTCTTGCCATTTTTGCTTCTAAGGAGCATTCTGGTTGTACTTCTTCTAAGGCAGATTTGTTCATTCTTTTGGCAGTCCATAGTATATTTAATATTCTTCTCCAGCACCACAATTCAAAGGCATCAATTCTTCTTCGATCTTCTTTATTCATTTTCCAGCTTTCACATGCATAGGAGGCGATTGAAAATAGCATGGTTTGGGTCAGGCACACCTTAGTCTTCAAGGTGACACCTTTGTTTTTCAAGACTTTGAAGAGGTCTTTTGCACTGGATTTGCCCAATGCAATGCATCTTTTGATTTCTTGACTGCTGCTTCTGTGGGTGTTGACTGTGGATCCAAGTAAAATGAAATCCTTGACAACTTCAGTCTTTTCCCCATTTATCATGATTTTGCTTATTGGTCCATTTGTGAGGATTTTTGTTTTCCTTATGTTGAGGTGAAGGCTTTGGTCTTTGATCTTCATCAGTAAGTGCTTCAAGTCCTCTTCACTTTTAACAAGCAAGGTCGTGTTGTCTGCATAATGCAGGTTGTTGATGAGTCTTCCTCCAATCCTAATGCCCCATTCTTCTTTGTATAGTCCAGCTTCTCAGATTATTTGCTCCACATACAGATTGAATAGATATGATGAAAGGATACAATCCTGGCGCATACCTTTCCTGATTTTAAACCATGTAGTATCTCCTTGTTCTGTTTGAACCACTGCCTCTTGATCTATGTACAGGTTCCTCATGAGCACACTAAGTTTTCGGGAATTCCCATTCTTTGCAATGTTATCCATAAATTGTTATGTTCCACACAGTGGAATGCCTTTGCATAGTCAATAAAACTCATAAGTCTTTCTGGTATTCTCTGCTTTCAGCCAGGATCCATCTGACATCAGCAATGATATCTCTGGTTCCACGTCCTCTTCTGAATGTGGCCTGAATTTCTGGCAATAAAAAGCTGCAGCTGCTTTTGAATGACCTTCAGCCAAATTTTACTTGCGTATGATATTAATGATACTGTTTGATAATTTCCACTTTCTTGGGAATAGGTATAAATATAGATCTCTTCCAGTCGGTTGGCCAGGTAGCTATCTTCCAAATTTCTTGGCATAAATAAGTACTTACAGCCCTGAATCTGTTTGTCGAAATATCTCAGTTGGTATTCCATCAGTTCCTGGAGCCATATTTTTTGCCAGTGCCTCCAGTGCAGCTTGGACTTCTTCCTTCAGTACCATTGGTTCCTGCTTATATGGTACCTCCTGAAATGGTTGAACATCCATCAGTTCTTTTTGGTATAGTGATTCCGTGTATTCCTTCCATTTTCTTTTGATGCTTCCTGAGTCGCTCAATATTTTGTCCATAGGATCCTTCAGTATTGCAACTAGTGGCTTGAATTTTTTCTTCAGTTCTCTCAGCTTGAGAATTGCAGAGCGTGTTCTTCCCTTTTGTTTTCCATCTCCAGATCTTTGCACATGTCATTATAATACTTTACTTTGTCTTCTTGAGCTGCCCTTTGAAATCTTCTGTTCAACTGTTTTACTTCATCATTTCTTCCTTTCACTTTAGCTACTCGGTGTTCAAGAGAAAATTTCAGAGTCTCTTCTGACATCCATTTTGACCTTTTCTTTCTTTCCTGTCTTTTTAATGATCTCTTGTTGTCTTCACGTATGATGTCCTTGATGTCATTCCACAACTCATCTGGTCTTTGGTCATTAGTGCTCAACGTGTCCAATCTATTCTTGAAATGGTCTCTAAATCCAGGTGGACTATACTCAAGGTTGTACTTTGGCTCTTGTTGACTCGTTCTAATTTTCTTTCAGTTTCAATTGCATATGAGTAATTGGTGGTCCCTTTCACAGTCAGCCCCTGGCCTTGTTCTGACTGATGATATTGAGCTTTTCCATCTTCTCTTCCCACAGATGTAGTCAATTTGATTCCTGTGTTTCCTATCTGGCAAGGTCCATATGTATATTTGCCGTTTACGTTGGTGAAAAAGGGTATTTGCAATGAAGAAGTCGTTGGTCTTGCAAAACTCTATCATGCAATCTCTGGCATCGTTTTTATCACCAAGGCCATATATTCCAACTGCTGATCCCTCTTCTTTGTTTCCAACTTTTGCATTCCAATCACCAGTTTTATCAATGCATCCTGATTGCATTTTCAAGCAATTTCAGACTGCAGAGGTTGGTAAAAATATTCAATTTCTTCAACTTTGGCTTTAGTGGTTGATGGGTAAGTTTGAATAATAGTTGTATTGACTGGTCTTCCTTATAGGCTTATGGATATTATCCTATCACTGACAGCGTTGTACTTCAGGATGATGAATGCAACGCCAGTCCTCTTTAAGTTGTCATTCTTGACAAAGTAGACCATACGATTGTCTGATTCAAAATGGCCAATACCAGTCCATTTCAGCTCAATAATGCCTAGGATATCAATGTTTATCCATTCCGTTTCATTTTTGGTGACTTCCAGTTTTCCTAGATTCATACTTTGTACATTCCAGGTTCTGATTATTAATGGATGTTTGCAGCTGTTTCTCCTCATTTTGAGTCATACCACATCAGCAAATGAAGATCCTGAAAGCTTGACTCCATCTCTGTCATTAAGGTTGGCTCTACTTTGGGGAGGCAGCTCTTCCCCAGTCATATTTTGAGTGCCTTCTGACCTGAGGGGCTCCTCTTCTGGCACTATATCAAATAGTGTTCTCCTGCTATACATAAGGTTTTCACTCTCTAAATCTTTCTGGAAGTAGACTGCCAGTCTCTCTTCCTACTCTATCTTAGTCTGGAAGCTCAGCTGAAACCTGTCCACCATGGGTGATCCTGCTGGTATTTGAAACCAGTGGCAGAGCTTCCAGCATCACAGCAACACACAAGCCCCCACAGTACAACAAACTGATAGACATATGGGAGACTGTGGGATGGGGGATTGAAAATCAACCTTGGCCTTGAGGAATGAGGAGGAACTGTATAGCTGAGGAGAAGAGTGCATATCACTCTTGAAGGGTATAAGCTATGGTAACAATGTAAAATGTGTATTTTAGGGTACTGAGAATGCCAGCCTGCCTGAAAAGATGGCCAAATGCCATTTGAAAGGCATATTTGGGTGCATATTAAAGGGCATTGGATGCCAGATTAAGAGGTTGAAATTTTTTTCTGGAGGTAAGAGGAAATCACTTCAAATATTATTGGTAAGGAGGGAGAATTGAGGATATATGATTAAAGCATTTATATAAGTATTAATTTATGATTTTAATGGAATATAACTTGAGAATGCCATTATATATCTTTTCAAATACATAGATTTCAGACTTTTAAAGTAAGTAGTTTGCTTTCTTTAGAAGTCACTTTTGCTAAAATAGAAATTAAAATATTGAGATTAATAAGCTTGTTGTTATCTTACAGCCCTTGGACTAATTATATGCTGTCTTTGAAACTCTCCCTCCAAATCTTCATATGGCCGGCTCATTCTCAAACTGCAGTTGTAGTTCATATCTCACTTCCTTAGAGCCAGTTTCTTTGATCACCTTACCTAACATTCACATCTTACCTCTAATATCACTGTCTATGTATCACCTTATTTTATTTTCTTCATAGTATTTATAGGCTAAAATGATTTAATTTAATTTATTATTATTTTTTTTTACTGTTTACCCTCTTCCCCTAGAGAGGGTGGAGACTTTTCTGTATTATTCACTGTTGTAGTCCAGTTCCTAGAATAGAACCTGGCATGTAATAAGTGTCCAATAATTATTCATGAAATGAATTACTGAAGTAAAAATACTGGAGGAAAAATAAATGGAATTAGCTTTGGAAAGGAGAAAGGCATATATTGTTCTCCGTGATGGGAAGAAAGGAGACTAGAATGGCAGTATAGGCAAATAAGAAAAAAGTTATAGATCGTATATGTTAATCTTATTTTTCTTTTTTAATTATGACGTAAGGGTGATTGGAGATACAGCCAAGTTATTACTGTGTGGAAAATCTGCTTTGGGGGAATAGAATAGAAGCATCTACTTAGCAACTCTTAGGAGATAGTTAAGCTCAAAAGTCAGACATATGTATTGATACCAAGTATGTGTTTTTCTCAGCCATGCTCAGGATAGCATTAGAGAAAGTGGACACATCTGTTAGCAGAATAAGTATTATAGAATGGCCAAGAGGTGAGAATTAAGCTTGCAGATGATAAAATGACAGTAATGTGGATAAGGAGATTTGCATGCAATTGGTTTGAGCCTTGATGTATCTAAGCCAAGGTAACCAAAAACCACATTCATTACTGTTGAGTTGATTCCAACTCATAAGGACCCTACAGGACAGTGTAGATATAATTGCCCCTCAGAGTTTGCAGGAGTGGCTGATGCATTCAGACTGCCGACCTTTTGGTTAACACTGTGAGCTCTTAACCGCTGTGCTGCCAAGGTTGTTCTTGTTGTTAGGTGCTGTTGAGTCAGTTCTGACTCATAGTGATTCTCTGTAGTACAGAACAACACACTGCCCAGTCCTGTACCATGTCTACAATCATTGTTATGCTTGAGCTCATTGTTGCAGCCACTGCGTCAATCCATCGCCTTGAGAGTCTTCCTCTTTTCCACTGACCCACTACTTTACCAAGCATGATGTCCTTCTCCAGGGACTGGTCCCTCCTGACACCATGTCCAAAGTATGTGAGACATAGTCTCTCTATCCTTGCTTCTAAAGAGCGTTCTGGTCTTCTTCCAAAAGATGTGTTTGTTCTCTTGGAAGTCCATGGTATATTCAATGTTCTTTGCCAACACCACAATTCGAATTATAGAAGAATAAATGTCTTCTACTTGGCAAGACTACAGGACAACCGGTACCTCTTGGGATAGTCTGGCTCAGTTAAAGTGAGCAGGTGTAGTGAACTACTACCACTCTCAGATGAGGGTGTTATAGAGTTTGTTTAGAATCTAATATAAAGCCCCCCTGGAGAAGATTAGAACATCAGTTTTTAGATTCTGATGTTTATCAGTATCCTTTGGGAGGCTTACTAAAAATAGAGGACTTCCGCACCCCAAGCCTACTAAATAAAAATCTCAGGTGTGCTTCTTATTGTAAAGTGTTCAAATTCTTTCTCAGCCTCTTGTTCTCACCTGCTACCACATGTATCAAAATTAAAAATTCTTTCTCTGGATCCACCCTTTTAAAAAAAAGAATTTCAGAGTCCCCAGTTTTGCTCCCAGACAAAAAAGAGATATGCAACTGAACTACTTTTAGCTCAATCGCTTATTCCTGGGCCCTAAGGTTTTCTGTCCCTTGGGCCTGAGCCCATGATCCTCTTCTTTACTTGATGAATTTCTACTCACCCTCAGACCCAGCTTAGGTCTAAATTCTTCTGGGACACTTTCCTTGAATCCATACCTTGTTTCCCCTTTCCCAAATCTGGGTTTAAGTGTCTGTGCTGTGTGTTCTCTAGTATCCTGTTCTGTCACTATCAAAACATTCAAAACAGGGTACATAATTGCCTGTTTACTTGTGTCAGTATCTCCCAGTAACCTCTACCCTCTCTGAAGGCAGGGACTCTGTCAAGACAATTCACTCTGTTGAGACCATAACTCTTACCTATGGCAGGTTCTCAATAACTATTGGATGAAAGCCATCACCCTGCAGTTATTTAGCTTTTTTGGCGTTGATCTATGTATTTGATTCAAAATGCATTATTTTAAGCTGTTGTATTATTTGAGACAACACTGATCCAGCATTGGAACTAGGACCTCACCAGTGAGAAAATGGTAGTCACTTTAGTTGTTGTTTGTTGTTTCGTGCCATTGAATCGTTTCCAACTCATAGTGACCCTATGTACAACAGAACAAAACGCTGCCCAGTTCTGCACCATCCTCACAATTGTTGTCATGCTTGAGCCCATCGTTGCAGCCACTGTGTCAATCCATCTCATCGAGGGTCCTCCTCTTTTTTGCCAAACCAAGCATGATACTTTACCAACTGACTTTAGTAGGGCACAATAAAGTGTCCTCTCAAAATTTCCTGTTACACTCTTTGTACTTGACCCTAACAATAATAAAGATGTGCAAATGTCTCTGGCATCTGGAGTAATTGAAGGGATGATGTGAGTCAGCAAATAACGTGTGTTGAATGACTGCTAAGAACAAGATCCTGTGCTAGCTGATATCTCATATCCAAAGATGAGTTAGACAGCCCCATTCTTCAAGGAGCTTATTGGGAGAAAGAATAGGTGGGCTTTGAGATGGATTTTGAAACATGAATGGAGTTTCAGTTGACATAGGGTGAAATGTGCTCAACTGGCAAAAATGATTAAAAATAGAAAGTAGGGTGAAGTGAACATGACCAAAAACACAGGAAAGGCAGGAAATTGTGGGCCTTCTTCAGGGGATTGGTGAATATAATTCACATTGGTTAAAGCATGGGGTATGATAAAGGAAGAAGAATACAAGGAAGAATCAGTGTTTAGAAAGGTTGATTTTGTGGTCCTTAAATGCCAGGGAGAGGAGTTAAAATTCAAATTGCAAATGTTGTTTGATTTGCCAAGTTTCATTTTTGTAAATATACTTAATGACCACTTTCTTGTGTTGCAATTAAGGCAGATAAGCCAAGATTAGAAACATATTTTCTATTTTTTAATTTTTTTAATGGAGTGTTGCAGAGTCACACTTTCATGATTTACATGGAAATTAGGCTGAATTGTGTTTGCTTTTTAGTTTGAAAAAGTATTATAGCATGAGTATTTATCAGTTCCTGGCCATTTTAATTTTGTCGATATTATCTAAGCATTAGAGCTGGATGATTGGTTACATAAAAATGCGGATATATTCACCAAAAATTAGGGAAATGACTGACTCCATGAGCACACACGAAAATTTCAAAAGAGGATAAATATGATGGTAGAGAAGAAATCAAGTGATCCATAAACTTTTGGTTTCAGGAAAATTGGGGTTCAATTTCAGAGCACCATATTATATTAGCATAGCTCTTTTGTGCTTTGATTTTCTTGCACACCTAAGTGCTAAGAATGCCTAGCACCTTGTAGAGAGGTAGTATGGCGTAGAGGTTAAGAGTGAAGACTTTTAATCAGATTGACTAGATTTGAATACTGCCTCTCCCATATGTTGCACCCCTTGAAGCACTGCCCAGATCCCTCTTTTAAGGAAGGAATTGTTGCTCAAGCTGCTGGGAGTGCTGCTGGCAGACAGCGTTAAGTGGTCAGCCTCTCTGGGACTGACAAAACCTCAGAGAGCCCTCTTGCCCAAGTTCATACCTTTACCATGGTGGCCCACATACGTGTAGTGACTGAGGTAGTGGTGTGAAGGCTCTGCCATTTTCACCCAATGCAGGACAGCTCTGAAGTGCCACTTTTGCTCCAGTGCTCCCTGGGGGATCATTCAAGGATGTTGTTGAATCTGCATCACTTATCAACTACCCCCTCTGTTCACTCCTGCTAACTTCTCATCACTTTTACCAATATTGATCCTAAACCAAAATGAAACCAAACCCATTGTCATTGAATCAACTCTGACTAATAGCAACCCTGTAAGACAGAATAGAATTGCACCATAGGAATTCCAAGGAGCGGCAGCTGGTAGATTCAAACTGCTGACCTTTTTGGTTAGCAGCCATAGCACTCTGTAGCTCTTAACCACTCTTCCACCAGGGCTCCATTGATCTGAAGGTACTCCCTAATATACATTCTGTATAATGAGCTCCATATCAAGGTCTGCTTCTCGTAGAACTCTATCTGCAACACTTGGTGCTTAAAATGGTCTAAAAAAGCAAGTAATAAGATGGGATTTTGGAGCAGGATCACTTGCCATATGGCTGGTAATGTCAACCCCATCAGTGGGGGTAGGTGGAGCACAGACAGTCCTGGGCATAAGATAGTGGTCCACATGGCTTCACTGGAGAGTTCTACCAAACTTTCAGAGAAGAGTTAATACCACTACTACTAAAGAGATTTCAGAGCATAGAAAAGGATGGAATACTCTCAAACTCATTTTATGAAGCCAGCATATCCCTGATACCAAAACCAGGTAAGGACACCACAAAAAAAGAGAACTACAGACCTATATTCATCATGAACTTAGAAGCAAAAATCTTCAACAAAATTCTAGCCAATAGAATTCAGCAACATATCAAAAAAATAATTCACCAAGACCAAATGGGATTCATACCAGGTATGCTGGGATTGTTTAACATTAGAAAAACAATCAATGTCATCCATCACATAAATAAAACAAAAGACAAGAACCACATGATCTTATCAATTGATGCAGAAAAGGCATTTGACAAAGTCCAACACCCATTCATGATAAAAACTCTCAGCAAAATAAGCATAGAAGGGAAGTTCCTCAGCATAATAAAGGGCCTTTATACAAAGCCAACAGTCAACATCATCCTTAATGGAGAGAGCCTGAAAGCATTCCCCTTGAGAACAGGAAGAGACAAGGATGCCATTTATCATCGCTATCATTCAACATTGTGCTAGAGGTCCTGGCTAGAGAAATTAGGCTAGATAAAGAAATAAGGGACATCCAAATTGGCAAGGAAGAAGTAAAAGTATCTCTGTTTGCAGATGACATGATCTTATACACAGAAAACCCTAAAGAATTCTCAAGAAAACTACTGAAACCAATTCTCAAGAAAACTACTGAAACCCTAACAAATTCTCAAGAAAACTACTGAAACCAGTAGAAGAGTTCAGCAGAGTATCAGGATAAAAATACAAAAATCAGTTGGATTCCTCTACACCAACAAAGGGAATGTCAAAGAGGAAATCACCAAATCAATACCATTTACAATGGCCCCCATGAAGTTAAAATACTTAGGACTAAATCTAACCAGGGACATAAAAGACCTATACAAAGAAAACTACAAGACACTACTGCAAGAAACCAAAAGAGGCCTACATAAGTGGAAAAACATACCTTGCTCATGGATAGGAAGACTCAACATTGTGAAAATGTCTATTCTACCTAAAGCGATCTATAGGTACAATGCAATTCCCCATCCAAATTCCAATGACATTTTTTAATGAGATGGAGAAAAAAATCACCAACTTCATATGGAAGGGGAAGAGGCCTGGATAAGTAAAGCATTACTGAAAAAGAAAAACAAAGGGAGAGGCCTCACACTACCTGATTTTAGAACACATTATACAGCCACAGTAGTCAAAACAGCCTGGCACTGGTACAACAACAGATACATAGACCAATGGAACAGAATTGAGAATCCAGACATAAATTCATCCACATATGAGCAGCTGATATTTAACAAAGGCCCAAAGTCTGTTAACTGGGGAAAAGACAGTCACTTTAATAAATGGTGCTGGCATAACTGTATAACCATCTACAAAAAATGAAACAAGACCCATACCTCACACCATGCACAAAAACTAACTCAAAATGGATCAAAGACCTAAATATAAAACCAAAAATGATAAAGATCACAGAACAAAAAATAGTGACAATGCTAGGAGCCCTAATACATGGAATAAACAGTATATAAAACATCACTAACAATGCACAAACACCAGAAGAGAAACTAGATAACTGGGAGCTCCTAAAAATCAAACACTTTTCCTCATCCAAAAAAAAAAAAAAATTTAAAGGCTTCAATAAAAGAGTAAAAATACTACCTACAGATTGGGAAATGTTTTCGGCTATGACAAATCTGATCAGTGTCTGACCTCTAAAATCTACATGATACTGCAAAAACTCAACAACAAAAAGACAACCCAAGTAAAAAATGGGCAAAGATTTGAACAGGCACTTCACCAAAGAGGACATTCAGGCAGCTACTAGATACATGAGGAAGTGCTGTCACATTAGGGGGAGGGCATCTAGAGTTACATAGTAAGGTATGTATAAGTTTTTTATGAGGGACTGATTTGATTTATAAATTTTAACTTAAACACAATAAAAAAAAGATGGTGGTCTACTAGTTGAAGCTTTCATGGGTGGCAAACAGGGTTGACGAACTAGTGGAAGGATATGCGCTAGCTGTTTGAAGCACTTGGAAAGCATGAAGGAAAAATAATCATATAATGAAATTAGATGGCTATTGCTTTTTTTTATTATTATTATTGCTTAGCTCACTTGACACTCTAGAAGAAAGATAGCAAAATACTTAAGAGCAATTAATAGCCAATTGAAAGCCAGTTGGCCTCCTTTGTAGCATGTAAAAGCAGTTGCCATCAAGCTGATTCCAACTCATGTTGACCCTATGTGTGTCAGAGTAGGACTGTGCTCCATGGGGTTTTCAATGGCTGGTTTTTTAGAGGTAGATCACCAGGACTCTCTTCTGAGGTATCTTTGCGTTCGGTTAGCAGCCTGGGCATTAACTGTTTGTTTTACCACCCAGGGACTGTATTGTAGCATAACAAAGAAACTCTTATTTCCTGCAGAGGGATGTCAGAGAAAGCTGAAGATCAGGCACAAGGCTTTATCCTCAGAGTAGCTGAGCTCCAAAGAAGGTTAAACTCCCAGTCAATGCAAGTCTGTGAGGAAATAAGACACCAACACATGCAATGGGGACATCTGGGTTGTGGCCCCAGAACATCTTAAACCTTCAGATTTTTCTGAACCATCTAAGCCAGCTCTCTCTATTAAGTGCTAACACCCCACTACCTTTTGCTTAAAAAGTACTGCAGGGGCCTCTCAAGGCAACACGTGTCTCTCAGAATCTACCCCTACGATTATCACTACTATGAATAGGGTTAAATAAATGCATAATCCATCTGAGAGGTACTGGGTTTAATAAGGGAGCAAAGGAGCTGCATGACCTGGCTAGCCTACATGGGCAAGAGCCAGGGGAATATATGCGGAGCTGGACTCTGGGGAACTAAGAGATGGAAGGAGGGGTATCCCTGCTTATGATCACTCCCAGTGATTAACTTAGGGAATCATGCTTCCTACAACTCTAGGATCTGTAGGTTTAGAGTTCCCTTTGCAAGTTTAGAGTTTCCATTCACCAGGAGACACATAAGTGGTCCCACTGAACTAAACTGTGGCTAATGCCTGGGTGATTCAGGCTCATTGTTTATAGAGACCAGCAGGGAAGGAGTAGAGCCACTGTCTTGTCAGGAATAGTTGACCCTGATCACAAGGGTGATGTACAACTGCAGTTAAGCACTGAGGAAAGGGAGGATTATGTTTGGCACCCAAGTGATTCACTCGGTTGCCTCTGGTGCTCCCTTGACCAATTGTGACCCCACATTGAGAGGGACATCATGACCAGAGGCTTAGATCCTCCAGGAATGAGGGCCTGGTTCAGGCTACTAATTAAGCCACTGAGACAGGCAGAGGTGCTGAGAGTGAAGGGAATTTAGATGATAGAAGATGGAGACTGAGTATTAGTTGCCACCCAAAGACCAACTTCTCATTTATCTTCTTCTTCTAAGTTTCCTGCAAGAAAATAGGCTATTGGATTCTGGAGATGCTGTTCTATGCATGTATATGAAGAAGATTCAAATAGCACAAAGGGCAAACTATGGTAGACACTGTGGTGTGCTGCCCAGATCTCCCTTTAAGGAGATCTTCTCAAGTGTTGTAAACAAGAGCCTTCAGTTCTCAGCCCCTCAAAGCTTTCCTACCCATGCTCCCACCCTTCTGAGAGAGTCCCACTGATTGAGACAGGTGGGAACACAAAAGCCCAATTTGGCCCAGTGTGGACAACTCCGATGGGCTATTTTAGCTCTCCCCAAAGGGTTGCATAAAGCTGTCGTCAGGCCTGCATCAGAGCCTTACTTCTCCCTCTGCTCAATTTGTTTCCTTCCCCTTTCTTCCACAAGTATTGATCTCAAAGGCGCTCCTTAATGAGATTCTGCCACTAAACTCTGTGTCAGAGACGGCTTCCTGGAGAACCCAGCCTCATTAACTGTGGCAACTTGAGAAACCTAAATCACCTTTCTGTACCTTGATTTCCATATCTGATAATGATGAAACCTCTCTCAAAGGGTTGTGAGAATTTATGTGGTAATCCTTGGACAGTACCTGGCACGTAGTAAACACTCAATAAATGGTAGCCATTATTATTAATTGACAGACAGGATTATTTTAAGGATAAAGTAAGAAAATAGAAGTGAGACCACTGTGAAAATATTTTAAAGACTAGTGTTCATAAAAATGGCGTGTTGATTGTTTCCTACATTAACATCTTTTTTCTGATGCAAAAGCTGGAGTTCATTCTATGCCCTTAGGAGTATTTTATTTGCCTGTCAACTCTTGTTACCCATGGTTACAGGTACCTGGAGTAACCGATTTCTTTCACACATTGAGCCCTGTGAAGTGAATGGGATATAACCAGCCTCCTATCTGCAATAGCATATATGTTTAATACAGTTTTATTCAAACTGTAAGTACTTGATGGAGGCTCTGTGATAAAAAGTGTTTTCACACCTGAAATCCAATGCTGCAAACAATACAAATGTTAAGCAATAATACAATATTAGCTTTTTTTAATTCTAAAAAAGAATAACTTTATTCCACCAATTCAGTTAATAATTTGAACACCCGTTATGTTCCTGGTCCTGTGCTAGGCATGAGGGGCATAAAGATGTGCAAAAAAAAAAAAAAAAAAAAACCTTTGATCTTTAGAAATGTGTAGATATCTGTTTTATATTTTCTTATCTCCTGGTAATTCCCATTGCTAGGGCAATTGAGGAGTGAAAGACTTAAGAAAAGAGTCTTTTAAATAAAAATAATGTAATAACTGCAAATTTATTAAGCACTTACTATGTGACAAACAATATGCTGATGGCTTTACTAATGTCCAATTTAATCCAATTAATATATATTTATGAAACAGGCTTCTGTCTGTCAGGCACACAAAAAAAAAAAAAATTTTTTTTTTTTTATGTGACAAACAATATGCTGATGGCTTTACTAATGTCCAATTTAATCCAATTAATATATATTTATGAAACAGGCTTCTGTCTGTCAGGCACACAGTGAATAATAGTACAATAGTCATCAAGCCAGGCATGGTCCTTGCCCTTCAGGAGCTTATTGTCTAGTAAGGAAGTCAGTTAAACATGAAATTATGACATAGATTAAGTGCTGTAATCTGGAAATAATAGGACCAAGGACATAGAAGAGAAGCCCAAACTATTTTTGCAGGGTCAGGGAAGGTTTCTAAGCCGAGATCTGAAATAAATGCAGGGGTGGGCTGAGTTAAGAGATTGAAGGGTACAGAGAAGAAACAGCATGCAAAAAGGAACAGGGGAACCAGGACAATATTCATCAAGCTGAAAAGCAGTGTACTAAGTGTATTCCAGGACGCTGTGAAAGAGCTTATACTTTTTCCTAGGGCATTGGGAAGCGGTTGTAAGGTTTTTAGTAAGGAGATACCCCTTGCCGTCCAGTCGATTGCTACTCATAGCAACCCTATAGGACAGAGTAGAACTGCCCCATAGGGTTTCCAAGACTGTAAGTCTTTAGGGAAGCGGATTGCCACATCTTTCTCCCTAGGAGCAGCTGGTGGGTTCCAACTCAGACCTTTCCGTTAGTAGCCCGGAGTTAACCACTTTGCCACCAGGGCTCCTTAGTAGTGAGACAGATGACTGAATGATTGTATTTGTGTTTTAAAATTTTCACTCTGGCTGCAGGGTACGTTCATGACAGAAGCAAGAGCCATCAATAGGAGGCTGTTAAAATTATCCTTGTATTAGGGGATTAGTAGTTTAGAATAGGGGAACTTCATGGATAATGAGAAGTGTACAGGCTCAAAGCATATTTAGAAAACAATAATAGGACTTGGGTAGTGGTAGGTTATGGGCACTAAGGCAACGAAAGAATAGGAATGCTGCATTCAGTTCTGCAGCTGTTCTGTTGCCTTGCACAAACCTGAATGCCCAGGAGATGAGTGGGTGCTGAAAGCTAACGTGCACCCACGTCACCTGATGGTGTGCTCTGGCATGGCTCTGTCTGCCTGGAGAAAGCAGGATCCGGTCTAAATCTCACAAAGTCGCCACATGGGTTCTTGGTAGCACTGGAGAATTTTATTTCTGTGTATTTATTTTTTTACCTGTTGCTGTCAATTCAATTCCAACTCATGTTGCCTTCATGTGTCAGAGTAGAACTGTGCTGCCTAGGTTTTTTTTTTATTTTGAAAATATGTCACCAAGCCTTTCTTCCAGGATGCCTCTGGGTGGACTTGAATCTCCAACCTTTTGTTGTTGTCATTAGGTGCCGCTGAGTTGGCTCTGACTCGTAGTGACCCTATGTACAAGAGTACAAAACACTGCCCAGTCCTGCACCATTCTCACAGTCGTCTTCATGCTTGAGCCCATTGTTGCAGCCACTGTGTCAATCCACCTAGTTGAAGGTCTTCCTCTTTTTTGCTGACCCTCTACTTTACCAAGCATGATGTTCTTTTCCAGGGACTGATCCCTCCTGATAACATGTGACACGTAGTCTAAGGAGCATTCTGACTGTACTTCTTCCAAGACAGATTTATTCATTCTTTTGGCAGTCCATGGTGTCTTCAATATTCTTTGCCAACACCATAATTCAAAGGTGTCAATTCTTCTTTGGTCTTCCTTATTCCTTGTCCAGTTTTGGCATGCATATGAGGTGACTGAAAGCACCATGAGTTGGGTCAGGTGCACCTTAGTCTTCAAAGTGACGTCTTTGCTTTTTAACACTTTAAAAAGGTCTTTTGCAGCAGATTTGCCCACTGCAATATGTCATTTGATTTGTTGACTTCTGTGTCCATGGGTGTTGATTGTGGATCCAAGTAAAATGAAATCCTCAGACCTTTTAGTTAACAGTAATGCCAAGGTTTCTGGTTTGGACGATTGGATTACTGGTAGTGCCATTGGCTGAAATAGGGAACAGAGAAAGTGGTGAGGGGGAAAGTAATAAATGCAGTTTGAACTTGTATCCTAACAAAAACCTTATGAAGTAATATTAACCCCATTTTTTTAAAAGCAGAAATCAAGTCGTAGAGAGGATAAGTGGTTTTCTCCAGGACCTACAGTCAGTGAAGAGGAAAACTGGGATTCAGATCTTGATACTATATATTTTTCACTTCACCATTAAAAAAAAACAAAAACTGTTTGTCATCAAGTTGATTCCAACTCATAATGACCCTATAGGACAGAGTAGAACTGCCCCGTAGTGTTTCCAAGGAGTGGCTGGCGGGTTCGAAATGCTGACCTTTGGTTATCAGAAGAACTTCACCACAGTTTCCAACAAATAGGAAAGATAAAAGTAGCATTAACATATTAGAGGAACTCCTCTATAAAGAAAGTAGATTTAATTCCATTTTGGAAATGTACCTGAGTAATTGTTAAATCATTTGTATAGTTAAACTTTTGAATATTTAGAAACTATAAATTTTCAAAAATGTCTTTGCCTCTAAGCTTTCTCTTCACCATTTCTGTCTTCTCACTTCCTGCTCTATTGGTCTTCTCTCTTTTCTCTAAAGCCTTTTCTCTTTTCAGTCTTCCGAGCTTCAACTGTAGGCTAACTTCCTTCAGGAAATGATTCTGAACATCCTGCTTGATCAAATGTTTCTCTCATGAGTTCCCTGGGTGTTTGTGTATACCTCTTTCACTTGAATTATCACACTGCCCTAAGAGTTGGTTTACTTTTAGTTTTATATGTCTAGCGCCTGGCACATAGTTTCTACCCAATAAATAACATTTGACAGAATATTGTGTAAATGAACCACTTACTGCTCAAAGCCCACATCTTCTGAAAAGTCTCCATTGATTCACCCAGACTATTTTCTGCTTTTTTGATACACAGACATGGCTGAACATAAAATGAACTGGGGATTTAAAAAAAAAAAAAAAATACAGATCACCAGGCTCCACCTGAGATCTATTAAGTCTGGAACAGGGCCAAGGTGTCTGGAATTTTGGAACGCTTCCCACGTGACTATGCAAACAGCCCAGCCTTGACATTTAGGAGCCATGCTCTAGCCCACCAGCACAATCTGATATGCCCCCTTTATATATGCTCGTAATTATTACATTTTTACTATATTTATGTTATATCTTCATTTAATTTAAAGAATTTTGAGAAAAGTACCTGTATCTAAGCTTTCTGATACAACACCAAACACCCATCAGGGTGAATATTACGTTTGCCAATACCCACTGGAGGATATTTTTCTGTTTCATGTCTGGAATTTATTAAGTTACTTAGAGTCTTTTCTTTTTAATAGCGCTCCATGTCACAATCTGGATGCTAAGTGCAACCTGTATAAACATATTCGTAAAGCAGATATTTTTTTCTCCTTGTTGGTATAACATACATTTTTATATGATTACATTAGTATTTTAGAAAATATAAAAAACATTTTTATCTGCCATCTGTTATGTGCTTTATAAATTTCGCCAACACAGAATCCCTCTGAGCTTAGGCCAACAGAACTGTTTCACTTCTCCCTTGTTTGTGTATTAACAACACAGCTAATGTCAACATGGTTTTATTTGCTCTTGCTCTGAAAAAGCTGACTAGTATCCGTGTAGATACTTTATAAACCATCTACATTTTCTTCTGCTTCATTAAGATCATTAAAACTGTGTTTTTCAGACTGCATTAATTCTAACACAGAGCACCAACAGCCTATTTAAGTTGACATTCTATGTATCTCTAAAAGGCTGTGTGCCAGACGCCCACTTCTTTTCTCAAGAAGCATGGTTGAACTGAATGGAAATTTGGCTTAACTTAACCTCATAAACTGCAAGGTCTTGACATTTTGCCATGGAAGTGTATTATCATTTGTAGGACATATTTTATGTTTTTGTTCCTGTTTCCTCTGTTAGTAATCTGGATAACCCAGCATTTCTTGACGCAACAAATGATTATGCATAAATAATGTAATCATAGTTTTCTGATGACTATTCAACACTTCTGTAGCTAATGTGATGTCATGCCAGATAACCTTACTAAGTATTTTATACTCTCACAGTACTTTCAGATCTAAGATTTATCATTTGTTCTTTCTTCTGCTTCAGGTATGCTGGTTTTCAGGGCTGAACTCTGTGAAGCTACTCGTGATAAACTCAACAGTGCAGGGTTTTCTATGCCTTCTTTGCGGTGGAACATCTCCCAAATGTGACATTTTCCAAATAACTTCCCAGGGCTCCTATCAAATGTAAGCACACTTCTGGAACAGCTTACTCCCTTCTTACCCATTTTTCTAGACAGTACTTCCTGTGTAGGTTGAGTCATTGTCCCTGCTTCCTGCTGGACTGTCCAGTGGCTTCAAGATCCTTTCACCCAAGTGCCACTATCACAGGATTGGTGTCTCGCCTCCAGTCTTCCTAATTCTATTCCATTCTCTATACAACTGCCATGATGCTTTTTCAGACACATTTAGGTCATTCTCTTGCTAACTCTATAGAAATGCCTTCTTTCATATCAAATCTGAATTCTTAGCCTACTCTTCAAAGCCCTCAATGGGCTACATCAAGACCATCCCACTTCACCCCTTGTTGCTGACCAGTACGAGCTCTTGGTTCCTAGCCAATTTATTTTTCTCTTTAGTTTTTGAACTTGTTCCCACTTTCCATACCCTCAGTCATATTCAGTGCATTTTATTTCTTATTTTTTAATTAATTTTATTATACTTTAAGTGAAAGTTTACAAATCAGGTCAGTCTCTCATACAAAAATTTACATACACCTTGCTATACACTCCCAATTGCTCTCCCTCTAATGAGATAGCACAGCTCTTCCCTCCACTCTCTCTCCTCACGTCCATTCGGGTAGCTTCTGGCCCCCTCTGCGCTCTCATTTCCCCTCCAGACAGGAGATGCCAATATAGTCTCATGTGTCTACTTGATCCAAGAAGCTTATTCTTTACCAGTATCATTTTCCATCCCATATTCCAGTGCATTTTATTTTAATTATCTACTTGCTCTGTGCTCTCTCAACAATTGTATTTAGCAGTAGCTAAGGGAAAGTGGCATAGTCGTTAAGAGCTACAGCTGCTAACCAAAAGGCCGGCAGTTTAAATCCACCAGGCGTTCCTTGGAAACTCTATGGGGTAGTTCTACTTTGTCGTATAGGGTTGCTGTGAGTCAGAATTGACTCGATGGCAATGGGTTTGGTTCGTTTTTTTAAATTTTTTTTTTTTAAGGGAAAGTTGAATTTACGAAAGTATGTGTGGAACTCTAAAATTAGCAAGGCAAACGTATTTTGAATTCACTAGAGGCAGCTCAGTATTTAAAATAAGCTTCCTAGTAATTAACCTCATATTGACGGCACAGGGTTTGGTTTTTTGGTTTTTAGTAACTAACCTATTTAATAAATTAAAGGATCCTTTTAAACAGTGAAACATTAGTGTTTCTTTTTTCTGTTAATTTGAAGCTTTGTTTCCTGAAATAAAGATCATAGAATCATAAAAGGTTGGTCTTAGATGATTAGTTAGTCTTAAACACTAGTTTTAATGCAATAAAATTTATATTATCCTAGTTTGTATTATACTGTGTATTACTTATATGTTGCCTTATAATTGATTTCTTAATGTTTCATATCTTGTTTTCCTACTTGTTCCTCTTGTTTCCTCTTTCTCAGTTAATGGGACTATCATCTATTCAGTAGTATAAGCCAGGAACCTAGAACTCATCAAGACCTCACCTCTTGGTTTGACTCACCACTATAATCTTTTCCACTAGACTGTAACCCCCTTGAGGACAGGGAGAATGCTTTTTCTCCATCCTATATCTAATGCCTAGCACAGTACCTGAAATATAGAAGGTAGTCAGTAAACACCTGAGTTAATGAATGAGAATGACTCTTCTCTCCTTTCTACATCTAAATCATTATCAAGCCCTCCTGATTTTGCCCCCTAAATAGAGGTAGTCCCCAATGTATGAAGACAGGGTTCTGTTCCAAGGACTCAGTTGTAAATCAGGTCTGATGTAAGTTGAATGCGTCTTTTATTTTTTTTTAAGTTTTCTTTATTATTGCCTTTTTTCATCAGTATCTTTATAAATCTGATCTTTTTTTGTCTTTGGACATATAAATTTACAGATATATTTTAATACATATAAGCATACATAAAAAAATACACAAATCATAAAAAATTTACTTCAACAATGAAGAAGAGTTGGACAATGTTGGCATTTTGGCAGTTGTGGTAATAACTCCACTTATGGAAGGTTCTGGATCATGTGGATTATCCCTGGGAATGGGGATGGCGTTCCTGGTCAGAAGATTATTAGAGTTCTCTGTATGGTCCTTTTCTTTTTTTTCTTCATATGTTTTGCAGTGGTTCACTGCTTCCCGAATCGCCTGTTGTCTTTAGCAAAGCAATCAAAATTTGGGTCCATGTTTTCAATCAACTGCAGCTTCTGATTTAGTTTAGTGTTTTGAACAGTAAATCATAAAATTGTACCTCTGAGAATGGCAACATCAGCAAATTACGTGCTGCAACAGTGTATGTAGTACATATTACTAACAATAAGATATACCAAAAAAAAAAAAAAAAAAAAGAAAAGAAAAAGGGCAGTTGTTAAGTGTGATTTGTCATGACCTGAACATGTCTTAAGTTGGTCGGGGACCAGTCAGAATTGACTGGATGACAATGGGTTTGGTTTGGTGGCACAGCGGTTAAGTGCTGAAAGGTCAGTAATTCAAACCTACCAGCCACTCCGTGGTAGAAAGATGTGCCAGTCTAATTCCATAAAGATTACAGCCTTGGAAACCCTATGGAGCAGTTCTACCCTGTCCTATAGAGTCACTATAAGGTCACTATGAATCAGAATCAATTTGATGGCAATGAATCTTAAATCAGTTAAATAATTATTTAATCTGTTTGCTCTTGTCAGCCCTATTCTGTTCAAGCCCTTATCATCTCTTATCTAGACTGTTGAAATAATCTGTCTCCAATCTGATCTCCCCATCCACCCTTTACCATTTCCCCAAATGATCCATCATGAATTAAAATATGACAGTGCCACTGCTTGGTAAATTTTTTCAATGGGATGAGCCTCAAGGTCCCTGTCATGGAGATAGGCCTTCTGTGACCTGACCTCTTCCTGTCCTATCACTCCAGCTTCGGCTTGTGCCACTCTCTCTCTTTTCAAATAGCACCACAATGATTTTGGTTTCTCATGTATACCATTAGCTATATTTACGTAGCAGATGAGCTCTTTGTCTAGCCTGAAGAAGGGGTCAAAGAAGGATTTCTGGAGAGGAAGATACATTGGGGAGGTCTTGAAATGGTAGTTATCCGTGAAGAAACAGAACCTGAGACAGAAGTACAATCTCTTTCTGTCTCTTTTTGGTTTTCAGTTATAATTTTTCAAACCTTAAAATTTTATCACCTAAATTAAAAACCAGATGATTCATGAAATCTCTTTCAGTAGATCACTGTAGCTGGTAAATGGCTCTTCATTCATCCAACAATTAATTATTCATTGAATGCCTTCTATGTGCCAAGCACTGTGCTAAACACTGTGAGTAAAGAAGGCCTACATGCTGACCTCAGGGAACATAGACACAGTTATAACTCACAGTTATACCTTCCAAGCCTAAGACCTAAAGGGTGATTGGACTACAAGTCACCAAACAAAAAAATTCCAAAAATGTATCTTTGGCCTCTTATCTGTATGAATATTCCTCTAAGTTAATAAGGAATGAATAACAATTCACTTCCGTGATGGATGAGGTGAGAATAACTGATACTTTTAATTCACTGCCAAAAACACCGTCATATAGATTATCAATTTGTTTAGGAGTTAATTGTAAGAGTGGTTAATGGGCAGTTTTGCCTCTAAGCATGGAGTCAGTCCTAAGAAAAACCTTAAAAGCTTTTTAAACTTCTGTCAATATCGTCCCAAGAGCTTTCCTTCAGATGGGATTGATGTTTACTATCCCCTTAAAGCAGTAATACAGCACTGTGAGAGGCTAACACATTCTTAACAACCTTTGGTGCCATCTTAGAAGCTCTGCTGGACACACGTTCAAGATGATGTGGCTTCAGTGTGAAAGGTTCTTTAAGGTTGAACGAGATGCAAAAACTAGTGCTGAAAATCTTTGGTTTTTATTTATCAAGGAGATTTTGGATAACCTTAAATGTCATCCACACAAGCAATATAGATATAGTTTTAAAGCTCTCCTATGCGGCTAAAGTCATTCAAGTAGATTTTAAACTTACTACTTGATTTATGAATACATCTTCCAAAAATATATTTGTTGCTCTTCTGGAAGTACTTTATGTCTGAAATGATCAATTTACCTTATTGTTTCAGTTCCATATTTTCAAAACATCCAAAAAGAATTTCATACTAAAGTATTTCAATTCCAATTCAATATTTGCTCAATTACATTTCTATTTTTGTATCTTTATCATTTTAATTTATTCATCTTGGAAATGTGCTAAATCTTTTAACACTTTATGTCCATTTTATTCACAGGGAAATTATACATATCTAGTCATGTAACTGTATAACGAATAAAAAACATAGGTGGCCAAAATTTTGTTAGGGAGAAACCAAAAGTAGTAGTGAGATATTAAGATGTGGGAGAAGGTGAAATAGAACTTACACATGCCCTCAGGTAGGAATCAGAAGCTAAATATAGGCAAAGAGAATAGCTTTCTGCTGGATGTCAGAGAAAGAAAAGAGGTCCAAAAACTGGAGAATCACGCCCAGAGCTGTGGTTAATAAGGTTATTGACTGTTACCTTAACTAAGAAAAAGGAAAGCATCAGGGATCCAGTAACAATTAGGATTATATGGATACTAAAAAAGTACAGACATACCTTGGAGATATTGTGGGTTTGGTTCCATATCACCGCAATAAAACAAATATTGCAATAAAGCAAGTCTCACAATTTCCCAGTTTCCCAGTGCATTTAAAAGTTATGTTCACACTATACTATAGCCTATTAAGTGTGCAATAGTATTATGTCTAAAAAAACAATGTAAATACCTTAATTAAAAAACGCTTTATTGCTAAAAATGATAACTGTCATTTGAGCCTTCAGTGAGTTGTAATCTTTTTGCTGGGGGGGGTTTGCCTCGATGTTGATGGCTGCTGATGGATCAGGGTGGTGGTTGCTGAAGGTTGGGGTGGCGGTGGCAAATTCTGAAAATAAGACAACAATGAAGTTTGCCACATCGATTGACTCTTCCTTTCATGAAAGATTTCTCTGTAGTATGCAATGCTGCTTGATAGCATTTTACCCACAGTAAAGCTTCTTTCAAAATTGTAGCCAATCCTCTCAAACCCCACCTCTGCTTTATCAACTCAGTGTATGTAATATTCTAAATATTTTGTTGCCATTTCAACAATGTACACAGCGTTTTCACCAGGAGTACAGTCCATCTCAAGAACCCACTTTCTTTGCTCAACCATAAGAAGCAACTCCTCATCCATTCAAGTTTTATCATGAGATCGCAACAATTTAGTCACATCTTCAGGCTCCACTTCTAATTCTAGTTCTCCTGCTATTTCCACTACATCTGCAGTTACTTCCTCCACTGAAATCTTGAACCCCTCAAAGTCATCCATGAGGGTTGGAATCAACTTCTTCTAAACTCCGGCTTCTGTTAGTATTTTGACCTCCTCCCATAAATCACAAATGTTCTTAATGGCATCTAGAATGCTGAATCTTTTCCAGAAGGTTTTCAATTTATTTTTCCCAGATCCATCAGAGGAATCACTATCTATGGCAGTTATAGCCTTATGAAATGTACTTCTTGAATATTAAGACTTGAAAGTTGAAATTACTCCTTGATCCAGGGATGCAAAATAGATCCTGTGTTAGCAGGCATGAAAACAACATTGATCTCCTTATGCATCTCCTTCAGAGCACTTGGGTCACCAGGTGCCTTGTCAGGGAGCAGTAATATTTTGAAAGGATTTTTTTTTTTTTTTTTTTCCTGAGCAGTAGGTCTCAACAGTGGGCTTAAAATATTCAGTAAACTGTGTTGTAAACAGATGCTGTCATTTAGGCTTTGTTGTTCCATTTATAGGGCACAGGCAGAGTTGATTTAGCATAATTCTTAATAGCTCTAGAATTTTCAGAATGATAAATTAACATTGGCTTCAACTTCAACTTAAAGTCACCAGATGTAGTAGCCCCTAACAAGAGAGTTAGCCTGTCCTTTGAAGCTTTGACACCAGGCACTGACTTCTCCTCTCTAGCTACCAGTCCTAGAAGACATCTTTTTTCAATATAAGGCTGTTTCATCTATGTTGAAAATCTGGTGCTTGCCACCTTCATCAATTATCTTCCCTAGGTCTTCTGGATAACTTGCTGTATCTTCTACAACAGCATTTGTTGTTTCACCTTGCACTTTCATGTTATAGAGATGCCTTCTTTCTTTCAACCTCATGAACCAAACTCTGCTACCTTCAAACTTTTTTTCTGCAGCTTCTTTACTTCTCTCGGCCTTTACAGAATTGAAGAGAGTTAGGGCCTTGCTCTGGATTAAGTTTTGGCTTAATGGAACGTTGTGGCTGGTTTGATGCTCTATCCAGATCACTAAAACTTTCTCCATATCAGCAATAAGGCTGTTTCGCTTTATCATTCATGTGTTCACTGAAGTAGCACTTTTAATTTCCTTCAAGAACTTTTCCTTTGTGTTTTACAACTTGGCTAACTGGCACAAGAGGCCTAGCTTCCGGCCTGTTTTGGCTTTCCACATGCCTTCCTCACTAAGCTTAATCATTTCTAGCTTTTCATTTAAAGTGAGAGACTTGCAACTCTTCCTTTTACTTGAACAGTTAGAGACCATTGTAGAGTTATTAATTAGTAATTTCAATATTGTCATGTCTCAGGGAATAGAGAGGGAGAGAGATGGGGGAATGGCCCGTAAGTGGAGCAGTCTGAACACACACAACATTTATCAGTTAAGTTCACTGTCTTATGTGGGTATGGTTCGTGGTGCCCCCAAAAAATTACAATAGTAACATCAAAAATCACTGATCACAGGTCACCATAAGATGTAAAATAATAATGAAAAAGTTTGAAACATTTTGAGACTTATCAAAATGTGACACAGAGACACGAAGTGAGCACTTGCTATGAGAAAAATGGCACTGAGAGACTTGCTTGACACAGGGTTGCCACAAACCTTCAATTTATAAAAATAATCGCAATATCTGTGAAGTGCAATAAAGCAAGGTATGCTTGTAGTAAAAATTATTTTACTTGTTCAGAGAATAATATAATTATGAGTTGGAGAATGAGAGAGAACTGAAATTACAGAAAAATCAATATTCTACCATTAGCACCACTGCTAACACCACTACTTCAACAGGATGTATATTTTTCAGTATATATGCATAGAATGAATAGATTTTTATAAAAGTGGTCAATTCACCTGATTTTTATGTTGAAAGCAATCTTCAGGCCCATGTACCTGTCACTATATGCTGGTAAAAGCTGTCCCAATATTTTACTGAATTCAGAATCCCTTGAAGTGGTGTTTTCCTCATTCTTTTATAAAAAGTAGAAGCTACTTCATCTGGAAAATTTTCAACATACTTACAGTCAGATAGAGGTAAGAGGAAGTGAGTGTGAGGGCGATTTTAAAGTGTAGTTGTTGGTAAGGCATATGATATTTGTAGTTAGATTTAGCTGTTAGCTGATCCGATAAAGTCCAGTCATGATTATATTTTGCCTGCTCTAAGGCGCTCATTGATGTCAGTAAGCTATTGTGTTTGTAGATGCTTCATATGTTTCTTAGAGTATGTATCTGCTTCATATGCTGTGCTGGGGCTTTAGAATGAATATCATTAGGAAGACGAAGAAATGGAGCCAGGAGAGTGGTCCTAGAGAGAAATCCACTTGTACTGTGGGTTAGTGAGCCAAACGTGCTCTTCAGTAAGGTTCTCAAAGGTGAAGAGAAGCAAGCGGGTACCATAGGCTTAGAAAAACAAAAGGTTAAATCTAAAAAGAACAACCAAGTTGACTAGGACACAGAGATTAGAGACTTCTAGTTCTGCAAGGTTAAGTTAGCAAAGAGTCCAGGAATTCAAGTAGATAACTGGAAAGATGTTCACGGGCTCAGCTAAAGGTCTAGGCAAGAGTGAAAAATCAGTCCTGTAAGTGAGTGTAGGAAAATGAGTGATAAGAGACAGGAGTCTGGGAGAGGCTAGTTATGTGTTGTTTTAATGTAAATAGGGAAAAGGAAATAGATTCAAGTCCTATGTTGATTAATGGATATGGAACCATTAGAGGTGGAGTTGTCAGATAACATAAAAGTATTGTGATTGAAAGAATGACGATGGAGAGAAGAGTTAGAGGAGCAAAAGATGAATTCAGTTCAGGATCAATTTAAGAACCTAATGGAATCTATATGGATATATGAAGAGGCCAGCAAGCAGTTAAAAATGTGAGTCTAGAATTCTGGGGTTTGGTTAGGATGGGGTTAGGTTAGGTTAGGTTTCTGAATAGGTGAAACTTTAGTAAGCTTGACAAAACAGGGATTATAAAAGAAAGAAGACAACTGAAGACAGAAACAGAGAGAATGCCTGCATTCAGAAACACAGGAAAGGGAGAGAGCACACTGAAGAGGATAAAGAAGGAATGGCCAAAGCACAGGAAAGAAGTTGAATTTTGTCTTACTTAAACCAAGTGGGTGGCTATTAAAAAAGAATATAAACATGTGGGAATGAGAAATGCATAATTCTATCAAATTCTACAGGGCAAATAAACATGTTGAATTTGGTAATTAAGTCATTGGGAACTTTTTGGAAAGCTGAAGTAGCAATAATTAACTCCTATTGAGTACCTTCTTCATGGTAGCTAGTATTTTAGGAAATTTATACATACTATTTTTTTTTTTTTGCCCCATTTAATCTTCATAGTAACCTTACCAAGTTTAGGACAGACATTCAACCAGAACGCTCCCTAGAGGAGAGGGTAATGAGACTTTGTCTTGCTTACACGGGACATGTCGTAGGAAAAAAGATCATGTTTAGTAAAATAGAGGGTCAGCAAAAATGAGGGAAGCTCTCAAGGAGATGGATTAACACAATAGCCACAACATACCAACAACCATGAGGATGGGCCAGGACCGGGCAATAATTTCTCCTGTTATACATGAAGGCTGCCAGGAGTTGGTGCTTACTCCACAGCAACCAACAGCAATAACAACAGCAAGTAGTGCTACTCCCATTTCACAGCTGAGATAACTAAAGCACAAAGAGATTAGGGTACTTATCAAGCATATGACACTAATGGGAAGCCGTGATTTAATCCTCACGGTCTAACTCCAGAACCTAGACTTTTAATGGAGAATACTGGAGTTGAATTTGAATTAATTGCTAAAATCCTTTAGAAAAATGTGGGAATGAACTAGAGAACTCAGTAGGTGATGGGATGATAAATGAAAGGAGAGTCTTAGGAGAGAGTGAGCAACAAAGAAGGGAGTTGTTGAACAGGTATGGATGGAAGAGTCTAGAAGCACAGTGGAAAGCAAGGACATGCAGATCCCCCTCCCCTCCCCACCCCCACTTTGAGAATGAATGGCCTGACCTGATTGAGTTGGGAAGACAGTGCAGTTTTCAAGAAAAACAAATGATTCAATTAAGGTGAAGAGGTAGAGATGATTAAAAATACAAGAGTTTGTTTTGGAGGCCATAGTGATTAGGCTTGCCAAAGAACCAAGAAAGGAAATTAGGTCAGAGGAAGGGTAGAGCCACACTGAAAGGGTAAGAGGCAGCAGTTGAGAAGAGAGAATAATAGCAAGTGGTTATTTACCCCAGGAGTGAAGGCACTAGATCAGGAGGTGTTTCAGAGGGCCCTAGATGTATGTAGGAGTATGTGTAAAGGGAATGCTAGATAGATGGTATAGAACTATTTTGTTTCCAGATTCTAAATATAATGTTATGATGGTGGAAATGTCCTGTTATAGATTGAAGTGTGTCCCCCAAAAATATGTGTTGTAAATCCTAACCCCTGTATGTGTGGTTACAATTCCATTTGGGAATGGACTGTCTTCGTTATGTTAATAAGACCGGATTAGTATAGGATGTGTCTTAAGCCAATCTCCTTTGATATAAAAGACATTAAAAGAGAGAAGCAGAGATGGGGGAAGAGAGATGCCAAGCCACATGAAAATTGCTCAGGAGCAGAAGCTCAAAAGAGACAAGGACCTTCCTCTAGAGCTGATAGAGAGAGAAAGCCTTCCCCTAGAACCAGCACCTGGAACTCAGACTTCTAGCCTCCTAAACTGTGAGAAAACAAATTTTTGTATGTTAAAGCCACCCACTTGTGGTATTTCTGTTATAGCAGCACTAGATAAGCAGATAATAAGACATAATTCCAAACACTCTGGCCCTAAAAATTAGGTCCTCAGAAAGTTTTAAAATTGGTGCCACTGGTTTTGGGAGACTCATATGAAAAATAAACTATAAAAGACTAGGAGAATTAAAAAAAAAAAATTGACTGGAGAAATCTCTTTTAAGTGTGACAAAAATGTAGAATCTATAAAAGGAACATTTTCAAATTAAATTAAATTTAAAACAAAGTCAAAATAGCAAAAAAAAAAAAATAAGCAAAGTCAAAAGATAAACTCGACAAGTATTAGCAATTCTTACTATAAATAAAGGAATTTTTTTTTTCTGATATAGGTTAATAGAAAAATGGCCGAAAGACATGTATGTGTGTTCACAGAAAAGGAAATACAAATAGATTTTAAACATAAAGATGTTTATCTCTCTTATGAGAGAAATGTGAAACTAAGTGATAATTGGTACCATTTTTTTCCTATCAGCTTAACAAAGATAAAATATTTGATAACTTATTATGTTGGCAAAGATATGAGAAAACATACACTTTCATATATTACTGGTGAATGCTGAAATTGTTCTAATATATTGGCAATGAATTTTAGAATTACAAGTGCACCATACCCTTTGGCCCAGCAATTTGACTTCTGGGAATTTATCCTTCAAGTGTAGTCACATATATGTGAAATGACACATGAAGGAGGTTATTCACTGAGACATTATTTTAATTGTAAAATGTTGTAAATTAAAGGTATGAGGCATCAATGCAATTTTGGGATTGAAGAAGTAAATTATAGCACAATGAAATTCTCTTTAATAGAGGTAAAAAAAATAAAAAAAAAAAGAGCAAGAATGCTTATACACCATATTTTCACACAAATAACATGCACATCCTACATTTTTTTGTCAACCACGCCCTCCCCTACTCTGTGAGGTATTTTCGTAAGTGTGGCTCTGCCAGTTTTTCTGTACCATCAATACCTGTTCAACAACTCCCTTCTTTGTAGCTCACTCTCTCCTGTTACAAGACTCTCTTCATTTATCATCCCATCACCTACTGAATTCTCTAGTTTCTCTGTTGCTGTAAAAGTTGTGCTGTAACTACTGATATGGAACAATCCCCAAGGAAAAAAACAAGGGCTGTATATAGTATGCTACCTTTGGGGTAAATATAGGACAAACGAAAGAGATATATATATATATTTAGTATTTTTACATAATGTATATCTAGAGGAATACCCCCCAACCTGACAAACTCTACTGATTACCTCAGGAAATCTGGGTGTTGGGGAATAAGGGGGACTATTTAGCCATTGCATACCCCTTTGTGCCTGTAACTGTCCTGCAGTTTGGATTCCCTGGTTTGGGATGAGGCCAAGAGAACTGTAATTTTCAAAAATAAAACTTAATTTTTTGAGCCACAGGACCCTGGCACAGGGTTTAAATAAGGGGAGTGTGGGCAAGGTTGCTTAAAGGTAAGTTTATGAGGGCCTAAAACTACAAATCATGGTTTGTATATTTTTTTTTGCAGACAGTGAGGAACCAGTGAAGAACTTTGAGCGGGGAAATAATATACGCAGGGCATTGTTTTAGAAGATTAATCATGCATTTATGTGCAGGATAGACTGGAGGAATGAAGTGCCAATAGGTAGAAAGACCAATTATGAGGTCATTGCATTACTATGTATTGCATATATTATATATATTATAATATACATTGCCTATATTGTAATACTATGTATAATGTACATAAATGCTTCAAAAGTCAGCTACTCCCTCATTTCCTCCCTCTCTTTTTTCATTTTTACTATCTATTTTACTACCTTCGTCCAGAAAGAATTAAAAATAACTTGTATCTTGTCACTTGAGGGTACTCTTTTCTCCCAGCTGCTTGGTATGGTTGACATTTTAACAGAACCAAATGTATCTTTGCAAAAATCACTTTATTTGTATTTGCTGTATCCTTTCATTCTAGCTAAATGATTTTGAAGGAGCGTTCATCATATACTTTTATTTAAAAGTTTGAGAATAAGATTTTTAGACTGTGAGTGGGAACTTGAACAAGAATAGGCTTAATTTTTAAAAGTAAGTTTTGGAATCTTCCCATAGAACTTAACATTTATGACGATACATGCGTTAGTGAAGACGTTGACTAGGGAGGTGGTAAAGACAATGGAAAGAAAGTGGTACATTTGAGAAGAAGCTTTGACTAGGCTTGTGGATTAAATGGATTTTAGAAAATACAGCAAAGCAATGACTACTTTTGAACTTGGAGTTTTGAGAGAATAGTATTAGCTCTGAAAAGACAGGGAGTTGAAGAATGACAAGCATTTCATAAAAGTACTGTATTATGTTTCTGATAAATGGAATTTGGCATGGCAGCGGACATCAAAGTGACATTATCCAAGCAACCGAGCTGGAGCGGGGAGACTAAAGGTGCCCATGTTGATTAGGGAATCATTTATAGAGAGGCAAGTTTTCTGAAGGCACACAAAGTTTAAAGAAGGCATATCTTGAAGGGAAATGCTCCTTACTGTTGCAACATCTATAGCAAAATTATTCAGCTGGTGTTTGAATTGGCGGGCAGAGTCATTCTGATAATGCTGGAATGTGTGTAATCGTTTTTCACGTGAAAGGCTGACACTAAGATAAGCAGTTGCACGCACTATGCATCATAGCAGTTCTACTGACACATATCTGTCCAGAAAAACCAGGATTTGGATACAATAATGCAATTGTTCAGTGTGTGTTTTACATTTCCAGGGTTCTTTTGTTTAATAAATGAGGTCAGTGCAAGTGTAATTAGATAAACTCACTCCAATATACTTATTGTAACACAAAATATAGATTTAGGAAGATCAGTTCCTCTTATTCACTAAACTGCAAATTCAGTTGTATGATTTTTGTAGTTATGGCTCAGAATAATGGGAAAATAGTAGGCAAAATTATTTCTTTATGTCATATGAATATCTGATAACAAAAACTCCTTGATTTATTTGACACAGTTTTCAAATTATGCTTTTTGATATTTTTTGTACTTTATTATAACTAGTAAGGTATTTATTTTTTCTAAAATATAAACCTGTTGAAATCTATGATTATTCATAATGTAATTATTTTTTAAAAGCAAATTTCAGTAGTATTAGTCATCATGTGCCTATTTAAGTATTTTGAGGTGTGAGACGTTTACTAGTCTGTAGTAGATTCTTAAACAGAATTATGGCTTGGCTGCTTTTAAGAGGAAAATTTGGAATTTTTCCCTGAGGTTTATTTTTTAAATGTACTGTAAAAGAAAAATTTTCCATTTTAGTTAGTCAATCAGTACATAGTCACAGCTAAATATTAATTAAAAATTATCACACTTAATGCGCACAGTATAGAAAGTTAAAAAAAAAAAAAAAAAGAACCAGTGCCGTCGAGTCGATTCTGACTCATAGTGACCCTATAGGACAGAGTAGAACTGCCCCGTGGAGTTTCCAAGGAGGGCCTGCCGGATTTGAACTGCCAGCCCTTTGGTTAGCAGTGGTAGCACTTAACCACTATGCCACCAGGGTTTCCATAGAAAGTTAGACTCAATAAGTAGTAGGGGTAAAGACCTAAAAGCTTGACGACAACTATGGTAGTATTTAGGAAAACTAGATAATTTATCATTAAGAACGACCATACAAATTTTAACAGTACTATGTAATTTCTGGAAACACTGGTGGCGTAGTGGTTAAGAACTGGGGTTGCTAACCAAAGGGTCGGCAGTTCAAATCCACCAGGTCCTCCTTGGAAACCCTATGGGGCAGTCCTACTCTGTTCTATAGGGTCGCAATGAGTCAGAACCAACTCAAGGGCAACGGGTTTGGTGTTTTGGTTTTTTTAAGTAATTTCCTGGTGCTCTATCTTGTACTAGGGAAGTTTTCTTGTGTAACTGAGACTTAACTGTACTCTGTGCATAAGCGGTAACCTCATTTGGGTCATGAATGTGAATCAATAGAGTAAAAAAATACCACATTTGACCTTGCCCTAATGGCAAAATCTTAGATATTTAATATTGTATTACTTATTGAATGTGCTAATTTCATTTGGAGATAAAATAACTATCTTCATCTTCAAAAACAGAAATGAATAATGCATTGTACCCAAAACAAGCATTTGAATCAGCTTTTACATTTTAATGGACTTAAGACTGAATTAAATACTAGAGACGTTGTGCATAAATTACACTGACAGTGAGGGTAAATTTACTGTGCAGATTTAACTACATTCTGTTGAAGTTACAAATTGTGCCTGGAGAGTTTTATAGTTTTGTTTTCAAGGAGGTAGAATTATTAGAAATTGCATCAGGAAACCAAGCATTTTGAGGTTGCGGAATCTCAAATTACTGTTGTGACTCTCGTCTCTGCTACCTAGCAATGATCAGACGTTCAAGTAAAGACTCCGTTAAGTAGAGCTAAGAATTGTCGTTGATAGAACTTAACAGGAACCAGTGGTATGAAAGGGGTTTCTCAAAACATTAATGCCCCTTTTGATTTCATAACAAAAGCATAGGTTTCAAAACAAACCAAAAACTTTTCTTGGGCTGTGATATGATCTGACCCACATCTCTGGTCCTCGTGTTTAGTCCTGGGAGCCAGGCTCAGGGTGGAACTGATGAGCTCGAGCAGCTCTATTGGAAGACAAGCAGAAAAGTAACGCATCAAAAAAAGGCCTCAGATATTACCTGAGGAAGGAGAAAAATAATGGGGCTGCTAGAAAAGCAATCAGGAAGCAGATGCCCTTAACTCACGGTCATGCCTGTTCTGAAAACAAATGAGTTTATTCTCGAAAAATCATAGGTATAAAGGGGGGAAACTGATGCTTTGCTTTTCTCTCATCTATGCATAGCAAGACTGGAAGAAAAGGCATTACAGATAGCAATAGTCCTAGAAGAGAGTCTCATTTGCCCCCAGTCAGGGACCCCTACACCCCAGAATGCGTATTCGTAACCAGTAACATTTCTGGGATCCTGGACTACCCGTGTTCTTGGGACACTCAGAGACAAGCTCTTTCCTGGTGTGAAATACAACAAATTGCCTGCCAAAGTTGTATCTCACCATAAGCTCAGATATCATTTGCATATTTATTAGCTCATTTTGAAAAAATACTGTAAAGGGCAAAATTAAATTAATTCCAGTAATTGCGTTTAGTATAAACGTACATGTCATTGGAGAGGCAGTGGAGATTCAGTGGTAGAATTCTTGCCTTCCCTATGGGAGACCCAGGGTTCAATTCTTGGCCAAGGCACCTCGAGTGCAGCCACTACCCATCTGTCAGCAGAGGCTTGCATGCTGCTACGATGCTGATCAGGTTTTAGCAGAGTTTCCAGGTTAAACTAGATTAGGAAGAAAGGGCTAGCAATCTGCTCTGAAAATCAGCCAGTGAAAACCCTATAGATCACAGCGATCTGACTCTTGACTGATCATAAGGACCCACTGTGCATAGGGTAACCATGAGTCCAGGGCCAACTGTGTGGCAGCTCACAATAACTGTAAAGTGTCAAATGCTGCTATAGGGTCATAAATATCATGCTAATTTCTCTCAATCAGAATACCAGTTTTTTGATAAATATACGGCCATTATAGAACCAACAAATATTTCTAATAGACATCTCTCAAAGTAATATTGTGCTGAATATTTTCTCTTGCTTAATGATATATGTGTGTGTATGTATGTATATATATGTAGAGAGAAAGAGGTATCTTTATATGTATATGTGTACCCCAAAACCAAAACCTACTGCCATCGAGTCGATTCCGACTCATAGCGACCCTACAGGACAGAGTAGACCTGCCCCATAGAGTTTCCAAGGAGCGCCTGGCGGATTCGAACTGCTGACCTCTTGGGTAGCAGCCGTATCACTTAACCACTACTCCACCAGGGTTTATGTATATGTATAGATAGTTGTGTATATACATATATGTACATCTATGCATGTTATGAAAGTATATGACATATATATTTCTGAGAAATAAAAATATATTGAAATATCTCAGTTCATAAAATTAGGTTTTCTGTTGATTGATACATAAATATTTTATACTCTACCATTGTAAGTTTATTACCCTAAATGGGTCTTCCTGACCCCATTACTAAGCATTGACCTTCTTAGGTGTCTGGGTGCTTACTGTGTGTGTGTGTATATACCTGCGGGTAGGCAAAGAGAGATTCTTGGAACCTTAGTGTGCTGAACTACATCCTTGAGAGCCAGGCCTGGGTTTGAATTCTAGCCCTGACAATTATAGACTATGCAGTCTTGGAAGTCGGTTAGTCTCCTTGAGCTTTGTTGTATCACCTGAGAAAGTGGGGATGGTATTTATTAATACCTGCTTGTAAGGTTACTCCCTGCGTGGCACAAACTGTTAAGCACTCAACCACCAGCTGAAAGGTTGGCAATTTGAACCCACCAGAGGTGCCTTGGAAGACTGGCCTGGCAATCTGTTTCTGAAAAGTCACGGCCTTGAAAACCCTATGGAGCAGTTCTACTCTGTACACATGGATTCGCCATGAATCGGAATTGACTCGAAGGCAACTAACAACAGCCGTAGCTTGCAAGATTATTGTATGGGCTAGAAATAGTGTACGTAAATTGTTACATTTCCTGAATGGGCTGTACGTTCATATAAAGTCAGAAGAAATTGGGAAAAAAAAAAAACTCAATCATTTTCTACATCCAACAACAAAACAGATCTTTTCATTGACTTCATTAATCAATTATTTTGAGATTACTATTAAAAAAAAAAAAAAAACACATTGCTATCGAATCAATTCCAATTCATAGTGGCCCTATAGGACAGAGTAGAACTGCCCCATAAGGTTTCCAAGGAGTGGCTGGTGGCTTTGAACTGCCAACCTTTTGGTTAGCAGCTGAGCTCTTAACCACTCTACCACCAGGGCTCCATTAAGCCAGTAATCTCTTGTGTACCAGTTATGGTCTCTTGTTCTTAAATTTACAATCCATTGCTTATGTGATTATAGTGTAATTTATAAAAGATGTTGAGCAAGCCTTATTAGCCAATAACTATGCTGAAATCTTAGCATATTATCATGTGTTAGAATATTGTTATCGTATACTAGAAAAAGGCCTTGTACTTCCCACAAGTCACAACTATTTTCTGATAGAATCTGTAGTTTTTATATATTTAATCAATTTAAGTTTATAACTTTAAAACCTCGTTTGTAAAAAAAAGGAACCTTGTCTAACTGCTTGTTTATTGCCAAATAATTCCTTTTATACTTCTTTAGAGGAAATATTTTGATAATAAAATTTCTCTCTCCTTTCCCCTGAGGAGGACTCACTATTTTATTGGCGATGAGGATCATACTTTGTTTGCAGCTGCACTTCTTTCCCCTCTCTCGTCAGTGAATCTTTATTCTATTTCTTCCTCATATGCTTTCATGCTTAATTTTCTATCTTGTTCTTTTTTTTTTTCTCCCAGTCAAAGACAGGCCTCTTATAAGGCCTTTTATACTTAATTCGTTTCTGTTCTCCCTCTGGCTCCACATTATTTTTATTAAAGATTTCCTTGAAATTAAAAATATAAAGGCATACAAATTCATTGTGATTATTCAGTCTGTCCTTCTAGACTGAAATTACCCATGACCAGGTGTTCCCTTTTCAAAATTTGTCTGTGCCTCTCGGTTCCTATAGTTAACCTTTTAGCTTTAATTTCTCTCTTCACCTTGGCTCCCTTCCTGCCTGTTCCAGCTAAACTAAGACCCAGTTTGATGTTCTCATTCATCTTGCTAATTCTTCCTTAAGATGCTTCACATTCTTCCTCTTTAAGGTACAACCCCAAACCCATGTTTTTCAAGAACTTTTGGCCAAATCTGACCTTCTTTAAAGCTGCTGTTGTTGTTGTTAGGTGCTGTCAAGTCGGTTCCAACGCATAGCGACCCTGTGTACAACAGAACAAAACACTGCCTGGTCCTGTGCCATCCTCACAATAGTTGTTATGCTTGAGCCCATTGTTGCAGCCATGGTGTCAATCCATCTGGTTGTGGTCTTCCTCTTTATCACTTTATCTACTCTACCAAGTATGGTGTCCTTCTCCAGGACTGGCCCCTCCTGATAACATGTCCAAAGTATGTGAGATGAAGTCTCACCATCCTTGCTTCTAATGAGCATTCTGGCTATACTCTTCGAAGACAGATTTGTTTGTTCTCCTGGCAGTCCATGGTATATCCAATATTGTTCGCCAACACCATAATTCACAGGCATCAATCCTTCTTCGGTCTTCCTTACTGTCCAGCTTTCACATGCATATGAGACAGTTGAAAACACCATGGCTTGGGTCAGATGCACTTTAGTTCTTATAGTGACATCTTTACTTTTTAAAACTTTAAAGAGATCTTTTGAAGCTGATTTGCCCAATGGAAAAGGTCTTTTGATTTCTTGACTTCTACTTATGTGAGCATTGATTGTAGATTCAAGTAAAATGAAATCCTTCACAATTTCAATATTTTCTCCATTTATCGTGATGTTGCTTATTGGTCAAGTTGTGAAGATTTTTATTTTCCTTATACTGAGGTGTAATCCATACTGAAGGCTGTGGTCTTTGATTTTCATCAACAATTGCTTCAAGTTCTCTTCACTTCCAGCTAGCAAGGTTGTGTCATCTACATAACACAGGTTGTTAAGGAAACTTTCTCCAATCCTGATGCCCCATTCTTCTTCATAGAGTCCAGCATCTCAGACGATTTGCTCAACATACAGATTGAATAAGTATGGAGAATGGATACAATCCTGACACACACCTTTCCTGACTTTAAACCACAGAGTATTCCCTTGTTCTGTTCGAACGACTGCCTCTTGGTCTAAATACAGGTTCCTTATGAGCATAATTAAGTGTTCTGGAATTCCCATTCTTTGCAATGTTATCCATAATTTATTGGGATCCACACAGTCAAATACTTTTGCATAGTCAATAAAACACAGATAAACATCTCTCTGGTATTCTTTGCTTTCAGCCAAGATCTGTCTGACATCAGCAATAATATCCCTTGTTCCATACCCTCTTGTGAATCCGGCTTGAATTTCTGGCCGTTCCCTGTTGATGTATTGCTACAACCACTTTTGAATGATCTTCAGCAAAATTTTACTTGTGTGTGATATTGATGATATTGTTCTATAATTTCCACACTCTGTTGGATCACCTTTCTCTGGAATCAGTGCAAATATGGATCTCTTCCAGTCAGTTGGCCAGCTCTCTGTCTTCCAAATTTCTTAGCATAGACAAGTGAGCACTTCCAGTGCTGCATCTGTTTGTCGAAACATTTCAATCAGTATTCTATCAATTCCTGGACCCTTGTTTTTCATCAGTGCTTTCAGTGCTGGTTGGACCTCTTCCTTCATTCAGCACCATCGGCTCTTGATAATATGCTACCTCCTGAAATGGTTGAATGTCAGCCAATTCTTTTAAGTATGGTGACTCTGTGTATTCTTTCTATCTTGTTTTGATGCTTTCTGCGTCATTTAGTATTTTCCCCATAGAATCCTTCAATATTTTGCAACTCGAGGATTGATTTTTTCCTGCAGTTCTTTCAGCTTAAGAAATGCAGAGCGTGTTCTTCCATTTTGGTTTTCTATCTCCAGATCTTTGCACATTTCATAGTAATACTTTGCTTTGTCTTCTGGAGTTGACCTTTGAGGTCTTCTAGTCAGCTCTTTTTACGTCATCATTTCTTTCTTTCGCTTCAGCTACTCATTCAAGAGCAAATTTCAAAGTCTTTCCTGACATCCATTTTGGTCTTTTCTTTCTTTCCCGTCTTTTTAATGACCACTTGTTTTCTTCATGTATGATGTCCTTGATGTCATTCCACAACTCTTCCCACCTTCGATCATTTGTGTTCAGTGCATCAAATCTATTTTTGAGATGGTCTCTAAACTCAGGTGGGATATACTCACAGTCGTACTTTGGCTCTCGTGGATTTGTTCTAATCTTCTTCAACTTCAACTTGAACTTGCATATGAGCAATTGGTGGTCTGTTCCATAGCTGGCCCCTGGCCTTGTTCTGAATGATGATATTGAGCTTTTCCATCATCTCTTTCCACAGATGTAGTTGATTTGACTCCTGTGTATTCTATCTGGTGAGATCCACGTGTATAGTCGCAGTTTATGTTGTTGAAAAAAGGTGTTTGCAATGAAGCCTTTGGTCTTGCAAAATTCTATCATGTGATCTCCAACATCCTTTCTATCACAAAGGCCATATTTTCCAATGACTAATCCTTCTTTGTTCCCAACTTTCACATTCCAATTGCCAGTAATTATCAATGCATCTTGATTGCATATTTGATCAATTTCAAACTGCAGAATTTGGTAAAAATCTTTGATTTTTTTTCATCTTTGGCCTTAGTGGTTGCTGTGTAAATTTGAATAATTAGTCATATTAACTGGTCTCCCTTGTAGGTGTATGGATATTATCCTGTCGCTGACAGTGTCGTACTTCAGGATCGATCTTAAAACATGTTTTGATGATGAATGTGATGCCATTCCTCTTCGATTTGTCATTCCTGGCATAGTATACCATATGATGGTTTGATTCAAAATAGCTAGTACTAGTTCATTTCAGCTCACTAATGCCTAGGATATCAATGTTTATGAGTTCCTTCCATTTTTAATGATTTTCAGTTTTCCTAGATTCATACTTCATATGTTGCAAGTTCCGATTATTACGCGTGTTTGCAGCTGTTTCTTCTCATTTTGAGTCATGCCACATTAGCAAATGAAGGCCCCGAAAGCTCGACTCCTTCCATGTCATTAAGGTCGATTCTACTTTGAGGAAGCAGCTCTTCCACAGTCATAATTTGAGTACCTGCCAACCTGGGGGGCTCATCTTCTGGCACTGTATCAGACAATGTTCTGCTGCTATTCATAAGGTTTCACTGGCTAACTCTTTTTGGAGGTAGACTGCCAGGTCCTTCCTTCTAGTCTGTCTTAGCTGAAACCTGTCGACCATTGGTGACCTTGCTGGTATTTGAATACCGGTGGCATAGCTTCCAGCATCATAGCAATGTGCAAGTGCCCACAGCAAGGCAAACTGACAGCCATGTGGGGGTTAAAGCTGAAGTATGAAATTTTGATCATATGTTGCAATCCGTATACTTTCTTAACCCAGTAATTATATATTTCTGTTTGAGAAACACCATATCTTCCTGCTCCTTCCCTCTACCCCAGTCTATCAATTTATTTCCTCTGCATACAACTTGATTTCCATCTCCATCTAAGGCTAACCTAAAGGTGCTTCTGGATTCTCAGGTGGTTTTAACACATCTGCAAATTTTTTGAGACTCTTCCTATAGAAGTTGGAGTCTGATTTCTCTTGCTTTGAATTTGGGCTGGCCTTAGTGACTTGTTTCTATTGTGGTGGAAGAGAAGCAGCATGATATCTGAGGTTGGGTTAGAAAGGGCAATTCAGCTCCGTCTGCCTCTCTCTCGGGATATGTGTCTTGAGAGCCCTGAGCTGACATGTAAGAAGTCTGACTACCCTAGAGCCGCGTGCTGGAAAGACCATGTAGAGAGGCCACATAGAGGTGGAGAGAGGCCACAAAGAGGTGGAGAGAGATACCTTAAGGAGGTTCAGACCCCAGCACTTTGAATGTTCCCGATGTCAACCACTAGACATGTGAATGGGCAAAAAACATCAAATGACTCCAGCTTTCAGCCTATGAGGTGCTGAGTGGGACAGAAATTAGCTGTCCCCACTGAGTCCTGCCTGAATTGCAGATTGTGAGCAAAGTCATGTAGCTCGTATATTCCAGCTGCTCCAGTTACTGGAGATTCCAGTCTCTGACTCCTCAGCTCAGAGAGACCACGCTGCTCTGCTTAGCTTGACTTCCTGGTGCCACAGTTGAAATGTGCCTCCACATTTGTGGAGCAAGTGTGGTGCTCACTTGTGCCTCCTTTTACTCACAAATCACCAGTCACAACTTGTACTTTTGGTGTTGATTCTGACGGGAAGGAAAGTCTACTACAGTACTAGTCGCTCCATCATGACCAGAAGTGGAGCGGTTATTAAGGCAGACACATACAATCTTCATTCACTTTGATGAAGTGAAAATTCAAAGGTAGAAATCCACTGCTGGGCAGGAAAATGATTGTGCCGTGGAGTCTTTTTAATTATTACAGGAGATTGCCACAAACAGTTCTTTGTAATTTTAATAATATAAAAGGTTTTTCATCTTATTTTCACTCCTAAAGAGTATCAATAAATAAAATGTGGGAATTAATTTTCCCCGTTTAAAAGATATGAAGAACTGAATTTTGGCAGGTTTGCTAAGATATGGAGGTTACCTTGGCATTTTCATGAACTGTTTAACATTTTATGATCTTTTCATGTAAAGTTTTAGTATGTAGTTTTTGATCTCTGTAGCTAAAGAGCAATGAAACAAGAAAATCATAGGTACGATCTTACTTTTCCTCAAGATGCTTAGAAACAGTATGTTTTGAAGGCTTTCCATTTTGCGTACAACTCAATTAAAGTGATTTCTTGTCTTTCTTTGGAATGGCTCTTTGAATTTAATTGCCACTAAACTAATTTTGCTTTTCAAAACTGTTTTCCTGTTATAATTGTAACTTATTAGTTATAAGCAGCCAAGGTGGCATACAGCTACTCTAAATCCTGTACAATAATTATACCAGTTGGAAGCTCTAGCTCAGGAAAAATGTACTGTTAAATGGAAATTTGGTATTACTACAAGCTGAGTCAAAACTAACCTTTTTCTTCAAAATATAAATAAAATATCCAGACTGACAAAACCAGACAAACATTTAAGATGTTTTTTTTAGGCCATCAGAATAAGAATCCAAACAGTTTTAGGAAGGTATTTTTCAAGTAACTATTACCAACATACATAGACATTTTTAAAAGTAGTGCTAAATACCCTAAAAATGAAACAAAAAACAAGACAAAATAAAAACGAACAAAAGAAATCATCACAATCCTCCCACAAGATAAAAAAGAACGTTGTTAATAAAAAAAAAAAAAAAAAATTCTGGCCATGCAAAGAATAGAATCTGGAAGAAGTACATAAAGGTGATCTTCCTATTTCTGCTCAGGGAGGACTGCCATTATGATACGTAGATAAGGAAATAATTGCTTCTGGGGTATTAGTTTAGAGGCACACCTGACCCCACCCCCTGAATAACTCTCCAGTGCAATGGGGTAAAATTCTAATCTTTAAACTTCTGCTCCCAGGAATAAGGTGAATCTTGTTGGCCCTTCTGCTACAAATCAGTTAGGTTCTAAATAAAACATATTTTTTTAATTCGTTGCTAACCCAGGAAAGTTAATGAAAATCTCCAAGAATCACCCTCTAAAACAAACAAATAAATATGCAAACAAATATATGTGCTGAGGCTCAAGTGGGAATGGTGAGCTGTAACTGGAAAGCAAACTAGAAATGTGAGATTATCCCAAAGAAAATGCTAATGTTAGTGAAACAATAGGATGCTAAGTTTTCTGCAGTTGTGAGCTGGGAAACTTGATTTTAGCTAATTAGGATCTTTAAAGTGGTTTCAAGTGATTCCAGGTCGACAGCAACCCTTGGCTTCCAGCAGAAGCCAAAGTAAATTCTCTCTGGAAGACAGCGACTTCAGTTTAGACTGTAGGATTTCCACAGATGAAACTCAAGCAAATTTAGCTCACAATCAAAATCAACAAAAACTAAAAAACAAGCCTTCTTGACCAAAATTTAGCAAAAACAACGAAGAGATTTCCCCAAGAATTTGAGATTTGAAATGATCAAATAGAAAATACAAAGTATGTATCCACAAAATGTTTAAAGAAGTAAAAGACAGAACCACAAAAATGCACAAGCAAATGAGACTAAAAATGACCAGGATGGCCAGAAAAAGAAACAAAGTAGGAATTTTAGCTATAAAAAATATAATTGTTAAAATTTAAAAAAGAACATTAATGGATAATGAAACAGTAGATCTGAATATCCAGAATATAGCACAGAGAAAAGACAAGAAGACGGAATATACAAAAAAGAGTTTTATAAATAAATAGGATTAGACAGGATAGGTCTAATACAAGTTAAAGAAACGGCCAGAACAGTCATTAACTCTGCAAATTTTGCTTCTCTTACATTTTTTTTTTTCTTTTGAATCTGTTTTCTGATCATTCCATCAACTTCCATTAGACCTATCCTGTCCTCTATACTAAGGTGCCCTGGTGGCACAGTGGTTAAGTGCTCAGCTACTAACCAATATATTGGCAGCTTGAACCCACCAGCCACTCTGTGGGAGAAAGATGTGGCAGTACGCTTCCATAAAGATTAGAGCCTTGGAAACCCTATAGGGCAGTTCTGCTATGTCCTATAGGTTTACCATGAGTTGGAATTGACTTGATGGCAATGGGTTTCCCATCATCCATATTTATAAAACTCTCTTATATTTTCCATCTCTTTTGTCTTCCTTCTGTGTTAGTCTGGATAATTTATTCAGATCTATCTATCAGCTGTTTCTAACCTATGTAAAAATGTGCAAATGGGCTGATTGTTGGCCAGGGTATTCAGTCCTTTGTTGGGACACCCTGGTTAAGAGATGAAAAGCAACAACTTTCCACTGAGGTCCATTGCATGTGATGGTAGCAGTGTTGTCTGTGAAGTACATGAACTTACTTTGCTGTCCACTCAGTTGATACCAAAGAGTTCCCTAGGTAGCCAAGGGGTCTGGGAAAGAAATGACCTCCCCTAGCACCATAGCATCTGGCAAGAGGCTGAGGACAGGGGAGGTCACCCCCTCCTGAAAATGGGATATGCTACAGAGTCTAAGTTTGGATCATTGTATAGCAAAGCACCCTTGGTGGTTGTTTCAAACAAATGGTCCTGCTTCCATGATCCAAGGCATAATAGTTAGATGGGTATGTAGGGTCAAGGACCTAGGACCTGTGAAAGCTTCTTCTTCCAGGAAAACCCAGTATGTGGCCAGTAATTGCTTCTCCAGTGGCATGTAGCCTAGGGCTGAGGAGTGCAAGTTCTTGCATTAAAGACTGAAAAACTAAAAAAAAAACTATATGGGCAATTTATTGTCATCATGGAGAGTCCCCAGGAGGCATGGGAGGAAGTTGCTAAACCTTCTACAATGAAAGAATCTCTGATGGTGTGTGTGTGTGTGTGTGTGACTAACAGAAGTGTCTATTGCCTTGCAATTTAGACAGACTCTAGAGTCTTTTGCTAGATGGGGACCATTCAAATTGGGCCAATTTGTAACTTAGGTGAAATGTGTAAATGAGAAATATGTTGCCTCCAGAAACTAAAAAAGACCTAAAAGATGCTGGGCTTGTTTTAAAGTTGTCATTGCTGAGAGGGTCAAGAGATGTTTTCTTTTCTTTTCGATTTTTTTTTTTTTTACAGTGGCAGGAATGAAGTGACCCTTGGTTTACCAAATATTTGCCAGGTGGCAGAGCCTTGTACAGAGCCTTATGTGGGGCAGTGGCCTATCCTCTTTGTGAGCTCTTTGTATGTTGTGAATGAGTGTGTCAAATAAATCTTCTTGGGAGAGGATGTCATCAGTGCAATTTCATACCTGTACTCTAGGAGAAAGTTGGGTGCAATAAGATCTTGCATGCAAAGATTGTGTGAGATGGAAAGCCTATTAAGGTACTCCGTGAGTAATCAAATAAAGGTATATTTTGTCCCTTTGAAGGTGAAGGCAAATTATAGCTGAGAAGGTGTTGAAATAGGAACTGAACAGGATATATAAGCCAAATCTTTAATAGCCAAAAAATAAAAATGAAAAAAATGATCAATTACTGAATGGATGAATCAGTAATCTCAATAACATTGGGCATGGGGACCTTAATAGGTGTGACCACCACATTAAGTTGTGATAATCCACCATGAGACATTATTTGTCCTCCCCAAGTTTAATAACAGTCCAATTTGGGATGTTAAATGGAGAAGCAGTGAGAATAATCACCTCTTTTGTAAATAGGTCTTATATAACGCATTTCAATCCTTTAAGGTCCTATTTTAATTTTCATTAGGTAATATTTTTTTTTTTAATATTAACTATTTTAACTAGGAAAGAGTGATCCATGGGTCTCATTTTGTTAAGCCAATTTGTGAGTACCACAGGCTTAATTTAATTTTAATTTATTACTCATTGAGTCAAAGCATCTATGCTCACTACAGGATATTTTAAGGCAATGGGTGCTAGGATCATGAGGAATTTAGGCAAGGCAATAGTTCCAGTGGTTAAGGTGAGGCATACCTATTTGTCCTCTATTTTACGTTCAGTAGTTCTACTAAGATTATTGGAGATACCTTGTTTAAACCAGGTACCCTAGTAGCATAGTGGTTAAGAGCTATGTCTGCTAACTAAAAGGTTGGCAGCTTGAGTCCATCAGGCACTCCTTGGAAACCGTATGTGGCAGCTCTACTCTGTCCCAAAGGGTCTCTATGAGTTGAAATGGACTTGACACAACAGGTTTTTTAACGGGGTCATTTAAATCTAGTGGGATTCCAAAGTATAACTGTAATCTGACCCTCAGTGTTGGTTAAAGCCATGAAGGTTTGCGAACTGGTGAATTTCAGCAGATGTTGAAGTTAATTCAGAACTTGTGTTGTAGAGGTGCAAAAGCCAAACAGCACCGTTTTATATTTCTATTGCATAAATTCTTTTGGTAAATTTTCTATTTCTAACTAGGTCAAATTTTGGACCTCTATTTCAGTTTTTTGGAACTAAACTATATCTAGCTTTCTTTCTTTTGTTTTTTGGTGGTTAATGGGTATAGCTTGGGATATGAGGGGTCATCTCTATCCTACTCTTATTTATAAGATTCTTTTTCCAGATAGCCTTAAATCAGTACTGTCAGGGTTAGGAGCCTCTCCCATGGCAATGGTTGAATTAACCCTTGTCTTTGCCAGTGGGGTGGGCGTCATGATTGTTTTTCCTCCAACCCTGAGGCTCAGGATCTTTTTTTGTGTTAGCAAGATAGGTGGCAGCAGCAGTAAAGTCATGTTGTAGGGTCCCAGTAAGCCACCTGCTTTTAGGAGTGTAATTTTAGCATGCCACATAGTAACTGCTCTTCCACATGAGTGACCACCTGATGGACCTGTATATTGCACACAATAGCATAACACTCAGTTGAGGCACACAACCAATGGTTGCAGATTAAGAATTGTTCCCCTGAGTCTAGCATTAGTCATGGCTTATGCTGGAATCAAGACATATGATAGTCTGAGACACACAGATAGGTCTGTGCTGAGACACACAAGCCAGGATCAGTTTAACAATGTCCCCAGTCCTATACTCCTAACCCTAAATGCCGATTATAATTTACAACTTAGGTCAGTTAAATCTATGATAGAGGCTCGGCCGGACTCAGCAAATGAATCACAAAACAACATAGCTTAAAGTTCAAGATTGCCAGCAGGCAGAGACTCAGTACATGCTTTGGGAAACTCAAAGTACAGCAGGCAGCAGAACAAGTTAGCAAGCATAAGCAAGAGAAAAAGACCCCTAGTCATGGTAGTTGTCGTTCTTGATGTCCTACTCACAGCACTGATTCTTATGGCCACCCCATCCTTTCCTGTCTCTAGCCATTTTCAGAAATGTTTGGAAGACATTCTGCTCTCCTCAGAAATTCTCATAATGAGAGTATAAACTTTTTTATACCTTCTCAGTGTGTGGTGCAGTAATTAAGAGCTTGGCTGCTAATCAAAAGGTCAGCAGTTCAAATCCACCAGCTGCTCTTTGGAAACCCTATAGGGCAGTTCTACTCTGTCCTATGGGGTCACTATGAGTCAAAATTGACTCAGTGGCAATGGATTTGGTTTTTGTTTGTTTTCTTAGTGTGTAAAATCATCAGTTCTTGACAGCTGAGTCAATTTTAAGTAGGGATCCATCCTGTTTTTCCAGGTGACTAGAGTAGGTATTTCAGACAAGCTCCCAAGTATGGCCATTATTGATGATTCATGGACTACATTTTTGGTAGCAAAATTCTAGAGTTTTTTTTTTTTTTTTTTTTTGGAGAGCTTAAGATACTGAATACCTTTTGCTTTTCAAAAGGCAAATCTTCATAATATAATTTTTAGGGTAACCGTAAAAGAAAAACTGTAGAATAGCCAAAACCATTCAGTAATAAAATAGAGAAAAAGAAACATGTAAAAAGAAGATAAATAGAAATAAAAGAGTAAGATATAACAAATATATCATTGATTACAATAAATATAAATGGACTAAATTTGACAGGTAAAAAGCAGAACTAGTTTACATTTTTTTTTAAGACATAAGGACACAAAGTTTCAAAGTAAAAGATTGGAAAAAACATACCAGGAAAACACAACAATAACAAAAAGGCTAGGATAACTATATTAATACCAGACAATGCATTTCTGATAAAAATAATTATTTGGTATAGAGAAAGTCAATATGTAATGATTATAGGTTTAATTCACTAGGATTTGATAACAATTCTAAACTTGTATCCACCTAATAAAATAACCTCAATCATGACCAATGAGGAGGAATAATAAGAAGTCTTATGTATACATATTGTTGGTAGGAATGTAAATTGGTACAATCCACTTTGGAGAACAATATTGCTTTATGTTGAAAGTTTGATAGACTCAAAATACAATTTAATTTTTATCTCTTAATTATATACCTTAAATAAAATCTTGTACATGTGCAAGAATGTTCACAGTATTATTGTTTATAATAATATAATACATATGTATATATAAACATCCTAAATGCTCATCAACAGGAAAATAGATAAATTGTGGCATATTCAAACAATGGAATATTATGTAGCAGCACAAAAGAATGTATTCCAACTTCTGGGGAGGTGGCAGCATGAGCAGGTCTAAAATTCCACCCCTCCCACATGAGCACCAAGAAAAACAACAAAAAATCCCTAAAACTAAGTGGAGGATCACAGAAGTTAGCCACACACTGAAACAAAAAAAGTTGACTTTTAATCAATAGGAAAAAAAAATTACTGCCTCTACCCATTTCCTTTAGTGTGGTGGCCATGGCAGCAGCTTTAGCAAAGGCAGACAATGTTACATGTTCACAGAGAGAGAGCCATATATCTGACCCGAGAATGAATAGTACATATTTTGCTGGTGGACTGTTCCTTGTGTATGTTCTAATCTGTCTGGGAGTTGCCTGAAGAACTGAAGCCTTAGTCTGGCCTGAATTGGAGGTCACACAGGGAAGGGGAGGGAGTGGTAAGCAAAGACTCAAGGCTGTGACTATCTGAGACTCACAGAAATTAGTGCTTTTGACCACACCATGTATATGAGGGTAATTGAGAAAGCCACACGAATGCTTAGAGCTAACACATTGTAATATTCTAATTTCCCAGCTTTAACAAATATCACAAGGCATACAAAGAAGCTGCACATGATGACCCATTTGAAAGAACAAGAAGAAGGGAGAGAAATTGTCTCTATAGAAGCCCAGGTAGTGGGTAGACTACCCAGTAGAAGACTTTAAAAATTGAGTATTGAACATGCTCAAAGAACTAAAGGAAAAAATGGACAAAGAACTAAAGATAATCAGGAAAGCAAAACATAAACAAAACAGGAATATCAATAAAGAGGTAGACACTATAAAAAAAGAACCAAACTGAATTACTGGAAATGAAAAATACAATAACTGAAAAGAAAATGTCAATGAAGGTTTCACTTGGTGGAAGAATCAGTGAAGTAATCGATAAGGCAATTGCAATTAGTGATTCAGGAGGTTAAAAATAAAAAGAATCAGGAAAACTGAGCAAAACCTAATAGAATTGTGGGACATCATAAAGTAAACCAACACAGACATCATGGAAATCCCAGAAGGAGAAGAGAAAGAATACTTGAAGAAGTAATAGCTTAAAAATTTCCAAATTTGACAAAGGACATAAATCTACAAATCGAAGAAGCTCAGTGAATCCCAGAGAGCATAAAACCAGAGAGATCCATACCAAGACACATTACAGTTAAGGTCTCGAAAACCAAAGACAGAAAATCCTGAAAGCAGCAAGAGAGAAGCAAATTGTCTAGAGGAATCCTGGCGGTCACGGTCTCCAAACCTTCTCTTGGCCCAGGACAGGAACCATTCCTGAAGACAACTCATCAGACATGGAAGGGACTGGACAATGGGTTGGAGAGAGATGCTGACGAAGAGTGAGCTATTTGTATCAGGTGGACACTTGAGACTGTGTTGGCATCTCCTGTCTGGAGGGGAGACAGGAGGGTAGAGAGGGTTAGAAACTGGCAAAATCATCACGAAAGGAGAGACTGGAAGGAGGGAGCGGGCTGACTCATTAGGGGGAGAGTAAGTGGGAGTATGGAGTAAGGTGTATATAAGCTTATATGTGACAGAATGATTTGATTTGTAAACTATCACTTAAAGCACAATAAAAATTATTAAAAAAAAAAGAGAGAGAAGCAAATTGTCACATACAGGGGGCCCTCAATGAAATTAATGCCTATATCTCCTCAGAAACCTTGGAGGCCAGAAGATAGTGGGATGGCATATTTAAAGTGCTGAAAGAAAAACACTATCAATTAATAAAACTATATTTGACAAAACTGTCTTTCAAGAATGAGGGCAAATTAAAGACTCCCAGATAAAAGAAGCTGACGGAGTTCATGATAAGTAGACCTACTTTACAAGAAATGCTAAATGGAGTTCTTCAGATAGTATTGAAATGACTCTAGACAATATCTTGGAGCCACAGATAGGAAAGAAATATCTCTTATAAAGGTAAGCTCATGGCCTAGTTTTATGGTATTTTTGGTTTGTGACTTTAGTAGCTATGTCTTGTGTAGTTCCAAAAGACAAATACATAAAATATAATTATAAATTTATGCTATTGGGCACATAATGTATAAAGATGTAATTTAGAATAACAGCTACGTGGGGGGGGCAAGGAGTGGTATGGAATACAGTGTTCGTGTTTGTATATTTCTGAAGTTTTTATCAATTTAAACTAGGTTCTTATAAATTTAAATCGTTAAATGTAATCCTCGTAGTAATCACAAAGACAATAGCTAAAAAAAAAATACGCAAAAGGAAAGGATAAGGGAATCAAAATGATTCACTATAAAAATTAACCAAATGCAAATGATGGTAGTATTGGGGAATACGAGGGACAGAAAAAGATAGAAGACACACAAAAGTCAAAGAGCTAAATGGTAGAAGTAAGCTCTTTCTTATCAGTAGTTGCCTTAAATGTAAATGGATTAAACTCTTCAATCAAAAGACAGAGTGGCAGAATGGATTAGAAAAAAAAAGATCCATCTATATGCTGTCTACAAGAGACACATATTAGACCCGAAGCCATAAATAGACTGAAAATGAAAGGATAGGAAAATAATATTCCATGTACCACAGTTTTACTCTAGTAATGCTTGCCGTCTATGTTTGTTTGCCAACCGCTCTCTTCCCCCGTGAGGTATTTTCATAAGTGCCACTATGCCAATTTTTTTTTACATGTTGCTGGAAAATATTAGCATAACACACTTTACGAAAACACCTTGTGGAAGGAGGGAGAGGCTGGCAAACAAACATAGAAGGCATGCATTATTTGCATAAAAATATGGTAAATTGTACCCAAAAGAGAGATGGAGTGGCTAAATTGATATCAGACAAAACAGACTTTAAGTCAAAATCTATTATAAGAGACAAAGAAAGGTATAATATAATGATAAAATGGTCAATTCATTAAGCAGATATAACAATCATACATATATGATTATATATAAATATTTATAAATATATATTTATAATAAAATAATTATATAATATATATTTGTATATAAATATGTATTTACACATATAAATATGTATTTATAATATATAAGTATATATATTATAAATATATATATTGGGGCCCTGGTGGCACAATGATTAAGCATTGGGCTGCCAACCTAAAGATCAGCAGTTCAAATCCACCAGCTGCTTCTTGGAAATCCTATGGGGCAGTTCTACGCTATCCTATAGGGTTGCTATGATATAACAATTGTAAATAAATACATACCTATCTACAGATAGATAGATATATGCACCTAACCTCAGAGCCCAAAAGTATATCAAACAAACATTGTTAGAATTGAAGCAAGAAATAGATTGTTCTACAATAATAGTTGGAGACTTCAGTAAACTATTTTCAATAATGGATAGAAATCTAGACAGAAGGTGGAAAAGGAAATAGAGGATTTGAACAACACTATAAACCAACTAGGCCTAACAGACATGTGTAGATTACCCAAAAACAGCGTAATACTCATTCTTCACCCCTCGGATCATTCTTCAGGATAGATGATATGGTAGGTAACAAAAAAAAAGTTTTCAGTAAAATTTAAAAAGATTGAAATTATAATACAAAGTAATAATAAAAAAAAAACTTCCCAAAAAGCAAACGTCCAGGACCAGACGGCTTTATTGGGGAATTCTACCAAATACTTGAAGAGTTAACAGCAATCCGTCTCATGACCTTTTAAAAAATAGAAGACGGCCCACTTCCTAGTATATTCTTGAAGTCCAGCATTACCTTGATACCAAAGCCAGATTCAGACATCACAAAATTGAAAATTACATACCAATATCCCTTATAAATATAGATCCAAAAAATTCAACAAAATATTAGCAAACCAAATTCAGCAGCATATTAAAAGGATTATATACCACGGTAAAGTGGGATTTATCCCCAGAATGCAAGGGTGGTTCAAATAAGAAAATCAATCAATGTAACATACCACATTAATAGAGTGCGAGAAAAGAGCCACATGAACATTTCAGTCAATGCAGAAAAGACATTTGGCAAAATTCAACATCCTTTCATGCTAACAACACTAAACAAACTAAGAATACAAGGGAAACTCATCAATCTGATAATAAAGAGCATTTACAAAATCGCACAGCTAACTTTGTACTCAATGGAGAAATATTGAGAACTTTACCCTTAAGAGCAGGACAAGACAAGGATGTCTGCTCCCACCACTGCTGTTCAGTGTTGTACTGAAAGTCCTAGGCAAAGAAATTAGTCAAGAAAAAGATATGAAAGTTATCCAAAGTGGAAAAAGCAAGGTAAAACTATCCCTATTTGCAAATGACATGATCCTATATATAGAAAATCCCAAAGAACCCACAAGAAATCCACTAGAGTTAACAAGTGAATTCAGCGAAGTGGCAGAGTGCAAGGTCAACACACAAATATCATTTCTGGTTTCTTCATACCAGCAATGAGCAATCTGGAAAGGAAATTAAGAAAACAGTTCCATTTACAATAACATCTAAAAGAGTAAATAAAGTAACTACAAATAAGTTTAACCAGGGAGGTGAAAGACTTGTACACAGAAAACTATAAAACAGTACTGAAAGAAATTAAAGAAGACTTAAATAAGTTGAAAGACATTGTGTTCATGGATTGAAAGACTTAATGTTGTTAAGATGTCAACACTGCCCAAAACGATCTGTGTAGATTCAATGCAATCCCTGTTAAAATTCCAAAGGCCTTCTCGCCAGAAATGGAAAAGCCAATCCTCAAATTAATATGGTATTTCAAGAAGCCCTGAATAGCCAAAACAATCTCTAAAAAGGAAAACAAAGTAGGGAGACTCACTCTTCCCTATTTCCAAAAGCTCTATAAAGCTACAGTAATCAAAACTGTCTGGTACTGGTATAAGGATAGACATATAGACCAATGGAATAGACTGGAGAGTTGAAAAATAAGTCTATATATCTATGGTCAATTGATATTTAAAGAGAGTGCTAAATCTAGTTAATGGGGAAAGAATTGCCCATACCTCACACCATAGGTGAAAATTAACTAAAAATGGATCAATGATCTAAATTTTAAAAAAGTAAAATCTTAAATCATAAAGGTAATGCTTTAGGACCTAGTTTTCAACAATGAATTCTTAGACATCACACCAAAATCATGAAGAGCAGAAGACAAAAAAGACAAATTAGAATTGACAAAAATTAAAAACTTCTTTGCATCAAAGGACTTTTCAACAAAGCAAAGAGACAACCTCCAGAATGGGAGGAAAATTTACAAGTCAGTATAGTGGGCACCTCTGGTGACAGGAGGATGCATTTATTATGCTAGTATTGGTAGTTTCTTTGTGTGAATTAATGGACATTCTTTCTATTATTATACTTAACATATATATGACTTATAACACCATTCCTATGAGATGTTCACATAACTTTGGGAAATGTTGCACACCATGTTTAGCATGGGCTCTTTGCTCCTTTCCCAATTTCCAATTCTAACTGACATTTTAGGAGTCTCTGGTTAGCACAAACAGTTAAGTGCCCAACTACTAACAGAAAAGTTGAAAGTTTGAACTCACTCAGAGACCTCAGAAGAAAAGCCTGGCAATCTGCTTCTTAAAGGTCACAACCTAGAAAACCCTGTGGAGTGAGGTTCTACTCTGCCACATATGGGATCACCATGAGCCAGAATCCCAGTCAACAGAAACTGCTTTTTTATTAGCATTTTAAAGCTCATGAGAAGCCCTGCAAGTTATCAAACAAAAATGAAAACCCATTTGACTTTATTTAGCTGAGTATTGCCCAACTGGACCATAAGCCCTCCCCCTCTCCCATGTTATAATAATTAATATCCTGTGAAACTAATTTGTCTTTGAAACCTGTATTGAGAAAAGCTGGCCAACTTATCACTTTTGTCTACAGCCAGTGGGGCTGAAAAGTCATGTGTCAGCCAGAGACCTGGGCCTGGGGATACAACTTGTGTTCACATGGCAGAGAGAGGTTGTACAGAATTTAAAATTCAAAAGTCAAACCAGATTTTGGCATAGTCATCATAACATTGGCTTACATATGAAAATCCTTCTGTATGCTTATCGTTGTGGTAATGAAGACTGACTGAGCTTCTGAAGGAATTGTGTATGTGCATGGCTGGTGTTTGTATGTGTGTACGTGCTAATGTGTATGCATACCATTATTTTTTTCTGCTGAGTGAACTGACAGCAATACATAGCTATCCATATCCTTTCTTGATTTGAATTTGGGAGTTTAAGTTATTAAGAGGTTTGGTGACCTGGAACAAACAGTTCAGCTGGTCAAGGATTTGGAGGAATGTAACTGAAGAAAAACGAAAAAAGACTCTTCCCATGATGTATGGGTAAATGGAACGTTTTAAGTTACTAATTTAAACCTCTTGTATTTGGGCGAAATATTCCATTAGAAATCATTCTAGACGTCTCCTAACCTATTTTGTGATTCTTCAATTTTTCTTTGCTATTTATTTGTATGAAATAAGCTTGGAGGAGCAACTACGTCAAATCTAACAGGCTCATGATTTTTTTAAAAACAGGAATTGCTTAAAATATTTCTTTCTTTCAATGCCCCGGGTCATTGTGTTCTGAGAGAGTTTAGGCATGCTAAAGGCAGGCAACTTCTAAATTATTTCATTTCCCTTTTTTTTTTTCCTTTGGACCTAGATTCTAGCAGAAACATTTTTTAATCTTTAGTCAAATATGTATAAAACCAAAGCAAAACCCACTGCTGTCGTGTCGATTCCGACTCATTGTGACCCTATAGCAAGTACCTATTTTTTTTTTTTATAGCCTATGTTTAAAGTTCAGTGTTAAAGCATAGCTCATCTTACCGTAAGCTACTTAAGAATTTGGGTAAAATATATGATCTGCAATAATAGAGGACTAGGAGAATGTGTATGAATAAGCCCGATTAATATTTCGCAGTAATTTGTAAAATTTTTCCTAAAATTGGCTCAGGAACCTTTGTAAATGTGTTGGAGTGAAAATTTCTTTGCAAAAGCTTTACCTTCTGTAACTGCATATTGTGTATGCCAAACCCCAGAAACATGACTGAGATAGATGGGTGATGAACATTCAATTCAGAGAGCGTTATGTAAAGCTCTCAATTTAGAAGGACTTTCATTCTTTGAATTTTGTGAAAAAGGATTGAGAAGGACTGTACCAAGGTGGCGTAGTGGTTGAGTGCTACAGCTGCTAACCAAAGGGTCGGCAGTTCAAATCCGCCAGGCGCTCCTTGGAAACTCTATGGGGCAGTTCTACTCTGTCCTATAGGGTCGCTATGAGTCGGAATCGACCTGATGGCACTGGGTTTTTTTTCTGGGTACCAAGACTAGTTACTAGTTATAGGACAAATTCTCTATAACCAACTGTCCCAAAGTTAATTTCAAGTTCCCTTCAGTCACCATGAAACTAACTCTGTGTCATTAAAGTGGCTGTATTTGTTTTAAACTAAGAAAGGGACCGATGTGGTCCCGTGTCTGTTTTTATTTTGCTCTTGTTATTCAGGTTCTATCAGTCCTTTTCTGCGTAACCTAAGACAGCCTTTGCAACAATCTCCTTAGCTGTCTTTCCCGTTACCAAAGCCCCAGAGCCTTGCTCAAATTGGAGCTTAGTAAGTGTGCCTGAAGAATTGTTGACTGCATATGATGGGTGGTCATGTTCTGTTATAAATTTATTATTTTCCAAAAAATTCTTATTCTTAGCCTCTGCATTTCCTGAAAACTTATTTTGGAGATTTTACTAAATTTATCAGTAGGAAAGTTTACTTTAAGCACCCTGCTCTGCATGAGTAGCATTGGTGGTTCAGGAATGGCCTTGTTTCTGCTTGTGACCTGGAGCAGCTATCCTTTCTGACAGGAGATCAGCATTGCCAACTCTTAGATCTACATTCTGCCTGGTGGTGTACTGGTAAAGATCTCAGGCTGCTAACCAAAAGGTTGGTGGTTCAAAACCACCTATGGGGCAGTTCTGTTCTGTCCTATAGGGTCACTATGAGTTGTAAGTGACTGGTGTCTTTTTTGTTGTTGCTGTTGGCAAGGGTAACTTCTCTATCGAGGTCTGAGCTGAAAATACATTGTCTCTAATTCAAGAAAAGTCTGGATACTATGATACTTCCTGTCTAATGGTAAATATGATGATTTCTTAGACATTTTGCATCCTCTATGCTACCCTTTCACATTTACTGTCTACTTTAATCCTTACATCATGTTACAAGAAATGCATATGGATTTTATTCCCAGTTTCAAGAAATCAAACCAGAGAGATATAAAGTGAGTGGCTTAATAAATGTGAGACCCTAGATTCTAATCCTATAGATTGTCTGACTTCAAAGTTCAGGTTTCCATCATAACATACTGAATTTTGCTCTGCAGTCCAATGACTTTGTGTTCATTGCCATGAAAGTGTGTTTTCTTTTTAGCAGAATGTATATCATTGTGGTAAAAGTCATCGATCTGAACATTTAGGCTCTTAAATTTTAGAACAGCTCTCTCTCTCCCTCCTCATCTCTCTCTTTCTCTTTGTTTCTCAAAGAGATTTGCTTTTGTTAAATAATAGCCATGAGCCAATACCACAAATATTCTAAAAAATAACTGCATAATTATATTTGAGCTGAATTTGAAGGATGAGTGAAATTTTCCCAAGTGAAGAGAAAAGGCATCAACTATTGGGTAGAAGGAGTAACAAGTACAAAAACATTGATAAATGAAAGTATCTGATGACTTCAGGGATACATAAAGTATATAAATACATGAAGCTTTTCAAAGCATTTCTCAGATTTTGTTTTAGATTCCGAATGATAATTTGATGAACCAGTTACAGTAAGTATAGAGGAAAACTCCATTGTAAGAAGTTGACTTGAAGCCTTGAAGAGTGATTGACCTTAATATTTAAATGGAGCCTTTGTGGTGCAGTGGTTAAGAGCTCAGCTGACTGGCAGTTTGAATGCACCAGCCATTCCTTGGAAACCCTATGGGGCAGTTCACTGTCTTCTGTAGGGTCTCTAGGAGTTGGAATTGAATCAAATCGACTCAATGGCCACAGATTTGGCTTGGGGTTTTAATATTTAAATGGATTCTTATACTACCTTCATTTTGAAACTCAAAACCATTGTAATAACTCAGACTCTGGGGTTCAAATGTAGCTGGATTTTAGATGAAATGTGTTAAGCAAAAGACTGTGTACAATTATTTCTTTGGATTAGCATTTCGTTGTATTTTGGAAGCCAGAATATATAGGGACATTTTTTCCAAGCCCTAACTTCAAGCAGGTGTTTTAAGATATCCTCAAATGATGACAGGCTACTTCTTTTTCTAAAGGCCTCCACAACTTGCTTTTGTATGTTGCTACAAGATTAGTCATTTATAGAATAGATAAAATCCCCTTTATTTCTAACTAAATTCAGCATCCCTGGGAAAGGGCCGTGCTAGCACCCTCAGTGTATATCAGAAGCTATGCTCCTTTCCCTCAGAGCACACAAAACTGTCCTGAAGAAATGAGGCTAAGCTTGATTTCAGCTCCCACCCCTTCAGCTGGACACCCCGGTGTAGGAAAAAACTTGCACAATTGGTCTTATCTGGGTACCTAGTTAAAATACAGACTACTTGGCTGTGCTTGAGGCCTACTGATTCAGAATCTCTGATGGATAGAAACTTTAACTCACTTTTCCAGTCATTCTTTTGCAACCTGTCTGACACTTGTCCAAAGACTGACATCTTAGAGCTACTATTTTTTATAGAATCAAAATGAAAAAGGCTGCAGCCTCTTCACCCATCCATCCATCCATCCATCCATCCATCCATCCATCCATCCATCCATCCATCCATCCATCCATCCATCCATCCATCCATCCATCCATCCATCCATCCATCCATCCATCCATCCATCCATCCATCCATCCATCCATCCATCCATCCATCCATCCATCCATCCATCCACCCACCCACCCACCCACCCACCCACCCACCCACCCACCCATCCATCCATCCATCCATCCATCCATCCATCCATCCATCCATTTATCCACCCACCCACCCACCCATCCACCCATCCACCCATGTACCCACCCACCCACCCACTCACCCATCCATCCATCCAAGAAACAGCCATGCGGAGCCCCCTATGTGTCAGAAATCAAACGGAAAAAAAACAAACCCAGTGCCATCGGGTCGATTCCAACTCATAGCAACCCTATAGAACAGTGTAGAACTGCCCCATAGAGTTTCCAAGGAGTACCTGGCAGATTCAAACTGCCGACCCTTTGGCCAACAGCCGCAGCAACAAAACTCAAACATAAAACGGATGTGACCAGCAATTCCACTCCAAGTTATATATACATACAGACGTATAATGTGGAGAAAGGGGACAGCCCAAGTGTCCATCTGCAGCTGAATAGATAAATACAATGTGGTCCGTCCACAGAACGGATTATCAGCCATAAAGAGGAAAGAAGTACTGATACCTGCCATAACATGGATGGACCTCACAAACATGATACTCAGTGAAAGAAGTTAGACACAAAAGACCACATATTGTCTGATTCCATTTTGATATGAAATGTCCAGAATAGGCAAATCCATAGAGATGAAAGGGGATTAGCAGATTCCAGGGGCAAGGGGAGGAGGGACGGGGAGTGACTTTTAATGGGTACAGGGTTCCCTTTTGGGGTGGTGAGAAGGCTCAGGAACCAGGCAAAGGTGGTGGTTGCACAGCGTTGTGAATGCCCTAAAAACCGCTGAGCTGTGCACTTTAAATGGGTGAAGAGCCTGGTGAGCAAATTACACCTCAGTACAAAAATAGGGTTATGTGAGTTCCCAGGGGAGAGCACCTGCTTTAGGTGAGGGTCCAGCAGCTTCTTCAAGGAGGTGACATTTGAGAACACAGTGTCCCCGTCTGGGCAGGAGGGAAGTGTTGTCCAGAGAGAGGTCTTCACAGAGCTGATGGAGCCCAAGTATGGTGGACAGAGAGGGGAGGCTGGAAGGACAGGGCTTCCTGAAATCAGGGAGATGAAAATCACATAATTCTTGATCTCAAGGAGTACCAGAATATATGTGTCAAGGTATTAAAAAATGAACTACTCAACCAGGTATGTGTTACAGTAGAGGGATGGATAACATCCTGTGCGAAAGCCTAAATTGAAGGGAATCTATAAAAGCTTTACCGTAGAAAAGATATTTGAACCAGACTGAGTCCAGTACAAGGAGATGGTACCTGGCTACCACCACTGACTGCTCTGACAGGGATCACAATAAAGGGTCCTGGACAGAGCTGGAGAAAAATGTAGAACAAAATTCTAACTCAAAAAGAAAGGCCACACTTGTTGGCCTGACGGAGACTGGAGAAACCCTGAGATTATGGCTCCCAGACACCCTTTCAGCTCAGTAATGAGGCCGCTTCTGAGGTTCACCCTTCAGCCAAAGATTGAACAAACCCATGGAATAAAACAAGACTAAAGGGGCGCACTAGCCCTGGGGCAGGGACTGGAAGGAAAGAGAGAACAGGAAAGCTGGTAATAAGGAATCCAGAGCTGAGAAGGGAGAGTGTCGACATGTCTTGGGGCTGTTAACCAATGTCATAGAACAATGTGCGTACTGTTTAAAGAGAAACTAGTTTGTTCTGTAAACCTTCACGTAAGTACAATAAAAATAATAATAAATAAAAAGAAAAGATATTTAAGCCGAGATTTGGAGGATTAGTAAAAGTTTGCCAAGCAAAGAAGAAGCTAAGCCATTCAGGGAATAAATACATATAAAAAACAAAAAAAAAACAAACCCGTTGTCGTCAAGTTGATTCTGATTCACAGCAACCCTATAGGACAGAGTAGAACTGCCCCACAGAGTCTCCAAGGAGCACCTGGTGGATTTTAACTGCTGACCAAAAGGTTAGCAGTTAATAACCACTATACCACTGGTGTGTGTGTGTGTATAAAATGTCTTTAATTCTCACAAGCACTCCATGATGGTAGTACCATACTGTATAAATTTTTTTACAGCATATTTAATATAGATAAACTGAAGCACAGAGAGGCTAAATGATTTCCCCAAGATTTCACAGCTAAGTACTGTAAATGACAGAGCTGGGATTTAAATCAAGACATCAGGCATTGACTCTAGGATCAGTACTCTCAAATGGATGGGGGATATGAAGGATAGATTAAAGGTCAGATTTTTAACTTGAAAAATCGAGTAAATGGTAATTCTATTTGTTAAGAGGTACTATGTGAGGGGGGAGATAACTTTGGGAGAAAAATAATGAACATAGTTTGGTAGATATTAATTTTGAGATGTATATACTTATGGATGTCTTCAATAAGCTGCTGGAAATGTGAGTGTGGAGCTCAGGGGAAATATGCAAACTGACGGGATGGAATTCTAACTGGAATTCTGGGTAACACCCTCATTTAAAAAGAAGGCAGGAGTTCTCCAGAGTAAACGTTTCAATTACTTTAACATATTCATGTAAATCCAATTTCCTGTCATTTAAATGTTTCTGAATTATATCACTACTACTATTTGTAATAGTTTATTTTATAAATATATATTCTATAAACTATTTTTTGTGCTTTTGCACACACACACACACACAAAATCTCATGTGGTCTTCATGATTATCGTTAGAGGTAAACAGATACAAAGAATTGAGATTCAGAAAATTTTTGTAATTTGTCCAGAGCCACACATGTGTCTGGACTTGGGCTCAAACCATATCTTCTGACTCCAATTGTAGCACTCTTTCACCAGCATATGAACCTTTTTCTATATCTCAGTGACTCCGTTTTCTTTATTGCTTCTCACATCGTATAATTCATGTTAGGTACTGGGCATCTGATCATTTTTAATAGATATACATTTAGCTTAAACAGGAATTATTTTTACAATCTATAGTTCCTAAGTTACCATCTTTCCAACCACTACTAAACTATAATTATTTAATGAGGTTATGTTTGTAACATCTTGTCCAGTCTTCTTATTTAAAGTTTGTGAAATGTCAAAGAATAGAGCATAATATTATCTTAGGGTTTTGAACCAATGCTAAAACTATGTTTATCTAGCCACTGATTGGAAAGGATTTTTTTTTTTCCTTCTAAGGCTCTCCACTTAAACATCAGCCCCCACCAACCCAGAGTTCTTAAAAATGACCCACACTGCCACAGCCAATCCGGTCCTGCATTATCTCTAAATAAGGTTTTAGTCTTATTTCTCTCCCTTAGCTCACCCAATTCTAACCACACTGGTCATTGTTGCTTAACTCCGCTATGTACATTCTTTAACTCCTTCATGTACATTCCTGCCTCAAGGCATTTGTACTTTCATTTTGCTCTGCTTTGAGCACCATTCCCAAGACATCCTTATGGCCCTTACCTTCTTTGCTCACATTTCCCCCACCCTTCTGCCCTCCTTTGTTGCTGACCCATTGCTGTGGAGTGGATTCCGACTCATAGTGACCCTATAGGACATAGTAGAACTGCCCTGTAAAGTTTCCAAGGAGCATGTGATGGATTTGAACTGCCGAGTTTTTGGTTAGCAGCAGTAGCTCCTAACCGCTACACCACCAGAGTTTCCTCTGGCACTCCCTATTTCCCTTCTTTGCTTTCTTTTCCCCCCTTCTTTATTGCACTTACTACTTTCTAACCACATATTTATACTTTTAATATTTATTTTATATTGATCTCTTCGCGCTAAAGGGAGGGCTGAGATTTGTGTCTTTTTTTGTTCGCTGCTGATACTGTACCCTCAATATCAAGAACAATGCAGGCACATAATAGGCATTCCTTAAGTAGTTGCTGAATGAATGAATAATGTCTAGAGGTTGAGTTGTCCATAGTTACACAGTAAGTGACAGAACATGAAGGAGATAAAGAACATAATATACAAAAACAAAAAAGCCCACTGTATACAAGTCACTGTTATTTAGTAGGCTAAGTTTCCAGAAGATAAATTCATGCATATGTTGAAATTCTGAGAATTGGAAAGCAGTTCAGTGGGTGCTTTGGCTTCATTTTGCTGAAAAACTGCAGCACTCTTATCAGGGAATTCTCAACTAATGGAAGCACCAAAGAGGCAGAGAGATGAGTTAAGGTACCAGAGGCATGGGAACCAGAGGCAGGTTACCCGTGTTTGATCCCCATCTACTGCCCCAGAGTACCTTTGCAGTCTTGATAAAATCACATAACAGCTTGGATTTTCAGTTTTTTTAAGGCATAAAATGAGATATCCTGCCCACCATCTCTCAGGAATATTGCTGGGAATAAGGAAGGGAGGTAAGAGGAAGTATTTTGTAAATTAAAAAGCATTATAAAAATGCATCTTCAGTAGTAGTATTTTGCTAATACTTACTTAGCAAAGGCTTAAGCAATCAGATATTGAAAAAATTGTATAATGCCCAGCCAGTAGAGTGTGTCCACTTATATTCTCAAAACTACCATGTAGCAGCCAGCCTTACATGTGACTATAACTTGATTTGAAGAATTTTCTGATGGATCCGAGAAATTTGAATTTAGTTCAAATTAGTTACTAATAGTTTAATTAAAAATTATTCCCCCAAAATATCTGAATCATTTTATAGATCAGTAAAAACAAGAGTTGAGTTCAGGGTTCATGAAATTAAGTGCATTTTAGTCTGAATTTTAGTTCATGGTTATAATTTTTCAGGCTGCATTTTTAAATACTCTTTCAGTTAAAAATTCAGTCTCAATCTGATCTTTGAATTTTTGTAATTTTTAAAATTAAAAAATAATCTCAGGAAACCTTACTAAATTTTTCCTTTTTATGCTCTAAAATTAATCCCCCAGATACATTTATTTCAAAAAACTGCTAAATTCTTCAGCCTTAGATATATATTTTTAGTAACACTCTGGCTTTTTACTTAGGTTGTGATAGTCTCATAATAAGATCTCTTTTTGGTTTCTTAAAAATCCAGTGTTCTTATCTGATCTGAAATAAACAGAATTAGACTGGCTAAAACAGATTATAAATTCTAAAAGGGGAGGGAATAATCAGAAGTAGTTCAGAGGTATGGTAAGTATGTGGCCAACACTCAAATGATAATAAATAAGAGTGATGCCCTTTTCATGTCACTAGCTAGGTAATTGATGTTCTTGGTTCAGCGGTCTCACAATGAATAGTAACTATTCCTAAATAGGGCATAGTAAGCCTAACCACATCGTTGAGTTTTGCAATGGCAAATACATTTAATTTCATTTCAGAATATTCATCTTTTAATTCCAGCTATCTAATCTACCTCTAATGCAGAACTGCCAACTGATTTCATCTTTACATAGTGTAACTATCCATATGCATTATTTATTAGCTTTTGTATATACTTCCTCCTTACCTATTATAGCAGCAGTGGAACTAATAAATTCCCTGGGTATCGAAGGGGTTGACTGAGAAACTTTATGGTATTTAATATCAAACTCTTGGGTCTAATTAGGCATTTACTTGAATTTTAAGAAAAGTTAGTGTTATTTCAGACTTTGAAGAATATGAGAGATGCTTCTGGTAAAATTAATATGAGATTTTCAGATCTTTGGAAATCTAGAAACAGTAAGCCAAAATCATCAACATATCACAGATTTTTTAAAACCTGGCTATAACAACAAAAAAGTGATTACTTTCAAAGCTTCAGCTACAATAGTGGTAAGATAAGAATCAATGAAAGTGTACATTGTAGACAAAGTTTTTTTTTTTTTTTTCCCTAGAATAGGAGTCATGGATCAGAGATTAGGAAGAATACCCTTTGTTTCTGGGGCGTTGTGCTCCCCAAACCACAGTAATTAAATTGATCAAGAATATAAATCTCTCTCACTTTCTCTCTCCACCTGTCTCTTTTTCAGTGCTAGTTATTCCTTATAGCTTTATTTTCATTATCAAGACATATATTTAATAAGGAATTATAGGCATTGTGTTTATTGATTCATTATTAAAATTATGATGCATAACTGTGAAATTTAGGAATCTTTTAAATATATCAGATGGCAGGTATGTGGTGTGAATGCCCCTCCTACATCCACAATACCAAAAACCAAAAAACCTGTTGCCGTCAAGTTGATTCTGACTCATAGCGACTCTATAGGACAAAGTAGAGCTGCCCCATAGGGTTTCCAAGGGGCAGCTGGTGGATTCAAAATGCTGACCTTTGGGTTAGCAGCCTGAGCTCTTAACCACTGTGTCACCAGGGCTTACTCCCAAAATAATCATTGATAATTGGTCACAGAACTTTTTCCACTGACCTGGATATCACCTTAGAATCTTTGTCAAAATATGCTTGCATTTAGTGTTCTTTCACCAATCAAGATACCCACAATATTGGCTTTAATCTTCCAGCATAAAATGATTGTTTCCTTTACCTTTTCTTTGAATGGTCTAATAGTATAAATTAGAAACCCAATAATTTTTTTTTAAAACCATCTAATTACCCTCAGTTTCTAATAGTTTGGCAGTATTAGTGGATGTGGATATTGGCATATTTGACTGCCCTGATAAGCGAACCAGCATCATAAGCTTATGATGGTGATTGGCTGCAATGGGCTGGATAATGACCTGCATCCCTCACTGCCCATCACCTATAGAATGAAGCAAGGTTGCATAACAGCCACAGTATTTAGATTAATTTTTGCAGTCCTACATATAGATGAGTCAAAGATTAAGAAGTGGGTGTTGGAATCCTCTTCCCATATATCTGTGAGCCTTTGCCATGTCAGTGGAGAACGTAGATGCCTCTCAGTGAGGGCCTGTTGGCATGTAGAGAGGACAGTTCCTTGTTGTGCTAGACTGTCCCTCACTTTGGGATGTTTGGGCTCCCCTAGCTCCTAATAAAGGAGCCCCAGTGACACAGTGGTTAAGTACTTGACAGCTAACCGAATGATCAGTGGTTTGAACACACCAGCCGCTCCACAGAAGAAAGATGTGGTAGCCTGCTTGCATAAAGATTACAGCCTTAGAAACCCTGTGGGGTAGCTCTACTGTGTCCTATAGGACTGCTATAAATTGACTTCACAGCAACAGAGTAGCTCCTATCCACTAGATTCAGTAGTGAGTCAATCTCTGTGAAAACCAAAAACCTACCCATTTTCTATTTCTGGGTTATAGACATAATAAAAAGGACACATTATGCTGTGTCATATAAATATGTACAAGATGCCTCATGAACCAGTTTACACATCTGTCCAAAGATTTTTATCGGAAATTCTGAGACAAAAGCAAGTATCAACTCAGAACACATGGTAGATAAAGGTGGATTTGCTGTGGAGAAAGCAGTACATAGAAAACATGGGTTCAGTTGTATTTTAAATAAAATTCACAGAAATTTTAAGGGCTTTGATAGGTGAGTCTTTCACACACCTAAGTCTTTTTGATTTTTTAACTGAGCCTATTGATTTAGGCTGCTTTTCTTATCAAAGAAAAATGGTTACTTCTGCCCTGTGTTTGAATGGATAAGTATAATAAAGAGAGGTAAGGTTAATTCTAAGGTATATCCGAGATATATTTTGGTTGAGAAAGGATATAAAGGAAAAATGAAGTGTAATGATGGAAACAGAACACATCATATGGCTTAGCACTGTTAAACAGATATTGTAGCTATGGTGAGGAGTTGAAAGACCATATACCATAACATAGCCACTCCTCTCTTCTCTGGGAAGTTAAATTGTTAGTTTCTTCTCAGACTCAGGAACTGGCTGGTTTCAACAATGAAATAATTAGTAATATTTACAGAGCTCTGTGTTTAGCTGCTTATCTCTGTTAATCCTCATGGAACTCTTAGCTGGCTGCTTTCCAGGGGCATCCTCCAGTTCTGTTCTGCCTCAGCCTTGATGCAGAACTCAGCACTTTGTAGCGTTCCCCCCAAAGGCAAACCTCCTGAGCAGAAGAGAATGTAACAAAGATTTCATGTGGGACTGAGAAGAAAGTTTACATCTCACACCACCTAGCAAAGCAAAAAAATTAATACAATTTCTCATTTGATACTTTGTTTTATCCAAAGTCCTTTATTTAAAGTCTCTTTTTTAAAGACCTAGAGGTCCCTAGGTGGCACAAATGTTTTGCTTTCGACTACTAACCTAAAGGTTGGTGGTTTGAACCCACAAAGCAGCAATGTGGAACAAAGGCCTGGTGATCTGCTTCCATAAAGATTACAGCCAAGAAAACCCTGTGGAGCACTTCTATTCTGTAACACGTGGGGTTACCATAAGTCCGAATCAACTCAACGGCAACAATTTTTTGTTTATTTGTTTTTAATTTAAAGTAAGACATGAGGATCCCCCCTCCTTTTCAACTCGTCTCTGTTGTATCAAATAATCACATCTGGTTCTAAATTTGTAAACCGGACTTTGCAAAACAAGCTCTATAGGTATTAGGGTCCTTTAAAGTGGTTCGAAGCCACCTAATCTTAAACCAGCACATCCCTTGGGATGCATATCCACACCCTTGCACACACAACCTTCAAGAAGTTTGTCCAAGTACTTATCAGATATTCTAGTACATGGAAAGAACAGGGAATTTTGGGTCAAATATTTGGGCCCTAGCCCTCTAACAAGGTTGTTTATTTGGGCAAGGTAACCTGTCTGAGCATAGTTTTCTCATCTGAAAATTGAGAAAAATAATATTGTCAAAATAATATACATGTCACATCAGGAGCCCTGGTGGCATTGTGATTAAGAACTCAGCTGCTAAGCAAAGGGTCAACAGTTCAAATCCACCAGCTCCTCCTTGGATATCCTATGGGGCAGTTCTACTCTGTCCCGTAGGCTCACTATGACTTGGAACTGACTCGACGGCACCTAACAACAACAACATATGACATCAAGGACATCATACATGAAGAAAGCAAGAGGTCATTAAAAAGATAGGAAAGGAAGAAAAGGCCAGACTGGGTGGCAGAAAAGACTGAAACTTGCTCTTGAATGTCAGGTAGCTAAAGCAAATAGAAGAAAAGATGAAGTAAAAGACCTGAACAGAAGACTTCAAAGGGTGGCTCAAAAAGACAAAATAAAGTATTATAATGACATATGCAAAGCCCTGGAGATAGAAAATGAAAGGGAAGAACACACTTGACATTTCTCAAGCTGAAAAAACTGAAGAAAAAATTCAAGACTTGTGTTGCAATATTGAAGGATTCTACAGGGAAAATAGTAAACTACGCAGTTGACATCAAAAGAAGGCAGAAGGGATACACAGAGTCACTATACCAAAAAGAATTGTTTGACATTCAACCATTTCAGGAGGTAGCATATGATCAGAAACTGATGTTACTGAAGGAAAAGGTCCAAGCTGCACTGAAGGCATTGGTGAAAAAACAAGGTTCTAGGAATTGATGGAATACCAATTGAGATGTTTCAACAAACAGATGCAGCACTGGAAGTGCTCGCTCTTCTATGCGGAGAAATTTGGAAGACAGCTACCGATGAAAGAGATGTGTATTTATGTCCATTCAAAAGAAAGGTAATCCAACCGAATTCGTAAATTATTGAGCAATATCATTAATATCACATGCAAGTAAAATTTTGCTGAAGATTATTCAGAAGCAGCTGCAGCAGAACATTGACAGGGAACTGCCAGAAATTCAAACCAAATTCAGAACAGGATGCGAAATGAGGGCTATCATTGCTGATGTCAGATGGGCCCTGGCTGAAAGCAACGAATACCAGAAAGATGTTTACCTGTATTTCCTTGACTATGTAAGGGTATTCGACTGTGGGGATCGTAACAAAGTATAGATAACATTGAAAAGAAGGGGAATTCCAGAGCACTTAATTGTGCTCATGAGGAACCTGTTCATAGATCAGGAGGCAGTGGTTCAAACAGAACAGGGGATACTGCACGGTTTAAAGTCAGTAAAGGTGTGTGTCAGGGTTGTATCCTTTCACCATACTTATTCAATCTGTATGCTGAGCAAATAATCCAAGAAGCTGGACTATATGAAGAAGAATGCGGCATCAGGATTGGAGGAGGACTCATTAACACCCTGTGTTATGCAGATAACACAACCTGGCTTGCTGAAAGTGAAGAGGTCTTGTAGTACTGACTGATGAAAATCAAACACACCTCAACATAAAGAAAACAAAAATCCTCGCACCTGGACCAATAAGCAACATCATGACAAATGGAGAAAATACTGAAGTTGTCAAAAACTTCATTTTACTTGGATCCACAGTCTACACCCATGGAAGCAGCAGTCAAGAAATTAAACCATGCATTGCATTGGGCAAATCAGGTGTAAAAGACCTCTTTAAAGTGTTGAAAACCAAAGATGTCACCTTGAAGACTAAGGTGCACTTGACCCAAACCATGGTGTTTTCAGTTGCCTCATATGCATGCGATCCATACTGAAGGCTGTGGTCTTTGATCTTCATTAGTAAGTGCTTCAAAGCCCCTTCACTTTCAGCAAGCAAGGTTGTGTCATCCGCGTGATGACACAACAAGGTTATTAATGAATCTTCCTCCAATCCTGATGCCCCATTCTTCTTCTCATAGTCCAGCTTCTTGGATTATTTGCTCAGCATACAGATTGAATAAGTATGGTGAAAGGATACAACCCTGACACACACCTTTACTGACTTTAAACCATGCAGTACCCCCTTGTTCTGTCTGAACAACTGCTTCTTGATCTATGTAAAGTTTCCTTATGAGCACAATTAAGTGTTCTGGAATTCCCATTCTTTGCAATGTTATCCATAGTTTGTTATGATCCACACAGTCAAATGCCTTTGTATAGTCAATAAAACACAGGTAAACATCCTTCTGGTATTCTCTGCTTTCAGCCAGGATCCATCTGACATCAGCAATGATATCCCTGGTTCCACATCCTCTTCTGAAACCGGCCTGAATTTCTGGCAGTTCCCTGTCGATATACTGCTACAGCCGTTTTTGAATGATCTTCAGCAAAATTTTACTTGTGTGTGATATTAATGATATTGTTCTATAATTTCCACATTCGGTTGGATCACCTTTCTTGGGAATAGGCATAAATATGGATCTATTCCAGTCAGTTGGCCAGGAAGCTGTCTTCCATATCTCAATATAAAGAAAACAAAAGTCCTCACAATGAGACCAATGAGCAACATCATGATAAATGGAGAAAAGATTGAAGTCAAGGATTTCATTTTACTTGGATCCACAATCAACAGCCATGGAAGCAGCAGTCAAGAAATCAAAAGATGCATTGCATTGGGTAAATCTGCTGCAAAGGACCTCTTCAAAGTGTTGAAGAGCAAAGAAGTCACCTTGAAGACTAAGGTGCGCCTGACCAAAGCCACAGTATTTCTGATCACATCACATGCATGTGAAAGCTGGACAATGAATAAGGAAGACCGAAGAAGAATTGACACCTTTGAATTGTGGTGTTGGCAAAGAATATTGAATATACCATGGACTGCCAAAAGAATGAACAAATCTGTCTTAGAAGAAGTACAGCCAGAATGCTCCTTAGAGGCAATGATGGCAAGACTGTGTCTTACATACTTTGGACATGTTGTCAGGAGGGATCAGTCCCTGGAGAAGGACATCATGCTTGGCAGAGTACAGGGTCAGTAGAAAAGAGGAAGACCCTTTTTCTCGGCAAGATGGATTGACACAGTGGCTGCAACAATGAGCTCAAGCATAACAACGATTGTAAGGATGGCGCAGAACTGGGCAGTGTTTTGTTCTGTTGTGCATAAGGTCGCTGTGAGTCAGAACCGACTCAACGGCACCTAACAACAACAGTGACAACAACATATGCATGCCAAAGCTGGATGATGAATAAGGAAGAAGAATTGACGCCTTTGAATCGTGGCGTTGGTGAAGAATATTGAATATACCATGGACTGACAAAAGAACGAAAAAATCTATCATGGAAGAAGTACATCCAGAATGCTCCTTAGAAGCAAGAATGGCAAGACTATGTCTCACATACTTTGGACATACTATCAGGCGTGATCAGTCCCTAGAGAAGGACATCATGCTTGGTAAAGAAGAGGGTCACTGAAAAAGAGGAAAACCCTCAATGAAATGGATTGACACAGTGGTTGCAACAATGGGCTCAAGCATAACAAGGATTGTGAGGATGGCACAGGGTTAGGCAGTGTTTCATTTTGTTGTATATAGGGTCATTGTAAGAGCCAACTCAATGGCACCTAACAACAATATATATATACACACATACATATATGTATATGTATTTAAACTTCACAAAAATACTTTCTGTATACTTTACTTCATTTGATCCTCAAAAGAATCTTAGCAGATAGGCAGGAAAAGTATCATCCTCACTTAACAAATCAGAAAATCAGAGAACTATAGCGACTTACTCCAAGATACACAGCTGTTATACAGGGTGGAATTGGATCCCAGATTTTCTGGCTTCAGTCTAGCACCCTTTCCACTCTATTGTGCCACTTTGTTCACAGAGAGATGAAAAGTAAAATGCATGCTAAATATTTTTATGAAAAGTGAAGTGTCAGAAATAAATGCCCTCTCCCCAAGAGGAAAAAAATGGGAAAGTCATTATTTTAGATTTAAAAAATAACTGGAAAAAACAGATTTTAAATAACAGCACAAGGGTGAAAATCAACAAGTCTCTTAGATTAAACAAACTTTCCCATCATTAATTTCCGTAGTTACCGTACATGAGTGAACAAAACACTGCTGATCCAGAGAGTTTTCACCAAGGTTTTAGTATTTTTATTGTGTCATTGCTTGCAATGGCAGTTACCCAGTCTATAGGCTGAAATCTACCATGTCATTTTTCTCAATGAGCATTTAATTCTCTTATGCAGGAGACACAAAGTTTGTCACTATTAATATGCCACTTGGCCACCGAAATGGAGTCTGGAAGATATGATAGCTTTATAAACAGCAGCTGTCATGGATTGAATTGTGTCCCCCCAAAATACCTATCAAGTTGAGTAGATCATAATTCCTGGTGTTGAATAATTGTCTACTATTGAGTCATCTGATGTGATTTCCCTGTGTGCTGTAAATCCTATCACTATGATGTAATGAGATGCATTAGTGGCAGTTATATTGATGAGACCTACAAGATTAGATAGTGTCTTAAGCCAATCTCTTTTGAGATATAAAAGAGGGAAGCAAGCAGAGAGACATGGGGAACCTTATACCACCAAGAAAACTGTCCCAGGAACAGAGCACATCCTTTGGACCCGAGGTTCCTTTGCTGAAATGCCCCCAAACCAAAGAAAGACTGATGACAAGGACCTTCTTCCAAAGTTAACAGAGAGAAAGCCTTCCCCTGGAGATGGAGCCCTGAATTTGGATTTCTAGCCTCCTAGACTGTGAGAGAATTAACTCCTTTGTTAAAACCAACCGCTTGTCGTATTTCTGTTATAACAGCACTAGATGACTAAGACAGCAGCCTAACACATCATCCAAACCCAAAGACAAGAAAATGGAAAAAAAAAAAAAAGAGAGAATTTAGGGGTCTTTTATTTCAATTTCTGGGAACAAGGACAGGATTTGTCAGTTCTCTTTTTTTGCTCCAAGCTTAATGAGATCATCTAGGATAGCTGTGAGATCCATTAAATCAGCCTCACTGCCAAGGTCACTTTTCCTACCATCTGCAATGACCTCCATGCATCCAGGTGGTAGGTTATGGAAAAATTTGATTAGATGAATAGGAAAAAAATACTTTGAAAGACAAAGGATTCAGGTAATAATAATGAAACTTTATCAGGTATTTTTAACCTGGGATCCATTGGAGGATCCATGACCCTCTGAAAAGACCCTTTTGAAAAGCGTTTGCTTTGCTCTGGGGAAGGATGTATATAGCTTTGATCGAATTTTCTGAAAATTCCATGACCAGAGAAAGGAAAATCTGCACAGCCTAAGGACAGGCTGAGAAACTGGGCCAGCTAGCTCAAAGCTTGGTGTCTCATTTGCAGACTCCTATCCAACACCTTTGCCTCGTTAAACCACTTTCTTTCTTTAGGCTGGCATAATAATAACTCATGATAAACATGCTTCACCCAGTCCTCAAATGGGATGAGATTTAGTGCCCAGACTCCAAACCTTCTCTGACGGCTGCTCAGAAACATTTGGGGTCCCCACATCTCTGCGAATACTTAGCATGATATGGCATTCTAATTCTTGTCGATCTGATGCGTATAAACTTTATTTAATTAGCATTTTTCTAATGACTACTGAGTTAGAATTATTATTTGTTTGCATGTCTATCTCTCAATTAGACTGTATCTTCCTTGCAGATAGGGGCCATGGGTTCTCATTTCCATCTCATCAGTTTCTGAAACAGTGTGTGGAATATATTCATGATAAATAACCTTCTATTTAACAAATGATTAGATGAATGAACTCATTACAATCCCAGAGATGGCCTCTAGTGACCTCTAGTTAAACAAATTCATGTTTAACTGAAGTTAAAAATAAAGAATTGACACAATTTACTTTTTTAAATTTATGAGTGAGGTTTGTTTTGGTATCTGTTTGTCAGTCTAAATGAATTCAATTTTCTTCTCAGTGTGTGGCACAGTGGAAAAAGTACAGCTTCTGGAGACAGGCATATCTGTTTGTATCCTGCCTCTGACCCTTAGTTAAGTAATTTAAACTCTGTGGGGAAAATAATATGTTACATAGGGATAATTTATAAATTGAATTTAAACAAAATAGTGTGTTTAAAGTATGTACCATTGCATCTGGTATGTGGTATATTAGGTGGTAAATAAACAGTAACTATTATTTTTAAGGAGCCCTAGTGGTTAGCCACGCTTGGCTGCTATCCAAAAATTTGGCAGTTTGACTCCATCAGTGGTTCCCTGAGGAGAGAGATGTGGCAGTCTACTTCCGTAAAGATTATAGGTTTTGAAACTCTATGGGGCAGTTCTACTCTGCCCTATAGGGTTGCTATGAGTTGCAATTGACTCAATCAAAAGGACCCGAGGTTCATTCTCACAGGGATGGACACTTCTCCAAGGTATGAGTTTTCCTTTTCTGCCACAGGGTCTTAACAACCACCCATATCAGGGACTTACACAATGTTGAGGCAGCAGACTCAATATCTCACATAACGTTGCATCTGACAAGGGGATCCATTTCACAGCAAATGAGATACAGAAGTGGGACCATGAACATGATCCACTGGTTGTATCATAAACCACACACTGTGCATCTCACACTGCAGCCAGCCTGAAAGAGCATTGACATGGCTTATTGAATGCACAGCTGAGCACCAGCTTGGTGGCAATACCCTGCAAAGACTGAGTATCGGCCTTTAGTGTGCAGTATATGCATTACTCATAGACCTTTATATGATGCATTTCCAGCAGAAAGAATACATGGATCTAGAAACTAAGACAATGTGTACATCAGGGTTATATTCTTTCACCATACCTATTTAATCTGTGTGCTGAACAAATAATCCGAGAAGCTGGACTATATGAAGAAGAATGGGGCATCAGGACTGGAGGAAGACTCATTAACAACCTGCGTTATGCAGATGACACAACCTTGCTTGCTGAAAGTGAAGAGAACTTGAAGCACTTACTAACGAACATCAAAAACCACAGCCTTCAGTATGGATTACACCTCAACATAAAGAAAACAAAAATCCTCACAACTGGACCAATAAGCAACATCATGATAAATGGAGAAAAGATTGAAGTTGTGAAGGATTTCATTTTACTTGGATCCACAATTAACAGCCATGGAAGCAGCAGTCAAGAAATCAAAAGACGCATTGCATTGGGCAAATCTGCTGCAAAGGACCTCTTCAAAGTGTTGAAGAGCAAAGAAGTCACCTTGAAGACTAAGGTGCGCCTGACCCAAGCCATGGTATTTTCATTCACGTCATATGCATGTGAAAACTGGACAATGAATAAGGAAGACCAGAGAAGAATTGACGCCTTTGAATTGTGGTGTTGGCGAAGAATATTGAATATACCTTGGGCTGCCAAAAGAATGAACAAATCTGTCTTGGAAGAAGTGTGGCCAGAATGCTCCTTAGAGGCAAGGATGGGGAGACTGCATCTTACATACTTTGGACATGTTGTCAGGAGGGATCAGTCCCTGGAGAAGGACATCATGCTTGGCAGAGTACAGGGTCAGCGGAAAAGAGGAAGACCCTCACCGAGGTGGATTGACACAGTGGCTGCAACAATGAGCTCAAGCATAACAACGATTGTAAGGATGGCACAGTACTGGGCAGTGTTTCGTTCTGTTGTGCATAGGGTCTCTATGAGTCAGAACCGACTCGATGGCACCTAACAACAGCAACAAGAAACTAAGAGGTGGAAGCATGAATAACCCTACTGATCATTACTCTTAATGACCCACAGGGGGACTTTGTGCTCCCTGTCCCTACAACTCTAAGCTATGCAGGCTTAGTAGTCTTGACCTACAAAAGGGGTACATTCTTACCAGGGGACACAACAAGTATCCCACTGAAGTACAAGTTATTATTGCACTTTGAATTCCTTGTGTCGAGAGACCAGCAAGTGAGAAGAGTTACCATTTTGGGAGAAGTAGTTGACCCTGGTCAGCAGGAGGAGGTAGAGCTACTTTTACATAATGGGGGCAGGGAGGAATACATATGGGACCCAGCTGATTCAATTGGACATCTCTTGATAACCAATTGCAACTCTAAATGGATACATGCAACAACAATGACCTGAGAAGGATATTATTACCAAAAGCTTACACTACTCAGGAATTAGGATTTGGCCACACCACGTGGTCAGTCCCAAGATCTGCAGAGATGATTGCTGACGACAAAAATTTAGAATGGACTGTGGAGGGGGGGGAAGATGAGTGCCTATTGTGACCCTGCCCAACTGCAGCAATGTATGCTATAGTTAGGCCCACTAACTTCGCTCTTCTAAATTTACCCTCAGATGGAGAAGCCCACAAAAACCTTGAAGGAGCTACTCCCTAACATGGGTAGAGGTGTGGATCTTTGCAATGCAAGGGGATGGACTGTGACAGTCAGTGAAGTTGCATTGCTGAGATCTTCTAGAGAGCTTACCACAAGGCTAGTTGTTGGCTGACAGCTTCCATCTGCCATACCTTAGCTCTTCTGCAGTGTTAAAGCTGAGTCACAGTCTCTCTGAGGACACTTCTAGTCACTGGCTGAGCATGGTAGGAACACTGGAGCTGGGCCATTCCTGAGGATGCTGGACTTCTATGATGGGAAGTCTTTGTCTTGAGCTCCTTCTAGGCTTGGCCGAGATGTTTTCAGAGAAACATTGAAGTCTGCGCTCCTCCTAACCAATCCTTCTGTCTTTGCTCTCTCCCTTCACAGGTGGCTGAAAGGCTCTCCACACTATTCCTGCTGCTCCCTCCCCTCTTTCTTTTTCCAGACATTTCCTCCAGTGAATCTCTTGCATGTCTAATTCCACCTGGGCAGTTATTTTCCAGGAAACCACGCCTATGGCAATCTCAGAAAATGAAGAAAAACCAGTTGAGTCCTTTGCCTGGAAAGCCAGTCTCCCTCTTGATGTCATGAACCTTGTTTTCTAATATCACCTTAATTTTCAGTTCTCAAATGTGATCTCCTGGAAACTTCCATAACCTCTCCAGGTAGAATTAACATTCTTCTTCTGGGCTCCTGTTGTACCGTCTAGTTTCTTCTGTTACAGTACTGACAGCAACACTAACAAATGATTTTTAAAAAAAAAAAAAAAAACTTCATAAAGATGAATATAACTACTGTTAGCATTTTAATATGCTTTCCCAGTCTTTGAATTTTAATGTACATTTTCCAGTCTTTGTTGTCTATATATGAATTTGTGTAAAATTTTTATATGAAACTTTATCATCTGATGTACAGTTTTCTACCATGCTGTTTTCACTTCACATTATATAGTGAACATTTTGCTGTTAAATGTTCTTTGTTTTCAAAAGTTCTTTGAACTCATTGAAGAAGTTTTGATTACTGTGTTTGAAGACAAGCAAGGGAGAAGGGGGTATCTCAGAAAGGAACAAGGATAATTTGAAGGGAGAAAGATTTTTTTTAAGAGGGTAAAACAAATTGGAGAGTAGGCAAGAATGGTAGTGCAGAAAGTAGAGAGATATTATGCCAGTTTCTGTTAGTGCCCTGAGGAGGCAAGACCTGAAAGGGGATGACCAACTGATGCACCTGTGGATGGTGAACTGTACGCATTACCACTCCCAGGTTTGGCACAGATTCTTGTGTGAAACACACAGTCCACAGCAGAGAACATCTAGATGTTATGGGCTTTGACAGTGAGGATGTCAGTGGTGACCATATGGACTAGAGGTCTTTCTTCTACCTTCCAGGCACATAGACCAGGCATTTCTTGGAGCGTTTTTCTGCCTTGAAAACACTGGTGGTGTAGTAGTTAAGTGCTTCGGCTGTTAAACAAAAGTTCAGCAGTTCAAATCCACCAGGCTCTCCTTGGAAACTCTATGGGGCAGTTTTACTCTGTCCTATAGTTTTTTTTTTTTTTTATATATAGGGTCACTATGAGTTGGAATCGACTTGACAGCAATGGGTTTGTGCTGCCTTGGGAAATACAAATAAGGCTGAAATTAAGTTTCTTATCAGATGAATGAGATAGGGACTCAAGGTCACATTTAATTTGATTAAAAGACAATAAAGAAAGGGACTATTTTGCACACCTGTGTTTAGAGATGAGGATTTATATCCACTTTTATTTTGATTCCTAAAACCATTTCAAAGAGATCTCCTTCTACCTTCAATCTGTTCCCATACTCTGAAAATTTTCTGTTTTTATTTCTCTACCTCTGTGGGTTACATTTCTCTTAATCGCTTCACAACTTTTCTCAAGTCCAGTTGCATAGTGGAGATAAGATTTTTTATTATTAAATGAAACATAAACTATTAAAACTTAAGCATGTTCTTCTTTTGAGTCCATTAGACTTCCTAGAATTGTGTGTGTTGGGTGTGGCTGGGGTGGGGGTACGGGGTGGAGGAAGAGGCCAAGCTCATTGTTCTCCTCTGGTATAAATGTATCTCCCAGACTGACCTTCCTTTAAGCTAGTGTAAGAGAATCACTGCCTCAAATCAGTGGCTTATTGGAGTTGCATAAAATGATCAGAGACTGGACTGAATGGCAGCCTTCCTCCTGGGACTATAGCTGAGCAGCACATGTAGTCCTGATTCAAGTCTGTGCGTTGGCTGAGCACAAAGCCATTTTTCTCCCACACTGGGGAGTACAGCTCTCTGTCCTCTGAGAAAACTCTACACACTCTCTCTAAGACTTTACCAAACTAAAGACCAAGTGAGACTCAGTCCATTCGTCCAACCAGTCAGCAGGGTGAGGTGGAAAGAGCAAGAGTCGAAGGTAGACAAATAATGGGTAGAACACCTAACAGCGAAACATTGGACTTGCTGTTGATGCACTCTCAACTTCAATATCTTTATTTGTAAAATGAAAATAATAATGTTAACTTGCAGGATTGAATATTTGTAAAAACAGGTGAGATACGTAGGTAATGTGCCAAGCACAGTGCATGTTATATAGATAATCAATAAATATTATTAAAAATACAAGGGGCTGATCATCTTTAAGGAAATATTAATAATGGTAATAATAAGTAACATTTTGGAAGCTGGATATACGTTAGGCATTGTAGTGAGTGCTTCACAAATTACAAAAATCCAGTGAGACAAGGGCTATTATTGCATCCATTTCATAGATTAGAAATTTGAGGCAGAGAGAAGTTAAGTAGCTTTTCTGGCATCTGACAGCAAATAAGGCTTCAAACCCAGGTGTTCTGCCTACAGAGCTTGTGCTCTTAAATGTCATAGGTTTTGGCTTCCTAGTGCTGCTGTAACACAAATACCACAAATGAGCAGCTTTAAAGACTAAAATTTATTTTCTCACGGTTCTGAAGGCTGAAAGTCCAAATTAGGGCCTCAGCCATGTCAGTTCCTTCCTTGTTGGTGTCCCTGGGCATTCCTTGGTTCCATGGCTTATAGGCGATCCTCAGTGACATTTATCTTCCCCTGTGGGTGTGTATCTCTGTGTCTAATTTGCCCTTTTTATAACTCAGAAATGATTAGACTTAGAACCCATCCTACTCTGGTATGATCTATTTAATAGAGCAAAGAAAACCTGATTGCCAAAGGATTACATCCACAGGTGTAGGGATTAGGATTCCAACACATATTTTAAGGTGACACAATTTAATCTATAACACCATGCCAGATAGCAATGCCACCTCCTTTCACAAAATAAGCAGAAAAGGATTAAGTTATCTAAGCAACTTAAATCCATAGAAAGACTTTATTATTCCTGATCTTAAATTTAACATTCAATACAAGCTCTTCCTTTGAAGCCCAAATGGGATAATGAAATGCCTTTTGGATTTGGAGTCATAAGGCCTGTGCACTGTTAGCAGTTTTGCCACTTACTGTGAGCCTTAATATCTCTGAATTTCTTCATATATTAAATTGGAATAATCTCTATCTTAATTTATTGATGTATGAATGAGAGATAGAAATGAGGAAAGAGATGTGAAACACCTTATAAAATATAAATGCCTCACAAATGTTTGTTGCTAGTAATAAATGAGCAGAATTATACACTTTTTGAAGAATCTAAGATTGAAATGGGTATTACAATGATTTTCTACCTATTCCACTGGGAAAAAGCAGCAAATTATTTTATTGCACTTCAGTATGTGACTTAAAATCAATTTTAAAAGGTTCTTTAGTATCTAAATTCCTAGAACCATTTATATTATTTCAGAATTCACATGAATAGAAACAAAGAATGATGCTGCACAGTAGTGTCTATTTTTATAGGATGTCTCATGTGAGAGGATGAGGAACAACAGGTATCCAATATTCTGAAGGATGTCGTTATGGGGTTGCCTAGGTGACTCACCAGGGTGTGTTATCACATTTATGCCTCATATTTGTTTGGTAAGTAGCAATGGACAAAATGTGAAACATGGAGGTTAAGATTTCCAAAAGCAAACTTGTATCATCATCACATAATCAAGAATGTGGAAATATTTATTCCTCACTTTCTCATTCATTTATTCAATATTATGAGACTTAGCCTGTCTATTGCACAGTACGAGATATTGAAAGAGGTGTATAGAAACATTCAATCTTGTTGAAAATACAGAATATATACATGTGAAGTATATTGCAGAAGGGTGTATGATTAATTGACTAAGTGATATAGACAGTAAGTGCAGAGACAGTTCACAGAGCAAGAGCAGTCTGTGAAATCTTACAGTAGCAAGAACAAAGACTTAGGGTCAGGAATGTCTTTGGCTTTGGGGAACCTCTGATGAAGTTCTCTTGGGAGAAACATGGTGGATTTACTTTAGGGAATATCAAGCCAAAAGATTGAATAAGTGTTCGAGTACGCACACACACACATGCAAAAGTGATTTAAAGGAACAAATTCTGAGTTCAAGTCTACCAGTGGTTTATATTTATGAAGTAATAATTAAATGTCTGTTTGTAATTCGATAATATGGGTTTCAATTCAAAAAAGAATAAAAAGAGATAGAGTAAGAAATCTTCCACTCCTGTTTTCTAACTATCTGATTCCACTTTCCAAAGGCAACTAATTTTTTTTTAGTTTTTTGAATCTTTAAATATTTTATGCAGTTCAACGATATTTACATACGTATATAATTTTTCCTCCTTTCCTTCCTTTTATACAAATAATTGTATACTGTACACATTCTTTTGCTTCATTTAGCAACAACTCTATCTTAGAGTTGTTTCAACATAAAAAAGTACAATTATCATTTTTTATGAATGCTCTGAATTCCATTGTATGGATAGATTATAACTTATTTAGTCATTCTTCTATTTAAGGACATTTAGGTTGATTCCAACCTTTTGCTTGTCAAACTATGCTGCAATAAGTAACTGTACACCTGACATTTTTTACATGACAAACTTATTTTTAGGTAAAAAAAATACCCAAGCCATGGTATTTTCAATCTCCTCATAAGCATGTGAAAGCTGGACAATGTGTAAGGAAGACCGAAGACGAATTGATGCCTTTGAATTATGGTGTTGGTGAAGAATATTGAATATACTGTGGACTTCCAGAAAAACAAACAAGCCTGTCTTGGAAGAAGTACAGTCAGAGTGCTCCTTGGAAGCAAGGATAGGGATACTTTAGCTCACATACTTTGGACATGTTATCATCAGGGACCAGTCTCTGGAGAAGGACATCAGAGTTTGGTAAGTTAGAGGGCCAGCGAAGAAGAGGAAGACCCTTAACAAGATAGGTTAACACAGTGGCTGTGACAATGGGCTCAAGCATAGCAACCGATTGTGAGGATGGCGCAGGACCAGGCAGTGTTTCATTCTGTTGTATGTAGGGTCCCTATGAGTCAGAACTGACTCGATGGCACCTAACAACAACAACAAAATCTCTACGAGTAGAGTTGCTGTGTTGAAAGGTATATAAATTTGTAATTTTATAATTTGTAGTTTTAATCGACAGTGTGGTATTACCCTCCATAGAGATTATATCAGTCTACTCTGTTACTAGCAATATATATTCAAGAATACCCATTTCTCCATACTGTTGCCAATGTGGTATTATCAAGCATTTTGATCTCTGCCAGTTTGAAGTAAAAATGGCACCTGAGTAGTTTTATTTAAACTTATATTTCTTGATGTCAAATCTATGAAAGAAAAGTAACTTCTCCCAAGGAGAAATTTGCTTGCCCCCTCTACCTCTGTGATTATTAATTCAAATATCCAACTCTTACTTATTCACAGTGTGCCTACTCTTTGAGTTTACAGAGACCTACAGTCTTTGATCATTTCTTTTCTATATCCATAACCTCCGTTGTGTCCATACCCTATCTAGCTAAGATAATTCCACTTGTTAATTCCATTACTTACTTGCCATATTGTCTTTCCAGTATATCTGTGTGGCAGAATCACATCTGGCCTTTCTGAGAACACCTGGGCAGCTTGGGATTGCTGGGGAGAATCATACCGCTGGGCAGACTACAACATTTAAGCTTACATCTGTCACATCTGTTTCAAAAACAAAAACAAACAAAAAAAACTCCTTTGCTTAACTCCCCTATTCTCTCCTGCAGTTAAAATCTTTGAAAGATTTGTATAGCTACATTATTTTTATTTGCTTTCTTTCCCTCTCCCTGCTGCAATCAATCTACTTCTATTTGGCCTACCTCCATTTCTTCATGGGAACTTCTCTCCCAAATTTGCCATGACTTCCTTGTATTATTCCAAAGTTTGTTTTTCTTTGTTTTTACCTGACTTGACCTTAACTGTATTTGACACCGTTTATCATTTCCTCCTTTTTGAAATTCTCCTCCCGATTCCTATGACACCACAGTCTCCTATTATTCCTCTCTCCTTCCTGGAAACTCTTTCTCAGTCCTACTTTTTCTCTCCAGACTCTCTGGTCATCCTTCAAGCATGTAGATTCTCTCCAGCAGTCTTCCCTAGATCTTTCTACCTTCTCACTCTTTACTCCTGAACTGCATAAAAGACCAGTTCAAACTGTCCCAAACTAAACTCATTTCATCTCTCCTCCTATACCTCCTCTGTGTTTCCTGTCTCACTAAACAACAGTCTTCCTAAAGTGAAAATTTGATCATGCAACTTTCTTGTTTAAAATGGTGCAGTGATTTCTCATTTTCCCTTGGGATCCTGTTCATGATTTTTAACGTGGCTTATGAGACTATGTGTGCCCTCAGTCCTACTTACCATTCTAGTCTCCTTGCAAACAAGTCTCCCCTTCACTCTTACTCCTCCAGCTACAGTGCACCGCCTTTTCCTTCTTTCTTCCAGATCTTCACATATACTTCTTTCAGGATGGAGCCAAGATGGTAGAATAGCCAGATGCTTCCTGTGAACCCTGTTACAACAAAGACCTGAAAAAACAAGGGGAACAATTATATTTATGACAACCCAGGAGCCTTGAACATCAAAGGCAAAGTTAGAAAATGGACTGAGTGGCAGGGGGAGAGAGAGGTGGCTCAGAAGTGGAGAGGACTTTCCAGACCTGAATCATTGGGACCCCTCAGGCACCATTCCCAGGAGCAGTGACAGTGGTCTGGTGGTAGCATTCAGTCGCAGTTTCCTCAGGGAGAAGCAGTCGGCCACACAGCCTCCGCACACCTCTGGAACCAGAGAAGAATGGCACTCTCGGTAAGGCTGAGTACTTGCATATATTTTACCGTGCCCCCCACATCCTAGCAGGTTCAGTGGCTGTTGATTTCCCTGGGCCTGATATAGGTCCTGCTGAGCCCCTGGAGCCATCTTCCCAGCCTTGGAAAAGGAATAAATTCACAATTGGGGGAGAGATAATTTGCCAGCTCCACTAACCTGGGGAGCTCAGGACAGAAGTGGCTCCTGTCCAGCCATAAATGGTCTGTGGACTTTGAATACCTTTCCCCACTGCATGCACATGTGAGGGCCTATTTCAGGAGAGTAGGCCCTTGTTGGCAGACTACACTTGTTTCAGCTGTGCAGTGAAGAGGTGATGTTTGATGTCTGACACCACTTTACCTATTAAACAGGGTCCTCACCTACCTACATCAGGGGCCTAAGGACTAGTGGCTCCACTTAGGTCACCCAGCCACCCATGACAGGAGTCCAAGGATAACTGGTACCTCCCAGTCCTTACAACCAAAAACATTGGGTGCCCATGGTCTGTCTGCAGAACCCACTCACTTGTACGCTGTAGAGAAGAAAAAAAAAGGGAAGAGGGACTTGTATATTCCTCAGAAATACTTGAGGGACAATTCACAGTCCCCTGCCTTGTTTGGAGCATGACGCCCTGCTGCAACCAGATACCGGTACCTACACCAATCACCCCGCCCCTCTAAGACTGTAGGACAGATCCAATACCACACACTTGATGATCAGCTACCTGGACACCTGAGCTGAATTCCTACAAGAAAAGTGAATGGACTCCTAGACTGACATACCTGATAACAGCTCTAGCCATCTGGGGACAGGATGTCAGACCTCCAAAGGTGAAAATAATCAAGCTAGCTCACTCAAGCAACCCATTTGGGCATAACAAAACAAAACAAAGCAAGAAGCTAGGATACAGTAATCAAACATAAAATAAACAAAAACAATAACTTACAGATGGCTCAGAGAAAACAGTCAATATCAAGTCACATAAAGACACAGAGCATGATTGCCTCAACAGGCTCTCAAAACAAAGAATCAATGAATCTTCTGGATGAAGGTGCCTTCCTGGAATTACCAAATGCAGAATTCAAAAGATTGATATACAGATCTCTTCGAGACCTCAGGAATGAAATTAGGAAGGAGATCAGGCAATACACAGAACAAGCCAAGGAACACACAGATAAAGTAGTTGAAGAAATTAAAAAGATTATTCCAGAACATAATAAAAAAAAAATAAGCTGCAAGAATCCATAGACAGCAATCAGAAATTCAGGAGATTAACAAAATTACAGAATTAGACAACTCAGTAGAAAGTCAGAGGAGTAGAACTAAGCAAATGGAAGGCAGAATTGGTGAACTTTAAGATAAAGCATTTGGCGCCGGTATATTTGAAGAAAAATCAGATAGAAGAATTAAAAAAAAATAAAGAAAACTTAAGAACCATGTAGGACTCTATCAAGAGAAATAACCTACTAGTGATTGGAGTGCCAGAATAGGGAGGGATAACAGAAAATACAGAGAGAATTGTTGAAGATTTGTTGGCAGAAAACTTCCCTGATGTCATGAAAGATGAGAAGATATCTAAGATGCTCATTAAACTCCACATAAGGTAGATGTTAAAAGGAAGTCACCAAGACATATTATAATCAAACTTGCCAAAACCAAAGATAAAGAGAGAAATATAAGAGCATCGAGGGATAAACAAAAACTCACCTACAAAGGAGAGTCAATAAGAACAAGCTTGGACTACTCAGCAGAAACCATGCAGGCAAGAAGGCAAAGGGATGACTTATATAAGGTATTGAAGGAAAAAAATTGCCAGCCAAGAATCGTATATCCAGCAAAACTGTCTCTCAAATATGAAGGTGAAATTAGGACAATTCAAGATGAACAGAAGTTTCAGGAACTTGCAAAAAACCAAACCAAAGCTACAAGAAATACTAAAGGGGGTTCTTTGGTTAGAAAATCAATAATATCAGGTATCAACTCAAGACTAGAACACTGGGCAGAGCAATCAGGTGTCAACCCAGACAGGGAAATCACAAAAATAAATCAAGATGAAAAACTCTCAAAACAGGGAAACAGTGATCTTATTATGTAAAAGAAGACAACATTAAACAATAAAGATGGACTAAGAAATGTAGTCACAGATCTCTCATATGAAGAGGAAGACAAAGTGATACAAATAAGTAGAAGTTAGGTTTAAATTTAGAAAAATATAGGTAAATATTAAGGTAACCACAAAGGAGACTAACTATTCTACACATCAAAATAAAATACAAGAAAAAAATAGAGATTCAGCAGAAACAAAATCAACAACAATGAATATGAGGAGAGGACAATATGTAAAGATAATCTACTCAGCACATTAAATTAAGTGGGAAAAAGAAACTGTCAACAACACACAAAAAAAGACATCAAACTGACAGCACTAAATTCATACCTATCCATAATTACACTGAATAAAGAGACAGAGAGCTGCAGAATGGATTAAAATACACAATCTGTTTCTATGCTGCCTACAAGAGACATACCTTACACTTGGAGGCACAAACAAACTAGAACTCAAAGGATGGAAAAAAAATATATCAAGCAAACAACAATCAAAAAAGAGCAGGAGTGGCAATATTAATTTCTGACAAAATAGACTTTAAGGTTAAATCCACCACAAAGGATAAGGAAGGACACTATATAATGACTAAAGGGACAATATACCAGGAGGATATAACCATATTAAATATTTATGCACCCAATGACAGGGCTGCAAGATACATAAAACTCTAACAGCATTGAAAAGTGAGAGAGATAGCCCCATGAAAATAGCAGGAGTCTTCAACATACTACTTTTGGTGAAGGACAAGTAATCCAGAAAGAAGCTCAGTAAAGACACGGAAGATCTAAATGCTACAATCAACCAACTCGACCTTATAGACATATATGCAACACTCCACCCAACAGCAAACAAGTATACTTTCTTTTCTAGTGCACATGGAACATTCTCTAGAATAGACCACATATTAGGTCATAAAGCAACCCTCAGCAGAATCCAAAACACTGAAATATTACAAAGCATCTTCTCTGATCACAAGGCCATAAAAGTGGAAATCAATAACAAAAAAAGCAGGGAAAAGAAATCAAACACTCGGAAACTGAACAATACCCTGCTCAAAAAAGAGTGGGTTATAGAAGACATTAAGGATGGAATAAAGAAATTCATAGAATCCAAAGAGAATGAAAACACTTCCTATCAGAACCCTTTGGACACAGCGAAAGCAGTGCTTAGAGGCCAATTTATATCAATAAATGCACACATCCAAAAAGAAGAAAGGGCCCAAATCAAAAAATTATCCCAACAGCTTGAACAAATAGAAAGAGAGCAACAAAAGAAACCCACAGGCTCCAGAAGAAAGCAAATAATACAAATTAAAGCAGAATTAAATGAAATAGAAGACAGAAAAACAATTGAAAGAATTAACAAGAACAAAAGCTGGTTCTTTGAAAAAATTAGCAAAATTGATAAACCTTTGGCCAAACTGACAAAAGAAAAACAAGAGAAAAAGCAAATAACCCAAGTAAGAAATGAAACGGGCAATATTACAACAGACCCAAATGAAATTAAAAGAATCGTATCAGATCACTGTGAAAAATTGTACTCTAACAAATTTGAAAACCTAGAAGAAATGGATGAATTCCTAGAAACACACTACCTACCTAAACTAACACAAACAGAGGTACAACCACTAAACAGGCCCATAACAAAGGAAGAGGTTGAAAAGGTAATCAAAAAACTCTCAACCAAAAAAAACCCTGACCGGGACGGCTTCACTGCAGAGTTCTACCAAACTTTCAGAGGAGAGTTAACGCCACTACTACTAAAGGTTATTTCAGAGGGTATAAAAGGACGGAATACTACCAAACTCATTCTATGAAGCCAGCATATCCCTGATACCAAAACCAAGTAAAGACACCACAAAAAAAGAAAATTACAGACCTATGTCCTTCATGAACTTGGATGCAAAAATCCTCAACAAAATTGTAGCCAATAGAATTCAACAACATATCAAGAAGATAATTCACCGTGACCAAGTGGGATTCATACCAGGTATGCAGGGATGGTTCAACGTTAGAAAAACAATCAATGTAATCCATCATATAAATAAAAACAAATGACGAGAATCACATGATTTTATCAATTGACGCAGAAAAGGCATTTGACAAAGTTCAACACCCATTCGTGATAAAAAACTCTCAGAAAAATATGAATAGAAGGAAAATTCCTCAACATAATAAAGGGCACTTAAACAAAGTCAATAGCCAACATCATCCTAAATGGAGAGAGCCTGAAAGCATTCCCCTTGAGATCGGGAACCAGACAAGGATGCCCTTTATCACCACTCTTATTCAACATAGTGCTGGAAGTCCTAGCCAGAGCAATTAGGCTAGATAAAAAAATAAAGGGCATCCAGATTTGCAAGGAAGAAGTAAAAGTCTTTCTATTTGCAGATGACATGATCTTATACACAGAAAACCCTAAGGAATCCTCAAGAAAACTACTGAAGCTAATAGAAGAGTTCAGCAGAGTATCGGGATACAAGATAAACATACAAAAATCAGTTGGATTCCTCTACACCAGCAAAAAGAACATCGAAGAAGAAATCACCAAATTAATATCATTCACAGTAGCCCCCAAGAAGATAAAATACTTAGGAATAAATCTTACCAGAGGTGTAAAAGACTTACACAAAGAAAGCTACAAAGTACTTCTGCAAGAAACCAAAAGAGACCTACATAAGTGGAAAAACATACCTTGCTCATGGACAGGAAGTCTTAACGTTGTAAAAATGTCTGTTCCACCAAAAGCGATCTATAGATACAATGCAATTCCGATCCAAATTCCAACGACATTTTTTAATGAGATGGAGAAACAAATCACCAACTTCTTATGGAAGTGAAAGAGGCCCTGGATAAGTGAAGCATTACTGAAAACGAAGAACAAAGTGGGAGGCCTCACTCTACCTGATTTCAGAACCTATTATACCTCCACAGTAGTCAAAACAGCCTGATACTGGTACGACAGATACATAGATCAATGGCACAGAATTGAGAATCCAGACATAAATCCAGTCCACTCAGAGATGCCTTAGAAGAAAGGCCTGGAGATCCACTTCTGATCAGCCACTGAAAACTGTATGGAGCGGAGCTCTATTCTGACGCACATGAGGTCACTCACCATGAGTTGGAATCGATTTGGTGGGAACTAGTTTACCCTTCGAGTATCCTTTTAGAGGTCACATGATTGGAAATACTTTCCTCTACTGAACCCTCCCCTCACCAGCCTAGCTTAGGCTGTCTTATGTCTTATGCTTTGTTTTGTGCTCCTTCGCATCTGCTCTTTGCCTTTCTTAACATTCATCAACTTATATTCGTTTATTTCTTTTTTGTAGCTTTATAGAGATATATTTCACATACCATAAAAGTCACCCATATAAACTGTTCAGTAAAAAAAAAAAGTAGTTTTTAGTATATTCACAATTATGCAACCATCACCACAATCTAATTTTAGAACATTCTGAACACCCCCAAAAGAAATCGCATACACATGAGCAATCATTCCAGGCAGACACTAATCTATTTTCTGTCCCTAATGATTTGCCTATTTTGGAAATTTGACATAAATGGAATCATGTGGTATATGGTCTTTTGTGACCGGTTTCTTTCACTAAGGATGTTTTCAAAATTCATCCATCTTATATATCAGTATTTCATTCTTTGTAATTATTGAACAGCATTGATTTGTATGGATATGCCATATTTTTTTAATCTGTACATCAGTTGATAAACAGTAGTTTTTTTTTCTCACTTTTTTTTTTGGTATTATAAATATGCTACTACAAACCTTTGTGTACAAGTTTTTGTGTGGATATATGTTTTCATTTCTCTTGGGTATACACCTAGGAATAGAATTGCTGGGGTATATGGTAACTCTATATGTAGCGTTTTGAGGAACTGCCAAAATGTTTTCCAATGTGGCTACAACATTTTATATTTCCACTAGCAATGTTTAAGTGTTCCAGGTTCTCCGCATCCTTGTCAACACGTGTTATTGTTTGTCTTTTTAACAGATATCCCCTTTTGCATTCTTGATTTTGTTTTTTTAAATTTTTCTCTCTTCTTCATCATTCTAGCTAAAGGATTGTCAATTTTGTTGATCTTTTGGAAAAAAAATTTTGGTGTCATTGATTTTCTTTACTGTTTTTCTACACTCTATTTGATTAATTTCCACTCTAATCCTTTTCCTTTCCTTTTTTTCTGCTTGTTTAGAGTTTAGTTTGCTCTTCTTTTTTAGCTTCTTAAAGTAGAACTTTATGCTATTGGTGTGAGATCCTTCTTTTTTAACATGGGCATTTACAGCTATAAATTCCCCATCACTGCTTTGGCTATATGTTGACTTTCATTTTCATTCACCTCAAAGTAGTTTGTAGTTTCCCTTGTGATTATTTTTCATAGAATCATTCGTTATTTGTGTGTTGTTTCATTACCACATATTTATTAATTTCTCAAATTTTCTTCTGCAGTTTTTTCAAATTTCATTCCATTGTGGTTAGAAAACATACTTTGCATAATCTGCATCATGTTAAATTTACTGACGATTGCTTTATGGCCTAGCACATGGAGCATATTGGAGAATGTTCTATGTGCACTTAAGAAGAATTCATTTTTCTGTTATTGGGTGGAGTGATCTATAGATGTCGGTTAGGTCTAATTGGTTTACAGTGTTGTTCAGGTCTTCTATTTCCTTATTGATTCTATGTCTAATTCTTCTGTTTATTACTGAAGTGTGGTGCTGAAGTCTCCAACTATTATTATTGAATTATCTATTCTACCCTTAAATTCTGTCAGTTTTTGCTTCATGTATATTGGGGCTTTTTTGTTAGGTGCATATGTGTTTATAATAATTTTTTTTTTGATGGATTGACCATCTTATCGTTATAAAATGTTCTTTTTTGTCTCTAGTAACAATTTTTGTCTTAAAGTCTATTTTGTCTGATATTAATATAGCCACTCCAGTTATATCTTGATTATTGCTTACATGGTATATCTTTTTTGATCCTTTTACTTTAAACTTCTTTGTGTCTTGGAGTCTAAAGTGTGTCTTCTGTAGACAGTATACAATTGGGTCTTTTTTTTTTTTTTTTTTGGTCACTATCTGACATTCCATCAATAGCTTCTCTTTTATTGGCTGTTTAATTCATTCACATTTAATATAATTACTGGTAAGGTAGGATTTATATCTGCCATTTTGCTGTTTGTTTTCTATATGTCTTGTGTCTTTCTTTGTTCCCCTATTCTTCCTTTACTTCCTTCTTTTGTATTAAATATATTTATATATACATATAAATTAATATACCATTTTAACTCTCTTGTTTGTTTTACTATATTTTTTGTGTAGTTTTCTTAGTGGTTGCCTTGAGATTTCAAGTAGCATCTTAACTTAAAGCAATCTACTTTCAACTAATACTAATTTAATTTCAATTGTGTGCAAAACTGCTTCAGTATACCTACATTCCTTCTCACCTCCTTGCACTTTTATTGTCACACAAATTATACCCTTATAGATTATAAACTCATCAACGTGGTTTTATAATTATTGCTTTATACAGATTTCTTTTAAATCAGGAGAAAAAATGTTTAAAATATGTTTATAATGTCTTTTAGAATATCTATATGGTTACCTTTGCCATTTTTTTTTTTTTTCTTTGTGTAGATTCTAGTTACCGTCTGGTGTCTTTTTATGTTTGCCTGTGTACAGGTTCACTGATTCTTTCTTCTGCCTGCTCAAATCTGTTGATTCCCTGTAGTCAATTTTTTAACTACTGCATTTTTAAATGCCAATATTTCTACTTGGTTCTCTTTTCATAATGTCTATTTTATGTTACTATTTATTGATGTTATCTATTAGATTAGACATTGTCATCATACTTTCTTTTAATTCTTTAGGTATGGTTTCCTTTAGTTCTCTGAACATATTTCTAATAGCTTACTTAAAGTCTTGCTCTTGAATTTTTGCCAGGTACTGTTGAGTCAGCTCTGACTCGTAGCAACCCTATGTACAACAGAAAGAAACACTGCCCAGCCCTGTACCATCCTCACAATCATTGGTGTCTTGGAGCCCATCATTGCAGCCACCGTGTCAGTCCATCTCATTGAGGGTCTTGCTTTCTTTTGCTGATCCTCTGCTTTACCAAGCATGATCTCCAGAGATGTGTCCCTCCTGATAATATGCCCAAAGTATGTTAGACAAAGTCTCGCCATCCTTGCTTCTAAGGAGCATTCTGGCTGTACTTCTTACTCTACTAAGTTCAATATATAGACCCCTTGAGGGACATTTTTTTGTTGGCTGCCTTTTTCCCATGTATGTATGTACGTACCATACTTCCTGTTTCTTTGCACATCTTGTTATTTTTTGTTGAAAACTAGATATTTTAGGTAATACATTGTAGAAAATCTACTATCAGATTCCAACCCCTTCCCCAAGTTTATTGTTGTTGCAGGTTTTGTTGTTGTTGCTATGGTAGTTCTTCTTATTTCTGCTTGTATTTCCAGCAAATTTCTGGATGAATTTTGTAGATTCTTGATTCCCTGTAGTGTGTGGCCACGGAGTTGTCTGCTAGCTTTTTTAAAAATACTTATTTTTATTTTTAAACCTGGATTCCTAGCCTTCATGCTTGAGTCGTGTAATTTAGGGATCAACCAATGATTGATTAAAAGTTTTCTTTAAATGCCTTACCTTCATGTCTTCCATTGTTTACCAAAAGAATCTGTGTGGTAAGGCATACCTTCAAGGTTCAAGCAGTTTACAAGATAGCCTTAGCTTTTATTTTCTGCTTGTGAGTTGACCTTTCATAAGGTCTCTTGTTCTCCTTTCATAAGTCTTTCCTTAGCATTTGCACAGCTTTGTATATGCACAAGGCTTTTTGAATTCCCAAGAATATATGCAAGGTATTCAAAGTTCTCTTTGGACGTCTAGTCTCCCAGGTTTCCTTTTAAATTCCCAGCCAGGTACTTGTTTGCCTGTCAAATGAAATCACAACCTTAGGCAGCTGAGATGTTATCGTCAGTTTCCTGTTGTTTAGGTTATGCCTTGGGAGGTAGAGTTCACCCTCAACCTTTGATCTGAGCTATGAGTCAAGTGAGTGGAACCCTGATGGTGCAGTGGTTAAGCACTTAGCTGGTAACTGAAAGGTTGGTGGTGCAAACCCACCAGCTATTTTGCAAGAGAAAGATGTGGCACTCTGTTCCTGTAAAGATTTACAGTCTTGGAAACCCTGTGGGGATAGTTCTACCTTGCCCTGTTGGGTCACTACGAGTTGGAATTGACTCAAGGGCAATGGGTTTGTTTGTTTTTTGATTTATGAGTCAAACCAAATAGTCACCACTCTCTGAGAATAGAGATTACTCAGGCAGCTGCAATTTGGGACCAAATAGTGACCGTGCTGTAGGGATGGTGCTTTTCATGGAGTTCTAAGACTGTCAAGATCTTTTTGTTTTCTGCTGTCAACTTTTGACTCCCATGCCACTGATCTGGGGAGCAAGGGGTGATAAGAATAGTCAAATGTTAAAACATCCCAGATTGCACTATCTAATAGACAGTCGTTCCTCTTGGATGTTTGATTATTAGTTTGTTCTGTGGCTTTGGCTAATTACCAGAGTTCTGAAATGATTGATTTTAGTTGTTTTGCCTGTATTTTCATTGTTTAAGACAGAGACAAGTTTATCAAGATCTTTACTCAGTCATTCCTGATGATGATCTCTCCACTTGTGTTTATTATTTTTTTTAATTTTTATTGTGCGTTAAGTGAAAGTTTACAAATCAAGTCAGCCTCCCATACAAAAACGTATATACACCTTTCTATATAAAGAAAAAAATTTTTTTTTTTCTTTATAAACTCCTAGTTGCTCTCCCCCTAATGGGACAGCACAGTCCTTCCCTCCACTCTCTATTTTCAGGTCCATTCAGCCACCTTCTGATCCCCTCTATCCTCTCACCTTCCCTCCATCCACTTGTGCTTATTTTTAATGCTGTATCCCTAATAAGATTCTAATCTTAGTCTCAGACCACAGCTCACTTCTGAAGAAGTTTTGGGCAAACCAGTGGGGAGTGTCCAAGCAGAGCTATCTGTTGGAGGCATCCCCACATCTGGCAGCAATGGACCAGCAATATTACCATGTTCACTTACCAGCTGGGAGCACCCTAAGGGAACCACGACATTGGTGTCAATATCAACATAGTAGTGGATCCAGTGGTGACAGCTGTAGTTGTCAGTTTTGCTTACTGCGGCATGCTCTATTGAAAGAGATCGGAGTTGTGCATTCATGATCATCACATCTCTGTTCTGTTTTCATTGTATCACTTAGGCCATAAAATGGCTCCGCTTGTCCCAAACCTCATAAATCACTCACTTAAATAGCTCATCACTTTTACATGAGAAAGCTCTCAAATGACTATGCATGTAGTCATACAGATATACACATTGCTTGGGACAGAGTAGGATGATGAGAATTGGAATAGTAACATTTGGATAGATAAGAGAATCTGAAAACTTTGAACTTGAAATCCCCCTGATCTTCCCCAGTTAGTGGAAGCAGCTCCTCTTCCTTGCCTAAGTAGATTAGTTTTCCTTTGTAGTGGTTTTCCACTTCTCATCAAGGCCCATTCATCTATCGCCTCATGACCTCAAGATCCCTAACTAGAATAAGATCCTAGTATGTACCGGGAGAACAAATACAAAGTCTGACACAGGAGATAGCTAACATGTCTGAAGAACTGGAAAATTTTGCTAATTTATGTCAGTAGAAACCTGGGGTACATGTGTGGCAACAGATTCTTGATGAGCAAGGATGAAATTTGTCGTGAATTGAATCATGTCTCCCCAAAATATGTGTGAGCTTGGTTAGGCCTTGATTTCCAGTATTGTGTGGTTGTACTCCATTTTGTGACTGTAATTTTCCTATGTGTTGTAAATCCTAATCTCTGCCTGTGGTTAATGAGGCAAGATTAGATTATGTTAAAGATTAGATTATGTTAAAGATTAGATGTGATACCCTTACGAGGTCACATCCCTGATCCAATGCAAAGGGAGTTTCCCTGGGGTGTGACCTACACCACCTTTTATCTTACAAGAGATAAAAAGGAAGGGAAGCAAGCAGAGAGTTGGGGATCTCATACCACCAAGAAAGCAGTGCCAGGAGCAGAGTGCATCTTTGGATCTGGGCTTCCTGCATGGAGAAGCTCCTAGCCCAGGGGAAGATTGATGACAAGGACTTTCCTCCAGAGCTGATAGAGAAAGCCTTCCCCTGGAGCCGATGCCCTGAATTTGGGCTTCTAGCCTACTAGGCTGTGAGAGAATAAACTTCTGTTTTTAAAGCCATCCACTTGTGGTATTTCTGTTACAGCAGCACTAAATGACCAAGACAGAATTACCTAGTTGGCTGACTAAATCCAAAGACTTTGGAAGATGGGGATTCTGTGCTGGGTCTTTGACAAATTTCCACAGCAGAATCATAGCCCCTATGATTTCAATCAAAGTAGAGTCATCTTCAGCAAATAATCATTCTCCTTCGAGGAACATCTCTTGACTAACTACTAAACCCTGCCAAAGTCTATATGACCATAGCACACATGCAGACCATGTTGCCAAAGACAATGTTACCATATAGCTTTCCAATGTGAACTAGGTATTTCATACACCAGCCTATAAAATTGGGTGTGATGAGCAAAGTCTATTATCAACAGGAAGTGGTGCATATGAACTTAGGTTTGAACATTCCAACATGACACAAATAAGTTGCATGTGTAGATGGCTAAAACTTCCATAATATCTATTTTTGGAGTATTATTACCACTTTCTCAACCCATGCCTATGGCTTCATGAGATTTTTATTGCTATTAGTTGTCATTGAGTTGATTCTGATGTGTGCAAAGTAGAACTGTTCCATAGGGTTTTGAAGGCTGTAGCCTTTCAGAATTAGATTGCTATGCCTGTCTTCCCAGGAGTCTCTAGATGGGTTTGAACCACCAATCTTTTGGCTAGTAGTCAAGTGCTTAACCGTCTGTGCCACCCAGTACCCCATGGCTTCATAAGAGTTCCTTATAATTAATTTATGAAAGAGGAAAATCTTGGTCCATACTTATAGATGGTCCATTACTGTATCCCAGCAGCAGTCTAAAGTGAACTGCTATAGCATTATAGCCCTTTTCAGAGGTGACCTGAAAGAAAATGGAGAAAGAAAGTTCTTTCAGTGAGCAGAACTTCAGAGGCTTTTTCAGAGACATTGTCAGAGGTATGAATCTCCATACAGTTTTTGGCCAGCTTGTTAGGTACCATGAAAATCAAGATTGGCGACAAAGATGTCTAGGAAAAAAGTATGTGGATGAACCTCTCAAACTGGTCAGCAAGTTAGCAAATATTGTGTCCCATGTAAAGGAATGCTAATCAAAGAGCCCTTGCTGCAGAGGTGGCTCTCAATGGAATGGACATATAGACAAGGTGACCCTATCTTATGGATGCCAGTAAGCCTATTTTCCCACCTCGTGCTTGCTCAATGGACTTATGAACAGAGTGACCATGATGGCAGCAATGAAAGTAATACATTGGCTTAGGAACAAGGACTGCATTCCTTGATTAATTTTTATCTGGTTCAGTATTTTCTTCTCCCTCCCACTCTAATCAAATTTTTGTGTCTTCTCTGCCCATGAAGAGATCTATCCAACATTTTGGACTCTTGTCTGTTCTACCAGCAATCAATAGATGGTATTGTTTCTCTCACAACCAAAATGATTGAGTCTGGGAATCAAGAAGTTGAAGTGGGCATATTTTCTTCTTTGCTTGCGACATATCCATTTCTATTATTAATAAAAATGTATTTCCCTCTCTCTTTCTTTTATATGGACAGCGTTGTTACAATTAACTTTATAATTTAGTCTTTAGGTTACAGAATATCCAGGACAGATTGTGATTGAACTAGAAGAAGGATTAGTTTCATTCAGAGACTGATAGAATAACCATGGGACTTTTTCTTGCACTATTTGGGGGTGCAGTATGAGGGATTGCTTTAATATGATGTTTCTCACCATGGTCTTGTAACTCCCACCAAATGATTGGGTGACTACGCAAATAAGATGCTTGCGGCATACCAAGAGGATTGGATAGCTTGTTAATAATGCAGGTAAGGTGCATGACACCCTTGTGGGGGGGGGAGACCATGGAGGTAAGGTGTATGGAAACTTCACAAGGGGATCAATCAGTTTTGCCATCTCATCAGGTTTAAAAGACATCCAATCCCAGAGCTGAAGATGAGAGCTGGGAGTGGAGCATGTCCTTTGGAGCTGGGAACCCTGTGCTGGGAGCCTTCTAGACCCGAGAGAGAGAGAGAGAGAGAGAGCTGTAGCACTGGAGACAGTGAGAGACAGTTAGGATCAGTGGCAGAGAAAAGGCAGCAGCAGAACCAGGAAACCAGTGCAAGACGGCATGTGGGCTTCCCAGCCCATGGAACAAGGCAATTACAGTGGGTTGTGCTGACCCATGGAGCGAGAGAGTTGAGTGCCTTTAGGCAGGAGGCTTCTTGGTAGAGTGGGGTGCCTCTGGGCACTTGCTGGTGTAGCTAGGCTTGCCGACCCACCAAGTGAGACAGGTGACCTCCTTCAGGCCAACACTGGTGGAGTAGAATGCCTCCAGGCACTTATTGGAGGAGCTAAAGAGCTCTGTAACACTTGCCTGAGCAGGGCAGATGGATGGCCAGGGGTTACAGAGGCTAAGGGCCAGAGAGAGGCCTGCCTGCAAGGATGGCTGAGAAGAGGCTATCCTGATCAAAGAACTGTATCCTGATAAACCCATAATCACGAGTATTGTCTGTGAGTTCAGTGTGGACATTACAAAGAATTATCAAACCCAGCAGAGAAGTAGAGAGTGCCATGGAAGGGATGGTTGGTGTCACAATAGGTAGAAAGGTTGGATGATGGAGGGATGTCTGACCTCCATCTCATAGGAATCAGCCTTGGGCTGTTGATCTTGATTCTCCTTCCCCCTTTGTGAAGTTAGGGGTCAGATTCTGCCCCAAGTCATTTTTAACAGGGTGAAAGTATGAAAGAATCTTCTTTGATCTGAGATAATTGAAACCTGTTAGAATATAATGATGTTGTTAGAATTGTTGTTTGGAAGTTTAAGTATGGGTAAAAGAATGTTGATTGTAGTTCCAGCAGAAACAGCAGGAGTGTGGATTCCTGGAAGCTGGGTAACACCATTTTCTTGTTTCCCTCCTTTTACTTCTTCAGCTCAAGGGGCGATAGAAGGTTCCTGGTGTTACTGAATCCCAGGTAACAGAACCTTCCCACTATTTCTTCTTCAACTCTTTAAGACTTTTGTAAGCAATTCCCTGTATTAATTCTCCTGTTTTAAATACCTAAACTGGTTTTGTATTTTTCTGACTGGTCTCTGACTGATAAGTTAATCTTTAATGTTATTTGGAGTGGTAAAGTAAGTTGAACACTGTGACTAAAAACAAATACTTGGTAATTTTGGAATGTCCTTTTTCAAGTGACATGTGCTGTAGTTACACCATTCATGCACCTGAAATTTTGAAACACAAACCAAGGGTTTTGTTTCATTCCTTTTCCAAACCTTCGAAGTCAGTGCCATCATAATTTACCACCTGGTTTTTCTTCTTGTTGCTGTCATCTATTGATCTCTGCATTCCTTGATTAATTCGTATCTGGTTCCCTGTCTTCCCCTCCCTCCCACTCTAGTCACAGCTTTGATGTCTTCAGTGCCCATAAAGAGATCTGTCCAACATGTTGGCCTCTCATTTGTTCACCTCCTCACTTAAAGTGATTGGTTTTTTTCGTCTCACTTTAGCCACCAATTCCCATTATTCACACTTGACTTTCATTCGCAAATATACCTCAGTATCAAGTACCCTACTTTCTGACCACATCTTCTACTCTCCACCTTGTATAATCTAGTCTTAACATTCTATCACGTATTGGATTTTATTTTACTACCAGTTCATTGACCCTTCTATCTACCACTTCTCTCTGCTCAGCACGTCTGCCGTGCCCTCATTTCTCTTTGACCAAACTTATATTTCATGATCTACCATTAAAGAAACTGCTTTCAAAAGCCCATAGCTACCTGTTGCCCTTTCTCCCTTTACTTGCCTGGCGGAAGCTCAACTCTGGTTAAGCCTGCTTAAAGTGAGTTTTTGAATACATACCTAGGTCCTAGGCAAGCGACTGTTGAATGAATGAATCATTGATGAAGAGAAAAGAGCACAACGTGTTCAGAACAACTGAGCCTTGGAAGATGCCAATGGAAGGAAACAAGAAAACAAAGAGAATTTATTATAGCCATTTCTTAAATATCTTGCTTTTTAGGTGTTCCCTTCATAGTCTCTTTTCTCTATCTTCTCTACACACTGTTTCTTGGTGATCTTATTTATTTCTATGAATTTAATTGCTACTTATAGATTTAGAAGTTATATTTTCAGCCTTGACTTCTCTCTGGACCACGATGCTTTGCCACAAACTCAGCATGTCCAAAACAGAACTTATAAATATCTTCCACTCCAAAGAGAATGACACATTTAGTTTCTAGTTATGATGTATTAAGTTCTTTATGTATATTAACCCTGGTGATAGCTATATGAAAACAGGCATTATCCTCATTTTCAGGAGTAAATAGAAGAATACAGCAGAGACTCAACCTCACTTGTCAAAATGCAAAATCTGGCACTTCCCCTATATGTGCTGCAACAGAAAAAATCACAAATGTATAGCCAACATCAGAAGTACAGTCTGACACTCTTAGGAGACAAAGGGTTTCAGCAGTTACTGAAGAGGCAGAAATGAGTTTCTGTTAAGGTTGATACAAAAATTTGGGAACAGATAAGAGTGATGGTTGAACAACATATGAATGTAATTAATGTCACTAAACCGTATGTGTGAAAAGTGTTCAGATGATGAACATTTTGTTGAATATATATTTATCACAGTGGAAAAAAAAAGATTCATTTGGGGAGGTTTCATGGAGGATGTAACTACTGAACAAGAGAGTTACATGAATTTAAACATGAATACAGCAACTGAAGGAATCCCTGGTGGTACAGTGGTTAAAGCATTCGGCTGCTAACTGAAAGCTCAGTGTTTTGAAACCTCCAGTGGCTCCGTGGGAGAAAGATGTGGCACATCAAGATTTATAGCCTGGAAACCCTATTGGGCAATTCTACACTGTCATATAAAATCACTATGAGTCGGAATTGACTGGACAGCAGTGGGTTTTTTTTTGTTAGTTTTGTTTTTTAATAGCAACTGAGAGTAGGTAGCAAATCGTTGTATGAGAGGGGATCAGCAAATCCCAATAGGACAAAAATAAGGAGTCTGATTTGACTGTCTTTTCTTGGCTAAGGATTAAACATTGACTGAAGGCAGAAAGTTGGCTTCAAAAAGTATGGCTGTAAGATACACAAGTAATGAAATACTTTGAAATGTGTTTAGAAAATAGGTTGCATTCAAAATTAGTGAAAAGCTAGATTTTTTTTAAACCGGTGGAGACATATTCTCAAAATAATGCTTAAAATTTCAATTTTGGCAATAGAGATCACATGCATTGTGTAATGGTAAGTTGTAGATTCAGTGGTCCAAAGGTTCTAACTTTTTACAATAGTGTTAAATTTCTGATAAATAATGGAAACTACCAGTACTTCTCAGTAGATCACTAATATCTTCTGAATCTGCTCTGCCTTGTCAAATTTTTAAATCTTGAAATGTACTAATGTACTCTACTGGTATGTTCTATAAGGTAAAGGAGCTCTGTCCACACACAGAGGAAATTAATCAAATCAGAGTTATAAATATAATTAAAGAAATCACAAGGTAGAAAGATTTGGGCTATGTTTCATTGGTTCAGGCAAGAAGAGATGACCTTCTTTGGCTAATGAAAACCTGGAGACAGTAGATATGAAAAATTAAAAGAAATAAAATCATGGTTGTAAATACAAGGACAGATGATAGTTTATTTTCTGAATGACAGCTACCTCTTTGGGTTGGTTTTCCTGGTGTGTTCTCATTGCTCTACCTCCATCACATCAGAAGTGATTGCTGAGCACCTCTGAAGAGTGAGTTACATTGTGTTATGTCTTAGCTTCTCTGGAGATTCAGCAATGAATAAGACAGACTAGGTTTTTTGCTCCCGTGGAACTTGCACTCTACTGAATGTAAACAGATGAAAAACATAAGTCAGGCCCCTAGGTGGCGCTCTCAACTACTAACATACAAGCAAACCCTGGTGGCATAGTGGTTAAGTGCTAAGCTGCTAACCAAGAGGTCAGCCATTCAAATCCACCAGGTGCTCCTTGGAAACCCAATGGGGCAGTTCTGCTCTGTCCTATAGGGACACGATGAGTCAGAATTGACTCAATGGCAATGAGTTTGGGTTTTTTTTTGTTTTGTTTTGTTTTTTTACTAACATATAGGTTGACAGTTCTAACCCACCCAGAAGTGCCATGGACGAAAGGCATGACTATCTGCTTCCATAAAGATTACATAAACCCAAAACCTTTGGGTAATCTTTACGGAAGCAGACTGCCACATCTTTCTCCCAGGGAGTGGCTGGTGGGTTTGAACTGCCAGTCTTTTTGTTAGTAACCCAGTGGTTTAACCACTGTGCAACTAGGCCAAGAAAATCCTATGGAGCAGTTCTTCTCTGTAACACATGGGGTCGCCATGAATCTAAACTCAATGACAACTGGTTTGCTTTTTGTTTTTAATTTGGGTTCTTATGTAATGTGATGTAAGTTGTACTAGGAAGACTCTTAGGAATAGCTAATACTTAAAAAAAAAAAAAAAAAAAAAAACAGACCCATTGCTGTCGAGTCAATTCCTGCTCATAGCAACCCTGTAGGACAGAGTAGAACTGCCTTATAGAGTTTCCAAGGAGCACCTGGTGGATTTGAACTGCTTACCTTTGGTTAGCAGCTGTAGCACTTAACCACTATGCCACCATGGTTTCCAATACTTAAGTCACATATAAACAACACCAACAAAAAAACCCATTGCTGGTGAGTAGATTTCGACTCATAGTAACCCTATAGAACAGAGTAGAACTGCCCCATAGAGTTTCCAAGGAGCAGCTGGTGAGTTCGAATTACTGACCTTTTGGTTAGCAGCCGAACTCTTCACCACTGTGCCTCCAAGTCTCCTAGTCACATACACTGGTGTGAATTTACTTCTCTGATTATTTTCAAAGACACAACTTGCTGAACAAAAGTTTTCATGGTGGAAAACGGGCAAGAGGGTATAATGGCACTAAGAATCTTAGCTCTGACAGAGACAATACCAGGTGGAAAACAGATGGCAGAAGGAGAAGTTAGAAGGTCCTTAGGATGATCTATGACTGCTGCAGTTTCCCCTGCACTGGCCTTTTCTACAGTATTGTTTCATTTTCCTGCTGCAGGTATTGCCTGGGTCATCATGACATTAACTTGTGAACAGACTTTTTTGAGAGTTGACAGGTCTGACCTGTTGCTTCAGTGTTATATGAGTAACACTTATTAATACCTACTTTGGCTATAAAAATGATACCTGGCCTGCTCTAACCCACCTCTCCTTCCAAGAGACTTCCACAGAAACCTGTGAATGGATTAAGTCTAAGAAGTTGTCTTGCCTCAGTAAACCTGAACACAGTTTAAGTATCATAAAAGGAACACTAAAATCTGATGTAATAGAAATGTCAAAGAAATGTTTTCTTCTCAAATTTACTCCCTAATGTTTGATTTAGGCCTGAATAGATTGTTGAGACCCATTTTTTGTTACCACAATTCAGGTCAAGATGTATAAATGTAAGTGAATCAAAAAGTCAGTATGATCTGAGGTAGCTAATCAATTGCTGTGTGCACTATGGAGATCAAAAGCTTATTATGCCAAGAGCACATTTACTAGTTGAAGAGAAAGGAGTGATGTTTCAGCTTTCTTCACTCATCTACTTGAAGAACATAGACTAGTTGACAATGTTAAGATTTTGACATTTAACTTCAAGCCTGAGAAAACAAATAAAATGTGTTGTTTTATAGTTTCCGTATTGGGGTAAAACCAAACCAAAAACCAAACCTTCTGCTGTTGAGTCAATTCTGACTCATAGCTACCCTATAGGACAGGGTAGAACTGCCCCGTAGAGTTTCCAAGGAACCTGGTGGATTCGAATTGTCAGTCTTTTTGGTTAATTTCCACTTAACCACTATGCCACTAGGGTTTCCATATTGGCGTGAGGTCAGGTTAAATATTTCTCAAGTCATGTCTAACTAATAGAAGTATACTTCTAGGTTATAGAATTATAGAGATCTTTTTTATAATTCACGATTATTAAAAATAATAATCATTTTAAAAATTTTATAGCATTTATTAGAAATTTTAGGAGCTAGATACCTTCGCGTGCTCAAAAAACAAGGACAAATATTCTAGCATTTCATATGTAAAATATTTTTATCTAAATAAGATTATATCATGCATATTGTTTTAAATAGTTATTAAATCATTCATAATTCTAAACTATATATACATATATATTTTTTTTCTTTTAAGGCATAAAGAACTCTAAGACAAACAGACCATCCAACTTAAGAAATTAAGCATCGTAAATATCTTTTAGCTCTTCCGTGTGTCCCCCACCCCAAACTGTGCCCTTTCACTAATTTCAAAGAGTAATCATCCTTTTTTAATTTTGTATTAATTATACACCTGAATTTTGTTATAATTTTAATACATATGTTTGTATACTTGTTGTTAGATATCATCTAGTTAATTCTGACTTATGGGAAACCTACATGTGCAAAGTAGAGCTGTGTCATAGGGTTTTCAAGGCTATGACATTTTGGAAGCAGATTTCCAGGCATGTCTCCTGGGTTGGTTTGAACTGCTCATCTTTTGGCTAGTAGTCAAGCACTTAACTGTTTGCACCACCCAGGGAAGCCTGTATACCTATTACTACTTATTTATTTATTTTCTTTAAATAATTGGTATCATACCCATACACCTATAGTCAATTGATTTGGTTCTAAGACGATTCAATGGAGAAGGAAGAATTTCTTCAATAAATGGTACTGGGAAAATTGGACTTCTACATACAGAAGAATGAATCAGAATCCACGTCTCATACCATACACAAAAATCCAGTTCAAAATGGATTAAGAGCCTACACGAAAACTACCCATATCCATTGCCATCGAGTCGGTTCCAGCTCACAGCGACCGTATAGGGCAGAGTAGAACTATGTTGTAGGATTTTCAAGGATCTGGTTGATTCAAACTGCTAATCTTTTGGTTAGCAGCCAAATTATTAACCACTGCACCACCAGAGCCCTGGATGAAAACTAAAAATCATAAAATTCTTAGAAGAAAATATAGGGATGTGGAGAGATCTCATAAAAATTAAAGACCTTTGTTCATCAAAGGACTTTATCAAAAAAGTGAAAAGAAAACCTACAGATTGGGAGAAAATTTTTAGGAACCATATATCCAATACGGGTCTAATATCCAAAATGTATGTAAAACTTGTACAACTTAACAACAAAAAGCAAATAACCCAATCAAAAAATGGACAAAGGACTTGAATAGACATTTCATGAAAGAGGATATTTAAATGGCCAATAAACACAAGAAAAGATGCTCAATGTCTTTAGCCATCAGAAAGATGCAAATCAAAACCACAATAAAATACCGTCTAACTCCCAATAATAATAAAAAAAAAAAACTCCCAATAGGATGGCTAAAATTAAAAACAAAACAGAAAATAACAAATGTTGGTGAGTAAGTGGGGAGATTGGAACCCTTATCCATTGCTGGTGGGAATGCAAAATGGTGCAACCATTGTGGAAAACAGTGTGGTGGTTCCTCAAAAGATTAAAAATAGAATTTCCATATGATCCAGAAATTCCACTCCTAGGTATATACCCAAGAGACCTGAAAGCAGCATCACAAATAGAATGGGTACACCAATGTTCACTGCAGCGCTATTCACAATAGCCAAAAAGTGGAAACAACCTAAATGTTCACCACTGTATGTATGCATAAACAAAATGTGATATATACATACAGCAGAATACTACTCACCCACAGGGAGAAAAGAAGTCCTAATACATGCTACAACATAGACGAACTTTGGCAATATTATGCTGAGTGAAATAAGTCAATCACAAAAGAACAAATATTGTGTGATCTCACTTATATGAAATGACAAGAAAAGGCAAATATATAGAGACCAAAGTTTATTAGTGATTATGAGGGCAGGAAGAAAGCGGAGAGGGGGAGCCATTTTTTGAGAATCAGTGAGTTTCTGTTCATGGCAATGGGAAATATGGCATCAATTAAAGGTAATAGCAGTACAACATGATTAATGTAATTGATATCACTAAGCTGAACACCTTGAAAAAGTTCAGTTGGCAAATGTTGTTATATGTAGTTTTACAACAACAACAGAAAGGAACAGCTGCTAATGCTGCTTATGTACAACCAAATATCTAATGGGATGTTTTTTCCTGGTTTAGAGGTTTAAGGTCATGGTTTTATGGGACAATCTAGTCAATTGGCCTAATATTGGTTTTAGTGTTTCTGTTCTACCTCCTAGTTCATTGTGTAGTGCCTGGGGACTTAAAAGCTTGTGAGTGGACATCCAAGGTACAATAATTGGTCTTTATTTGCCTGCAGCAGTAGAGAAAGAAGGAGACTCAGGAATCAGAGGAGGAACTAGAATGCATGTCTAACTACTTCCATGAACAACTATAATCTTTGCCTTGAGTCCAGAAGAACTGGATGATGCCTGGCTACCATTGCTGAATGTTTTGATCAGAGATTCTATAGAAGAATCCTGAGCAAAGTAGGGGTGGGGTGGGATGTGGATCAGAATTTCAAATTCTCATGGAATCCAGACTTTCTGGAACTATTGTGATTGGATGACTCATCGAAACTGTTGATCTGAATTAATAAGTAAACTTTAAAACAAAACAATCCCCTGAAGTCATCTTTAAATCAAACAATAGTTCAGCTTAATTAGTAAAGAATGTTGTGGTCATTAAGGTTGTGTGTGAACTTGGCTGGGCCATAATTCTCAGTGGTTTGGCAGTTATAATGTAGTTTGGCAGTCATGTAACGATGTAATCACTTCCATGATGATATCTGATATAATATGATCATCTTCATGATGGGATCTGCTGCTGTGAGTGGGCAATCAGTTGAAATGGAGTTTCCTTGGGGGTGTGGTGTGGATCCAATATAGATGGTGATTTCCCCAGTTCCTTAATAATAATAATAATAAAACTGGCAGAATCACCACATTAGATCCCTGACAAGTGGAGTAAGGGCTATTATTGCAGGAAAAGCCAAGTGGAAGCCATTAGAACTGCCCATATCTAGGAAAATAATAACCCAAAAGCAATACATGTTCTGAACGACAACCAAAAGTAATTTACCTTCATCTGGCAAAGCCAGCAGTATACCTTCAGTGTCCTACCACAAAGCTATATCAACTCTCCAGCCCTATGTCATGATTTAGTCTGCAGGAACCTTGATTGCCTTTCCCTTCCACAAGACATCACACTGGTCCATTACATTGATGACATTATGCTGATTGGACACAGTAAGGAAGAAGTGTCAATGACTTGTAAAACATTTGCATGCTAGAGGGTGGGAAATTAATCCAACAAAAATTCAAGTGCCTCCCACATCAGTGAAATTCCTAAGAGTCCAGTGGTGTGGGGCATGTTGAGATATTCCTTTTAAGGTGAAGGATAGGTTAATGCATCTGACCCTCCCACAACTAAAAAGGAGACAAAACATCTAGTGGACCTCTTTGGATTTTGGAGGCAACATATCCCTCATTTGGATGTGCTACTCCAAACTATTTATAAAGTGACTTGAAAAGCTGCTACTTTTCAGTGGGGCCTAGGACAAGAAAAGGCTCTGCAACAGGTTCAGGCTGCCATGCAAGCAGCTCTGCCACTTGGGCCATATGATCCAGCTGATCCAGTGCTGCTTGAAGTGTCAGTGGCGGATAGATATGCTGTTTGGAGTCTTTGGTGGGCCCCTCTTGGTGAATCACAGCACAGACCCTCAGGATTTTGGAGCAAAGTCCTGCCATCCTCTGCAGATAACTACTCTCCTTTTGAGAAAAAGCTTTGGCTCATTGCAGGGCCTTAGTAGAGACATTGTTTAACCAAGGCCCACCAAGTAACCATGTAGCCTGAGCTCCAGTACTCTATCATTAAATGGATGTGATATATGCGAGATTGAGTCAAAGCAGGACCTGAAGGCACTAGTAAGTTGCATGAGAAAGTGGCCCAAATGCCCATCGTCTCCACTCCTGTCACATTACCGCCCATCTCCCAGTCTACACTTATGGCCTTATGGGGAGTTCCATATGGTCAGTTGACTGAAGAAGAGAAAACATAAACGATTTACACACGGTTCTGTGTAATATGCAGACACACTCAAAGGTGGACAGTGGCAGCACTACAGCCCCTTTCTGGGACCACCCTGAAGGACAGTGGTGAAGGGAAATCCTCCCAATGGGCAGAATTTTGAGAAGTGCCCTTGGGTGTTCACTTTGCTTGGAAAGAAAAATGGCCAGATGTGCAACCGTATGCTGATTCATGGGCTGTAGCCAATGTTTTGGCTGGATGGTCAGGGACTTGGAAGGAACATGATTGGAAAATTGCAGGCAAGGAGGTATGGGGAAGAGGCATGTGGCTAGAGCTCTCTGAATGGGACAAAGAAGTGGAAATTTGTGTCTCATGTGAATGCTAACCAAAGATGGTGTTGGCAGAGGAGGATTTTAACGATCAAGTGGATAGGATGATAAGTTCTATGGAAACCAGTCATCCTCTTTACCTAGCCACTCCCATCATTGCCCAATGGGGTCATAAACAAAGTGGGCATGGTGGCAGGGATGGAGGTTATGCATTGACTCAGCAACATGGACTTCTACTCACCATGGATGACTTGGCTGCAGCCACCACTGAGTCCCCAATCTGCCAGCAGCAGAGACCAACAGAGTCCTCAATATGGTACCATTCCTCGAGGTAATCAGCCTGTAACCTGGTTGCAAGTTAATTACATTGGACCACTTCCATCATGGAAAGGGTAGTGTTTTGTTATTACTGGAAAAGACACTTACTCTGGATTTGGATTTGCCTTCCCTGCGTGCCGTGCTTCTTCCAAAGCTACCATCCATGGACTTACAGAATGCCTTTTTCACTGACATAGTATCCCACACAGCATCATCTCAGATCCAAAGACTCACTTCACAGCAAATGAAGTGTGGCAGTGGGCCCATGCTTATGGAATTTATTGGTCTTAACATGTTTCCCATCATCTTGAAGCAGCTAGTTTCATAGAACCATACAATGACCTTCTAAAGACACAATTGTAATGGATGGCCGGGTGGCAATACCTTGCAGGGTTGAGGCAGTGTTCTCCAGGAGGCTGTATATGCTCTAAACCAGCATCCAATATATGGTTCACGTTCTCCTATAGCCAGGATTCATGGATCCAGGAATCAAAGGATGAAAATGAGAGGAGCACCACTCACTATTACTCCTACTGACCCACTCACAAAGTTTTTGCCTCCTGTCTCTGCGACCCTATGCTCTGCAGGTCTAGAGGTCTTAGTTCCAAAGGGAGGAATCCTCCCACCTGAAGACACATCACTGATTCCATTTAGCTGAAGTTAAGAATGCCACCAGGCCACTTTGGGCTCCTTATGCTTCTGGATCAGTAGGCAGAGAAGGGAGTTACCAAATTGGCCGTTGTGATTGATCCTGATCACCAAGAGGAAATCAGACTGATACTACATAATGGAGGCAAAGAAGAGTATGTCTGCAATTCAGGAGAACCCTTAGGGCGTCTCTTAGTACTACCATGCCCTGTGATTAAAGTCACTGGAAAACTACAGCAACCCAATTCCAACATGGCTACTAATGGCCCAGACCCTTTAGGAATGAAAGTTTGGGTCACCCCAACAGGCAAAGAACCAGAACCAGCTGAGATGCTTGCTGAGGGCAAAGGGAATATGGAATGGGTGGCAGAAGAAGGCAATTCTAAATACCAGTTACAACCACATGACCAATTGCAGAAATGAGGGCTGTAATTGTATTTTTTCCTTGTATGTGAGCATCAAATATTTTTGTTTTCTTCACTTATAAAATATAAGATGTAAACAGGGCTAGTGCATTTTTCTGTTGTACATGCGTTAGGTGTAAGTATAACTTTATAATTGTCTCTATTCAGAGATTATGTATGATTTAAGGAGATATGTACAGGTGCCAAGTTGACAAGTGGTGGACTGTGATTGTTAAGGTTGTGTGTCAACTTGGCTGGGCTGTGATTCTCAGTGGTTTCACAGTTATATAATGATGTAATCACCTCCACAATGAGATCTGATATAATGTGATCAACTCCATGATGGAAACTGATGTGAGCAGACAATCAGTAGAAACGGAGTTTTCTTGGGGGTTTGGGCTGCATCCAATACAGGTGGACTTTCTGGCAAGGCTCTTGGGCTTTTGCTCACTCTGGATCCTGCAGCTAGCTCCTGTTCATCAGACTTCCAATTCTTGGGACTTTGCTAGCAGTTACCTGACATCTTGCTTGCCGACCTTGGGATTCGTCAGTCTCCACAACCTGTGAGCCAGAACCCTGCTGTCTGACCTGCTGGTCTTGAGTTTGCCAGCCCCTGCAGCTATGTGAGTCAGGAGAAGCCTCCAGCTTGACCCACGCACTTTGGGTTTTCCAACCTTACAGCACATGAGCCATTTCCTTGATATAAAGGTCTCTCTCTATATATTTGGAAAACTTGCTGCTATAGTGGTTAAGTGCTATCAGTGCTAACTAAAAGATTAGTAGTTTGAATCCACCAGGCGCTTCTTGGAATCTCTGTGGGGTAGTTCTACTCTGTCCTATAGAGTTGCTATTTAGTCAATGGCAATGGGTTTGGTTTTTTTTTTTTTTTTTATCCATATATTTATATGCTTTACTGGTTTGTTTCTCTAGAGAGCCCAGCCTAAGGAAAAGGTTTACCTTGACCATTGTGCTCTTTGAAAGAACTATGTATATGTGATCTAATTGACAACAGTAAATGGGCAGGTTAGGTAAGCATCTTGGGGGGAAGCGAGTTTATGTAAATGATGGAATAATTTGGAAAAGAATAGAGAGAATGGTAGTACAACTTGAAGAATGTAATCAATGTCACTGAATTGTACATATAAAAATTGTTGCATTGTCTATTCTACCAAAAGCGATCTATAGATACAATGCAATTCCGATCCAAATTCCACCGACATTTTTTAATGAGATGGAGAAACAAATCACCAACTTTGTATGGAAGGGAAAGAGGCCTCCGATAAGTAAAGCATTACTGAAAAAGAATAAAGTGGGAGGCCTCATTCTACCTGATTTTAGAACCTATTATACCACCACAGTAGTTAAAACTGCCTGGTACTGGTACAACAATAGATACATAGACCGATGGAACAGAATTGAGAATCCAGACATAAATCCATCCACATACGAGCAGCTGATATTTGACAAAGACCCAAAGTCAGTTAAATGGGGGAAAGACAGTCTTTTTAACAAATGGTGCTGGCATAACTGGATATCCATCTGCAAAAAAATAAAACAAGACCCATACCTCACACCATGTCCAAAAATTAACTTAAAATGGATCAAAGACCTAAATATAAAATCTAAAACGATAAAGATCATGGAAGAAAAAATAGGGACAATGTTAGGAGCCCTAACACATGGCATAAATAGTATACAAAACATTATTAACAATGCAGAAGAGAAACCAGATAACTGGGAGCTCCTAAAAATCAAACACATATGCTCATCCAAAGACTTCACCAGAACAGTAAAAAGAATCCAAAAAGAAAATTACCAAGACATATTATCATCAACCTTGCCAAAGCCAAAGATAAAGAGAAAATTTTAAAAGCAGCCAGGGAGAAAAGAAAGGTCTCCTACAAAGGAAAATCAATAAGAATAAGTTCAGACTACTCAGCAGAAACCATGCAGGCAAGAAGGCAATGGGATGACATATACAGAGCACTGAAGGAGAAAAACTGCCAGCCAAGGATCATATATCCAGCAAAACTCTCTCTGAAATATGAAGGTGAAATTAAGACATTTACAGATAAACGCAAGCTTAGAGAATTTGCAAAAACCAAACCAAAGCTACAAGAAATACTAAAGGAAATTGTTTGGTCAGAAAACCAATAATATCAGATACCAGAACAACACAAGGTCACAGAACAGAGCATCCTGATATCAACTCAAATAGGGAAATCACAAAAACAAATTAAGATTAATTAAAAAAAAAAAAAAACTCTCAAAACAGGGAATCATTGAAGTCAATATGTAAAAGATCACAATAATCAAAAAGAGGGACTAAATACAGGTGGTATAGAACTGCCATATGGAGAGGGATACAAGGCGATATAGGACAATACAAGTTAGGTTTTTACTTAGAAAAATAGGGGTAAATATTAAGGTAACCACAAAGAGGTATAACAACTCCATAACTCAAAATAAAAACCAAGAAAAACGTAACGACTCAGCAAACATAAAGTCAAATACTATGAAAATGAGGAACACACAATTTACAAAGAAAAACGTCTCAGCACAAAAAAGTAAGTGGAAAAATGAAATTGTCAACAACACACATAAAAAGGCATCAAAATGACAACACTAAACACATACTTGTCTATAATTACGCTGAATGTAAATGGACTAAATGCACCAATAAAGAGACAGAGAGTCACAGACTGGATAAAGAAACACGATCCGTCTATATGCAGCCTACAAGAGATACACCTTAGACTTAGAGACACAAACAAACTAAAACTCAGAGGATGGAAAAAAATATATCAAGCAAACAATAAGCAAAAAAGAAGAGGACTAGCAATATTAATTTCTGACAAAATAGACTTTAAACTTAAATCCACCACAAAGGATAAAGAAGGACACTACATAATGATAAAAGGGACAATTGACCAGGAAGATATAACCATGTTAAACATTTATGCACCCAAATGACAGGGCTGCAAGATACATAAAACAAATTTTAACAGAACTGAAAAGTGAGATAGACACCTCCACAATTACAGTAGGAGACTTCAACACACCACTTTCGGAGAAGGACAGGACATCCAGTAAGAAGCTCAATAGAGACACGGAAGACCTAATTACTACAATCAACCAACTTGACCTCATTGACTTATACAGAACTCTCCACCCAACTGCTGCAAAGTATACTTTTTTTTCTAGTGCACATGGAACATTCCCTAGAATAGACCACATATTAGGTCATAAAACAAACCTTTGCAGAATCGAAAACATCGAAATATTAAAAGCATCTTCTCAGACCACAAGGCCATAAAAGTGGAAATCAATAACAGAAAAATTAGGGAAAAGAAATCAAATACGTGGAAACTGAACAATACCCTGCTGAAAAAAGACTGGGTTATAGAAGACATTAAGGATGGAATAAAGAAATTCATAGAATGCAACAAGAATGAAAATACTTCCTATCAAAACCTCTGGGACACAGCAAAAGCAGTGTTCAGAGTCCAATTTATATCAATAAATGCACACATACAAAAAGAAGAAAGAGCCAAAATCAGAGAACTGTCCCTACAGCTTGAACAAATAGAAAGTGAGTAACAAAAGAATCCATCAGGCACCAGAAGAAAACAAATAATAAAAATTAGAGCTGAACTAAATGAATTAGAGAACAGAAAAACAATTGAAAGAATTAACAAAGCCAAAAGCTGGTTCTTTGAAAAAATTAACAAAATTGATAAACCATTGGCTACACTGACTAAAGACATACAGGAAAGGAAACAAATAACCCAAATAAGAAACAAGAAGGGCCACATCACAAAAGATGCAACTGAAATTAAAAGAATCATATCAGATTATTACAAAAAATTGTACTCTAACAAATTTGCAAACCTAGAAGAAATGGATGAATTCCTGGAAAAACACTACCTACCTAAACTAACACAATCAGAAGTACAACAACTAAATAGACCCATAACAAAAAAAGAGATTGAAACGGTAATCGAAAAACTCCCAACAAAAAAAAGCCCTGGCCCAGACGGCTTCACTGCAGAGTTCTACCAAACTTTCAGAGAAGAGTTAACACCACTACTACTAAAAGTATTTCAAAGCATAGAAAATGACGGAATACTGCCTAACTCATTCTATGAAGCCACCATATCCCTGATACCAAAACCAAGTAAAGACATTACAAAAAAAGAAAATTACAGACCTATATCCCTCATGAACATAGATGCAAAAATCCTCAACAAAATTCTAGCCAATAGAATTCAAGAACATATCAAAAAAAATAATCCACCACGACCAAGTGGGATTTATGCCAGGTATGCAAGGCTGGTTTAATATTAGAAAAACCATTAATGTAATCCACCACAGAAATAAAACAAAAGACAAAAACCACATGATCTTATCAATTGATGCAGAAAAGGCATTTGACAAAGTCCAACACCCATTTATGATAAAAACTCTCAGCAAAATAGGAATCGAAGGAAAATTCCTCAACATAATAAAGGGCATCTATACAAAAAGGGGATCTGTACAAAGCCAACAGCCAACATCACTCTAAATGGAGAGAGCCTGAAAGCATTTCCCTTGAGAACAGGAACCAAACAAGGATGCCCTTTATCACCGCTCTTATTCAACATTGTGCTAGAGGTCCTAGCCAGAGCAATTAGGCTAGACAAAGAAATAAAGGGCATCTGGATTGGCAAGGAGAAAGTAAAAGTCTTTCTATTTGCAGATGACATGATCTTATACACAGAAAACCCTAAGGAATCCTCCAGAAAACTACTGAAACTAATAGAAGGGTTTGGCAGAGTCTCAGGTTATAAGACAAACATACAAAAATCAGCTGGATTCCTCTACATCAATAAAAAGAACATAGAAGAGGAAATAACCAAATCAATACCATTCACAGTAGCCCCCAAGAAGATAAAATACTTAGGAATAAATCTTACCAAAGATGTAAAAGACCTATATAAAGGAAACTACAAAGTACTACTACAAGAAACTAAAAAGTACCTACTTAAGTGGAAAAACATACCTTGCTCAGGGATAGGAAGACTTAACATAGTAAAAATGTCTATTCTACCAAAAGCAATCTATACATACAATGCACTTCCGATCCAAATTCCAATGTCATTTTTTAATGTAATGGAGAAACAAATGACCAACTTCATATGGAAGGGAAATAAGCCTTGGATAAGCAAAGCATTACTGAAAAAGAAGAAGAAAGTGGGAGGCCTCACTCTACCTGATTTTAGAACCTATTATATAGCCGCAGCAGTCAAAACAGCCTTGTACTGGTACAACAACAGGTACATAGACCAATGGAACAGGATTGAGAACCCAGATATAAATCCATCCACAAATGAGCAGCTGATATTTGACAAAGGCCCAGTGTCAATTAATTGGGGAAAAGATAGTCTTTTTAACAAATGGTGCTGGCATAACTGGATATCCATTTGCAAAAAAATGAAACAGGACCCATACCTCACACCATGCACAAAAACTAACTCCAGGTGGATCAAAGACCTAAACATAAAGACTAAAACGATAAAGATCGTGGAAGAAAAAATAGGGACAACCTTAGGAGCCCTAATACAACGCATAAACAGAATACAAAACATTACCAAAAATGATGAAGAGAAACCAGATGACTGGGAGCTCCTAAAAATCAAACACCTATGCTCATCTAAAGACTTCACCAAAAGAGTAAAAAGACCACCTACAGACTGGGAAAGAATTTTCAGCTATGACATCTCCGACCAGCGCCTGATCTCTAAAATCTATATGATTCTGTTAAAACTCAACCACAAAAAGACAAACAACCCAATCAAAAAAGGACAAAGGATATGAACACGCACTTCACTAAAGAAGATATTCAAGCAGCTAACAGATACATGAGAGAATGCTCTCGATCATTAGCCATTAGAGAAATGCAAATTAAAACTATGATGAGCTTCCATCTCACTCCAACAAGGCTGGCATTAATCCAAAAAACACAAAATAATCAATGTTGGAGAGGCTGTGGAGAGATTGGAACTCTTACACACTGCTGGTGGGAATGTAGAATGGTACAACCACTTTGGAAATCTATCTGGCGTTTTCTTAAAAAGTTAGAAATAGAACTACCATACAACCCAGAAATCCCACTCCTCGGAATATACCCTAGAGAAATAAGAGCCTTCACACAAACAGATATATGCACACCCATGTTTATTGCAGCTCTGTTTACAATAGCAAAAAGCTGGAAGCAACCAAGGTGTCCATCAACGGATGAATGGGTAAATAAATTGTGGTATATTCACACAATGGAATACTACGCATCGATAAAGAACAGTGACGAATCTGTGAAACATTTCATAACATGGAGGAACCTGGAAGGCATTATGCTGAGCGAAATTAGTCAGAGGCAAAAGGCAAATATTGTATAAGACCACTATTATAAGATCTTGAGAAATAGTATAAACTGAGAAGAACACATACTTTTGTGGTTACGAGGTGGGGAGGGAGGGAGGGTGGGAGAGGGTTTTTTGCTGATTAATTAGTAGATAAGAACTGCTTTAGGTGAAGGGAAGGACAATACTCAATACACGGAAGCTCAGCTCAACTGGACTGGACCAAAAGCAAAGAAGTTTCCGGGATAAACTGAATGCTTCCAAGGTCAGCGGAGCAAGGGCGGGGGTTTGGGGACTATGGCTTAAGGGGACTTCTAAGTCAATTGGCAAAATAATTCTATTATGAAAACATTCTGCATCCCACTTTGAAATGTGGCATCTGGGGTCTCAAATGCTAACAAGCGGCCATCTAAGTTGCATCAATTGGTCTCAACCTACCTGGATCAAAGGAGAATGAAGAAGACCAAGGTCACACGATAACTATGAGTCCAAGAGACGGAAAGGGCCACATGAACCAGAGACTTACATCATCCTGAGACCAAAAGAATTGGATGTTGCCTGGCCACAACCGATGACTGCCCTGGCAGGGAGCACAACAGAGAACCCCTGAGGGAGCAGGAGATCAGTGGGATGCAGACCCCAAATTCTCATAAAAAGACCAGACTTAATGGTCCGACTGAGACTAGAGGAATCCTGGTGGTCATGGTCCTCAAACCTTCTGTTGGCCCAGGACAGGAACCATTCCCAAAGACAACTCATCAGACATGGAAGGGACTGGACAATGGGTAGGAGAGAGATGATGATGAAGAATGAGCTACTTGTATCAGGTGGACTCCTGAGACTGTGTTGGCATCTCCTGCCTGGAGGGAGATAGGAGGGTAGAGAGGGTTAGAAACTGTCAAAATTGTCACAAAAGGAGAGACTGGAAGGGCTGATTCATTAGGGGGAGAGTAAGTGGGAGTATGGAGTAAGGTGTATATAAGCTTATATGTGACAGACTGACTTGATTTGTAAATATTCACTTAAAGCTCAATAAAAATTTTTATAAAAAAAAAAAGAGTAAAAAGATTACCTACAGACTGGGAAAAAATTTTAGCTGTGACTTTCCTGATCAATGCCTGATCTCTAAAATCTACCTGATACTGCAAAAACTCAAACACTAAAAGGCAAATAACCCAATTAAAAAATGTCACTAAACAAGACATTCAGGTGGATAACAGATACATGAGGAAATGCTCACGATCATAAGCCATTAGAGAAATGCAGATCAAAACTACAATGAGATTTCATCTCACTCCAACAGGGCTGGCATTAATCCAAAAAACACAAAATAATAAATGTTGGAGAGGTTGTGGAGAGAATGGAAAACTTATACACTGCTAGTGGGAATGTAAAATGGTACAAGCAGTTTGGAAATCAATTTGGTGCTTCCTTAAAAAGCTAGAAATAGAATTACTATACGATCCAGCAATCCCACCCCTTGGAATACATCCTGGAGAAATAAGAGCCTTTACATGAACAGATATATGCACATCCATGTTCATTGCAGCACTGTTTACAATAGCAAAAAGATGGAAGCAACCAAGGTGCCCATCAATGGATGGATTGATAAATAAATTATGGTATATTCACACGATGGAGTATTATGCATCAACAAAGAACAATGATGAATCTGTGAAACATTTCATAACATGGAGGCATCTGGAAGGCATTACGCTGAGTGAAATTAGTCAGTTGCAAAAGGGCAAATATTGTATAAGACCACTACTATAAGAACTTGAGAAATAGTTTAAACAGAGAAGAGAATATTCTTTGATGGTTAGGAGACAGTGGAGGGAAGAAGGGAGGGAGGGAGAGGGTTTTCACTAATTAGATAGTAGATAAGAGCTATTTTAGGTAAAGGGACGACAACATACGATACAGGAGAGGTCAGCACAACTGGATTGAACCAAAAGCAAAGAAGTTTCCTGAATAAACTGAACACTTCGAAGGCCAGCGTAGCAGGGGCAGGAGTTTGGGGACCATGGTGTCAGGGGACATCTAAGTCAATTGGCGTAATAAAATCTGTTAAGAAAACATTCTGCATCCCACTTTGGAGAGTGGCGTCTGGGGTCTTAAACTCTAGCAAGCAGCCATCTAAGATGCATCAATTGGTCTCAACCCACCTGGAGGAAAGGAGAATGAAGAACACCAAAGACACATGGAAATTATGAGCCCAAGAGGCAGAAAGGACCACATAAACCACAGACTACATCATCCTGAGACCAGAAGAACTAGATGGTGCCCAGCTATAATGGAAGACTGCTCTGACAGAGAACACAACAGAGAACCCCTGAGGGAGTGGGAGAGCAGTGGGATGCAGAACCCAAATTCTTTTAAAAAGACCAGACTTAATGGTTTGACTGAGACTAGAAGGACCCCAGAGGTCATGGTCCCCAGACCTTCTGTTAGCCCAAGGCAGGAACCATTCCCAAAGCCAACTCTTCAGACAGGGATTTTTTATAGGATAGAAAATGATACTGGGGAAGAATGAGCTTCTTGGATCAAGTAGAAACGTGAGATTATGTTGGCATCTCCTGTCTGAAGGGGAGATGAGAGAGTGGGGGGCAGTCAGAAGCTGCCTGAATGGACATGAAAAGAGAGAGTGGAGGGAAGAGGTGTGCTGTCTCATTAGGCAGAGAACAATTAGAAGTATATAGCAAGGTGTTTATAATTTTTTGTATGACAGTCTGACTTGATTTGTAAACTTTCACTTAAAGCACAATAAAAAAAATTAAAAAAATTGTTGCATTGGAGTATGTTTCACTGTGTATATTTTCACAACACACACACAAAAAATTAAATTAAAAAAACAAAAATAATTTGTGTCATACTCTATGTATCTGTCTGCTACTTGCTTTTTTCACTTAACGTTATAGTTTGGGTTAATCCATGATGACAAATCTTTCTTTTATTTTATTTACGTATAGTAGTGTCAGCTAATTTTTCTGTAAAGGTCCAAATAGTGAAATTTTAGGCTTTGCAGTTCATACAGTTTCTGTTGCAGCTATTCAACATTATTTTTATAGCATAAAACAAACAAAGCCAATACATAAACATCTTCGATGGGTTTATGTTGTTTCTAGGTTCTGACATTGTTGTCTGGTTTTTTGACCACCAATTACTGCATATTCCATCCCTAACACCTGGTTAGTAACAATATATGTATCACAAAGCCAGTTTCAATTTCTATTTGGGTGTTTTCCCATATTTTCTCCAGTCTGTTCCATTGGTTGCTTTGAGGAGGTGCAGTAATGGTGTGGGAATAGGCCTACAGTCTATTATCATTAGTATAGTTTTTTAATGGCGATTTTATTAACCTTTATAGGCTATTCTTGGCTGTTTGCCCTTCCACATAAATTTTATAATCAGCTTTTCATGTTCAACTATGAAATCTGTTGGAAATTTGTATGATGATTTTATTTTGAATCTCTAGATCAAATTGGGAAGAAGTGACACTTTTATGACACACATCTTGATTCGATTGCAACTGGTATTAATAAACATGGTATGTGTATCTCCATTTATTTAGGTCTTTATTATGTCTTTCAATACACAAAATACCAGATGCAAAATACTTCTCAGACACACTAAAAAAATATTAAAAGTAGTTGGACTAGGGCAATAGAATATAATGGACTTCTATTTTCATTTTAACACATATGCTTACATATTTTACATAGTTGTCCTTTTGAATTAACAGTACTTCATAAATCTTTGCCACATTACTGCCCAGTGTTCATTAATACAACTTTAATATCTTATAATATTCCATACAGCTGATTTATCATACCTTGCCTAATATGTCCCTATTACTGTCTTATAGGTGCATAAATTTTATAACTTTTTTTTTTATGGATAATCGCAGGGAAAACTGAGATTTTTTTTCCTATTTTTAAAATATTATTTCCTTAAAACATATTTCCAGGAATGGGATTATTGGGCCAAACCAGAAATATTTTTTTATAGTTCTTATAATTACTCTCCTGAAATCTTGGGACCAAATTATAATGCTTTCAGAAAAGTATGAGTGTACAAATTTCACAAGAACTTCTCCAAAACAGACTTTATCCATCTTTTTTTTTTTTTTTTAATGATCTTCTGAACCTTTTTAAAGAACCATAGTAAACTTTTTTTTTTTTTGGTATTTCCCCAGTAATTTTACTAATGTCAATCAAATAACATACTTCCTGCTTCTAAGGTCTAAATGTATGGCTTGGTCATACAGAAAACTGTGATAAACTGTGATTGTCCAATCTCTTTGTATTAGTCAGCCTTTGCTGTATTAAAAAAAAAAATCTCTGTGTGGAACAGTTTTCGTGCACCTCAGCCTAGTTAGACTGTTTAGATATCCATATCTTCTCATTCTAGGTTCCACGCTAAAGGAATTATCCCTGCCTTTTTTTTTAGGACATTCTATTTTCGTATCAAAGGAAGAAATGCAGGAGACTAAACCAAAGTAAGCCATCAACTTTGAATCTTCTACTTGGGATCAGCACAGTGTCACTTCTGCTCATAGTCCACTCGCTCAGGCAAATCAAATGGCCAAGCCTGACAAAGGGATGGGGAAATATACTCTGCCTACAAGGATGTAACTCAGGTTACATGGGCGTGAATGCGGATGCCTAATAATCCTCATATGAGATGAGAAGATAGTTGGGGATAATCCCTGAAGCCTTCTTTGCTGAGATGACACTCATTCCCTGTGCATTTTCCAATCCTGGCATGTACCACATTTTATTGACATTATCTTTTGAATTAGCTGTCTTCTCTTCCCTTCGCTATGAAGCACAGTTCTACTCTGAAGCACATGAGCTGGAGTGGACTCTATGGCAACCACATAAAAAAAAAATTTACATATATATTTTTAATAGACTTCAAGTTCCTCAAGGATAGAGTTAGCGCTTTATTCACTTCTGTGTATTCCGAGTGCCAGAGACAGAGCACAGTATACAGTAGGTTCTCAAAATACATATATTGAACTGAATGGTTTTAGTCTGTGCTTCTCCTAGAGTAATGATCAGCTTCAATGTTCTTTGGATTTAGAACTAGAAAAAGGTAATATATATTAATATTTTCTAAAATTTCTAGACTCCCTGATGTGCCTTTTTTAATGTAGGAAAAGATTACTAGTCATATTTATTTTTAAATTCCTTTCAGGACTACATGAGAAGTAGCAGCCTTTTCATTTGTATTAGGTAACAGTACAAGGAGCATATCAGCACTGCTCTCATTCAAACGCCCGGAGCATATTAAACTGCACTCTCTCTTAAGTCAATAGAAGCTTCCTGGTCAAGCTTGGCTTTGAAGGAGGAAGATAAATGTGTAACAGGCTGACTTCTCTACTCTCAGAGAGGGAAATTAAAAGGTCTGTTGAAGAAAAGAAATTTTCTATTAGATTATTAAAAAAGGTGTGGAGTCAGGGAGTAGATCCCAAAGTACACGTTGTAACTATTGAAAAGATGACCTGAGATGGTTGGGGTGTTGGGGAGGGGAAATAAAATATTAAAAAGCAAAACAAATTCAAAAAGGAACTGTTACTGTCAGGGTTGAGTCATCCATTAGGCATGCCTAGAGCCCCTGATACTTGTAAGGGCCCATGAGAATTAAAACAATTTGGTATCTTAAAAGCAGAAGAAAAAATGGATATAATAATAATGAGTACATAAGAATAAATCCAGTCTGGATTATGCTTGTTTTTATACTAACATGGTCATAAAATGGAAACCCTGATGGTGCAGTGGTTAAGAGCAAAGGCTGCTAACCAAAAGTCGGCAGTTTGAATCCACCATGTGCTCCTTGGAATCGCTATGGGGCAGTTCTGCTCGTCCTGTAGGGTTGTAATGAGTCAGAATCAACTCAACAACAACAGCTTGGTCATAAAATATAATTTTTAACATTTTTTATTAAGAAAGGGGCCCACAAAGGCAAAAGTGCCTACTGCCTATAAAAGTCATAGCCCAGTGTTTTTTACAGTGAGTAAATCTTTCAAGGTAGTAGCAGAGGGGACAGAGCTGTTGAACTGAACATAGGCCTCACAACTGTAGATTTGGATACATGCTCTAGGCTGTGAGTAGAATGATTTTTATCCTTTCCAACATTGTTCAGTTGTTAAGGGCAGGACTGGCCTGGGGCATAATCGTAAAGAAAATCATTTGGAGGCCTCCAGTCTCTATAAAATGTTGACATTCAGGCCATTCAATAAGTATGTATTGAGTACTATTTCTTGGAAACACTATGGGGCAGTTTTACTTTGTCCTATGAAAAACCAAAACCAAACCCACTGCCGTAGAGTTGATTCCAACTCAGAGCGACCCTATAGGACAGAGTAGAACTGCCCGATAGAGTTTCCAAGGAGAGCCTCGCGGATTCGAACTGCCGGACTCTTGGTTAGCAGCCGTAGCACTTAACCACTAGGCCACCAGGGTTTCCCTCTGTCCCATAGGGTCACTATAAATCAGAATTGACTCAATGGTAACACATTATTTATTTATTTTACTTTATGATGTGTTGGACACTGTTTCAGCCACTTAAGATACGTCAGTTAATAAAAACATAAATCTCTGCCCTATGGATCAGGGGTAGGGTAATCAAGGTGTTTTCTGTGGACCAGATAATGTCTTCATAGGCATACCTTGGAGATACTGTGGTTTTGGGCCCGGATCATTGCAATAGAGTCACACATTTTTTTTGGTTTCCCAGTGCATATAAAAGTTATGTTTAAGCTATACTTAGTCTTTTAAGTCTTTTTTATGTCTAAAAAAAAAGTGTACATACCTTAATTAAAAAATAATTTATTGCTAAAATATGGTAACCACCATCTGAGCCTTCAGTGAGTCATAATGCTTTTGCTCGTGGAAGGTTTGCCTCAATGTTGATGGCTGCTGACTGATCAGGGTGGCAGTTGCTGAACATTGGGGTCGCAGTGGCAAATTCTTAAAATAAGACAACAATGAAGTTTGCTGCATTGATCGACTCTTCCTTTCATGAAAGGTTTCTCTATAGCATGTGATGCAATTTGATAGCATTTTACTCACAGTAAAACTTCTTTCAAAATTGGAGTCAATCCTTTCAAAACCTGCCTCACTTCATCAACTAAATACTTTGTTTGTCATTTCAATAATGTTCACAGCATCTTCACCAGGAGTGGAGTCCATCTCAAGAACCCACTTTCTTTGCTCATCCATAAGTAGCAACTCTTCATCCATTCAAGTTTTATCATGAGATTGCAGCAATTCAGTCACATTTTCAGGCTGCACTTCTAATTCTAGTTCTCCTGCTATTTTCATCACATCTGCAGTTACTTCCTCCACTGAAGCCTTGAACCTCTCAAAGTCATCCATGAGGGTTGGAATCAACTTTTTACAAACTCCTGTTAATGTTGATATTTTGACCTCCTTCCATGAATCACGAACGTTCTTAATGACATCTAGAAAGGTGAATCCTTTCCAGAAGGTTTTACATTTACTTTGCCGAGATCCATCAGAGGCATCATTATTTATGGCAGATATAACGTTACAAAATGTATTCCTTTAAATAATAAGACTTGAAAATCAAAATTACTCCATGATCTATGGGCTGAAGAATGGAAGTTGTGTTAGTTGGCATGAAAACAACATTAACCTCCTTCTGCATCTCCATCAGAGCTCTTAGGTGACCAGGTGCATTGTTGATGAGCAGTAATATTTTGAAAGGAATCCTTTTTTCTGAGCAGTAGGTCTCAACAGTGGGCTTAGGATATTCAGTAAACCATGTTGTGAACAATATGCAGCCATCCAGGCTTTTTTGTTCCATTTATAGAGCACAGGCAGAGTGGACTTAGCATAATTCTTAAGGGCCCTAGAATTTTCATAATGGTAAATGAGCATTGGCTTCAACTTAAAGTCACCAGCTGCATTAGCCCCTAACAAGAGGTTCAGCCTGTTCTTTGAAGCTTGAAGCCAGGCATTGACTTCTCCTCTCTAGCTATGAAAGCCCTAGATGGCATCTTCTTTCAATATTAGGCTATTTTGTCTACACTGAAAATCTGTTGTTCAGTGTAGCCACCTTCATCAATTATCATAGCTAGATCTTCTGGATAGCTTGCTGCACTTTCTACATCAGCATTTGCTTCTTCACCTTGCACTTTTATGCTATGGAGATGGCTTTCCTTCAACCTCATGAACCAACCTCTGCTAACTTCAAACTTTTCTTCTGTACCTTCCTCACCTCTCTCAGCCTTCATATAATTGAAGAGACTTAGGGCCTTGCTCTGGCTTAGGCTTTGGCTTAAGGGAATGTTGTGGCTGGTTTGATCTTTGATCCAGATCACTGAAACTTTCTCTACATCAGCAATGAGGCTATTTTGCTTTGTTATCATTTGTGTGTTCCCTGGAGTAGCACTTTTAAAATTTCCTTCAAGAACTTTTCCTTTGCATTCACAACTTGGCTGTTTGGCACATGAGGCCTAGCTTTCTTCCTATCTCAGCTTTCGACATGCCTTCCTCACTAAGCTTACTCATTTCTAGCTTTTGAGTTTAAGTGAGAGATATGTGACTCTTCCTTTTACTTGAACACTTAGAGGCCATCGTAGGGTTATTCCAGAGTTCTGGTGGTGCAATTGTGGAACCCTGGTGGTGTAGTGACTACAACTTGGCTGCTAACCAAAAAGTCAGCAGTTCGAATCTACCAGCTGCTTCTTGGAAAACCTATGGGGAGTTCTACTCTGTCCTATAGGGCGGCTATAAACTGGAATCGACTTGATGACAATGGGTATATATATTATATATAAATATAATTTTGGCATTGTCGTGTCTCAGGGAATAGGGAGGCCAGAGGAGAGGGAGTGAGACAGGGGAACAGCTGGTCAGTGGAGCAGTCAGAACACAAACAACATTTATTAGATTTGCCGTGTTACATGGTCACAGTTCTTGGCGCCCCAAAACAATTACAATAGTAAATCAAAGATCACTGACCACGGAACACCATAACAGATATAACAGTAATGAAAAATTTTGAAATATTGGGAGAATTACCAAAATGTGATATAGAAACATGAAGTCAGCACATGCTATTGGAAAAATACTACTGATATACTTGATTGATGTAGGATTGCCACAAACATTCAATTTGTAAAAAATGCAGTATTTGCAAAGTGTAGTAAATCAAAGCACAATAAAATGAAATATGCCTGTATTCTTTTCATTTAAAGTTAATTGTATACCCTCATGATTTAACAGATTGTAAATTAATAAGGAGAATGGCCAGTAATTTACCACAATGTGGAATATCCCCCATCCTTCTAACTATCCATGAGTCCATCTTATTTTTGGATACATTTCAGAGTAAATTGCTATCAGGAGACTTACTTCCATAACCTAGTACAATATTTATTTACAGTTTTTTTCTCTTGAGATAAAATATATGTACAATCGAAAGCACAAATGTTAGGTGAACACGGGCTGAGTTTTGACAAATGTATACACCTGTATAACACAAACACCTATTTAGATTTAGAACAATATTATCACCCAAGGAAGTTTTCTCATGCCCCTTCTCAGTCAATCAGTACCCTCAGACCCCCCGAGCCAACCTGTAGATTAGTTTGACTGATTTAGAACTTCATGTAAGTAGAATAATACAATATGTACTCTTTTGTGTATGGCTTTTTTCAGCACATGCTTTTTGAAATTTACCTATGCTTTTGCATGTATCCATGTGTTTTTTTAATTGCAGAATAGTATTACTTCGTATGAATATATAACAGTTTATTTATCCATTTACCACTTAATAGACATCTGCCATTTCCAAATCTCAGCTATTAGTAATAAAGCTGCTATGAACATTCTTGTATAGTCTTTCAGTCTTTTTTTGGACATACATTTTTATTTCTTGTGGATAAATACCTAGGAATAGGTCATAAGGTAGGTGTAAGGTTATATGAACTACCAGACTTTTCACTCTTTTGCACTCCCACCAAGAATGTATGAAAATCCAGTTTCTCTATGTGCTCATCAATATTTTGTGTTGTCATTATTTTTAATTTTGACCATTCTGCTGGGTGTCTTGTGGTTTCAATTTGTAGTTCCTGATAACTATTTCGAGAAGTCTTTCAAGTGATTTTTACCTATTTGTACATCTTTTTTCCTAAAGGGTCTCTTAAAATTTTTTTTACCCATATTTTTATTGTGATGATTGTATTTTTATTATTGAGTCTTTTGTAATCTTTTTCAGATATATGTTTTGCAAACATATCTCCCCTGTCTGTGGTTTGTCTTCTAATTTTCTTACAGTGTCTTTTGCTGAGGAGAAATATTAAATTTTTGAAGTCTAATTTATCCATATATTTTCGTGGTTATTGCTTTCTGTATCTAGTCTAAGAAATCTTTGTCTAACCCCAAGTCACAAAGATATTCTCTTGTATTTTCTTCTAAAAACTTTTGGTTTTAGCATTTATGGTTAGGTCTATGATTCATCTCAAATTAATCTTTGTGAACTGTGAGGTAAAAGGTCAAGGTTTATCTTTTTCCATATGGTTATCCAGTTATTGTGCCACCAATTGTTGAAAAGACTTTTCTTCTCTAATTAGATTTTGGCTTTGATGTCTTTGACAGAAATCCAATGAATACGTGGATCTAGTTTGTTGTTTTTAGGTCCCATCAAGTCAGTTCTGGCTCATAGCAACCCTATGTACAACAGAACAAAACACTGCCCAGTCCTGCACCCTCCTCATAATTGTTGTTATGCTTGAGCCCAATGTTGCAGCCACTGTGTGAGTCCCTCTCATTGAGGGTCTTCCTCTTTTTTGCTGACCCTCTACTTTACCAAGCATGATGTCCTTTTCCAGGGACTGGTCCCTCCTGATAACATGTCCAAAGTATGTGAGATGAAGTCTTGCCATCATTGCTTCCAAGAAGCACTCTGTCTGTACTTCTTCCAAGACAGATTTGTTCATTCTTCTGGCAGACCATGGTATATTCAATATTCTTCAACATAACCATAATTCGAAGACATCAATTCTTCTTTTGCCTTCCTTATTCATTGCTGAGGCAATTGAAAACACCATGACTTGGGTGAGGCAAATACCTTAATCTTCAGGGTGACATCCTTGCTTTTCGACACTTTAAAGAGGTCTTTTGCAGCTGATTTGCCCAGTGCAATGTGTCTTTTGATTTCTTGACTGCTGCTTCCATAAGCATAGATTTTGGATCCAAGTAACATGAAATTCTTTACAACTTTCATATTTTCTCCGTTTATCATGATGCGACTTTTTGGCCCAGTTGTGAGGATTTTTATTTTCTTTATGTTGAGGAGTAATCCATACTGAAGGCCGTGGTCTTTGATCTTCTTCAGTAAACGCTTCAAGCCCTCTTCACTTTGAGCAAGCTAGGTTGTGTCATCTGCATATTGCAGGTTGTTAATGAGTCTCCAATCCTGAATCCTTGTTCTTCTTCATATAGTCCAGCATCTTGGATTATTTGCTCAGCATACAGATTGAATAGGTAAGGTGAAACGATGCAGCCCTGACGCACACCTTTCCTGGCTTTAAACCACACAGTATTGTCTTGTTCTGTCCGAACAACTGCCTCTTGATCTATGTACAGGTCCCTCATGAGCACAATTAAGTGTTCTGGAATTCCCATTCTTTGGAATATTATCCATAATTTGTTATGATCCACATAGTCAAATGCCTTTGCATAGTCAAGAAAACACAGGTAAACATCTTTCTTGTATTCTCTGCTTTCAGCCATAATTCATCTGGCTTCAGCAATGATATCCCTTGTTCTAGGTCCTCTTCTGAATTTGGCTTGAATTTCTGGCGCTTCCCTGTCCACGCACTGCTACAAAGTCTTCTGAATAATCTTCAGCAAAATTTTACTTGTTTGTGATATTAATGATGTTGTTCAATAATTCCACATTCTGTTGGATCACCTTTCTTTGGAATGGGCATAAATTTGGATCTCTTCCAGTTGGTTGTTCTGGTAGCTATCTTCCAAATTTCTTGTCATAGATGAGTGAGCATTTCCAGTGCTGCATCCATTTGTTGAAACATCTCAACGGGTATTCAGTCAATTCCTGGAGCCTTGCTTTTCATCAGTGTCTTCAGTACAGCTTACACTTCTTCCTTTAGCACCATCAGTTCTTCATCATATGTGACCTCCTGAAATGGTTGAAAGTTGACCAATTCTTTTTGGGATAGTGACTCTATGTGCCTCACATCTTCTTTTGATGCTCCTTCTATCATTTAATGTTTTCCCCATAGAACCCTTCAATATTGCAACTTGAATTTTTCTTCAGTTCTTTCAGCTTGAGAAATGCCGAGTGCGTTCTTTCATTTTGGCTTTCTATCTCCAGGCCTTTGCACATTTCATTGTAATACTTTAGTTTGTCTTCTTGAGCTGCCCTTTGAAATTTTCTGTCCAGCTCTTTTACTTTATTATTTCTTTGATTTGCTTTAGCTACTCTATGTTCAAGAACAAGTTTCAGAGTCTCTTCTTACATCCATTTAGGTGTTTTCTTTCTCTTCTGTCTTTTTAATGACCTCTTGCTTTCTTCATGTATGATGTCCTTGAACAACTCATCTTGTCTTTAGCATTCAATGCCTCAAATCTATTCTTGAGATGGACTGTAAATTCAGGTGGGATATACTCAAGGTCGTACCTTGTCTCTCATGGATTTGTTCTAATTTTCTTCAGCTTCAACTTGAACTTAAAAAACTTGCATATGAGTAATTGATGGTCTGATCTGCAGTCAGTCCTTGGCCTTGTTCTGACTGATGATAAATTGAGCTTTTCCATAGTCTGTTTCCACAGATGTAGTCAATTTTATTCCTGTATATTCCATCTGGCTAGGTCCATGTGGATAGTCGAAGTTGAAAAAATGTTGTTGAAAAAATGTATTTGCAGTGAAGAAGTCATTGGTCTTGCCAAATTCTGTCTTGCAATCTCCAGTATCGTATCTATCACCAAGGCCATATTTTCCACTGATTCTTCTTCTTTCTTTCCAACTTTCACATTCCAATCACCAGTAATTATCAATACTTCTTGACTGTGTGTTTGATCAATTTTAGACTGCAGAAGTTGGTAAAAATCCTCAATTTATTCATCTTTGGCCTTAGTGGTTGGTGTGTAAATTTGAATAATAGTCGTTTCGACTGGTCTTCCTGTGGATCTACTTTAGAACTCTCTATTCTGTTCCATCGATCTATTTTTGATTCTTAATGCCAGAATTGCACTGTTTTGATTATTGCAGGTTTCCAGTAAGTCTCATCCTTGCTCAAAGTATGTCAATTGTATCCATTTTTAAAAAGAATCAAGTTTTGCCATTTCAATTTTTTCATTGTTTATGTGCTAATCTATATCATTGATTTCTGCCTTCGTCCTTCTTCCTATTTAGTTTGTGCTTTATTTGCTCATTTTTTCTAGCTTCTTACAGTGGTAACAGAGAATCACTGAGTATAAATATATTTTTCCTTTTATAATATAAATATTTCAATCTATAATTTTCTCTAATTACCACAGCTTTACCTCCAGCACACAAATATTGATATGGTATATTTTAATTATCATTCAATTTGATATATTTATTTATTTAATTTTCCCTCATGATTTCATCTTAGATGTGGATTGTTTACATTCCATGGAGACTTTCCTAGATTTCCTTCTGCTTTTTATTCCTATTTTAATTGTGCTTTGGTCAGGGAATACAGTCTATAAAAATTCAATTTTTTGACTATCATTAAGACTTGTGTTATGGCTTGTATGGCCTGTCATGAAGAGCATTCCATGTGCACTTGAGAATACGCATTCTGCAGTTGTTGGCTACCAACCCCCCGCCAAAAAAAATCAAACCCACTGCCATCAAGTTGATTGCAGCTATAGAGACCCTATAGAACAGAGCAGAACTGTCCCATATGGTTTCCAAGGGGCAGCTGGTGGATTCGAACTGCCAGCCTCTTGGTTAGCAGTGGTAGCTCTTAACCACTGTGCCACCATAGCTCCAAATCTCTATTAGGTCAAGTTGATTTTAAGTGTTCAGATCATCTGTATTCTTATTAACATTTTCATCTGCTGTTAAAGTCTTCAAGTTTGACTGAAGATTTATCTACTTCTAATTTTAATTATTTTGGTCTTTATGTCACACATTTTTTTAAAAAACAGACTTAATTAGTTCATTTTATTTTTCTTTTACAGAAACACTACATGGTTCTCACAGCTGGAGGCTGGGTCCTTTGCACAGAGCCTCTGGTGTGTTTTTACAAGATAGTTTGTGACTTCCTGGTATGCAGACTTGGTGAACACTGTCTCTTCCCTGCGGCCAAAGGTGAGATAGCTGTAGGTCTTGGAGACAGCATTGAAGGCGGCTTGGTGAAGTTGCCAAGGGTGGCAATGCAGCTCCTGGCCATCAACAGCAGATCATTGAGCATGGGGCCACAATGATGCCAGTGACTCTGGGAAGGTGGGGATGAAGCACTTTAGCACAGAGCCACAGTGGCCAGTCACCTTGCAAAGAACAATGTGGAGCTTGCCTGTCTTGTTTCCTCAGTAGCCTCCTTGCACGGGGACAACAGAGAGCTTGGCCAGAATAATGGCCTCTGCAGATGGCAGTGGCCAACTCCTTAGGGCACTTAATGCCCAGACTGACAGCACTGTTACAGTATCAATGGTAACGAATGCCTTGAATTTGATCCAGTGGCCAGCACATGTCTGGTTTTGCACAGGCACAATTTTCAAAACCTCATCTGTAAGAGATATCTCCAGGAAAAATCAATGATCTCAAGCTCCTTGATGAGCCTGGAGAAGAGATAGATCTCCTTCAAAACTTGATCTTCGTGTCCATGACCAAGCATCCCATCTTGGTGACGGGGAGCCTTCTTGCCCTCAGCCTTTCCTCCACAAGCTCCACGGCCTCTCCCTGGCTGTGACCAGTGCTGCACACCATGACGACTAGGGAGTACTTTCGGGTGAAATGTGCAGTGCTCCCCTTCCAAGATTTAATTCTCCTACAGTTTTCTCAGGCTTTTGGTCATTCTCCAGTGCCTTTAAATAGTTGTTTTTATATTTTGTTATGAGTTTATAATTTGTATCTGTGAGGGTTATATGTCTGAGGGTTAGTTTATACATGCTACTCTGACATTACTGGAGGTGGAATCCTGTGTCCGACTGGCTTTTTAAATTGAAAACTTTAAGAATAATTCTTTGACATTGAGGTGACTATTCACATGAAGTTGCTTTATTTAAATACAGTTTCTTGTTCTCTTTTTTTTTTTAACTAAACTAGCTGAATACTATTATTTCTACATTATAAACTTGATTTTTTTGTATGTGTGTGTGTGGATTCTAGAATGTGTCTCCTGGGAGGTAAAAGGAAGCTCAAAAAGAAAGAAATAATATACCGTTAAGAATATTTGTTCAACCTTTTGACTGATCAAATGATTTGTTCCTTTGGTTCTAGGCCATTTCTATCTACCCAAACTTTTTATCCCGTGGTAATTTCTTGGAAATAACATTGGCTTAGAAGTCAGGAAACCTGGAGTCTAGGGTTGAATCTACAATTTACTAGCTATATGACTTAGGGAAAGTTATCTGTGCCTCAATTTACCGACATATAAAAAGAAAGGATTGAACTAAATAATCCTAAAGTCTCAGCTCCTAATCTTATAAATTTATCAACCCCATGCTTTGACTTTTTCTGTTAGGACATCAGGTGTCCTAGTGTCATTTTAAATTTTTTCATTGCACTCTTCTTTGGCACTAATTGGATCTTCCTTCTTTTTCCCCATGCCTTATCTGGCACTCTCTCCACCTTGTTTTTCTTCTACTTATTTTCCTGCCAGTAATCACTACTGTGATGCAACAACCACTCCAAACTGCAGATACTATGACTCACTTATCTGGTGTCTGTCTTTCTCAGATCTATGGTGTCTCTGTCTTCCCAGATGCCTGTTGACATTTTAATTAAAGAAATTGTGTATTAACTGGAGAACATAATGCTAAACTCTGGTATATTAAGATATGGAACAATTTTTTCCACGTTAAAAAAAAATGCATGCTAGCTATATCATCTCATTCCAATTTGAAGAAAAAAAATCATATATAGGATTTTCTACACTTTATGAAAAACTTTTTTTTTTTTCCTTTAGGATCTACTGCTACTTATTCACAATTAAGTATAGTTTAGCTATTATCTAATCACTGAAAAATTGTATGTTTAATGATATTATTTTTCATATACCAATATTTTATGGTGTTCCATAAGAAACACAACGAATTCCTGTAAGTCCACAATCTAAAAACATGTAAGAATTCCTGGGTAAGAATAAAGATTCTCTTTAACAAATTTCAATCCTTTGGAAAAAACAAGTCTTGGAGAGGCGGAGCAAAGATGGTGGAATAGACAGATGTTTCCGGCGAGCCCTCTTTACAAAAAAGACCCCAAAAAACAAGTGAAACAAGTGTATTTATGACAAGCTGGGAGCTCTGAGCATCAAAGGCAAGCTTAGCCAACGAACTGAGGGGTAGGGGGAGTAAGAGACCATTCAGAAGCAGAGAGGAGTTACCGGACATGAATCGCGGGAAACCCTCAGGCACCATTCCCGAGCTGCAGCAGCGGACTGTTACTAGCATTTGGCCGCAGTCTCCTCAGGGAGAAGCAGCCAGCCACATAGCCCACTCACACTTCTGGAACCTGAGGAGAAAGGTGTGCTCTCAGCAAAAGCTAAGTACTTGCATATATTTTACCTTGCCCGCCCCAACCCGAAAGCCGGCTTCAGCGGCTGAATCCCTGGGACTGAGATAGACCCAGGTGAGCACCTAGAGCCATCCTCCCGGCATTGGGGAAGGAAAAAATTTGCAACTGGGGAGAAAAGATAATTTGCTAGCTCCATTAACTGGAGGAGCTCAGGAGAAAAGCAGGTCTTGTCCAGGCATAAACCGTCCATGGACCTTGAGTACCTTTCCTTTCTGCATGGACCTGTGTGGGCCTAATTTGGGAGAATAGGCCCTTGTTCGCAAACTCCAAAAATGGGTCTTGTTTCATTTTTTTGCAGATGGATATCCAGTTATGCCAGCACCATTTGTTATAAAGACAGTCTTTCCCCATTTAAGTGTTTTGGGGCCTTTGTCAAATATCAGCTGCTCATATGTGGATGGATTTATGTCTGGATTCTCAATTCTGTTCCACTGGTCCATGTATCTGTTGTTGTACCAGTACCAGGCTGTTTTGACTACTGTGGAAGTATAATAGGTTCTAAAATCAGGTAAAGTAAGGACTCCCACTTTGTTCTTCTTTTTCAGTAATGCCTTATTTATCCGGGGCCTCTTTCTCTTCCATATGAAATTGGTGATTTGTTTCTCCATCTCGTTAAAGACTGTCCTTGGGATTTGGATCAGAATTGCATTAAATGTATAGATCACTTTTGGTAGAATAGACATTTTTATAATGTTAAGTCTTCCTATCCACTAGCAAGGTATGTTCTTCCACTTATTTAAGTCTCTTTTAGTCTCGCAGAAGTGTACTGTAGTTTTCTTTGTATAAGTCTTTTACTTCTCTGGTAAGATTTATTCCTAAGTATTTTTTTTATTTTATCTTCTTGGGGGCTATTGTAAATGTCATTTCTTTGGTGATTTCCTCTTCAATGTTCTTTTTGTTGGTGTAGAGGAATCCAACTGATTTTTGTATGTTTCTCTTGTATCCCGATACTCTGTTGAACTCTTCTATTACTTTCAGTAGTTTTCTGGAGGATTCCTTAGGGTTTTCTGTGTGTAAGATCATGTCACCTGCAAATAGAGATACTTTTACTTCTTCCTTGCCAGTCTGGATGCCCTTTATTTCTTTATCTAGCCTAATTGCTCTGGCTAGGACTTCCAGCACAATCTTGAATACGAGTGGTGATAAAGGGCATCCTTGTTTAGTTCCCAATCTCAGTGGAAATGTTTTCAGGCTCTCTCCATTTAGGGTGATGTTGGCTGTTGGCTTTGTATAAATGCCCTTTATTATGTTGAGAAATTTTCCTTGTGTTCCTATTTTGCTGAGAGTTTTTATCATGAATGAGTGTTGAACTTTGTCAAATGCCTTTTTTGCATCAATTGATAAAATCACGTGATTCTTGTCTTTTTTTTATTTATGTGGTAGTTTACATTAATTGTTTTTCTAATTTTGAACTACCCCTGCATACCTGGTATGAATCCCACTTGGTCATGGTGAATTATTTTTTTGATATGTTGTTGAATTCTATTGGCTAGAATTTTGTTGAGGATTTTGCATCTACATTCATGAGGGATATAGGTCTATAATTTTCTTTTCTTGTGGTGTCTTTACCTGGTTTTGGTGTCAGGAATATGGTGGCTTTAGAGAATGAGTTTGGCAGTAGTCTATGCTCTGAAATACCTTTAGTAGTAGTGGTGTTAACTCTTCTCTGAAAGTTTGGTAGAACTGTGCAGTGAACCCGTCTGGACCAGGGCTTTTTTTTGTTGGGAGTTTTTTGATTACTTTTTCAATCTCTTCTTTTGTTATGGGTCTATTTAGCTGTTCTACCTCTGTTCGTGTTAGTTTAGGTAGGTAGTGTGTTTCTAGGAAATCATCCATTTCTTCTAGGTTTTCAAATTTGTTTGAGTATAGTTTTTCATAGTAATCTGATATGATTCTTTTAATTTCAGTTGGGTCTGTTGTAATATGGCCCAACTCATTTCTTATTCGGGTTATTTGCTTCCTCTCCTGTTTTTCTTTTGTCAGTTTGGCCAGAGGTTTATCAATTTTGTTGAGTTTTTAAAAAAAACAGCTTTTGGTCTTGTTAATTCTTTCAATTGTTTTTCTGTTTTCTATTTCATTTAGTTCAGCTCTAATTTCTGTTATTTATTTTCTTCTGGTGCCTGTGGGTTTCTTTTGTTGCTCTCTTTCTATTTGTTCAAGTTGTAGGGATAATTCTTTGATTTTGGCCCTTTCTTCTTTTTCGATGTGTGCATTTATTGATATAAACTGATCTCTGAGCACCGCTTTTGCTGGGTCCCAAAGGTTCTGATAGGAAGCGTTTTCATTCTCATTGGATTCTATGAATTTCTTTATTCCATCCCTAATGTCTTCTATAATCCAGTCTTTTTTGAGCAGGGTATTGTTCAGTTTCTAAGTGTTTGATTTCTTTTCCCTGCTTTTTTTTGTTATTGATTTCCACTTTTATGGCCTATGGTCAGAGAAAATGCTTTGTAATGTTCAACGTTTTGAATTCTGCCAAGGCTTGCTTTATGACCTAATATGTGGTCTATTCTAGAGAATGTTCCATGTGCACTAGAAAAGAAAGTATAGTTGGTTGCTGTTGGGTGGAGTGTTCTGTATATGTCTACTAGGTCAAGTTGGTTGACTGTGCCATTTAGATCTTCTGTGTGTTCATTGAGCTTCTTTCTGGATGTCCTGTCCTTCACCGAAAGTGGTGTGTTGAAGTCTCCTACTATTATTGTGGAGCTATCTCACTTTTTTTTATCTCACTTTTCAATGCTGATAAGTTTGTTTTCTGTATCTTGCAGCCCTGTCATTGGGTGCATAAATATTTAATATGGTTATAACTTCTTGGTGTATTGTCCCTTTAATCATTATACAGTGTCCTTCCTTATTCTTTCTGATGGATTTCACTTTAAAGTCTATTTTGTCAGAAATTAATATTGCCACTTCTGCTGTTTTTTCATTGTTGTTTGCTTGATATATTTTTTTCCATCCTTTGAGTTTTAGTTTGTTTGTGTCTCTAAGTCTAAGGTGTGTCTCTTGTAGGCAGCATATAGATGGATCTTGTTTTTTAATCCATTCTGCCACTCTCTGTCTCTTTATGGTGCATTTAGTCCATTTACATCCAGGGTAATTATGGATAGGTATGAATTTAGTGCTATCATTTTGATGTCTTTTTTTGTGTGATGACAGCTTCTTTTACCCACTTGATTTCATGTGCTCAGTAGATTTTCTTTATATGTTGTTGTTTGTTGTTGTTGATTTTGTTTCTGTTGAGTCTATATTTTTCCCTTGTATTTTATTTTGATGAGTAGGATAGTTTGTCTCCTTTTTTGGTTACCTTATTATTTACACCTATTTTTCTAAATTTAAAACTAACATATTTGTTTGTATCGCTGTATTTTCCTCTCCATATGGAAGGTGTATGATTACATTTCTTAGTCCCTCATTATTATTTTATTGTTGTCTTCTTTTAAAGAACATCGCTATTTCCCTGTGTTGGGCTTTTTTTTTTTTTTTTTAAATCTTGCTTTGTATTTTTTTTTTTTTTTTTTTTGGATTTCCCTCTCTCGGATGACTTCTGGTTGCTGTGCCCAGTGTTCTAGCCTTGGGTTGATACCTGATATTATTGATTTTCTAACCAAAGAACTCCCTTTAGGATTTCTTGTAGTTTTGGTTTGGTTTTTATGAATTCCCTCAACTTGTGTTTATCTGGAAATATCTTAATTTTACCTTCATATTTAAGAGACAATTTTGCTGGATATATGATTCTTGGTAGGAATTCTTTTCCTTCAGTTTTTTAAATATGTCATCGCATTGCCTTCTTGCCTGCATGGATTCTGCCAAGTAGCCTGAGCTTATTCTTATTGACTCTCCTTTGTAGGTGACTTTTCTTTTATCCCTCGCTGCTCTTGAAATTCTCTCTTTATCTTTGGTTTTGGCAAGCTTGATTATAATATGTCTTGGTGACTTTCTTTTAAGATCTACCTTATGTGGAGTTCGATGAGCATCTTGGGTAGATATCTTCTCATCTTTCACAGTATCAGGGAAGTTCTCTGCCAACAAATCCTCAACAACTTTCTCTGTATTTTCTGTTATCCGTCCCTGTTCTGATACTCCAATCACTCGTAGGTTATTTCTCTTGATAGAGTCCCACATGATTCTTCAGGCTTCTTCATTTTTCTTAATTCTTTTATCTGATTTTTCTTCAAATACATTAGTGTCAAGTGATTTATCTTCGAGTTCAGAAATTGTAGCTTCTACTTGCTCAATTCTGCTCCTCTGACTATTGAGTTGTCTAGTTCTGTAATTTTATTGTTAATCTTCTGAATTTCTGATTGCTGTCTGTCTATGGATTTTTCCAGCTTATTAAACTTTTCACTATGTTCCTGAATAATCTTTCTAATTTCTTCAGTTGCTTTATCTGTGTGTTCCTTGGCTTGTTCTGCGTATTGCCTCATTTCCTTCCTGATGTCTTGAAGGGTTCTGTATATTAAACTTTTGTATTCTGCATCTGGTAATTCCAGGAAGGCACTTTCATCTAGACGATCCCTGGCTTCTTTGTTTTGAGAGCCTGTTGAGGTGATCATGGCCTGTTTCTTTATGCCACTTGCTGTTGTCTGTTGTCTCGGAGCCATCTATAAGTTATTGTATTAGTTTGTGCTTGCTTACTGTGTCATAGCTGTTTGCTTTGTTTTGTTTTGGTATACCCCTATGGGTTGCTTGAGTGAGCTAGCTTGATTATTTTCACCTTTGGAGCTCTGGTGTCCTGTCCCCAGCAGGATACATCTGTTATCAGGTATATCAGTCTCGGAGTCCATTCACTTTTCTTTTATAAATTCAGCTCAGGTTTCCAGGTAGCTGATATCAATGTGTGGTACAGGCTCTGTCCTACAGTCTTAGAGAGGCAGGGGTGATTGGCGTATATACCCGTATCTGCTTGCAGCAGGGGGTCATGCTCTGAACAAAGCAGAGGGCTGAGAACTGACCCCCAAGTGTCTCTGAGGAAAACGTGTCTCTGTTCCCTAGAGTGTGTTGGTGGGTGGGCTCTGCAGAGGGACCATGGGCACCCAAAGTTTTTGTTGTAAAGACTACGTGGTACCAGTTACCTCTGGACCCCTCTCACGGGTGGCTGGATGACCCAAGTGGAGCCACCAGTCCTTAGGCCCCTGTCGTGAGTAGGTGAGGACCTTTTTTAATAGGCAAAGCCATGTCAAACGTCAAACACCCACCTCTCCACCGCACCACTGAAATGGTTGGAGTTTGCCAACAAGGGCCTATTCTCCTGAAATAGGCCCACACAGGTCCATGCAGAAGAGAAAGGTGCTCAAGGTCCATGGATGGTTTATGCCTGGACAGGAGCTGCTTTTGTCCTGAGCTCCCTCAGTTAATGGAGCTAGCAAATTATCTTTTCCCCGCAGTTGCAAATTTTTTCTTCCCCCAGGGCTGGGAGGATGGCTCCAGGTGCTCACCAGGGTCTATCTCAGGCCTAGGGATTCATCCGCTGCAGCTGGGTTGGGGGTGTGGGTAGGGGGGGTGTGGTAAAATATACGCAAGTACTTATCTTTTGCCGAGAGCACCCTTCTCCTCAGGTTCCGGAGGTGTGAGTGGCTGTGTGGCTGGCTGCTTCTCCCGAGGAAACTGTGGCTGAACGCTAGGACCAGCCCGCTGCCGCCACAGCCACTCCTGGAATGGTGCCTGAGGGCTCCCCATGACTCAGGTCCAGCAACAACTCTCTGCTTCTTAAACGTTCTCTTCCTTCCCCTGCCCCTCAGTTTGTTGTCTAAGTTTGCCTTTGATGCTTAGGGCTGCCAGCTTGTCACAAATATACTCATTTCACTTGTTTTTTCAGGTCTTTGTTGTAAAGAGGGCTCAACAGAAGTGCCTGTCTATTTCGCCATCTTGGCTTCGCCTCCTGAATACTTTTTCTTAATTGATTGATTTGATCATGTGTTTCTTTTGTTAATTTATGTGGTTGATTACAATGATTGATTTTCTAATGTTGAACCACCCTTGTAATCCTTGTATGAATTCCACTGGATTTTTTTTTTTATATGTTTCTGAAGTCTGCTGGCTAGAATTTTGTTGAAAATTTTTGTACCTCTGTTCATAAGGGATATCGGTCAGTAATTTTCTTTGTTTCTTTTTTTGTGATATCTTTGCTTGGTTTCGGTATCAAGGTTATGCTAGCTTCATAGAAAGAGTTGGGTAGTATTGCATGTTTTTGAATAGATTGAGTAGAGTTGGTGTCAACTCTTCTCTGAATGTTTGGTAGATTCTCCAGTGTAGCCAACTGGTCCTGGGCTTTTTTTTTTGGCTGACAGTTTTTTTGATTACAGCTTCAATCTCTTCTTTTGTAACGGGTCTGTTTAAATTTCTTACCTCTGTCTGTGTTAGTTTGGGTAGGTAGCGTGTTTCTAGGAATTTGTCTATTTCGTCTAAATTTTCAGATTTGTTCTAGTACAAATTCTCATAGTAATCAATTCCGACTTTCTTTATCTCTGATGGACTGGTTGTAATGTCACCAGTTTCATTTCTTAATTTGTTTATTTACCTCTTCTGGTTTTATTCTTTTCTCAATCTAGCCAGTAGTTTATCTTATTAATTCTTTCAAAAAACCACCTTCTGGTTCTTGCAACTCTTTTTCTGTTTTCAGTTTTATTTCTGCCCTGATCTTTATTATTTCTTTTTTTCTAGTAGCTTTTGTCTTCTTTTGCTCTTCCTCTTCTATTTGTTCAAGTTATGGATTTTAGAACCTTCTTCTTCTTTAATATAGGCATTTGTTGCCATAAATTTCCCTCTAAGTACTGGTTTTGCTGTATTCCAAAGATTTTGATATGCTGTGTTTTAATTTTTGTTTAATTTTAGGAATTTTTTAATTTCAGTTTTGACTTCTTTTACAACCCAACAGTTTTTTAGTAGTGTATTATTTGGCTTCCATGATTTTGTTCTTTTTTCCTTATTTATCTTGTTGCTGATGTCTAGCTTCATTTTTTTATGGTCAGAGAAGTTGCTTTGTACAATTATGATCTTTTTAAATTTGTTGAGACTTGTTTTGTGTCCTAGCATATGGTCTATTCTGGAGAAGAATGTATTTTTTTCTGATGCTAAGTGAAGTGTTCTATATATGTACATTAGTTCCAATTGACTTATGGTTTATTTAAGTTCTCAATGTCTTTAGTGATTTTCTTTTTACTCTGTCTATAATTGAAAATGGTATGTTGAAGCCTCCTAATAATATTGTGGAGTTGTCTATTTTTCCTTTCATATTAGTTACTATTTGGTTTGTGTATTTTGGCGCATTGCTATTAGATGCGTATATATTTAAAATTGTTATGCCTTCTTATTGATTTGGCCTTTTTATTATTATGTCATGAGCTTCTTTATCTCTTGTAATAGATTTTGATTTAAAGTCTATTTTATCTGACATCACTATGGCCACTCCTGCTTTTTTTTTTGTTTACTGGTTGCATGGAATATTTTTCTCCATCCATTTATTTTCAGTCTGTTTGTGTCCTTATGTCTAAGGTGTGTTTCTTGTAGACAGCAAAAGTATGGATCATGTTTTTTTTTTTTTTAATCTGCGGTGTGATTAATTAGTTTTGTGTGTGGCCTCTCTAGCCATGGTCTTGTAACTCTCCTCTAGGTGATTGGGTGAGACTGTGTAATAGGGTAATTGTGGCCCTCCAAGGGGATTTGTCAGTTTTGCCTTAAGAAGAGAACCAATTCCAGTTCAGAGAGGAGGATCCTACCACCATGAAGGAAGAACAGCCAGGAGTAGAGAGCACGTCCTTTGGGCCTTGAATCCCTGTGCTGCGAAGCTTCTGGATGCAAGAGAACAAGAAAGATAGAGCAAGATGTAACCTTGAAGATGGTGAGAAGCGTTACCAGGAAAGGCCCAGCAGCACAGACCTGGTAGCAGAAGGTGGTGCAGTGGGCTTTCCGGCCTATGGGAAGAGAAAGCTGAGAGACTTTGGGCAGCAGCCTAAGGTCAGGGAGAGGCATGCTTACAAACATGACTGGGGAGAGGCTGTCCTGATGGAAGAACTGTATCCTGAGTGATCCTGAATCTGAATTGTAATCCTTTACATCCCTAGGAAACCCCATAATTGTGAGTGTGGTCTGTGAGTTGTGTGTGGCCATTGCAATGAATTATTGAACCCAACAGAGGCGTAGAGAGTGCTGTGCAAGCGGCGGTTGGTATCAGAATTAGTTAAGATGACAGAGAGAGGAGGCAAGTCTGACCCTTCCCTCATAGGAATCTCCTTTCCCTTTGTGAAGTTAGAGGTGGTTGGATACTGCTCCCAAGCCATTTTTACGTATTCATGCTGCCACTCTCTGCCCTTTGCATGGGAGTGTTTAGACCATTTACATTTAATGTTATTACTGAAAGTGAAACATCTACCTCACTCATTTTGCTTTGTTTTTTGAATGTTTTGTATCTTCTTTGCTTTTTTATTCTGATTTTTCAGTTTTGTTTGTATTTGGATGATTTGTTGTGATGAGCCATTTTGTTATCTCCCTTTTTGTCTTCTGAATGTTTCTTCTTGGTGATTTCTTAGTGGTTACCACATACGTTACATTACACAACTTACAATTACCACAATGTAATGTTTAACATATGAAAAACAGTTAACATACAACCTTAAACCTAATGTGCTCCTCCCTCCCCTATTTCTGTTGGTGTGTCTCCATTAACATGAATATGTAATCGTATTTGATAATTTTACTTTGTTCTTATTTCTTAATGCTCTTGCCTTTCCATATGGAGTACTGTCTTGAGTAATACTTGCAAAGCTGGTCTGGTAGTGGCTTCTCTTTGCTTGAGAATGTCTTGATTTCCCCCTTATTTTTGAATCACAGTTTGCTGGGTAAAGAATTCTTGGTTGGCAATTGTTTTGGTTTATTATTTTATATATGTCCCTCTATTGGCTTCTGGCTTGTAGTGTTTTGGGGGAGAAATATGCACAGATTCTTACGAATGACCCTTGGAATGTTATATTGCATTTTTCTCTTACTGCTTTCAGAATTCTTTCCTTGTCTTTGGTTTTCAATAGTTTTATTAGGATATGTCATGGAGTTAATCTTTGCTTGTCTCTCTGATTAGAATTCATTTTGCTTTCTGCATTTGTAGATTTGCTTCTCTGTTCAGGTCTAGGAAATTCTCTCTGATTATCTCTCGGAAAATTGTTTCTGTGCTTTTGTTGTTGCCCTGGTTCTCTGGGATTCCAATAATTCTAGTGTTATATTTCTTAATTGAATCTCACAATTCCTTTTGGGTTCATTTGCTTTTCTTTGTTATTTTCTTTTGAGGCTTGGTAAGTTCAGTTATTTTGTCTTCTAGTTCACTTATACTCTCTTCATTTCTTCAACTCTGTTGAATGTTTCTGTTGCTTTTTCTAATTCGGATGTTGTATCCTTCAGCTCCAGTAGATCTCTTTCTTTTTCTTTGTTTTTTTTTTTAGGTTTTCAATTTACTTGTTAAGTCTCTCATTTCATTCCTCCATTTGTTTCCTGATCTTGTCTTTTTGTTTTTCTGTGTGCTTTTTGCTTTCTTTAAACATATTTAGCACCATAGTCTGAAAATGATCAATTCTTTGCATTATTCTGGCCTCCATAAGAGAGATTTCCTCTTCTGCATGTTTTGCTTTTGATTGTTTCTTCTTCTCTTGTGATTTTGGGTGTTTGGCTATCTTTTGTTGAACTTGGGCCATTTTGTTATTTTGTTTGTTTGTTTTAAATTTAGTCAAAGACTCACAGCCCTGGGAACCCCACAGAGCAGCTTCCCTCAGCCGCACGGTTTGCTGTAAATCAGAATGATGCAGCAGCAGTGGGCTTGGTACCTTCTCCAGAGAACCACTAGATGGCATTCTTATCCTTAGATTTTTTTGGTGCTGGTTCAGGAGTTCTAGATGCTTGGTCTTTGAGATTCAATACACACGCTTGGGAGGCAGGATACAGCTATTTGCAGATGCTGACATAAGCAGTGCAGCTTGACTTTCCTGTGGTGATGGTGAGGGACTCTCTATTTCTTACTCTCACTGGTGCTCCTGCACAGGCACTACTAAGGTGTCCTGCTGTGGCCAATTCCTGTGTTGCCCATCAATCTGAAGCATTCTCCTCACCCTGCTTCCCTTGCAGTTCCTCCTTATCCTAATGCCTGTCCATCTTGGTCTCAGAGAGATTCAGCAGCACTGTCAGGAAGCATCACAAATATCCCTTCATCACCTCCCAATTGCATGACCTGTGAACTCTCATGGCCAATTTTGCACCACTTAAAAGAAAATTTGGGCTAGAGTTCCCTCAGATTAGCTCCTTTTCTGTGTTGCCTCTTGGGGGTGTTACCTAGCCCTGTCCCAAAATGACTGCAATAAGCACACACTCCCAATGTTAGTGGGTAGGATCTCTCAGCTTCTGTGCCAACCCCATTCCTCCTCTCTCCCACTTCTCCAATACCTCAGCTGCTGCCCAGAGTTCTGAGATTTCAGTTTATGCTTTTTTTTTCATTGTTCAGTGTGTTAGTAGCTCAAGGAGTAAATGGGAGCACTCATTCACTTTGCCATCTTGCTCCACCCCCTCCATTTGTATATTTAATATTAGTACTTTTGTCCTCAATTCAGTTTTTTTTAATCGTCAAACACAATTTTTCAGAGTGTATCACATTAACTTCCACCACCACCATCCACCACCATCTAGTCAATTCTGACACATAGCGACACTATAGGACAGAGTAGAACTGCGCCAAAGAGTTTCCACGGAGTGCCTGGTGAATTTGAACTGCTGACCATTTGGTTAGCAGCCGTAGCACTTAACCACTACACCACCAGGGTTTCCCCATATTAACTTACGTTTTTGATATTGATAGTTGATGTTGATATTTGATATCAATCATTTTTACAGGAATTCATATATGAGGTAGAAATTTTAGCCTTTGGTGTAACACAAGAACGATTTCTGTCCCTTCATTCTGTAGATATATACTTGCGATCTTCATGCAACTGACTATTCTAGCGCTCTTAAGACATTTCTAAGGCTCGATTGCAACTACCAATATTTGCAATTACAAGATTAACCCCCAGGAATTACTAAATCTGAATTAGATTTATTTACTTCCTGTCCCCCAACTGGATGAAAAATATAAACATCCCAAATTAGTATCAACTGAGGTGTTTCAGACTGATGTGTCCTCACCAAAGAATATTTTGTTAATTAAAATAAATAATTGAGAACTACCTATCAGTGAAAGACTTTATAATAACTTGAACACAGTGTGATACATTCTTTTCTGAGGGCTTAATTTACACAAAAATCTAATCAAGTGTTTGGACATATATGAAAATTAGAGCAACGTGCTAAGTGCTATGATGGGGGACTAAGTGGTAAGTGCTATAATGTGTTTGGGGGAGAATAATAGGAAAAATTCAGTCTTGAAATTTATTCAACAGACAGAAGAGGTAAACAGGAAAGAAGAGAAGGATGTTCCAAGGAAAGTAGAGAGCACGTGCCAAGATAAAAAAGTGAGAGATAAAAATGTTGCTTCAGGTACCCACCAATGCCAAGAGTCTGGGTTGCATGTGAGGCAATGGGGGATGGCAGACTGGCCCAGTGGGACTCAACCCTGATATGGCTACAGCAGCCACATCTTCTAAACCTCAATTTGCAACACACGGTCAGACAAAAGAGGTTGTTTTTATATATATATATATATATATATATATAATTTTTATTGGGCTTTGAGTGAAAGTTTACAAATAAAGTTAGTCTGTCTCACAAAAACTTACATACACCTTGCTACATACTCCCAATTACTCTCCCACTAATGAGACAGCCCGCTCCCCCCCTCCACTCTCTCTTTTCATGTCCATTTCTCCAGCTTCTAATCCCCTCCACCCTCTCATCTCCCCTCCAGGCAGGAGATGCCAACATAGTCTCAAGTGTCCACCTGATCCAAGAAGCTCACTCCTCACCAGCATCCCTCTCCAACCCATTGCCCAGTCCAATCCATGTCTCAAGATTTGGTTTCGGAAATGGTTCCTGTCCTGGGCCAACAAAAGGTCTGGGGGCCACGACCTCCAGGGTCCTTCTAGTCTCAGTCAGACCATTAAGTCTGGTCTTTTTATGAGAATTTGAGGTCTGCATCCCACTGCTCTCCTGTTTCCTCAGGGGTTCTGTGTTGTGATCCCTGTCAGGGAAGTCACTGGTTGTAGCTGGGCACCATCTAGTTCTTCTGGTCTCAAGATGATGTGGCCTTTTCTGTCTCTTGGGCTTGTAATTCCCTTGTGTCCTTGGTGTTCTTCATTCTCCTTTGATCCAGATGGGTTGAGACTTACTGATGCATCTTAGATGGCCGCTTCCTAGCGTTTAAGGCTCCAGATGCCACTCTTCGAAGTGGGATGCAGAATGTTTTTTTAATAGATTTTATTATGTCAATTGACTTAATACCATGGTCCCCAGACCCTTGAAACCATGGTACCCTGAAACCATGGTCCCCAGACCCTTGCCCCTGCTACACTGGCCTTCAAAACATTCAGTTTATTCAGGAAACTTCTTTGCTTTTGGTTTAGTCGAGTTGTGCTGTCCGCCCCTGTATTGTGTGTTGTCTATTCCCTTCCCCTAAAGTAGTACTTATCTACTATCTAATTAGTGGATAACCCTCTCCCACCGTTCCTCCCTCCCCCCCCCATAACCACAAAAGAATGTTTTCTTCTCAGTTAAAACTATTTCTCAAGTTCTTATAATAGTGGTCTTATACAATATTTGTCCTTTTGCAACTAATTTCACTCAGCGTAACGCCTTCCAAGTTCCTCCATGTTATGAAATGTTTCACAGATTCCTCACTGTTCTTTAACGATGAGTAATATTCCATTGTGTGAATATACCATAATTTATTTATCCATTCATCTGTTGATGGGCACCTTGGTTGCTTCCATCTTTTTGCTACTGTAAACAGCACTGCAGTAAACATGGGTGTGCGCACATCTGTTCTTGTAAAGGCTCTTATTTCTCTAGGATATATTTCTAGGAGTGGGATTGCTGGATCATATGGTAGAATTTTGTTGAGGATTTTTGCAACTAACTTCATGAGGGATATAGGTCTGTAATTTTCTTTTTTCTGTGGTGTCTTTACCTGGTTTTGGTATCAGGTTTATGGTGGCTTCATAGAATGATTTTGGGAGTATTCCATCGTTTTCTATGCTCTGAAATACCTTTAGTAGTAGTGGTGTTAACACTTCTCTGAAAGTTTGGTAGAACTGTGCAGTGAAGCCATCCAGACCCGGGCTTTTTTTTTTGTTGGGAGTTTTTTGATTACCTTTTCAATCTCTTCTTTCATTATGGGTCTATTTAGTGGTTGTACCTCTGTTTGTGTTAGTTTAGATAGGTAGTGTGTTTCTAGGAAATCATCCATTTCTTCTAGGTTTTCAAATTTGTTAGAGTACAGTTTTTCCTAGTAATCTGATATGATTCTTCTAATTTCAGTTGGGTCTGTTGTACTATCGCCCATCTCATTTCTTATTCAGGTTATTTGCTTCCTCCCCTGTTTTTCTTTTGTCAGTTTGGCCAATGGTTTATCAATTTTGTTGATTTTTTCGAAGAACGAGCTTTTGGTCTTGTTAATTTTTTCATTTGTTTTTCTGTTTTCTATTTCATTTAGTTCTGCTCTAATTTTTATTATTTGTTTTCTTCTGGTACCTTAGGATTTCTTTTGTTGCTCTCTTTCTATGTGTTCCAGTTGCAGGGATAATTCTTTGATTTTGCCCCTTTCTTCTTTTTGTATGGGTGCATTTATTGATATAAATTGACCTCTGAGCACTGCTTTCATTGTGTCTCAAAGGTTCTGATAGGAAGTGTTTTCATTCTTACTGGATTCTATGAATTTCTTTATTCCATCCTTAATGTCTTCTATAATCCAGTCTTTTTTGAGCAGGGTGTTGTTCAGTTTCCAAGTGTTTGATTTCTTTTCCCATTATTGATTTCCACTTTTATGGCCTTATGTTCAGAGAAAATGCTTTGTAATAGTTCAATGTTTTGGGTTCTGCTAAGGCTTGCTTTATGACCTAATATGTGGTCTATTCTAGAGAATGTTCCATGTGCACTAGAAAAGAAAGTATACTTGGCTGCTGTTGGGTGGAGTGTTCTGTATATGTCTATGAAGTGAAGTTGGTTGATTGTGCCATTTAGATCTTCCATGTCTTTATTGAGCTTCTTTCTGGATGTCCTGTCCTTCACCGAGGTGGTGTGTTGAAGTCTGGTACTGTCTTTCTCACTTTTCAATGCTGATAGAGTTTGTTTTATGTATCTTGCAGCCCTGTCATTGGGTGCATAAATATTTAATATGGCTATATCTTCTGGTATACTGTCCGTTTAACCATTATATAGTGTCCTTCTTTATCCTTTATGATGGATTTAACTTTAAAGTCTATATTTTCATTAATTGTTATTGTTACTCCTGCTCATTTTTGGTTGTTGTTTGCTTGATATATTTTTTTCCTTTGTTTGAGTTTTAGTTTGTTTGTGTCTCTAAGTCTAAGCCATGTTTCTTTTAGGCAGCATATAGACGGATCTTGTTTTTTAATCCATTCTGCCACTCTCTGTCTCTTTATTGGTGCATTTAGTCCATTTACGTTTAGCATAATTATGGATAGGTATGAATTTAGTGCTATCATTTTGATGTCTTTTTTTGTGTGTTGTTGAGTAGACTATCTTTATATATTGTCCTTTCCTCATATTTGTTGTTGTTGATTTTGTTTCTGCTGAGTTTCTATTTTTTTCTTGTATTTTAGTTTGATGAGTGGGATAGTTTGTCTCCTTTATGGTTACCTTATTATTTACCCCTATTTTTCTAAGTTTAAACCTAACTTTTATTTCTTTGTATCACTGTATCTTCCTTTCCATATGGCAGATCTATGATTACTTTTCTTCATCCCTCTTTATTGTTTTAATGTTGTCTTCTTATATATAACATGGCTGTCACCCTGTTTTGAGCTTTTTTTTTTTTTTTTTTTAATCATCTTTCTTTGTTTTTTTGATTTCCCTGTTTGGGTTGACTTCTGATTGCTCTGCCCAGGGTTCTAGTCTTGGGTTGATACCTGATATTATAGATTTTCTGACCAAAGAACTCCCTTTAGGATTTCTTGTAGTTTTGGTTTGGTTTTTACAAATTCCCTCAACTTGTGTTTATCTGGAAATGTCTTAATTTCACCTTCGTATTTGAAAGACAGTTTTGCAGGATATATGATTCTTGGCAGGCAATTTTTTTCCTTCAATTTTTAAAGTATGTCATCCCATTGCCTTCTTACATGCATGGCTTCTGCCAAGTAGTCCAAGCTTATTCTTATTGGCTCTCCTTTGTAGGTGACTTCTCATTTATCCCTCATTTATCCCTAGTTGCTCTTAAAATTTTCTCTTTATCTTTGGTTTTGGCAAGTTTGATTATAATATGTCTTGGTGACTTTCTTTTAAGATCTACCTTATACGGAGTTTGATGAGCATCTTGGATAGATATCTTCTCATCTTTCAGATATCAGGGAAGTTTTCTGCCAACAAATCTTCAACAATTCTCTGTATTTTCTGTTATCCCTCTCTGTTCTGGTACTCCAATCACTCGTAGATTATTTCTCTTGATATAGTCCCAGATGATTCTTAAGATTTCTTCATTTTTTTTAATTCTTTTATTTGATTTTTTTCAAATATGTTAGTGCCAAGTGATTCTTTTTCAAGTTCAGAAATTCTAGCTTCTACTTGCTCAATTCTGCTCCTCTGACATTCTATTGAGTTTTCTACTTCTGTAATTTTATTGTTAATCTTCTGAATTTCTGATTGCTCTTTGTCTATGGAATTTTCCAGCTTATTAATTTTTTCATTATGTTCCTGAATAATCTTTTTAATTTCTTCCATTGCTTTATCTGTGTGTTCCTTGTCTTGTTCTGCATATTGCCTCATTTCCTTCCTAATGTCTTGAAGGGTTCTGTATATTTATCTTTTGTATTCTGGTTCTGGTAATTCCAGGAATGCACTTTCAACTAGAAGATCCCTGGATTCTTTGTTTTGAGAGCTTGTTGTGTTCTTCATGGTCTTTTCCTATATGTGACTTGATATTGACTGTTTTCTCCGAGCCATCTAGAAGTTATTTTATTAGTTTATGCTTGCTTACTGTGTCATAGTTTCTTGCTTTGTTTTGTTTTGGTATACCCAAATGGGTTGCTTGAGTAAGCTAGCTTGATTATTTTCACCTTTAGAGTGCTGACGTCCTGTCCCCGGATGGCTAGAGTTGTTATCAGGTATATCAGTCTAGGAGTCCATTCAGTTTTCTTGTATGAATTCAGCTCATATTTGCATGTAGCTGATCATCAAGTGTGTGGTACAGGTTCTGTCCCACAGTCTTAGAGGGGCAGGGGTGATTAGTGTATATACCAGTATCTGATTGCAGCAGGGGTCATGCAGTGAACAAGGCAGGGGCTGAGAGCTGATCCCCGAGTGTCTCTGATGCAAGCACATCACTGTTCCCTAGAGCGTGCAGGTGGGTTGGTTTTGCAGATGTACCATGGGCACCCAAAGTTTTTGGTTGTAAGGACTGGGAGGTACCAGTTATCTTGGACCCCTGTCACCAGTTGGTGGGTGACCTGAGTGGAGCTACCAGTCGTTAGGTACATGTTGTGGGTAGGCGAGGACCTTGTTTAACAGGCAAAGCAATATCAAACATCAAACACCCACCTCTCCACCGCACAGCTGAAATGGTTGGAGTCTGCTAACAAGGGGCTATTCTCCGAAAATAGGCCCACACAGGTCCATTCAGAAGGGAAGGTGCTCAAAGTCCATGGACAGCTTATGCTAGACAGGAGCCACTTCTGTCCTGAGCTCCCCTGGTTAGTGGAGCTGGAAATTATCTTTTCCCCGAAATGCAATTTTTTTCCTTTTCCAGGCTGGAATTAGTTGGGGAAGCTGGAAGGTTGGCTCTAGGCACTCAACAGGGTCTATCTCAGGCCCAGGGAATTCAGCCGCTGAAGCTGGCTTGAGGGGGGAGGGTGCGGTAAAATATATGCAAGTACTTAGCTTTTGCTGAAAGCGCCATTCTTCTCTGGTTCTGGAGGTGTGAGTAGGCTGTGTGGCTGGCTGCTTCTCCCTGCGGAAACTGTGGCTGAACGCTGGTACCAGCCTGCCGCCGCCTCCGCTCCGTGAATGGTGCCCGAGGGCTCCCTGCAATTCAGGTCCGGTAACTCCCCTCCACTTCTGAACGGTCTCTTCCTCCCATTCCCCCTCAGTTCATTTTCTAAGCTTGCCTTTGAAGCTCAGGGCTCCCAGCTTGTCACAAATATACTCGTTTCACTTGTTTTTTCAGGTCTTTCTTGTAAAGAGGGCTCGCCAGAAGCATCTATTCCACCATCTTCGTAGTGCCTCAAGAGGTTTTTTCTGATTTGTGAATTTATTTACTAGAAAATTCTGACCAGACATAAATTTTAAACCAAAGTTAATTATATATTTAGCAAATTGATTTTACTAAAGAGGTGAAGTCTTTATGATTTTGTACTACTGATTATATGGGTCACCATTGCTATAGCAAATCTCTTCATGTTTTATTTTTGCTAGATATTTGGGCTGCCAGACATCTGTTATTGCAGTCAAGATTCTGTTGTTTAGACTAGGCAGGCCAGATGAGCAGCACCTTTTGCAGAATGCTTTCTTGAGATGATCTTTATCAAATAAGAGTGTCTGCAGGTTATATTTTTCTCTCCAGCAGTTGAAGGGATGATGATATGCTTTCTGTTTGAAGCCATAATGAATGGAATGTCCTCCTGCTTCTGTCCACTCCCCTTTGTTTTCCCTCTCCCTTAGAACAATTACAAATATGAGTCTACAAACTAAGGGTGCCAGAAATATAACTTTATATTTATTACTCAACTGCTTTATCTCTGAGTTCCGTATTCTACTGAGCTTGCGGAACACTTAAGTTTTTCTTTTTGCCCCTTCCTGAAGTTGTGCTGCAATTTTCTGAACTTGAGTAGGGCTATGTCACTTTCGTGGTAGGTGTGTGTAGATCTGTCTGGCCCTCGTTTTGTTGTACTGACCTATAAGGCCTCTTCAGGCTCCATTGCTTTGGTGCTGCATTTGAGGAACAGAAATCTTTTGCAATGTGTCTGTTTTGTGTGTGTCCAAATGCACCACACGACTATTTCTTTTGGGGTCCTATCTTCCCTCCATAATGCTGTCAGAAAACCAGGTAGAGGGTGAAACCCCAGCAGGCTCCATCCTCTCTCCTTGCTTCTAGCCCAAGAGAGCCTTGTTCTACTCAAGAGATGAGGGTGGCTTGGGAAACAATACCCTCCTTCCAAAATATTTTTTCTATACACTCACCTCTCTTTGCTGTTTAGAGAAACAAAAGCCACAAAAATGTACTGGTCTTTCTGTTTTCTCCCTGACACATTCCTTCCCTAAGGCAATGAACACAGTGCCAGCCACATGCTTTAATATGGGAAAGGGAAAGGGAAAGTTGCAAGAGACAAAAATACCATACCAATGCCTGAAAATATGTTCCAGCTAAAATCTTTGGTCTATATAATTATTTGTTACAGCAGTTTTCTAAGCAACTCCTTCTGTTATATTTAGTAGCTTTACAGGTGCCCAGGCAAAGCCTGCAAAACCAGGCTGAGATAATACAGAAAATGTGTTATTGGACCTGGCCACACCTGCAATCTGGACCATGTGAAGAAACAGAGTGAGGAGAAGCAGCTCCTTGCTGTTAAGATGGTGTTGTGGCATGGTGCAAAGAACATGGGTGCTGTAGTTAGAAAAGGCTCATTCACATCCTTTTTCCACTTACTAATTAATTGTGTGACCTTGGGTAAATCACTTAATTATGATTATCACACATCTGGAAAGCAAGCTCCTTGAAAGGAGTGTTTTTTCATCTTTATATTCTCAGAAATGAGCACAGTTCTGTTGCATGTTTGGCCTGCAGTATATATGGAATGGATGTACATCTTTTGATATTTCAGAACTTATTAGTTTTCTCATCACTGTAAAGTGATAATATCAATCGATGCTGAGAGTATTTAGTGAACCTCTTCATGTAGGTAAGCCTGGCAAACTCTGGACGGGCAGGCATTCAGTAGAGGGTAATTTCCTCTTCTCTTCCTTTCCCCTTTCTCCCCGCTTCTCACTTTCCTCCCATATGTTACTATTCAGCAAGTACCCATAATCTGAGGGGATTTTTCTTCAATAGGCACAGTGTCCCTCTGTTCACTGCCGCATGACAGGTGAAGTCATCATCATTATCACCAACAATGGCATAAATAGTAGTTGAGTATCTAATCAGCTAGACATTAGGTTGTTGGCTTTTCAACTGCTTTGGAATAAGAATGCTCCCACCCTCCATCTCCATTGGCCTTTATTTTCATTATCACTTACTCAGGTAAATTAACTGTCCCTCTCCCTCTTGGAACAAGCTAGTTATTTCCTGAGGAAGACTTGTTAACAACCCGAGATACGCAGATGACACAACCTCGCTTGCTCAAAGTTAAAAGGACTTGAAGTACTTACTGAGGAAAATCAAAGATCACAGTCTTCAGTATGAAATACACCTCAACATAAAGAAAACAAAAACCCTCACAACTGGACCAATAAGAACATCATGATAAACAGAGAAAACATTGAAGTTATCAAGAATTTCATTGTACTTGGATCCACAATAACACTCATGGAAGCAGCAGTCAAGCATTAGGCAAATCTGCTGCAAAATACTTCTTTAAACTGTTAAAAAGCAAAGATGTCACCATGAGGACTTAAGATATGCCTGAACCAAGTCATGGTATTTTCAATCATGTCATATGCATGTGAAAGCTGGACAATGAGGAAGGAAGACCAAAGAAGAATATTGATGCCTTTGAATTACAATGTTGGCGAAGAATCTTGAATATACTATGGATTGCTAGAAGAACAAACAAATCTGTTTTGGAAGAAGTACAGCCATAATACTCCTTAAAAGTGAGGATGGCAAGACTTTGTCTCAAGTATTTTGGGCATGTTATTTGGAGGAACCAATCCCTGGAGAAGGACATCATGCTTGGTAAAGTAGAGGGTCAGCAAAAAAGAAGACCCTGAAAGAGATGGACGGACACAGTAGCTGCAACACTAGGTTCAAACAAGTGTAATAATGGTGCAGGACTGGGCTGTGTTGACTTCTGTTGTACATAAGGTTGCTATGAGTCAGAACTGACTCGACAGCACCAAACAACAACAACGGTTCTTCTCTTTAATGAAATTTGACAATTTCCCCACTAATGTACCTAATTGGTCATTCATCTATATGCAGTCATTAAACTTCTCAGCCTAAATTTTTTCCTTGTATAGTTTCTCAGTTTTGACAAATCAACCCAAAGATTCATACTTTATAAATATGGTTATATTATTTATTCATATGTTAAGATTTTTATGTATGCATTTCATTTTCTCGTAATAGTTAAATTCTCTAAGGGGTGAACTTAAACAATGATTCTAAACTTTATTTCAGAAATAGAGCCTCCCTTCCACCACAGACAAATGCTAACTATAACAATATTTTTCTAAGGTCAGGTTTTAAGTATAAAATCAAATTTTTAATAAAATATGTAAATATTATATAAATGTTTTATATTTATATCATGTATAAATATAAAATTTTATGTAAATGTAAAATCATATTAAAATCCTATTTACCTTAAAAAATCAGTCAAATATTTGAAGATAGGAGTTATGATGACAGTTTTATGATTTTACTCAGTCTCAGCAAACTGTTTATTTCCTCATCTCATTTGGCTCACAGTTTGGAAAGATCCTGATTCCCACAGATAAGTAATTTCGAATGGTACTAGTGATGTCTTTGTACTCATCTTGCAATTACAGGTACTCTTCAAATAATTAAGAATCTGAAAAGTAAGTCTAATATCTGCATACAAACCAGTTAATCTGGCTTCACAAGCTAGCATATTGTTGCCCTGTAATATCTTTTGAAGAAACATTTGCTATGCTTTTTGTCTTAATTATCTAGTGCTGCTATAACAGAAATACTGCAAGTAGATGACTTTAACAAAGAGAAATTTATTCTCTCAGAGGCCAGGAGGCTAGAAGTCCGAATGCAGGGGGCCGGCTCCAGGGGAAGGCTTTCTCTCTTGTCAGCTAAGGAGGAAGGTCCTTGTCATCAATCTTCCCCGGCATAGGAGCTTCTCAGTGCAGGGACCATGGGTCCAAAGGACACACTGTGCTCCCAGTGCTTCTTTCTTGGTGGTGTGAAATTCCCATGTCTCTCTGCTCGCTTCCCTTTTATATCTCAAAAGAAATTGACCTAAGACACTACCTAATCTTGTAGTTTGAATCCTGTCTCATTAATATAATTGCCGCTAAACCCACCTCATTAACATCATAGAGGTAGGATTTATAACACAAAGGAAAATCATATCAGATGACAAAATGCTGGACAGCCACAAAATGCTGGGAATCGTGGCGTAGTCTATTTGACAGAAATTTTTGAGGGACATGATTCAATCTATGACATTTTATAGATATTTTATGTAGAATTAAAATCAAATATTAACAATAATTTTGTGACAACATATTTGGAGACAAATTACACTTAAAATTACTTCAAAATTCTTTGCCCAAAATGTTGAATGCTATATTGCTTCAGGTTATTAAATTGAAAACAGCTTTTTGAAAAAAAAAAAAAATTGACTTCAGTTGCCTTGATAGGCCTTGTTATACCCATAAAGATACCACGCAATTATGATGATAAGTAAGAGCTACCCTTTACTGGGGGTGCACTGTGTGACATTTTACATTTGTATTCTCGTTTGATCCTCATGAAAACGTGCAAAGTAAGTGTTGTTATTATTTTCAATCAATCCGACATTATTAAATTACTTCTGATTAAACAGCTAGTTTCAAGAACTAGAGATTCAAATAAGGTCTATGTGACTCTGAAATTCAGTCACCTTCTGCAGACCACCAGGATTGCAGCACTCATGTAGCCTATGCCCTGGTAAGATGGGAGCCCATGTTCAAGGAGCAGATGCTCCATGATGTACTGTTTATCCTTTGTTTATTAAAAACAAATGTTTAGTATTTGTAAATATAAGAATATGGAGAATATTTTAGTCATGAAAATCTTTGGGAGAGTGCATATGATTTTTTGAAGGAATGCTTTGAATTTCTCAAAGAGGTAGAAGCAGAACTCCTCCTAGTGCCTGGCTAGGTGGGCTCCTAGTTTTCAGAAAAGAAAAACCACCCTACATTTCTGATGGAAAACGAGGAGGTGAATAAGTATAGAAGGCAGTGGTATCTGATAAATTTGATATTTCTATGGCTGTTTTTATGCTTTCAGCCTCAAATGTCTATTGAACAAAATGTAAAAGATGATATGAATAATCTTTAGTTGTGGCCTTCAGAGTGCCCTGTGGAGAGTTAGGGACTGTTGCTGTGTGCAGTGGAGTAGATTCCAACTCATAGTGAGCCTGTATGACAGAGTAGAACTGCCCCATATGGTCTCCTAGGCTGTATTCTTCACAGAGAAGGAACGCTTTTGGTTTTAATCTTTATGAAAGCAGTCTCCCATAGAGCAGCTGGTGGGTTTGAACGGCTGACCTTTTGGTTAGCAGCCAAGCTCTCAACTGTTTCGCCACCAGGGCTGCTTGATTTAGGTACTAAACCAAAACCCATTGCTGTCGAGTCGATTCCGACTTATAGCAAACCTATAGGACAGAGTAGAACTGCCCAGGGTTTCCGAGGAGCACCTGGTGGATTTGAACCGCTGACCTTTTGGTTAGCAACTGTAGCACTTAACCACTATGCCACCAGGGTTTCCGATTTAGGTACTAGAGAAGTTTAATATGGTGTTGTTATTGCTGTCAAGTTGGCTCCAACTCATGGCAACTTTATGTATAACAGAACAACAGGATAAAACATTGCCTAGTCCAGCACCATTTTATCCTGTTGTTCTGTTATACATAAAGTCCAGCGCCATCTCCAAGATCTTTGGTATGTTAGAGCCTATTGTTGAGGCTAATGTGTCACTTCACTTCATTGAGAGTTTTCCTCATTTTCATTAACCCTCTGCTTTGTCAAACATGATGTCCTTTACTAGCAATTGGTCTTTCCTGGTGACATGTCCAAAGTAAGCAGGCAAAGTCTTGCCTTGCTTGTTTCTAAGAACCATTCTGGTTGTATTTTTTCTAAGACTGATTTGGTCTTTCTTCTGGCAGTTCACTGTATATTCAATGTTCTTCACCAACACCACACTTGAATGTATCAGTTCTTCGGTGCATTCATCAGTTAATTAATCTGGATGAATTCAATGAATTTCTCAATGTATTCAATTTCAGAAGAAGAAATTAATATGGTAGAGTTTACAATTTGAATTCAGGCAATAGAATTCTAGAGCTTGCCTTCTAGTACTCTGCTCAGTTTTCTTCTGTTGTGCAGAAGCAGAAGTCTCCTACCCTTTTATTCTTTGTCTTTGGCAACTCAGAAGATCTAAAAAAAAAAAGTACCTCACCCTTTTGATCTTTGCTATTTTGTATATTCACAATTTGATGTTTTGTCTGTAAACTTCTTATATGTTGAAACAAGAACAACTATGTCCTCTCCAACATAACACCCCACTTCCTAATACAATTTCCAGAAGATAATATTTACTCTATAAATGTTTGATTGAATAAATTAATACATGAACAAATATATAAAATCTCAGCTGTACTGGGGAAGGAAAACAAATAACAGTAACACATGCTAGCCTTAAAAATTCTTTTCATATAATAAAAGTGAGATAGAAGTATAAAAAGGAATGCAGAAAGGAAATGTGAGAAAGACTTGCAGAAATGATTAACTCTTGCTTACAAGTGAGGAGGGAACCCAGGGCTCCCCTCTCCCCAGCCAAAAAAAAAAAAAAAATAGAGCATGATACTTCCTGACATTGTCCATCACAAGGGAGTTGCTTACTTTCAAGTCCACCCAGTTTTTTACTGCTGCCCTTTTATATCTTTTCTCTCTCAGCCTACCATGTCTGGTATCACACGTACTATATTTAGGGAAAGGAGCCGCTGTGGCCTAACAGTTAATCACTTGTCTGCTAACTGAAAGGTTGGTGCTTTGAACCCACTAAGCAGCTCTGCTGGAGGAAGACCTGGTGATCTGCTCCCAAAAAGGTACAGCCTAGAAAATGCTTTGGGGCAGTTCTACTCTGTCACACAGGGTCTTTATGAGTCAGAATCAGCTCAATGGCACTCAATGACAACAATATATTTAAGGAGTCTAAAACTCATTAGCTAAATAGCTGTGTTGATAGGGTTTGGTGGAAACTAGACAGAGTGCTATGTATAAACCTAGCAAGAGCAAAGGTTGCTAACTATAATTGAAAAATTGGACAAGATAACTTCTAAGTTCCCACCTAGCTTTTATGTTTCTGTCTTTACCCGGAGGATTCAAGGGTAAGCAAATGGTCCTTTGAATGGTATTAGCCCTATTTTACTAACTACTTACTGTTTACAACAGTGGAGCCCTGGTAGTACAGTGGTTAAGAGCTCACTGCTAACCAAAAGGTTGACAGTTCAAATCCACCAGCCACTCATTGGAAACCCCACAGGGGCAGTTCTACTCTGTCCTATAAGGTTGCTACGAGTTGGAGTCGAGTGATGGCAACAAGTTTGGTTTTGGCTTGGGTATTTACAGCAGTATAAATTCACACTATTTTTCTCTTAATTTGATGTTAAAAGATTACTATTAATTTTAAATGTTATTGGTTTAGAGGCATTTCATATTTTAAGCACTCTATTTGTTGCTTTATAAGCATTAATTTTCAATGGCTGCAAACCAAGGTATTATATAAAAATAAATCAAGCTTAAGAGCAAAACATATTACCAAAATAATACTTGTACATATGAAGGCTTGTGGTCTATATTTTATTTCTCTCAATTAATGTAGCAGTGTTCCCAGAAAACAAAACAAAACAAACCACAAAAGTCACTGCCTTTTTGAAGTTAATACTTCCATGAAAACCAGGATGGGTCAGGACACCCTTGTGTATTTTTATACCTGCCCATCTTGATATATGTCTAATATTTTCTCCTGTCTTTAATTCCGTGAACATTCTATCCTTAGTGAGTGCTTGTTTTTGATGCAATCAAATCCATGGCACACCTGGCTCTGTGGATGAAAAGAGAATGAGTCATTTGGGAATAGGGCAGTCACATTAACTCTCAGAAGAACAAAGGATAATTTATGAAATTGAGTTTTTGAAGACATAGCATGATGCCTTCAAGACTATAAAGAACTCGTGGACCTCCTCAAAAAGGTCATCTCCTCTGTTCTCACTAAGAGGTTTCAGAGCCATTAAATGCCATATTAAACTCTAGAGTTAGTACTGTAGAGTTTAGTAGTTGTAAGTAGTTGTATGAAGTACCATTTAGAATGCTTATTCTCAGGCTGCTTCTATGTGGCTGCAAATCAGCTCTGTGAACATGTTTGTGCCTTGTTGTTTTGCGTCACATTTGGAAATGTATTTTTGTCTTTAGTGTAGATGCAGCCTGTGTTTTAAGGACACAAATCTAAGGGAATAACTGAACCAGTATTACTCCCTTGATTTGAGGCCTTTGATTTTTCAGTGGAAACAGTAATCATTTTGTCACTGAGTTCTTTTCCTAGCTGTACGCTAAAAAGGGAGAAGAGCATAAAAATGAATGATAAAAGCCTGTCCTCAGTTGGACCAAGGCAAAGAGAACACAGTGTTAGGATGGCATTTCATAATGAGAAGGAAAAAGCAATTTGCTCATCTAGGTGAGTGCTTCATCCTCTGGGGGTATATAACCTCAAGTAGGTAAATTACTTTTTCCTGGTACCACTTGGTATCTAAGAGGAGGTAATTTACCTCATAATGTCAGGACACCCTGCTGCCATGAAAGTGGTTATATCCCTGGCTTGCTACAAAGAGAGTGCTTGGCTCACCGTTGAGCTGATCCCTTCATAAACCACCCAATCCAGGGCTGAGCTGTAGCTCAGCATACAGTCAAGTGTGCTTTCTTTTAGGAGGTGGAGCATATTTTTCACTCCTACATTGGTTATGCTTTAACTGCAGTGTTCTCTTGGAAACAGACTTTTTTTTTCCATTCTATAATGGCTAAAAGGAAAGTAAACTTTTTCACTGCTCTATAGGATGGACTACAGTTCAGCCTTACACATGGCTCACAGCTGGATGCTGTGGGATGCCTTCCTTCGGATGCTGTGGGATGCCTTCCTTCGCTTGCTGTTCTGTGGCTCTACACTTGGAAAATGGAGGTTGGTCAGTTGAAGACCTTGAGAAAAGCTAACCCCTTTAGGAGGAGTTCTTCAACTCATTGTAAAATGACTGGTAACAAGAGAGCATCTTGTAAGCAGAATAGCCTTATTTGAGCCCCCTTTTTTTTTATGATAAGGGAAATGATTTCTCACTGAGCTGGGAAATCATTACACTTGCTATGTATTTTGTGACATAATTCTAAAGAAAATAACACTGAGTGTTGATAGTCATTCTTGTTGCTGTGTGTCATTGCGTGCATTCTGTGTCAGCAAATTCACCCTTATATATCTTTTAAACAGTAGCACTGCACAAACGAGTCTTAAACTGAGTGTCTAAAGCTCAACTTTGCCACATCTGCCTTTCATAAACTGACAAGACTAGACTACCATTTTGCTCCATGGTATATATGAAACTCAAGGGGGAATAGAATTCTGTACGTAGAGAGTTGGGGTATCATTCATTCATTCATCCGCTCATGTGCTACATACTATACTAGATGCTGGAGCTAGAACATAACCAATACAAATACAATCATGATGCTCACATCTGCAGCTTCTAGTCTGGCTAGGTACATGGGAACTAAGCAGAAATCACACAAATAATTACAACTGTGATAAGTCTTATAAAGGAAACATAAAAGGTGTAATGAAGGACTTAGCCTGGGGAGTGGAGCATCAACTGAAGTTTCCCTCTTTAAACTGGGGCCCAAAGAATGAGTGGGAGGTAACAAGGATAAGAGGTGGGAGATGAGAATTCCCAGTAAAAACATTAATTTGGGCAGAGGTGCTGAGGGGAAAACCAACTTGATGTATTTAAGGAACTCAAAGGGAATTAATGTGGCTGGAGAGAATCAAGTAAAGGAAAAATGGATCAAGATGAGGTTTATTTGTTTTTTTAATAGCATTTATTCTGTGCCAGAGACAGCTGGAAATGCTTTACAAATATTAATTTGCTGAATTCTTATGACAATCCTATGAGCTACATAGTATTACAATCCCCATTCTATAGGTGTGGAAACTAAAGGACAGAGATTGGTGATGAGAGCAGGGAACATATTGCTGAGGGACTAAAAAGCCATATAAAATATTTTTAAAATTTCCCTAAGAGCAATAGGAATTTATAGAATGCCTTTAAGCAGAGGAGTGTTTCCATCAAGGAGAACTAGATATTTCTGATCAACATCTGAAGAATGAGATTAGGAGTTAGGGTGTCTGGCAAGAATGGATGAGAAAATCAGGAGGCTACTACAGTACTCCATGGGAGAGATGACGGCACTACGGTGCTGGCAATGGAAAGAAATGAATGGATCCAAAAATGTTTCCGGGATTGAATGAACAAGACTTAGATATGTAATAGGTGTAGTCTGGGATAGGAGCAGGGAATAGTCAGAGATGAATTTTCAGGTTTCTGTCATAAATAAGGAGGTCAATAGTGGGAATACAGGCAAAGAAACACTTTTGAGTAGTGGGGAGCGTAGAAGAACCATAAATTTTGCCTTAGCCATAATGGGTATTAAGCTTCTAGGATATGTTTTTGTGGAGATGTTGAATAAATATCTGGATTTGGGAGAATAAAACTCAGAAGCAAAGTTTGTGAAAAATGTGGAAGTTACCAAACTTTTAACTTGCTTCTTTGTTCACTAGACTCTAATATAGATACAAAGAAGTATAAGATGATATTTAAGAAACACCAATGTAATTATACAGTCCATAAAAGCATTGAGAGTTTTGAGGCTAAAGATTTTATACAAATGATAGCATTGGGGATGTTTATGCTACCGCTGTATAATTGGTTGACAGGAAACTGTTTAAGATGAAATAAGGTTGGAAGTAGGCAAGATAATGACTAAAAGATTCCTAGTCATCAATTTGTGTTCTTTTAATAGCAGAAATTGTTGGCAGCTTATATTCTGAGTTTTCATATAAAACTTAAAAAATACCTTCACTCCATCCTTACCTTAAACCTTAGTGGACCCCAAGACCTAACAGTTCACTCAACACCCACTAAGAGCCTTCTCCTAAAATCAAGAGGCATGATCTTTCTGGATTAGATTCTGTACTGAAGAGAAGTTTAGGTAATTTTTTTTTCACCATGCCTGACTACAGAATAGAGCACCAAATGAATGGATGCCTTGAAAAAGTAATTCCACCTAAATCTGCTTTGTAATAAGCGGTGCCCTTTCAATTTATGATACCTAATAGCATTTTCTGAGTGTTAATAGCATTTTCTGAGAAAAGAGAATAGAGCTTTGGAAGCCATCGTTCCTCCTTCAATCCCACAATCTACTTGGTTTATACCCTTCTTTTCAGTTTATTCCCATCTGCTTTCCTGTATTTTCCAATTTTGACTTTTCCTAAATTTTGCCCCAAGTTTCCTTTATATTTTCTTCTTCTAGTTCTTTAATGGACATGTTACATTTACTGGCATTGGAACTGAAGATATCTATGAAACACATGCACACACACACACACACACACACACGTGTCCATGTGTACGACTCTGTATCACAAATTTATTTGTAAAAGTTATGATAGAAAATGTGCTTTCCTTTCATTTAGTGACCTCTTCCTTGTAATCAATATGGAATATGGGGACAAATTCCCAGTGCATTAAATTTATGCTCTGTGGAGTAGAAGGAGGGCAATATAAGGAGTCAGTTCTACTTTTGACTCCATTAGGTGACTTCTTGGGCCACAATCTCCTAGGAGTTTAGACAAAATGATCTGCAAATTCCTTCTAGCACTAACATTCTATGATGCTGTACTTTTGAATAAAAATACTGGTTTAGCATTGTTACAGATTAAATTGTGTCCCCCCAAAAATGTATGTCAACTTGGCTAGGCCATGATTACCAATATTGTGTGATTATCCACCATTTTGTTATCTGATGTGATTTTCCTATGTGTTGTAAATCCTATCTCTATGATGTTAATGAGGCAGGATTAGAGGCAGCTATGTTAATGAGGCAAGACTCAGTCTACATTCGCAAGATTAGGTTGCATCATGAGTCAATCTTTTGAGATATAAAAGAGAGAAGGGAGAGACCTCATGCCACCAAGAATGAAGAACTGGGAGGGGAGCATGTTTTTTAGACCCAGGGTCCCTGCCCTGAGAAGCTCCTACACCAGGGGAAGATCGATGACAAGGACCTTCCTGCAGAGCTGACAGAGAGAGAAAGCCTTCCCTTGGAGCTGGCACCCTGAATTTGGATTTTTAGCCTACTAGACTGTGAGAGAATAAGCTTCTGTTTATTAAAGGCATCCACTTATGGTATTTCTGTTATAGCAGCACTAGATAACTAAGACGATGATAAAATAACAAAATCAACTTTTGTAACCGTGTAACTTCTTTGAAACTTTTCCAGAAAAGACTGACAATGTTAAGTTGTGAGATAAAGCAGATTGTAGGGGAAACTTGTTAGATTTTCAAGATAAAATCACATGGAAGACAAAAAGAATAATTAACATTTTTGTAATATTATGTTGCTTTCACATATTAAAAAAATAATAAAATTGAGCTGGGAGATGGGTGGGAGTACATTTCCTACCCAAGGAGTTTAGGAAACTTAATGTAGGTTACCTAAAGGTCAACCAGTAGACCCAAGAATGGTTCCACATCTCCAAATTCCAGATTTCATAAGAAAAGTTCAAGGAGTAAATTTAGCCTGGGAAGGATCAGATGAATACCATACTTGTGATGTCACACTGCTCAGTTTCAAAGTGCAACTTACATGATTCCATTGATTTCTTTGCTATTTCTCTGTTATTAGTTCTAGAAATATTTAGTTCCTACCTCCAGAATTCAGAATTTTCAAGAACTGTAGTAAGGGAAAAAAAATTAATTAAGAGGAAAAAATGCTTGTTGTGACCTAAATGTCATTGGTAATATGAACATAGTAACCCAGAAAGCTATGAGCTATGCTCACAAAGCATGTGGACAAATATGAGCTAGTGAAGAAAATAACCTACTGGAAAGATGTCAGCAAGCAGCAGAATAAGCTTTCAGAAAATTAGAAAATTCCCTCAATATGATATGATCTCAGACCAAGGAGAACTTGAGTGGCATGAGTTTGGCCTTGGGCAGAAATATATACCCCAAGAAAGGCAGCTTTCAGCATTGCTTCTGGACATCAAAATGGGCACTAAAGAGAGGGTGTCAGGTAGTCCAGGGTTAGCTCTAGACATTTTTAAGGGCATCTGCTTATTGTAAGGGGCCCTGGTGGCACAGAGGACAAGAGCTTGGCTGCTAACCAAAGGTCAGCAGTTCAAATCCACCAGCTACTCCTTGGAAACCCTGTGGAAACTTCTACTCTGTCCTATAGGGTTGCTACTAGTTGGAATCTACTAAATGGCAATGGATTTGATTTTACTTATTGTAAATCATGATTAAAGTAATGGAAATTATAGAGAAGAAAGTAAAGCTCTCCTGTAATCTCACATCTGGAGAGATAATCCCTCTTAATGTTTTGATGTGTTACTTTCCAGCAGTGGAAAGATGAGCCTTAGATAAGAAGAGGGATAACAATTCTTCTAGGAAAGAAAGGAAGAAAGCTAGGTTTGATTTGGAAGTGAGAATTTGAGGTAGGACAATAAGGAACACCTCTATTCATTCAGTAAAATAGGAAGCAAGCTACCTGTAGTCTCACCATTATTTTCTAACTGACTTTTCTTTTTTCTTCTATCATTAAACTATAAGCTCCTTGAGGGCAGGGGCTGTGACATTTTCATCATTGATTCCCCAAAGACTATATTAGAGTGGCTGGTTCATAATTATATAATTAATGTTCAGTAAATATTGGTTGAATGATCAGAAACAGGTAAGTGACACTAAGTTAAAAAAAAGTGACAAAGACCAGAAGGAACTGAGGCTTACTTGAATTTCTAAAGACAGTACAAAATACTGTAAAGGTGATTGCGCATTGGACAAGGGTAAAGACCCATGTCTGAATTGACAGAAGACAGATGGACAAAATGCCAGCTACCTTTCCCTTAATCTCCATCAAAGATCTTAAAATTGAAAATGGTAAACCAACCACATTTTTTTTTACCACAGTACATATTATTTTCCTTCTGAAATGCTTATGGATTCTATATGAGAATCAATTCTATATTATTTTTCAAATTAATTTAATGTTGACACATGCCCTTGGCCTTTTAGTGTTAAGTTGGCCTTTTCACTGCATTGAGTGTATTTGTGAATTTCCTTACATTTAATGCCAATGAATGGCCCTGGGCCCAGATGCTTTTCTCTAATCAACTCAGGACTACAGGAGATGGTGAAAGAATGTTTGTGTCAACCCCACTCCCTGTACTAACTTTTTAAAAAAACAATACAATGACACTGGGCACTGAGCTATTTACCTCTGCATTACCAGCATCTAAGGCAGAGCTCCTGCCCTAAAGGAGATGACAACACTTCTGTGGTTTGAGTTTTATAAGAATCCAATGAAGAAGAACAAGGTCAACAAGAGCTGGAAGAGTCTGGGAAAGCCTCATGGATCAACTAAGGATTTAAGTCCACTCTAGGATTTGGAAGCAAAAAGGAGATGGGGGTGGTGTTCTAGGCATAGGGGTGTGACTGGCAATGAAAGGGGATGCTAAGTTAAGTTGACTCTAGAAGAAGTAAGAACAGTGTTAAGAAATAGTGAAAAAGGTAGATAGGAAAGTCAGGTTCAGAACTTTATTCTTAATGAAGTAATATGGATTAGACTATGCTCCAGGAGCTAGGCTTAATTATTTATTCAAGATTTCCTGAACATATTCTGTTTGTTAAGCACTGTGTTGAAGCTGGAAACCCTGATGGCATAGTGGTTAAGAGTTTGGCTGCTACCGAAAGTTCAGCAGTTCAAATCTACTAGGCGCTCCTTGAAAATCTTATGGGTCAGTTCTAGTCTGTCCTCTAGGGCGGCTATGCTTTGGAATGGACTCGACAGCAATGGGATGGGTGTTGAGGCTTTGGAATAAAGAGGTGAGTAAGACACAGTCCCTTTCATTAAGCAGCTTACAGCCTAGTGATACTAGTTAACGATCTTTCCAAATGCAGCCTGGAGCCTCCCCCCACCAAACATTAATTTGGAAAAGTTGCAGAGAACAACTTGGAGGAAGCTAGAGATGAGGTAGATTACAGCTGTCCACCTGTTGAGAAAAATTGGCCTAAGCCTATATCATGACAAACCCTTTATAATTATCAAATAATAAGCAATCCACACAACATATCTTCCATTTTGTATGCATTTGCACATTCATTTTTAATTTAAAATTGTATCCCTACTCTGTGTTGGACACTATGCTAGATTCTGGGGAATCAGACATGACAAAGATATACTTATTTCATACAATTCCTGAGTTTATAACCTATTATGGCTAGATGGTTACAGGATGATATGGAAATACATGAGAGAGAGTCAACATAGATTTGGGAATGGGGGTATCTGGGAGGGTTTCTTGGAGGAATCAAAGCTGAGGTTACTTTAGAGTTTTCTAGACAAAAATATAAGGCATGGAATGGCATGGAAGAATGTCTGAAGAGGAGAGAGGGCAAGGTACGTTTGACGGAACTCATTGTAATGTGGATAATCTGAACCTTCTTGCTTTTGCCTTAAGGGCTGTCTTCATGTAGCGATAAATTCAAAAGAAATAAAATGCCAGTACCAAAAAGCTTGGAATTGAAACAAGTCACACAACACGCAGCAAAATTCCCAAAAGTTATTTTTAGATATTGGCTGTTGTTGAATTCCCTAGAAACAGAGCCTACGGCAGGGATGGGGTCCATGTTACAAATTGAGGAAGTATTCTTCAAGAAGAATAACACGTAAGGGGAAGTAGCATAACCAATGGGACCAAGCTGAGCAAGGTGTGGTCTCAGGAAAGAGCTAGCCTTGGCCTAATTCAGTGGAGGGGGTTCTGGATTATAAAGGACGCCAGAGAGTTGTCCTCCCTTGAGGAAAGGGGCCAGCTCTTTTGTATCCATTGATGTTGTTAGTTGCTATTGAATTCGCTCCGACTCATGGCTACCTTACAGAACAGAATGAAAAATTGTATGGTCCTGTGCCATCTTCATGATCATTGGTATGCTCAAGTCCATCGTTGTGGCGCCTGTGTATTTTGATTGCCTTCCAAACTACAGCACTTCTCTTCCAGTACTAATATAAGATGATATTCTTTTTTATTGGCTTATTATTGGAAATAGGTCACTAGGCCTTTCTACCTAATCCTTCTTAGTCTGGAAACTCCACTAAAACCTATCCACTACTGGTGTCCCTGCTAGCATTTGAAATACTGGTACCATAGCTTCCAGCATCATAACGACATGCAAGCCACCACAGCACAACAAACTGATAGACACGAAGTGGTTTATAGCCATATCAGTCAGTAAATGGGAGCATGTTGGGAGCATAATAACCTGATTCTTTCATATATAAGTGTGTGTGTGTGTGTGTGTAATTTTAGCCCTTTCTAATGTCTTTCTTTGTCTCCATTTTCTTGACCACACATGGTATCCAGAGCTAAGTAATATAAATATAAACTGTTGCTTAGAAAGGTGAGGGGAGAAGAAAACATCAATGCTGATGCTGTGATGTTTTTGTCAATATTGTTCCAGTATGGAGTGTAAGGGTGTGGGGCTGGGGAGAAACTAAGGCTGGAGAAGTAGGTAAAAAGCCAGGCGATGGGTAATATAGAAAAGCATCTGACTGTACTCAGGATGAATTTAGTAAAACAGTTTCTCAGATGGAGGTCTGAAAACATGGACTGCTCTGTCTCAGTGTGGCCCTGACAGGACTTGACAGTTTGATTCATCCAAAGTGAATCATGGATTCCTGAGAAAATCATAAACTTGGTTTTGTAGTTGTCTGGAGTTTAGGGCAAGGGAGAGTATTTTTCTGTCTTGTGATGAGGGTTGGAATGACAAACTCCTACAATGATTTTGTAAGGCTATAAAACTGGAAAAAGCCACCTGGAACTCTGTCCTCTACGTGTCTCTCATGTCTACCCCACCCCTCAAATTCAATTTTTCAGAAAGAAATCGTTTTATTTATGTATTCTAATAATTGGATTTCTACGTGTTTTCTTTTCCAAACACACAAGTCGTGTATCCTCTTTATGGTTCAGTACTTTACTCAAGAAGTTCTTTTATTTTACTTTGGAGTAGATGTATTTCTTTATGATGATTGTTTATTAATAAGACATCTTTTATGGATAGTACATTGAGAACCTAATTATGCTTTTTAGACAACCAACTCTTAAAAAGTAATAATTTATTCAGTTTCCTGATTTCTGGAGCATGTTGTCAGATAATATATGTTTATAAATCACCATTCTTTCAATATTTTCTCTGACCCTGTTAGATGTTATGATGGGAAAAAAAGTTGAAACTATTCTCACCTCTGAGAAGATAACGCACTAATGGGAAGAAATAGAACAAAAGCAAGTAAAAATGCACATATTCAAGAACAAAGCCATAAAAACTCATAAGCATGAGGCAACCTAGAGGTCTGTCCCCACAAGAGACCCTTAGTTCTTTAAGAGCGACCCTTACTGTTCCATTTACAGAAAACTGAATGACCTAAAGCATGTACCCTCCATTTCATACAACATTTCCCACTCAGAGTTCTTACAAAGGATGGTTAAATGGTTTATAATATTCAAGTGTTCCAAAGTTGTTTTGGAAATAGGACAGATTTTAAAATATGTCATATGTAGTGGATTTTATTGACAGTTGAGAAAGTGGTCAATGTGGTATAAGCTTGATGTTTGCATTCAAGTTTCTCAAAGATGGCTGGGCCTCGGAATTGCCAAAAAGGTTTATAAAAATACTGTTCTCAGGGCTCAATCAAGACTTAGTAAATTAGAGTTTCTTGGTTTGAGGTTTGCATTTTCAAAAAGTTCTACACATGATTCTGCTGCTCAGCCAGATCTGAGAACCACTGCCCTAGGGGTTATTTCAAGGCTCGTAGATGCCAGATCTAGAATACACCCTAGGGAGTTTGCATTCATCCTAGGAATTAGAACTGTCTGCACTCCAACGTCTAAGGAATCAACGCTTCAATACTAATAGGAATAATAATAGAAGGATCTCTGAGGTATATAAACCAAAACCAAACTAAACCCAGTGCCGACTCATAGCCATTCCGACTCATAGCGACCCTATAGGACAGAGTAGAACTGCCCCATAGAGTTTCCAAGGAGCGCCTGGTGGATTTGAACTGCTGACCCTTTGGTTAACAGCTGTAGCACTTAACCACTACACCACCAGGGTTTCCCTGAGATATATAATTATTTGAAAAAAAACAAGTGCAGAAGAATGATCTTGTTTATGGAAAAATCCTGTTTGTATACAATGTATGTGTGAATTACACAAGAAAAACACACGGATGAGGTACACCAAGCCATTTACCTGGGGAAGGAAGAAGGATTTGGCAGTGTTGGGTGAGGAATGGGGACTGAACTGGAAATTGTTTGCTTTATATATTTTAGTAATTTTAATACAGTTAGAACGTATGCATGCATTACTTATCCGAGACACAAGATGAAAGGAAAATTGGTCAAATGAGTTCATATAAAACCTTGAGCTAATGAAGACTACCTTCTACAGTTTTTATTACCACACCTTCAGGATGTGGGACAAAAAAAAAGGAACTGCCAGTTCTGTTGCATCAAAGAAGAGTTAACAGATGCAGTCACTTACTAATAACTGAGGAAAATTCCCTCTCCTCATTTTGATGTTTTCTGAGACCTTAAGGGCCCTTCACAAGCACTTGCTGGGTCACTATGCTCTCCTCTTCCCTCTAAACTACTGTGGTCCTTGGTCACTTGGGCATCTCTGCAACTCAGATTTTAATGACAGTTTATTTTTTTCCAGAGAAAAGATTCTCCAAGATAATTCTCCTTATGTGAGTGTAATATTAGTAGATTCTTGGAAATCATCTGGGAAAACAATCTCTTTTGAACAGTTCTAGTTAGATAGTATCTAGATAGAAAAATCGGGATAAACATGTACTTACTATTTATGGTTTCATGGTACATACTTTTAGAAGACATGATTTTCACAAGTTGGCAGCTTGTGAATTCCTACAGTAGAGTGACGAACCATCTCAGTTTTCCTGGGAGTAAGGGGTTTCCTGAGATACAGGACTTTTACTGCTAAAACCGAGAAGGTCCTGGGCAAATTGGGACAAGCTGATTACAGAGCAAGGAGCAAGACTAATTGATTCAACAATTAATTCAACAAATATTTGTTAAATGTCTCGTACATTCTGTGCACTGTGCTGGATACCAGAGACTGCTGCAGTGAACAAAGTATACACCTACATAGTTCCTGCTCTTTTAGAGCTTAAAATCTTTACTTGAAAGAATAAGAGAGTAAGATTGAGTACGTAGCTTTTGTCATTATTATATGTGGTTTTGTTAATTGCTATTGGTACTCAGCATCTGGGGAAGACTTTGTGGAAGAGAAAGGACTTGAGCAGATCCTCAAAGGGATGGCTAGGCTTCCATTAGCTCAGCTCCTCGCACATAGTGGACCTTCAACAAATGTTTGTTGAATTGAACTGGCATGAATTTTGGAGCAAACGTTTCATTCATAGACTGGAACCAAAGTGGAGGAAAAACCATATGGATTGGAATCTGGCTTCTCTTTGGGGCAGACTGTCAAATGTCGCTTTAGTTACATGCTCTGAAATCTTGTTTTCTGGCCCACCAATTCAAGAAACAGAATTTTTTCTGTTCATTTACCTCAAGATATTGCTCTCTGCAGAACTGATCCAAAATAATTTACATTTGGTTATGTAGCTATTAGGTAGATTAAATATTTATGTACAATAATCATAGCTGCCACTTTCTGAAATGAAAAAAAAAGGAAGCTGTTAAAACTAATTAACAATCAGAAAGATGTGAGACATTGGAGAATGCTGACTTGGATCTTTTTGTGGATATATTTCATCAATATCTGAATATCTGATAACTCACTCATTACTCTGTGCCAAAACTGCCAAATGGACAGAATGTTCACGCCACTGGTCAGGACTAAGATTATGGTATAATGTTAGAAGCACAGGGAGCCTAAATTCCACCCAAGCTTTCCACCAACTGGCTGCATGACCTGAGAGATCACTTAATTTTTCTGTCTGTAGTTTCCCCACTACTAAAATGAAAAAAAAAAAAATGAAGGGGTTGAAAAAGGCCATCTATACAGACAGTTCTAGCAAATCCATGTATTTAAAAATTTTTTTTCTTCCAGAAATCTGTGCATCATCACTCTTATTTTTGGCTTTGTCATTACAATATCATGGCTTTCTCAAATTTAATAGACTTCATGACAGTAGAACATTGTTAATGCAAACTCTATGATAGTGATTTTTCAATGATATATGTGGAACTATTTTAATCCCCTTTACTGTAGGGAGTGAAGCAGAAATGTTCCATCTTAAAAGGCAGTCCTTAAGGAGTCATACTGGGACAGTTCTACTGTGTCCTTTAGGGTTGGTATGAATCAGAATCGACTCCATGGCAATTAATTTCTTTTTTTAATAATTTTTATTGTGCTTTAAGTGAAAGTTTACAAATCAAGTCAGTCTCTAACACAAAAACCCATATACACCTTGCTACACACTCCCAATTACTCTCCCCCTAATGAGACAGCCTGCTCTCTCCCTCCACTCTCTTTTCGTGTCCTTTTTGCCAGCTTCTAACCCCCTCTACCCTCTCATCTCCGCTCCAGGCAGAAGATGCCAACATAGTCTCAAGTGTCCACCTGATCCAAGAAGCTCATGCCTCACCAGCATCCTTCTCCAACCCACTGTCCAGTCCAGTCCATGTCTGAAGTTTTGGCTTTTGGAATGGTTCCTGTGCTGGGCCAACTGGGGTCCTTCTAGTCTCAGTCAGACCATTAAGTCTGGTCTTATGAGAATTTGGGATTTGAATCCCACTGCTCTCCTACTCCCTCAGGGGTTCTCTGTTGTGTTCCCTGTCAGGGCAGTCATCGGTTGTAGCTGGGCACCATCTAGTTCTTCTGGTCTCAGGATGATATAGTCGCTGGTTTATGCGGCCCTTTCTGTCTCTTGGGCTTGTAATCACCTTGTGTCCTTGGTATTCTTCATTGTCCTTTGATCCAGCTGGGTTGAGACCAATTGATGCATCTTAGATGGCTGCTTGCTAGCGTTTAAGACCTCAGACACCACTCTTCAAAGTGGGATGCAGAATGTTTTCTTAATAGATTTTATTATGCCAATCGACTTAGATATCCCCTGAGACCATGGTCCCCAGGCCCCTGCCCCTGCTACGCTGGCCTTCGAAGCATTCAGTTTATTCAGGAAACTTCTTTGCTTTTGGTTTAGTCCAATTGTGCTGACCTCCCCTGTATTGTGTGCCGTCTTTCCCTTCACCTAAAGTAGTTCTTATCTACTATCTAATTAGGGAATACCCCTCTCCCACCCTACCTCCCTTCCCCCTCTCATAACCACAAAAGAATGTTTTCTTCTCAGTTAAAACTATTTCTCAAGTTCTTATAATAGTGGTCTTATACAATATTTGTCCTTTTGCAACTAATTTCACTCAGCATAATGCCTTCCAGGTTCCTCCATGTTATGAAATGTTTCACAGATTCCTCACTGTTCTTTAATGATGAGTAGTATTCCATTGTGTGAATATACCATAATTTATTTATCCATTCATCCGTTGATGGGCACCTTGGTTGCTTCCATGTTTTTGCTATTGTAAACAGTGCTGCGGTAAACGTGGGTGTGCGTATATCTGTTCGTGTCAAGGCTCTTATTTCTCTAGGATATATTCCAAGGAGTGGGGTTGCTGGATCGTATGGTAGTTCTTTTTCTAGCCTTTTAAGGAAGCGCCAAATAGATTTCCAAAGTGGTTGTACCATTTGACATTCCCACCAGCAGTGTATAAGTGTTCCAATCTCTCCATAGCCTCTCCAACATTGATTATTTTGTGTTTTTTGGATTAATGCCAGCCTTGTTGGAGTGAGATGAAATCACATTGTAGTTTTGATCTGCATTTCCTTAATGGCTAATGATCGTGAGCATTTCCTCATACATCTGTTAGCTACCTGCATGTCTTCTTTAGTGAAGTGTCTATTCTTATCTTTTACCCATTTTTTAATTGGATTATTTGTCTTTTCGCAGTTGAGTTTTTGCAGTATCATGTAGATTTTAGAGTTCAGGCGCTGATCAGAAATGTCATAGCTAAAAACTTTTTCCCAGTATGTAGGTAGTCTTTTTACTCTTTTGGTGAAGTCTTTGGGTGAGCATAGGTGTTCGATTTTTAGGAGCTTCCAGGTATCTAGTTTTTCTTCTACATTCTTTATAATGTTTTGTATACTGTTTATGCCATCTATTAGGGCTCCTAATGTTGTCCCTACTTTTTCTTCCATGATCTTTATTGTTTTAGATTTTATATGTAGGTCTTTGATCTATTTTGAGTTAGTTTTTGTGCATGGAGTGAGGCATGGGTCTTGTTTAATTTTTTTGCAGATGGATATCCAGTTATGCCAGCACCATTTGTTTAAAGACTCTTTTCCCCATCTAACTGTTTTGGGGCCTTTGTCAAATACCAACTGCTCATGTGTGGATGGATTTATGTTTGGATACTCAATTCTGTTCCATTGGTCCATGTGTCTGTTGTTGTACCAGTACCAGGCTGTTTTGACTACTGTGGAAGTATAATAGGTTCTAAAATCAGGTAAAGTAAGGCCTCCCACTTTGTTCTTCTTTTTCAGTAATGCCTTATTTATCCGGGGCCTCTTTCTCTTCCATATGAAATTGGTGATTTGTTTCTCCATCTCATTAAAGAATGTCGTTGGGATTTGGATCGGAATTGCATTAAATGTATAGATCGCTTTTGGTAGAATAGACATTTTTATAAGGTTAAGTCTTCCTATCCCTGAGCAAGGTATGTCCTTCCACTTATGAAGTCTCTTTTGGTTTCTTGCAGAAGCGTACTGTAGTTTTCTTTGTATAAGTCTTTTATATCTCTGGTAAGATTTATTCCTAAGTATTTTATCTTCTTGGGGGCTACTGTAAATGGCATTGATTCAGCGATTTCCTCTTCGATGCTTTTTTTGTTGGTGTAGAGGAATCCAACTGATTTTTGTATGTTTCTCTTGTATCCCGATACTCTGCTGAACTCTTCTATTAGTTTCAGTAGTTTTCTTGAGGATTCCTTAGGGTTTTCTGTGTATAAGATCATGTCATCTGCAAATAGAGATACTTTCACTTTTTCCTTGCCAATCTGGATGGAAACAATCCTTTCTTTAGTGCTTGCTTTTGTCCTAACCCTTGAAACTGGTATCTGTGTCTCAATGTTGTGAAGATCAGCTGAGATAATAATGCTTGTGAATCACAAGTTTCAGATTAATCCTAAACTGATGCCATTGGTGAGGACTCAGATGTTCAGGTGACTGTGTGGCCCAAGCAAGGTCTATTTGCATAAGGAGCACTCTGGGAGATGACTCATCCCAAGGAAGGCAGGAGCAGGAACATGGTATTGGATTTAAAATGAGTTTTAGCTGTCAGAGTGGACTGTCACAGAGCAGTGTAAACTATCCCTTACACACAGCCACAAACTCCAGTCTAGATTCCAGCAAGACAAGGAACCATAATTAAAAATGGAAAGAGCTGCTTCACTAAAACTCTACTGGAGGGAAATGAAAATAACCCTGTGTGTTTTGTACTACAGCATTTTATAGACTAAAACACAAACCGTCATGAAGCATAGGTAGCCAGAGGATTCCAGAGCATCAGAATAGTGTCCAGCCAGAAGCAGCAGAAGGGTAGTACAGCAGAAGAGGACTAGATATCCAGCAGGTAGTACATAGAAGATGTCTAGATTGCTGAGACTAAATTGCGCTTATGGGATGGATGCCTACCAAGACTCAGAAAAATTGACAACCTGTGCTGGTGAGTAAAAGCAACAGCCATGCAATTTGGCTTAGTGTCTAGGAAAAATGGGGAAACTCACACTAAATTCAAGACTACACAAGTGAGATTTCCCCCAGCACATATTAATTCATGGAAACTCCTTTCTTTACTCTCACTACTGCTGTCCATGCCATATCTATTTAGACACAGGGCTAAAAGCTGTGGCCAATGTCACTATTTCAGTTGGTCTACACTATTAATGGTCTAATAGCTGTGGTTTTGCCGGGCAGTGGTAGTTCAGTAGTAGAATTCTTACCTTCCATGAAGGAGACTCAGGTTTGATTCCTGATTAATGAACTTCATGTATAGTTACCACCCATCTGAGAGTGGAGGCTTGTGTATTACTATGATGCTGAACAAGTTTCAGTGGAACTTCCAGACTAGGATGGAATAGGAAGAAAGGCCTGGCAATCTATTTCCAAAAAACCAGCCAATGAAAACCCTGTGCATTACAATGGTCTGATCTGCAACCGATCATGGGGATGGTTCAGGACAGGGCAGTATTTTGTTCTGTTGTGCATGGGGTCACCATGAGTCTGGGCTAACTTGAGAATACTGACTGTGTTTTTAGTATTATTTGAAAGGATGAAATGGTCAAACCTGTTTCAAAATCTCTCAAACTTCCTGTCACAGAATTTAGAGATTTGCCCAACAAGCCTGAAACATCCAACAATCTATTTTTCTAGTTGTATGTAAAGTGAGGATTTAGAAATCACAATTCAAGGTCTAACTTCTCAAAAAACATTTTCAGATTACCTTCCCCACCACCCCAACTATCCTATTAGCACCCTCTGGCTGTACCAGAAAGGATTTAGTTCGGCTGCATATAGCAGAACAACCAAAATAATAGAGGTTTAAATAAGTAGTTTTCTCTCCTGTAGAAGAAGCCCGGAGACGGACAGTTCAGGACTGATAGAGTATACCATAATCTTCAAAGACCCAGGCTTCTTCTGTCTATCTCTGTCACTTGTCCATTTGTGGGCCTTTTATTCTCATAGTCACCTCATAGTCTGAGTTGGCTGCTGTATCTTTAGTCATCAGATCTTCATTTTAGGCAAGAACTAGAAAAAGGTATGAAAATCAAACAATGGCTCTACCCCAGCCATCTACCCTCCTTTTAAAAATCCTTCTAGAAGTCCAACCCCAAAATTTCTGTGTACATTTCCCTGTCTAAAACAGTGCCACGTAGGCACATATAGCTGTAAGGCTGGTTGTGAAATGCTACATGGGAACGTTGCTGCCCTAAACATAAGCAGTGTTCTGTTACAAAGGAGGAAAGGGAGAATGAGTATTGGGGCCTACTTGATGGTCTTTGCCACACTGAAAAACCTTCTCAAAACACTGTTTTTTACTGTGGGTTACGTGTATTTTTTTTTTTTTTTTTTTTTGGCCTTTCTCCTCTTTTGGAATTATTCTTTGTGGGAATAATTTTCTCTAATCCTAACCACAAGCCTCCAGGACATGTCCAACTCGACTCTATCTCCAGGTTTTCATTCTCCTGGGAGACAAAAAGACACAGATTGGGCAAATTGTGTTTATGGGAGCTGTTAATACACTTTATGTGTCACCATGTGCTGTGTGTGTCCTCAGGGGATCACTAATTTTCAGGTAGGAAAGAACTTCTTGACAGACATACAGGTTGTCCCCAATTTACAGTGTATTTGAGTTATGACCTACCATACTTATGACCATTTTTTTTGTATATCACATTGTTAGTAATATGTGCTACATACAATGTTGCAGCATTTGCTGATGTTATCATTTGCCGATGTTCACTCATAGATGTTCAAAGATCAGATTTATACAGATACTGATAATAAAAGGCAATAATGAAAACTAAAAAAAAAAAAAAGAGAGAGAAATATTTGACTGACATCAAAACCAACTTATGACAGAGTCATTGGAACGGAACCCTGTCTTAAGCTGGGGACTACCAGTACTGTGGCATACTAGTATGAATTTTAAGTTTGGATGCTGCAGAAACACATTTCAGGTTTGTATTGTGTGTCATAACTTTACTCCCAGTAACTGGCCTTTGTTCTTGGTTCCTGAGATGTAACTCTAAACCCTGGAATTTCCTGAGTTGCTGAGGTACCTTTATTATCTATATGCCTCCAGACCATGCCTGAGAATTTATATTAATGAAGTGGCTCAAGTAGGAGGTGGCCAGAACAGAAATGCCACTATATGATATCTGCTGACTTCAGAAGAGGCGAGTTGATCCAATCAATCATGACTGCGTAAGCAGGCCCCAGTAAAGACTGTAGACATGGAAGCTCCATGGGCTTCCTGGCTGGTGAAAGACAATGATGTATGTGATAGGGTACCATGACCCTTTTTGGAACATAAAAGCTCCACGCTGGGAACACTCCCAGACCTAGCCCTATGTATCCTTTCTTGTATTCTTTTTTACTATAATAAGACTGTAATCATAAGTATAGCTCTTTCTGTAATTCTGCAATTTGTTCCCGGGAATTATCAAACCCAAGGGAGTAGTAGAACCAAGCAGGTGAGAAGGTTCCTGCTATAAGTCGAATTGCCTGGATGGCACACATCAATAGCAACACCAGGGTTCCTACAAGCTCCTTCTTTTACCCCACCATGTGCTTGCCCTGGAGACAACATTCACAGCTATATGCTGAACTTTCACCAAACCTGCACCCTCCATTCTATCTTTTAGCTGAGGTTCAGACCCATATGTATAACCATCTAACGGACATCTCCACTTGGTTATCCCACTGACACCAAAACTCAGTATGGTCAAAACCATATTTGGTTTCTCCCAAACGGGCTTCTTCTCCTGAAATTCCTGTCTCATGGGTAGTCCCCCGAGGCACTGGGGACTAAAGGTTGAGGGACACCCTAACCTTGTCTCACTAATTCCTCTTTCAGAAAGACAGCAAGGCCTATGGATTCTACTCCATCTATAAAAGAGCTAGAACTATATCCCATGGTTCCATGCTCTTTATGACTTCTGCAATAGCTTTAGTTCACTCAGGCTTCATTACCTTTTGCCCGGCAGTAGTCTTTTTGCATCCAGCTTGTCCCTACCTATCTTCTTGCTGCAGAGCAAGCCTTTTTTAATATCAAATCTAAGTGTCATTCCCCAATATTTATCCCAAAAGTTATGTGAAACAATAAAACTCTGTAGCTTTTTGCATAAGACTTCTGCCTATCTCTGTATGCCCTGTTTCTTCATACCCATCTCCAGTCAAAGCAAATTATTTGTAGGGACTTAAAAGTATTGTGCTGTTTAGTACCCTGTGCCTACCAATACAATTTGCCTAAGATTTTCTTCTGTCCTCTCATGTAGTCATTCAGCCTTCAGAATTTCTGCAGTGTCCACCATCTCATTTGAATGACCTTTCTCTGCTCCCACAGGGTTAATGCATGCATTTATCAAAATTATTTTTATATGTGTGTGTATATATATGTATGTATATATATGTATATATATATATATATACCTTTCCCTCTCACTAGATTAATGGTTTTTAACCTTTTGGGTGAGCCATTTGTACTTACATCTTTGAGACGGTAATAAGTACTTTGAACTCTCTTTTGAGAAAAATGTAGAGTTACACAAATTTTGCCTGCAATTTCAGGTGATGTACAGATACTCATCAAAGTACTTCCTAAAGAATCCCCACGGACCCCAGACAGATTACCCTTGTTAGATAGTAAGCTCCTTGAGGAGAGGTGCCATATATTTTTCTATAATTGACTTCTTTTCCAACACAATGGCTAGCATAAAGTAGTCTTTTAATAAATGTTCATTAACTGAAGCCTATGTCTTTGTCATTTCAATATGGCAGAGAGTCACGGGAAGAAAAGAGGGGTTGATATTGTCAGGGATTTCATTTTACTTGGATTCACAATCAATGCCCATGGAAACAGCCCAGTGACTCCAGCTGAAAGATAGCATGTATCAAAACAGTTGGATACAGTGGCATGAATTCAGCCCAAAAAAATGCACTCAGGCTAGTTTTTCTCCTACCTCTAGCTCCTAGTTTTGAAACTGTCCTTGTTTAAAACAACCTTCTAAGGGTTAGAGGTGGGAGAAAAGCTAGTTTGGGTACATTTCTTTGGCTGAATTCATGCCAGTATATGCAACTGTTTAGACACATGCTATTGTAGTAATTGTAATCTAATCCTTCCCTCCTCTCTTGGAGAAATAAGAAAAAATAGTCAGAGCAACCATACAATTATCAGTCACTAGTAATTTTTAGTAAACCACGTGAAAAATCACACCTTGAATCAGAAATTTGAGATGATGCAACACACCATACACAGTGCAAACAATGTGATAAATCCTGAATTCTAACATAATTTAATTACATAGTCTTTTAGTTGGAGACTTTCAAAGCAGACAAGTTAGGGATGAGCAGCGAAAAATGAGATAGTTTCAGATTTTATTGATTCAATAATTTTCAGATAAGTCATTATGCTTATGAGGCCTACAGTTTATATTTTCATTATTATTGTTGTTGTGTTGTTAGGTGCCATCCAGTTGGTTCTGACTCATAGCGACCCCATGCACAGCAGAATGAAATGCTGCCCAGTCCTTCACCATCTTCACAATGGTTGCTAAGCTTGAGCCCATTGTAACAGCCACAGTGTCAATCCATCTTGTTGAGACTATTCCTTTTTATCGCTGGCCTTCTACTTTGCCAAGCGCGATGAACTTCCCCAGGGACTGATCGCACCTGATAACAAGTCCAAAGTAAATGATTTGAACACTCACCATCCTTGCTTTTAAGGAACATTCTGGCTGTACTTCTTCCAAGACAGATTTGTTCCTTCTTCTGGCAGTTTATAGTACAGTCAGTATTCTTCACCAACACTGTAACTCAAAGGCATCAATTCTTTGGTCTTCCTCATTCATTATCCAGCTTTCCCATGAAGATGAGATTATTGAAAATACTATGGCTTAGATTAGATGCATCTTAGCCCTCAAAGTGACATCTTTGCTTTTTAACATTTGAAAGAGGTCTCTTGCAGCAGATTTGCCCAATGCAATATGTCATTTGATATCTTGACGGCTGTTTCCATGGGCATTGATTGTGGATCCAAGTAAAATGAAATCCTTGACAATACCAAGCCCTCTTTCCTTCCCATGACTCTCTGCCATATTGAAATGACAAAGACATAGGCTTCAGTTAATGAACATTTATTAAAAGACTACTTTATGCTAGCCATTGTGTTGGAAAAGAAGTCAATTATAGAAAAATATATGGCACCTCTCCTCAAGGAGCTTACTATCTAACAAGGGTAATCTGTCTGGGGTCCGTGGGGATTCTTTAGGAAGTACTTTGATGAGTATCTGTACATCACCTGAAATTGCAGGCAAAATTTGTGTAACTCTACATTTTTCTCAAAAGAGAGTTCAAAGTACTTATTACCGTCTCAAAGATGTAAGTACAAATGGCTCACCCAAAAGGTTAAAAACCATTAATCTAGTGAGAGGGAAAGGTATATATATATATACATATATATACATACATATATATACACACACATATAAAAATAATTTTGATAAATGCATGCATTAACCCTGTGGGAGCAGAGAAAGGTCATTCAAATGAGATGGTGGACACTGCAGAAATTCTGAAGGCTGAATGACTACATGAGAGGACAGAAGAAAATCTTAGGCAAATTGTATTGGTAGGCACAGGGTACTAAACAGCACAATACTTTTAAGTCCCTACAAATAATTTGCTTTGACTGGAGATGGGTATGAAGAAACAGGGCATACAGAGATAGGCAGAAGTCTTATGCAAAAAGCTACAGAGTTTTATTGTTTCACATAACTTTTGGGATAAATATTGGGGAATGACACTTAGATTTGATATTAAAAAAGGCTTGCTCTGCAGCAAGAAGATAGGTAGGGACAAGCTGGATGCAAAAAGACTACTGCCGGGCAAAAGGTAATGAAGCCTGAGTGAACTAAAGCTATTGCAGAAGTCATAAAGAGCATGGAACCATGGGATATAGTTCTAGCTCTTTTATAGATGGAGTAGAATCCATAGGCCTTGCTGTCTTTCTGAAAGAGGAATTAGTGAGACAAGGTTAGGGTGTCCCTCAACCTTTAGTCCCCAGTGCCTCGGGGGACTACCCATGAGACAGGAATTTCAGGAGAAGAAGCCCGTTTGGGAGAAACCAAATATGGTTTTGACCATACTGAGTTTTGGTGTCAGTGGGATAACCAAGTGGAGATGTCCGTTAGATGGTTATACATATGGGTCTGAACCTCAGCTAAAAGATAGAATGGAGGGTGCAGGTTTGGTGAAAGTTCAGCATATAGCTGTGAATGTTGTCTCCAGGGCAAGCACATGGTGGGGTAAAAGAAGGAGCTTGTAGGAACCCTGGTGTTGCTATTGATGTGTGCCATCCTGGCAGTTCCAAAACAGTAGAAACCTTGGTAGGGAATATTATTGTGGTAAGAATAGGAGGAGGAAATTGAGAGGGGAGAAAGTAACAGACAGGAATAAAGAACCAGAAGAGAATGAGAATAAAGACATAGTGAATGAAAGTGTCAAAGGCTTTTGAGAGGTAAAGTAGGATTAAGACAGACAAGTATACCCTGGATCTGGCGTCCTGATTGATGTGTACCTATATTTTTCCCATTGTTTTATAAGTGGGTAGGAGGCCCACCTCTAATATTGTCTCCTCTGAGGATGTCTTCTGGATTTTCCTCCCTGGAATTGATCCCTTACTGCCGCAACATTCTCGTAGCGTATTATTTAAACCTTCATATTCCACTCTGCCTTTGCTACTGTTTAAGGTGTGTTTCATTTTTTTCTTCTACATTGTAAATTCCAAGATGGCAGAAACCATATATTATTCATTATTGCATCAAAGATGGGGCCTATATAGTTCTGGGCATGAAATGGATTCTCAATAAATGTCTGCAGAATTGAATTATAGTTTTTGTGGACATACCTCATCTCCTGTATTTGACTAGATATTGATGAAATAGTATTTGAGTCTGGATAGATACTTTTGGCATTTTGCTTCCACAAACTGATCTTCCCATGATTTATTTCCTATTGAAATTATATGGTTGGGGTTTTTGGTAGCACTCAGCCAGTAATTCTAAATTCTGGTTTTACAACATGGCACAACTATCTCAGGTAGTGTCATTAAATTTGCAAAGAGATCCTAACATAAAATTCACTCTAAATTTTAAAAAGTTACACACATTCCCATTTTGCTTTTGAGAGGAGGGAAGCAGGAATTTTGAAATCTACAAAATTGCACTACAGAATTTCACAACTCCAAAACATTTGCCTTTCACAGTTTTGGGTGTTCCCGTCTGTTAGGTCACAAGACTCATTTGTAATTTACATATGGATCTGGAGATCCTAATCTTCTCATTTGTAGGGTCCTTGCTGTCTTCTCAGTCTTTTCTATAAAATAAGCACAGAATCTGGGTGATTCTTGCCTACATGGCAGAATTAATTTAATGCATATCAGCAGCTGCATTGATGTTAATAAAAAATTTAGAGTTTCTGCAAATTTGTGGTGTTGACAATAGTAAAACAAGCAGGCAAAGACAACTGGAGGAAATCAGAAGTATGGTTTCTTTTCACGTAGAGGAGCAGAGGAGATGCAGGTGAAGCATCAGCATTCTGGAGTTGAATCTAACTCAGCTCTCTGCTTGTCCCTGGGCAAGTCACTTAACTTCCCTACGCCTTCGTTTTCTAAAAAATGGGAATAATTATAAGAGTACCTGCCACATAAGATTGTTGTGAAGACTGAATGGGACAATTACGTGAAGCAATTTACACATTGCCTGACTCATAATAATATCTCAATAAATTACACCCTTAAGCATCTCAAAAGTTCATTTTTTGCTCCCCTGGAGTGACGATGGTTATAGTAACTGCCTCACAGTTGTGATGGTTAAATGAGATTTGTGTCAGGTGCCTTTCAAGGTTCTGAACCTATAATAAGTTTTTAATGAATGGTCATTCCTTTCTTCCTTGTAATATTTATTTATTCCACAAATATTTGTTGAGAGCCTAATATGTGCTTAAGAAGCCCTGGTGCCACAGTGGTCAAAAGCTCTGCTGCTAACTGAAAGGTCAGCAGTTTGAGCCCACCAGCCGCTCTTCGGGAGAAAGATGTGGCAGTCCACTTCTATAAAGATTACAGCCTTGGAAACCCAATGGGGCAGTTACACTCTCTTCTATAGGGTCCTTATGAGTCAGAATCAACTCGGTGGCAATGGGTTTGATTTTTTTATAATATATGCTTGTTACTATATGAATAACTGTATATATAAGAATCTTACAAGTAGAGTAAGAGATATAGCAGAGATGGGTGAAACCAGTGCTGGTCCTAGCATCATAATAGATTCTCATGTTAGCTTCACTATTCTTTAGCGTTACGATTTTGGTTAAGTCACTTAACTTTTCTGGTAGTCAGTTTCCTAAGCTGCAATTGTAGCCACTGCCCTGCCTGACTTCAGGTGTATTGACAGGACCAAGTTAAAGCATGTAAATGCTCTATGTAACAGGGCAAGGGTGTTATTATCCTTAACAATTTTCTATGGTTTCCAGGCTGAAGGAACAAAGGAGAGGAAATTCCTTGGTGCCCTAAGAATTCCTTTCTAAGAATGGAAGAACAGGTAAGGAATGGCTGTTATTCGGATGTTCTCCTCAGTTTGCAGTTATAATATCTGCAAGGTCCCTGGAGGTGCAATGGTTAAGAACTCAGCTGCTCACCAAAAGGTCAGCAGTTTGAATCCACCAGCCACTCTTTGGAAAACCTATGGGGTAGTTCTACTCTGTGCTATAGGATCACTATGAGTCAGACTGGACTTGAAGGTAATGGGTTTGATTTTGGGTTTCAACATTCAAAATCATCTAAACCGCAAAGGGGGACAGTTCCTTAGACTTTAAAGTTTGAGTTTTTCTATATTAATGTAACATTCAGGCAAAGAAGTGTGTGTGTTTGTTGTAAACTATAGTTTCTACAATAATTCTTATTCTTGATGCTGCCAAATATACTACTATTCCATGCAGAACTAGACCTTGGATGACCAGCCCAAACCATGTTTTCTTTTATCCATTAATTCAAAACTAGATATCTCAGAGAAGCCCCTGGTTGGTGCGAGTTAGGTGCTCTACTACTAGCCCAAAGTTTGGCAGTTCCAACGCACCCAAAGGTGCTTCAGAAGACAGGCCTGGCAATCTGCTTCTGAAAGGTCACAACCTTGAAAACGCTATGAAGCAGTTCTGCCCCGCACAAATGGGGCTGCCATGAGTCAGAATCAACTCGAAAGCAACTAACTACAGCGGATATCTCAGAAGCATTTTTAAACCCACCAAATCCAGAGGGGCTTGCTAATATTATTGCTCCACACACAGCACACCTCCAGTCAATCCACGCTTGCCTGACATGGGAGAGAATTCTGCAGACTAGCAATCTGCTTCCTGCTCCCTTATTGGCAACTTCTTCAGTCTCTTGTCAACTGTATTTGAAGGCTTAAGGGGCCTTAGAATGGTTTAAATCAGCAACAAACATTATCAGTTGCTATAATCACATGCTGTCCTGTTCCTGTGTTTGCAATCCAGAAACTTCAAATCTTAAGTCCAGGAAAACGTGTAAGGCAGTCAAAGCAGAGGAGTGAAGTGTCAAGGAGCCCTGGTTTTTAAACGAGCCTGGTACCAACTGTGAGGTGAAGAATTTTTGTCCCAACATTTTTTATACTTTCTCCCATGGGGAGAAAGAATTTAGTTTTCTTATACCAAATCTTTTTCATGCTGTTTACTCCAGATGGAACTGTCAAAGACAATTTACAAAAAATATCCATGTACAAGTTTGAGAGTTAAGAAAACATAATAGTCTCAAAATTATTTTCCAAAAATCTGGATGTGCCAGGAAAATATTTATAATTAGTAAAATAACCTTTCTCTAATTTGGAGCTATTTTCCTACATTGTCTCCAGGAATAACAGTGACCATCCTAATTGGCAAATGGTCAAAGCTGAGACATTTCTGAAGCTAAAAGTGCTATAATGCTGCAACAGTGGTCTACGTGTTGATAAAATAGTCAGACCCTTAGTGATATGATTAGCCAGAAATATCTCATCTATTTCTTTGCCCAATTTGTCTGCAGGCAGTCACTCCTGTTGGAAACTGTACTGATAGTAGATTATGGGGTAGGAGAAATGTGAACCACTATTAGATAAATCTCATGGTGGCCCCATGTGTGCAGAGCAGAACTTCTCCACAGGGTTTTCAAGGCTATGACCTTTGGGAAGCAGATCACCAGGTCTGTCTTCAAGGTGCCTTTGGATGGGTTTGAACCACTAACCAATCATTAGTAGTAAAGTGCTTAACCGTTCATGCCATTCAGAGACATTGTACCACCCAGGGACATGAAGTCTCTTAAGTGTTGGAATTGACTCAACAGCAGCGGGTTTTACTAATTCGATTAGACAGAATGGATAAGTAGGTCTACAGAAGTGATCAAGATTCTGATAGCAGAGACCATAGACTGGGTAAGTTTTCATGGGTGAGAAAAGTAGAAAAAAGCTGATGCAGAACACTTCAGAATCCAGGTCCTCTGTGTAATCCATGACAGCATACGGAACGTGGGACGAGAAGAGAAAAAAGGCAAACCATGTTTCCCTCCTTTCATTAATTCAACAAATATTTAAGACCCCAACAATGTGTCAGGCTCTAGGGATTCATAATCTCCACCCTCAAAAAGCTTACAGTAAAAGGAGACTTAGAAGTTAACAGGTAATGTTAATATTCTGTAAGGTGTGCTACAATAGGAATAGTACAGGATTTTACAGGAGCACAAGAGAAGGGGAACTTGATCAAGTCAGTTTCCTGCAGGAGATAATTTCTGAAGAACAACATTTTTATTACCCGAGCAAAGAGAAGAAACAATGTACTTTCCCTGTCATCTCCAAGACTGCATTTCAGGAGAACTGCAGTGAGTTTGATACAATTGAAACAGAGTATTAGGAGACCAGAGCTGATGCTGTTGATCACAGGGCTAGGTCCCTAGAGGGCTCTGCCAGCTTTGTCAGGAAGTGAACTTGATTCTAAGGGCAATGGAGACAGTGTGTTTTCAACAGCCCTATAAGAAGAAGAAGCAAAGTAGAGTGTTTAAGATTGTAGGCTCTGTGCCTCAGTTAACTTCTCTGTAAAATGAGGAAGATAATGGTAAAAACTTCTCTCATGGTTGGTAAAAGGTTTGATCATCTTCAGCCATGGAAAGCACTTAGAACAGTGCTTCAAACATGGTAAACCCTCAATAAATGTTAGCTATTAGAATTATTGACATATTTTGATCCAGGGAATCATGTGATTAGACTTGTGAAATGATCACACTGACTTCAGAAGGGGGAATGATTTCTCAGAACTACAACTTATCCAGCAGTGTGAGGTTTTTCAAGATGAAGGACATTTAAGTGTGGGTCTTGGTTGTGAGTAAGGGCTACGATGGTGTTCAGGGTAAACATTTTGTTGACTCTCAGAACAGAGTTTTAGAATTTGTGATCCCCATTATTTGAAATATCTAGAATAGGCAAACGTGTAGAGACCAAAGTTTATTAGTGGTTACCAGAGGTGGAGGGGAGAGGGAAAGAGGGAGTCATTGTTTTGGGGGCTGTGAGCTTCTGTTAAGGGTGATGGAAAAATATGGAAACGGATAGTGGTGATGGTCGCACAACATGGTGAACGTAAGTAATGTCACTGTGTTGTACATGTAAAAAATGTTAAAACAGCACATTTTTATTGTGCATATATACTTATCACTACAAAAAAAACAAAACCAAAAAAAAAAAACCTATAAAGAACATTATGTGTTAATTTAGATTTAACTCTTTCATTTAAGATATGAGTAAACTGAGGCTCAGAGAGATTAAGTGGTTTAGTCGAAGTCCCATAGCTAGTGGGTGGCATATTTGGAAATAAACATCAGGTCCTTTGGATTTAATCCAAAACTTTTTTTGTTATTCCTCTGTTTCCTTAAAGGACCATGAGAGGAGTGGGTCAACAATGACTAAGGTTTGTTCCTTAGGCCCTTCTCTCTATGGCAGGTCTCATTCAAGCTACCAGGAGCCACTGTGCCCTGTATTTCAATAATTTCCCGAGGCACTAGCCTCATGTTATTGAAAAATTTCTGTTTGTTTTCTATCTTACATTTCAAAAGATAAAAGAAGCCCTCAGTTGAGGGTATTCTGTCTACTTTCCAATTTCTGAACCAATCCCTTAAGTTAAATGAAAAACAAACTACCCTCTTGAATGCAAGTGGTTGTTAGGAGCTGAGACAGCCTGGAAAATGTTTGTTTCACAGACAATATCCCATAATATAACATTTTAAGAACTGCTTGAAGAGCAGCATTTTTCACTGTGGAAAATGGGGAGCAATTTTGATGTTACATCCAATCAAGAAAATTAGAACAAGGAAAGTTTTTAGGTCTTCTGGTTCCACCTCTCTCTACCAATGCATTGTTCATCAGAACTTCACAAACGGCCTTGTGCATTTCTGCTTTATAGGTGGTGGGATCATGGGCTTGGTGCCAGTGTTGTTCTGTGCCTTTGAGCATATGATTTGATCCACCTTTGGACCCATCCATGAAATGGGAAAGAATGAGGGACTTATAGCCTTCAAGTGTGGTATGACGCAAAGCATTCAAGAGACTTTTAACTCAGAGAACTGAACTGGAAATAATATCTATTATATTACTTTCTTAATGCTTAAAAAAGTGATTGGTTGGAAAAAGGGTCATTTTTTGTTACAGCGTTCTTGGGGTTATTGACATGTAAAGCTACAGCACTATATTGTTTTATGTTGTTCCATTCACACCTATCTCTTGCCACTACCAAGATATGATGTTACCTATCGGATCAATGAATATCAACTGAATCCCTTTCTGCAGAAGCAAGCTGACTGAAAAACAGGGTTGGAATAATGTGAAGGGGCAGTGGACATTTGCCTGATGGTCTTTCTTACTAACTCTGTTTACACTTACCCAGCATAGGAGAGACAGCAACAGGTTTGGTTTTGGTTTTTAGGGTAGGAGAAGGAGCAGATAGGGTCTGCTGATCCTGGGAAGGAGGGGACCTCTTGTTGTTCTTCACATTCACTATAGATATCTAAGTAACATTCTGAACCAGACCCATTGCATACTGGGTGACTGATGTTTACTCTCCTAAGGAAGCAGTTCAGGTTAACAGTATTTCACAGATGTGTAGAAGTGGAAGAGAGGGGGAAGAGAAGAAGAAGAGAACAGCTTCAGCAGTAGACCCTAGTGATGAAGGTGCTTGGAAACTTGAAGGGTATAAAGGTATTCTTGAACTAATGCTTCCATCAGTCATTATACATATATTAAGCACTTCCTGTTTATAAATCTGTGTACCATTAGAAGATTTTCTTGAAGACTTGTTGGGTGCAGCACAATGCATTAGTAGTAGTAGAATCATGACTGTCATAGATATTAATGGATGACATCCATTACCTAGTATTCAGTATAGACTCAGAATATTAATTAGTGTGCTGGACGCTCAGTCTTTTCAAGAAGGAACAATTCATCCATTTAACAATGGTTCTGTGAAGATACTATAACTAGAAGAGCTAATCACTACCTTTGACCAGTTTTCATTTTGGTTGGGAAAACAATTCACTCCCACTTTCTCTGTTATTAATTAAATTGGAGAAATTGTCAGTTTTTAGATATAACTTAAGGTTTTTAAGGCAGAGCCAACATGGCACTATAGACAGAAGCACCATGCCATGCCTCCACAGCAAAGACCCAAAAAACCAAGTAAAAGAGACAAATGTCAATTCTAGATCCCTAGGCATCAAATGAGGACATAAAGAACTCAGCCAAGCACCAAATGTAATAAAAAACTGACAGAGAATGGAATGAGGAGAGATATGTGCAGAGGTCCCCTATCAGCTAACACAGCGTGGATTCACCATCTTGGATTCCTGTCGGAGATAGGTGGGCAGGGAGTACTGGAAAGCAGCTTCACAGAGCTCCCAGCAGGAGACAGAGCACCTGGTAACCAGTGATATGTGCTTTCCCATCCCTCATCCTTCCTTACCTGCTCAGCCTCCGCCTCTTCACAGTAGGCCTCATGACCCCGGTCAGGGAGACACCGACTTTGTGCCCCTTGGATTCGCCCAACCCACACCAGCCAGCTCCTTCGGTGCCATTTTGTTGTTGCTGATGTTGCTTTTTTTGGCTTCTTTTGGTTTCTTCCCTGCCTCTCACCTCCTCCCCCTCCTTTCTCTCTAACACCTGGCTCGCTGTGCCATCTTTGCCTCTTCTTGACAGGCTGTGAAGCACCACTTGGCTGGGGAACTGCTCCCCTGGTCCACGCCGCCATGCTGGTAGGATCCCCAGGGCTTTTTTGTCGGTGGTGTTTTTATTTTGTTTTGTCTGTTTGTTTTTTTCTTTTCAAGGCTTGGGAGCCCCTTCTAGCTGCGCTGTACTGTACAGCTTGGGAGCCACTTCCCCGGTCTGCACAGCCACGTTGGTGGGATTCCTGGGGGCATTTCTGTCTTATTTTTCTTTTTATCTTTCTTCATTTCTCAGGTTCTCATCTCTCACTACTTACCTTCTTTTCCTGTCTCCTGAATACCTGGTCTGTGTGCCATCTCTGCCCCTTCTACCTGGGCTGTACTGCAAGGCTTGGGAGCCACTTCCTCGGTCTACACAGCTGCACCAGTGGGATCCTTGAGGGATTTTCTTTCTTTTTCTTTATTTTTTTTCTTTTTCCTTTTTGTCTGTCTTCATTTCTCAGTTTCTCACCTCTCTCTACTTACCTCCTTTTCCTGTCTCCTAAATATCTGGTGCTGTGTGCCATCTCTGCCCCTTCTACCCCGGCTGTACTGCATGGCTTTGGGAGCCTCTTACCCAGTCTGTGCAGCTGCGCCAGTGGGATCCTTTTCTTTTTATTTATTTATTCTTTCCTCTTTTTCTTTTTTTCCTTCATTTTTCAGTTTCTCATCTCTCTCTGCTTTCCTTCTTTTCCTGTCTCCTGAATACCTAGTACTGATTGCCATCTCCACCCCTTCTAGATGGGCTGTGCCCTGAGGCTTGGGAGCCATTTCCCTGGTCACTGGTGGGGTCTCTGGGGGCATTTCTTTTTTTTAATGTTTATTTTTCTTTCTTTTTTCCTTTTAGCTTTTCTTCATTTCTTGGTTTCTTGTCTCGCCTTTCCAATGGCAAGCTCCCTCAGCAATTTGTTTGTTTATTTGGCTCCTGTTTCCCTCTCCTCTCTCTCTTCTTTCCCATACCCATCTTAGCTTCACACATCACAATCTCTCCCTTCCCCCTTGCCTACCTGCACCACACACTGAACATCATACCCCCTAGCAGCACAGTCACAGCCTACTGGAACCCACCTTGCATTGACCCCTGGCCCGCCCTGTCAGCCCCAGTATGTGCCACAAACAACCCATCCCAGCCCCTCCCCTTCAGCTAGACCTGTACTGCTGCACCATAGCTGAGTGACTGGCCCTGCCCATTGGACAAAGAGGTGAAAATTGTCATGCCCACAGAAGAGCAAACAACAAAGAACACACAGCCCACCTGCTCATATATAACCAAATAAAATAAAAAAGCAGGATGAAACGCATAAATCTACAATCAATAAATGAAGAAAATAACTATTGAATGTCCTGAAGATAGCAGACAATTTCAAAACATATTAAAAAAAAAAAAGGACCAGATGGTTCCAGTCCAAAATAAAACACCAGATGACTTTGCAGTAGAAGAAAAGGCACTAAAACTACCTAATGGGGAATTCAAATGTCTAATATTCAGAGCTACCCAAGAGTTGAAGTAAAAAGCAGACAAAAATGAGGAAAAAGTAAACAAATTCATGGAAAATACAGACAAAAAATAGAATAATTCAGGAAAATAATTAAAAAACCCAGTGCCATTGAGTCGATTCCAACTCATAGCAACCATATAGGACAGAGTAGAACTGCCCCATAGAGTTTCCAAGGAGCGCCTGGCAGATTCGAACTGCCAACCCTTTGGTTGGCAGCCATAGCACTTAACCACTACGCCACCAGGGTTCCCCATAATACAGGAACAAAATGTCAAAATAAATTCACAACTAGAGATCATACAAAAACAAAAATTAAATATGACTTAAGAACCGGAAACTTACTGCCCTGGTCTTGTTACAGTGCGTTGGGTTCTAATCTCAGCCCTGTGACCTTGAGAAAATCATTTAACTTCTTACTTTCCGAAGTCTACATTGTGGGGCACAGGGAGGGCTTGTAGATAGATAATAGAAGACTTTGAAGAATGCTTGGAGACTTTAAGCTGAGGAATGACATGATTTGGTTACTTTTTAAAAGACTAACTCTATCTTCTGTGGTTGGGGGCTTTTGCAGATTTTCAAATGAGAGATGGTAGTGCCTCAGACTCAGGTGGTGACAGGAGAGGTGGTGAGAAGTGATCAGTTTCTGGATACATTTTGAAGAGGAAGTCAACTAGGTTTCCTTATCAGATTGTAGGTGGGTGTTAAGGATTTAATTGTGTCCCCTAAAAATATGTACTGTATGCTGTTTCTCCCCTCTCCATTCATTGAGTTAATTGTATCCTGGTCTAATACCTCACCTCTTGCTCTACTGAGACCAGATCTTAAAGCCCAGCCCCACAAGTTTTTTCTACTGGCAACTATTTAATCTATTAATATAGACTCGTGTTTAATAGGGAAAAGCCTGGAGCAACTAAGGGTGTATCCATATTTCTAACTTCCTTTTTTTAAGAATGAAATGGATAGTACAGGTAGAATTGTCACACCTGAGTGTGACCTATGAAACTTCAGTCATAAAATCCAGCCAATATGGGTCAAAGAATCAGAGGGCAACATTGAGAAAAATAACTGGGCCAGCCAGGGTGAGCATTGGGAGGTCCACATGAATGGGTGTTTTCTCATCATCATTTTGCTAAGGACTCATTCTTTTGGGGATTTTGGCATTATCAAAATCTCAATTCCCATACCCTTAGTTCATGAAAGACCAGATCAAGCCCGTAGCTGAAACCTATGTGAAAACTGTCCCACCTCAACTCTTACGGTCAGAGCATCCATCAACATCAGATTTCTACCACTGCCTTCAGTTTTTTCTTTGATTTTAGTATCTGGGGGTTTTTACTTCTACCTTGAGGGCACAGCAAAGAATGTACAGAAAGCACAACATGCATACATGCACACACTCATACATGTATGAGCTTTCTCTAGGGGTTGGTAGGGAGGGTTTCTTCATTAGCTTTGTCTGCCATTTGCCTGGGACCAAAATTCCTACTCAAAAGAGCATTAATATAGTTTTCCCCTACTCTATTTTCACTTTCTCCTTCACTGTATGAAGCTAACTTTTGGAACAAGTCAAGGAATTATGTATTCAAGTTTGGGCTTCAATTTCCTTCCTTGTGGTAACTCATGAATAGAATCAAGTTTGTGGCATAATTTGAAATAGGAGAAGGATAATTTAATTTTTTTTTTAAAAAAAAAAAAGGTAAGGAAGGAAACAATCTGGAACACCTAGTAATGAAAATGGATTTAAATTTCCTTTTAAGAAGTCTCAATTTTTTTTTTTTAACTGTATCTGACTCCTTTACAGAAATAAATGTGAATGATTCTTTTGTGGCAGTTTGAATGGATTAAATAAAATCTAGAGGAATAACCACATAGACTGTGGCCATTCTCTGAGATGTCACTGAGTGTAATGGAAATGTGCTCATTCAGCTGTGGTGGGTGGTCTCTGGGAGAGGCACTGAAGATGGCAATCCTGGGCTTCTGGGTTCATCATGTGCCTTTTGCAAGAGTCCTGTAAATCACCTCAACTTCTGCAGATCCAGCAGGTGTGCCTCTGAAAAATTATATGACTTGCACCAAAATAAATTATTAGAAAATCTGGGAATTACATATAGAAGAATCTTTTAAACTTCTTATTATGCACATTTTTAAATATATCCTAATGAGGAGAGAATAATATAGCACCACCCTCAAAATGTATGCACAATAATAATGGGAAGGAAGAGAGGGAAGAAGACGTCTGTGTATACAACGAAGACGTGCAAACAAGTAAAGAATAATACACATTATTTCTGCAACTAGACTCAAGGGTATAGTTGATATTTACAACTTCATTCTTCAACTATCCATTCTATATATCCCCTGGCCTCAACCAGTTTCTCAGTTGGTCTGAATTCTTCACCTGGCAGGGTGGTCCAAACCTTCATTTGTGAACAATTTGGATCCTCACTTGTCTTGCTTTTATTGTTTGTTTGTTTTTTGTTGTTGTGTTAGTAATCTATTGCTGCATAGCAAATTACTCCTAATTTGTTATTGGCTGGAAAGAACAAATATTTATTATTTTATGGTTTCTGTTTTTGTTTTTTTTTGTCCTTCATGAATTTGAGAGTGGTTTGGCTGGATGTTTCTGGCCCAGGGTCTCCCATTAAGTTGTAGTCAAGCTGTCAGCTGAGCCTGCAGTAATCTGAAGGTTTGACTAGGGCTGGAAGATCTACTCCTAAGAGGGCTCAATCACATGGCTGTTGGCAGAAGATTTGGGTTCCTTGCTGACTTTTGGCAGAAGCCCTCAGTAACTTGGCACATGGTCCTCTTCATAGGGCTTTCATGTGTCTTCATGACATGGCAGTCCACTTTTCCCAGAGCAAGTGGTCCAAGAGACAGCAAGGAGGAAGCCATAGTGCTTTTTATGATCTAGTCTCAAATCCATCACTTCACCACTTTCTATTCGTTAGAAGTGAGTCATTTAAGTACAGCCCACACTAAAAGGAAGGAGAATTAGACTTTACTTTTTGAGGGATAAAGTATCAAAAAATCTGTGTGCATACTTTAAAATCATCACAGTTGCTGTAGTTTTCCATGAACTTTTACTTTTGGTCATTTAAGTACTAAAATGCACTCTAGAGAATCCTCAGCTTTCCGAATATAACTTTCCCTGCTCTGATTTTGTAACAGCCGCTCAATGCCCCTAATAATCAGGATCAAGCACCCAGCCAGAAATCTTTTCTGTGTCTACTGGGTCATAGCTTGAGAAGTTCAAATGGTCAGGTGGCAGCCCTAAGGTACAAATCAATCAAACTATTGTGTCCCATAGTCAAAGCCTTTCTCCCTTGGGAACCACAACCTCCAGATCAGTGGAACTCAAAGTTGTAGGGACAGAAAGGAAAAATTCTGTGAGTCATTATTTCAAATTAATTAAAAGAAAATCACAAATGAGTTGAAAGAAAACACACCCATGCCAGGTTCCAGGGGCTCTGTCGATTTGTTGCAGTAAAGATCTCCATCTGGAAGAGCAGCTACAATTGCAATCATCACGGGATTAAATTTATAATAATCCACAGTCATTCTCCAAGATTCATCTGCCTTCCTCAAAGCTAAACAGGCGAGTCAAATAGGAATGTGATAGATATCACCACCCCTGTGTCTTTCAAGTTTTTGATGTTGGCACTAATATCTCCACTTCCCATAGGGACGTGGTATATTACATTGGAGGAAGAAGTTTGAGGGGTTTCCACTTGGCCTTTCCAACTCTAATGGACATTATTCCATGTATCAGAGTCAATATGGAGAGTCTGCCAGTTGCTGAATATGCCTGTCCCAATTACATATCCAAGAATGTGGAAATGCACTTTACACACTAGGCACTTCACTAAACACCATCAAGCAGAATTTAGAAGGTAGGTTTGCAGCTGAGAGAAAATAGCTTAATAACTGGAGTAGTGACCAATAAGTTTGTTTGTTTGGGTGTCATTTTAAGCTCATGAATTTGAAGGTAATTGATTTTTTTAAACTTGTTTTCACAGACTTTTTATTTCTAGACTTTAAAAAGCCTTTTCTTTCCCTGAACCTACATGTATCTTTTATTCCAATCAGGCCAGCCTCTTCGTTAGCCACTGGAATTGCCGAATCCATTTTTGACTCAGGCTCTTCTCTCCTGCTCCCTTATTTTAATGTTTTCTCTTTGTCTTCCATCTGTCTGGGGATTAACCATTTTTTTATGTCCTGGTTCCATTTTCCTTCCTTATCATCAATCATCACAGTCCAATTTGTATTATTTTCTATGCATCTTTCTGCATTTTTAGTCAATGCCATGCCATTTTACTCCTTAATTATATTTATGCCTAATGGGTTTTTTTGGGTTTTACTACTGAGCCCAATCTTAGACACAGTAACAGGAAGATTTATAGTTAGAAATTAACTTAGCAGTCATTCAGAAGCTTGGCATTACATTGGAAGGAGCACTTGACCCATGTTCAGGGGGACTGGGTTCAAATCTAGGGCCTGCAAACACTCACCAAATTACTTTGGCAGTTATGCCATTGCCCTATGCCTGTGTTCTTTTATCTCAGGAATGCAGAATTGGGGAGAGTTTGGCTTGTCTACCTCTAAGTCAACTTTCTGTTTCAAAGTTCCGTGACCGTCCATCTTTTACAGATGGGTGAAACCAGCACATAGTAAAGGCACTTTTATATGTTTTCTGATTTAATATTGTCTGAGGTCAAATAACTGGTAAGTGGGTGAGATAAAATTATGTCCAGGTGTGTGTAACTCTTAGGTCCAAGTTGTTTTTTTTTCTCATAGCATGCTATCTGTTGAGACCATGAAGGAACATCATGTGAACAGGTACAATAAGGTCTTACCTACCAAAACCCAAAAAAACTAAACCCGTTGCCACCAAGTCAATTCAGACTCATAGCGACCCTATAGGACAGAGTAGAACTGCCCTATATAGTTTCCAAGGAGTGCCTGGTGGATTTGAACTGCAGACCTTTTCGTTAGCAGCCGCAACACTTATCCACTGCACCACCAGGGTTTCCTACCTACCAAAACAGGGGGGCTGGGGGAAAGGGAAGACTTCTTTGGAAGTTATACTGAATTGACTGGAAAATAATCAACCCAACTCTATGAAAAAAATTAACCAAAATATTAACTTTTCCATTTGATATTCATATTTCATCATCTGAATTTTTACTTTGATAAGTAAAAACACTATTAAAATTTTTATAATGACAGAGAAATGACAGTAAATTTTGTTTGGGAAGAAATGTATTTATAGTTATTTATATTTTTGGGTTTTAATTATTGCTGTCATTTCTTAGAAAGCTGTGGGATGATAAAAATATTCACTAAAATCATTGAAATTAGTTATCACAAATAGAAATAATCAATTGAAAGAATTGCAGCATAATATGAATGTAATTATACTGATACAGTTGATACAGTAAAAGGAGAGACTGTATTAAGATAGAAATTTGGCCCATTCATAGGGACTTTCTTAGAGAATAATGTATCTTAAAATGCAACTAATTTATTTTAATATTCTTTTGGCTGATAAAAAGTGGTAATCTCTATTCTCCAAATGGAAAAATCAATTGGCAAGGAGGTTAAACCAATTAGTTAAGATTACTTGGTAAGGAAAAAAAAAATTAGAACTTCCATGGGCTCCAAAGAGGCTGCAACCTGTGATGGAAATAGCTGGGGGGAGTCAAGTAGAGAAAGCACAGTTCAGCATAATGGAGGTAAGACTAAAATGGCTCACAGAACTATATAAAAATCAATGAGTGAACATTTCACATGGAGAAAATTGAACTTTTAAAATAAGATTGCAGTCATGAAAAGATTTCATTATTTTTTTTTGGAAAAGGCAAAGGGTATTTTGGGGAGGTGAGAAAACCCAAAGCAAAGGTTTAACATCCTCCTGTTTCTATGTGCGGCAAAAGACATCTAAAGAAATGTGGAAGGTCTGATAAAAATATATATATATATATATATATATATATATATATATTAAAGGGTGGGGTCAGCATGACTAACAGCAATAAACATCGTTCTTTTGTTTTTAAAATATATTTAGATATTTCAAAAAGTTACTTTAAAGCAGAGATTGGTGCATAGCAGCTGCTTAAAATTGGGTGAATTTCTTCCTCTTGCTGGGTCAGATTTATGACTAGAATGACAAGTGAGCCTCTTCTGTTTAAACTGATGGAAACAACTCCTTCCACAGAGAGAGCACTCGATAATACCAAAAGCCACACTTTCTGTTGAGCTTGATGTGCATTGTACTATTTAATCTACACAGTATCCCTGTAAAGATATATGCTAAACCTGAAGTCCAGACTAAATTATTTGCCTCAGGTTGCATAACTTGTAAGTGTTAGAAATGAAAGTGGAGTTCATTAAGCAATAGTTTGGTGGAAAGGAGTCTAAGTCTCTCGAGGAACTGATGGTCTCAGAACTATCTCCATCTGAACCATCTGCAGTGCTCATTAAAATTCAGATTCCTGGGCACAATCTGGAAACCCTGGTGGCATAGTAGTTAAGTGCTACGGCTGCCAACCAAAGGGTCGGCAGTTCGAATCCGCCAGGCGCTCCTTGGAAACTCTATGGGGCAGTTCTACTCTGTCTGATAGGGTTGCTATGAGTCGGAATCGACTCGACGGCACTGGGTTTTTTTTTTTTTTTTTTTTTTGGTGGGCTCTATCTAAAGTGCGGTAGTACATCATTTGAGTATCAGAATATAGACGTGTGTCCTGACACACACTGATGCACCATTGTATCTGAAGAACACGTCACTAAACAATATTGAATAAAAGAAATGTTGGACAGGTCTAATTCTGTATTATAATATCTAGAGATGTTAATGATAATGTGCCTGTATGTAGTGGCGGGGGGGCGGGGGGGAGGGGATCGGTAGTGTGTGTGTTTTATAATGAGTATTGACTTACAAAAGAAGGTGTTACAAAAACAATGGGAATTATTTTGACATAGATTTAACCAAAGGCAATGAGCTAGTGGAAGGCTGTAGGAGAACTAAATGGATATGTAGTGGATAATTATGTCTACTAAGCTTTTAACAAAACTCAACAAAAGCCAATTTATGACATTTAAAAGAGACATCACTAAACAGCTAATAGCCTGTAATAAAATAGTCCTATATTCTTGTAAGTCAAATAAAACACATTTACTTGGTGTTTCTGAAAATTGTGAACTGTATTTTTTTGGGTTATTTAGACCTTAATAGAACAGATTTGATTTTCTACAGCATCTTTTTAGAGAAATTGATAATCACATATCCATATCTAGCTCAGCTGTTAGAACATTTGGTTCTGAAAATATCAGCAGTATTAGATATGAGCATCCATCTTGTGTTGAAGCGCACTTCCCTCTCATTGAGGGCCCATGATGTCTGTCTGGCCTTGTGTCTTAATTTAAAGCAGCCTGACACACGCATGTACCAGATGTCTGCTCTCGGTGTCTCTGAGGAAGCCCCCATAAATAACACCTTTCTTTTGCATTTGGGTTCTGAAAAATTTAAAAAATAAAACAAAGATGCAGCAGAGAAAGACCAAAATATCATTGATAGAGGTTAAGATATGACTGTAGATCTGTTAGTAAAGTGATTGCTAATACTAAATCCTGAAATTAGTCAGACATAAACCAGTCCTAAGAAGCCCTGGTGGCACAGTGGTTAAAGCACTTGGCTGCTAACCTACAGGTTGGTGATTTGAACCTACCAATCACTCAGTAGGAGAAAGATGTGGCAGTCTGCTTCATTAAAGGTTACAGCCTTGGAAACCCCGTGGGGGTAGTTCTATCTTGTCCTGTACGGTCACTATGAGTCGGTATTGACTCAACAGCAATGGGGTGGTTTTAATTTTTTAACCAGTGCTAGACATTAATGGACTGGGCCTGTCCCCACAAAGGCAGGGTCCTCAGAAGAGCAAAGCACAAAATATACCATATTTTTTTATGTAAATAACACACGTTCTATGTATTTTTGCCAACTGTGCTCTCCCTCCATGACGTATGTTCATAAGCGTGCTATGCCAATTTTTTGAGAGGGCACAGTTAGCAAACAAACATAGAACGTGCACATTATTTGCATAAAAATCAAGTACTTCTCATAAGTAATTCATATCAAGATGAGCAAGCAGAGGAGCTATGCATATCTGTATTTCTTTAATTTCCCAATCAGGAAACATCTTTCCATACCTCCAAGGACTGGGAGAATACAAGGGTAGAGAGACATCAAGAGTGTGTAAGGGAACCTCCTCCTTACGTTCACCAGAAGATGGGGGAAAAGATATTCCCCTCCAGCACCAGCCAAATGGTGTGCACAGCAGTCACCCAGAATATGTTTCTATAATCAAGTCCCCCTGCTCCACCCTCATTCCACTCTTTTTTCTATATGATTATTGATAGGGCTTTCACACTTATGGTAATGTTTATCATTATTTAACTTGTTAATTATATTCTGTGTCTCTACTTTTGGATCTGAGCATCTTGTGTATATAGGACTCATCCTGTATTTAGTAATTTTGTCCTGCATTCTGTATTGACTTTGTAAAAACATCCTACATGTCTTATATTCAGCTTTAAAAAATAAATTACATTTAGCAATCACAGTTATTTTTCAAATTTAACTGGGAATCCTGTATTTTTATTTGTTGCATCTGGAAATTTTAATCAGTATGCTGAAAATAGTAAAGTATCAAGGTGTTTTCAGCTACAAGTGATATAAAACCCACACAAACTGGCTTAAGCAAAAAAGTGGAATTTATTGGCTTATGTATACAATAACTTAAAGATAGTCAGGGATATGTGGATTGGGCTCAATCAACATCATAGAGACTTGGATTCTTCCCATTCCTTGCTTCTGTTTTTGGATGTGTTCCCCTGTTAAAGATAATGCCAGGAACTTCAGACCTTACTCTTCTTAACTTAGAATGCCATAGGAGAAAGGAAAAGTCTCATTGTGTCTTGTTGGCTCTGTGTCTATCTCTTAAAAATGACAAGAAGATACAATGTGTTAACTGATTTATGATTACCAGGATCCTTCCAAGGAATTGGGTGTGTTTTCACAAAGGACTGAGAGCAGGAATGATGAAGTTCTGCAAAGGAAATTTGAGGTACTTACTGATGAAGATCAAAGGCTACAGCCTTCAGTATGAATTACACCTCAACATAAAGAAAACAAAAATCCTCACAGCATCATGACAAACAGAGAAAAGATTGAAGCGGTCAAGTATTTAATTTTACTTGGGTGCGCAGTCAACACCCATGGAAACAGCAGTCAAGAAATCAAACAACATATTACATTAGGCAAATCTGACCTCTTTAAAGTGTTAAAAAGCAAAGATGTCCCTTTGAGGACTAAGGTGCACCTGATCCAAGCCATGGCATTCAATAGTCTCCTATGCATGTGAAAGCTAGACAATGAATAAGGATGACCAAAGAAGAATTAATGCCTTTGAATTATGGTGCTGGCAAAGAATATTGAATACACCATGGACTGCCAGAAGAATAAACAAATCTGTTATGGAAGAAGTACAGCCAGAATGTTCCTTAGTAGTGAGCATGGAAAGACTTCATCTCATGTACTTCGGACATGTTATTAGAAGGGACCAGTCCCTGGAGAAGGGCATCATGCTTGGTAAAGTAAAGGGTCAGCAAAAAAGAGGAAGACCTTCAATGAGATAGATTGACACAGTGGTTGCAACAATGGGCTCAAACATAGCAACAATTGTGAGGATAGCTCAGGACCAGGCATTGTTTCATCTGTTGTACATAGGGTTGCTATGAGTTGTAATTGGCTGAATGGCACCTAACAGCAACAGCAACTACCAAAATTAGGGCAAATTGATTCTGGGATGCCAAAAGCAAGGAAATTTACTACAAATACCTTACACTAAGTGGCCACTTGTGACCCAGACTTGATTTCCATTTGTGTATCAGTTTGACTGATTTCAGCTGTAAGAGAATATATGACTAACAATGGCTTAAACAATAAGGACATGTTATTTTCTTACTTAAAATTCTGGAAGTATTAGATCAGGTCCAATGCTACAACTGATTTATTTTACCAAAAATTCAATTCTATCTTTCTGTGCTGAAGAATGTTGTTTTCCTCATCCTTAATCTTGTTGCAAGTTCGCTGCTCTAGCATGAAGCATCATAACTTCCCATAAACAAAATAAAGGAAAAATAGATATTTTCTTTTATAAGTAAGAGCTCTCTTTCCAAATCTTTCCCAAAAGACTATATAAATGTATTTTTGTAACTTCTTTCTTTCCATCTCATTAAAAAATAGAGGAATAAAGAAATAATTATAAGTTTGTTGATGGGCACACAAGTTATAAAGATGTAATCTGTGACAATAACAACATAAAGGTGAGGGGAATGGGGATATATAGGAGAAAAGCTTTTATATAATAGTGGAGTTAAGTTAGTATGAATCATAACTAGACTGCTATAAATTAAGATGTTATTTGTAATCCCAGGTAACAATTAAAAATATAATAAAAAATATAGTTAAAGAAATTAGAAGGAAACTAAAATGGTACACTAGAAAATATCTATTTAATACAAATGAAGGCAGTAATAGAGGAATTGAAAAACCAAAAAGATATACCAAACAAATACCAAAACGGCAGAATGAAGCCCTCTCTTATAGGTAATTACATTAAATATAAATAGATTAAAGTCTTCAATTAAAAGACAGAGATTTGCAGAATGGATTTAAAAAAATATCCGACTAAAAGCTATCTTCAAGAGGCTCACTTTAGATTTAAGGAATGGAAAAAGATATTCCACTCAAATGGTACTCAAAATGGAGCTGGAGTCACTATACTAATATCAGCCAATATAGACTTAATATAGGCAATTATTTTTACTAGAGCCAAAGAAGAAATCTATCAATAATATATACCAATTTTAAGCACATAGCACCTAACAAAGAGTCCCAAAATGTATGAAACAAAACATGAATAGAATTGAAGAGCAAAATAGATAATTCAATAATAATAGTTGGGAACTTCAATACCCTGCTTTCAATAAAAAATAGAGCTACAGAGAAAAGCATCAAAGAAACAGGAGAATCGAACAACACTACCTACTAGCTGGACTCTCTGGGTGACACAAATGGTTAAATACTTCACTACTAACTGAAAGGTTGGCAGTTCAAACCCACCCAGAGGAGCCTGGAAAGGAAAGCCAACAACCTTCTCCTGAAAGCCTTGAAAATTCTACGGAATGCAGTTCTACTCCGCAATATGTAGGGTTGCCATGAGTCAGAATCGACTCAACAGCAACTGATTCGTTTTTTGGTTTTATAAATCAATTAGACCTAACAGACATCAATAGAACACTTCAACAACACCAGAATACACATTCTTCTCATGTGCACATGCAACAGTCCCCAGGATATGTTAGGTCATAAAACAAGTCTCAATAAATTTAAAAAGATTGAAATCATACCAAATGTTCTAGGACTACATTTGAATGAAATTGGCAATAAATAACAGAAGGAAATTTGAAAATATACATACATGTGGAAATTAAACAACACACTCCTAAATAATCGGAAGGTAAAAGAAGAAATCACAAGGAGAATTAGAAAATACTTTGAGACTAACAAAAATGAAAAAAAAAAAAAACACAAAAACTTATGGAATCCAGTGAAAGCAGTGTTCACAGGAAAATCTACAGGCGTAAATGCCTACCTTCAAAAGAAGAAATATTTCAAGTCAGCAGCCTTTCTACCTTTAGTAACTGGAAAAGGAAGACCAAACTAAAACTGAAACAAGGAGAAGGAAGGATATAATAAACATTAGAGTGAAATAAAGAATCAAAAAACAATTGAGAAGATCAACAAAACCAAAAGTTGATTCTTGAAAAAGATCAGTAAAATTGAAAACCCTTTAGCTAGATTGACCTAAACAAAAATACGGAAGACTTCAGTTACTAAAAGTGGGAATGATAGTGGGGACATTACTACCAACTCTTCAGAAATAAAGAAATAAAAGGTGCCTATAAAAAAAAATTTTTTTTTTTTTTTTAGAAATGAATAAGTAAAACCATCTCTGTTGGCAGAAGACATGATCTTATGTAGAAAATCCTAGAGAATCTACAAAAAAAATTATTCAAGCTAATAAATGAGTTCAGTAAAGTTGCAGGGTACAAAACCAATATGCATAAGATCAGTTCCACTCTATACCCTAGCAATGAACAATCTTAAAATGAAATTGAGAAAATTCCATTTACAAAAGCATCTAAAAGTATAAAATACTTAGAAATATATTTAGAAGAATTACAAGACTTGTACACTGAAAACTACAAAATGTCCTTAAAAGAAATTAAGAAAAATCTAAATAAATGGAAAGACTCCCTTGTTTATGAACTGGAAGTCTTAATACTGTTAAGATGGCACTACTTTTCAAATTGATCTACAAATTCAAATCAATCCCTACAAAAATTCCAGCTACTTTTTTGTTTTTTTTAAAGAAATGGCCAAGCTGATCCTAAAATTCAAATAAAATTTCAAGGGACAAAGAAAAGCCAAAATAATCTTAAAAAGAAGAACAAAGTTGAAGGACTTACATAATCAGTTTCAAAATTTACTACAAAACTGCTGTAATCAAGACAGTGTGGTGCTGGTGTAAAGATGGAAATACAGACCAAAAGAATAGAATTGAGAGTCCAGAAATAAACCCATACATTCATGATCAATTGATTTTTGACAAGGGTGCCAAGACCATTCAATGGTAAAATATTAATCCCTTTAATAAATAGTGCTGGCACTACCGGATATCCATATGCAAAAGAATGGATTTGAACCGCTACTTCCTACCGCATGCAAAATTTAACCCAAAATGAATCAAAGACTTGAATGTAAGAACTAAAACTATCAAAATCTTAGAAACATGTGTGACCATGGATTAAACATTCGTTTTTAAGATATGGCACCAAAAGTGTAAGCAGTCAGGAGGCGGGGTCAAGATGGCAGACTAGGTGGACTCTACCGCGGATCCCTCTTGCAACGAAGACTCGGAAAAACAAGGGAATCAATCACATACATAACAATCTACGAACTCTGAACAACAAGCACAGACTTAGAGACAGAAAACGAACAAATACGGGCAGAGAGCGACCGTTTTCAGAACTAGGAGCCAGCGTACCAGGCAGGTGACCTTTGGAGCCTGATCTGGGGCAGAGCCCAGGGGGGCAGATGCCACAGAAGGAGGGCCCAGCCCTTCCCCCCCGAACCCATCCCGGGAGGAAGTCTAGGTGGCTGGCGCGGGCCATGTAGCGGCGCAGCCGGAGGGAGAAGCACCCGGGAGGCAGTGACTGATCTGGTAGTGGGGAGAACAGTGTCCCAGCTGGGGAGCCGTCCCGCCGGGAGTTTGGTGGGAAGCGGATGGGGTGCGAGCGGGGGGGGTCAGCTATATTTCCCTAAAGCGACCCCGGGGCAGGGCCCACACGTTCGTGCAGGGGGACGCACACCCAGTCCGTGCGTGTGGCGCGGCACACCGGAGGGAGAAGTCCCCGGGAGAAAGTGACTGGTCTCGGAGCAGGGAAAGCAGCGTCCCAGCCGGGGTGCCGTCCCGCTGGGATTTGGGTGCACGTGGGCGGGGCGTGAGTGCTGGGTCCAATTTTATTACCCTGAATTGACCCAGGGGGCGGGCCCACCTGGTTGTGCAGGTGACGCCCACCCAATTCGCGAGTGCGGTGTGGCGCTGCGGAAGGGGAAGTCCCCGGGAGGAAGTGACTGGTCCCGGAGCAGGGAAAGCAGCATCCCAGCCGGGAAGTCGTCCCGCTGGGATTTGGGTGCGCGCGAGGGCAGGGCGTGACCTCGGGGGCCAATTATATTCGCCTGAATAGACCCTGGAGGCGGGCCCACCCGTTCCTGCGGGAAACGCCCACCCAGTTCACATGAGCAGTGCCGTGTACCGGAGGGAGAAGTCCCCGGAAGGAAGTGACTGGTCTCTGAGCGGGGAAAGCAGCGTCCCAGCTGGGGACCCGTCCCGCCTGGATTTTGGTGGACGGGGGCGGAGCGAGAACACGGTGTTCAGCTCTATATTCTGTGGTGCTACACTCCTAGCTCTCTGATCCCTCCCCCACCCTCCCCAGGTGGCTCCATTAACATCCGAATACCTGGAGCCAGAGGGAGAATTCAGATAGGGATCTGACTGCATTTTTTTTAGCTGATTACCTGGAAAATCTAGTTTCCCAGTGATGGCTCGGAGACGGCAGTCCATATCAAACCACATAAAGAAACAGACCATGACAGCTTCTCCAACCCCCCAAACAAAAGAATCAAAATCTTTCCCAAATGAAGATACAATCCTGGAATTATCAGATACAGAATATAAAAAACTAATTTACAGAATGCTTAAAGATATCACAAATGAAATTAGGATAAATGCAGAAAAAGCCAAGGAACACACTGATAAAACTGTTGAAGAACTCAAAAAGATTATTCAAGAACATAGTGGAAAAATTAATAAGTTGCAAGAATCCATAGAGAGACAGCATGTAGAAATCCAAAAGATTAACAATAAAATTACAGAATTTGACAACGCAATAGAAAGTCAGAGGAGCAGACTCGAGCAATTAGAATGCAGACTGGGACTTCTGGAGGACCAGGGAAACAACACCAACATAGCTGAAAAAAAATCAGATAAAAGAATTAAAAAAAATGAAGAAACCCTAAGAATCATGTGGGACTCTATCAAGAAGGATAACTTGCGAGTGATTGGAGTCCCAGAACAGGGAGGGAAGACAGAAAACACAGAGAAAATAGTTGAAGAACTCCTGACACAAAACTTCCCTGACATCATGAAAGACGAAAGGATATCTATCCAAGATGCTCATCGAACCCCATTTAAGATTGATCCAAAAAGAAAAACACCAAGACATATTACCATCAAACTTGCCAAAACCAAAGACAGACAGAAAATTTTAAAAGCAGCCAGGGAGAAAAGAAAGGTTTCCTTCAAGGGAAAATCAATAAGAATAAGTTCAGACTACTCAGCAAAACCATGCAGGCAAGAAGGGAATGGGACGATGTATACAGAGCACTGAACGAGAAAAACTGCCAACCAAGGATCATATATCCAGCAAAACTCTCTCTGAAATATGAAGGCGAAATTAAGATATTTACAGATAAACACAAGTTTAGAGAATTTGCAAAAACTAAACCAAGACTGCAAGAAATGCTAAAGGAGATTGTTTGGCCTGATGACCAATAATATCAGGTACCAGCACAATACAAGGTCACAAAACCGAACATCCTGATATCAACGCAACTCAAATAGGGAAAGCACAAAAACAAACAAATTAAGACTAATTCTAAAAAATAAATAAATAAACAAAATAATACACATAACAGGAAATCATGGAAATCAATAGATAAACGAACACAATAATCAAAAAGAGGGACTAAATATAGGAGGCATTGAACTGCCAGATGGAGAGTGATACAAGGCGATATAGAAGGATACAAGTTAGGTTTTTACTTAGAAAAATAGGGGTAAATAATAAGGCAACCACAAAAAGGAATATCAATTCCATAACTCAAGAAAAAAGCCAAGAAAAACGTAACGACTCAACAAACACAAAGTTAAACATTATGAAAATGAGGATCTCACAAGCTACTAAGAAAAACGTCTCAGCACAAAAAAGCATGTGGAAAAATGAAATGGCCAACAACACACAGGAAAAGGCATCAAAATGACAGCACTAAAAACTTATTTATCTATAATTACACTGAATGTAAATGTACTAAATTCACCGATAAAGAGACAGAGAGTCATGGACTGGATAAAGAAACACGATCCATCTATGTGCTGCCTACAAGAGACACACCTTAGACTTAGAGACACAAACAAACTAAAACTCAAAGGATGGAAAAAATATATCAAGCAAACAATAAGCAAAAAAGGAGTAGCAATATTAATTTCTGACAAAATAGACTTTAGACTTAAATCCACCACAAAGGATAAAGAAGGACACTATAAAATGATAAAAGGGACAATTGATCAGGAAGACATAACCATATTAAATATTTACGCACCTGATGACAGGGCTGCAAGATACATAAATCAAATTTTAACAGAATTGAAAAGTGAGATAGACACCTCCACATTTATAGTAGGAGACTTCAACACACCACTTTCGGAGAAGGACAGGACATCCAGTAAGAAGCTCAATAGAGACACGGAAGGCCTACTTACAACAATCAACCAACTTGACCTCATTGACTTATACAGAACTCTCCACCCAACTGCTGCAAAATATACTTTTTTGTCTAGCGCACATGGAACATTCTCTAGAATAGACCACATATTAGGTCATAAAACAAATCTTTGCAGAGTCCAAAACATCGAAATATTACAAAGCATCTTCTCAGACCGCAAGGCAATGAAGCTAGAAATCAATAACAGAAAAACTAGGGAAAAGAAATCAAATACTTGGAAAATGAACAATACCCTCCTGAAAAAAGACTGGGTTATAGAAGACATCAAGGAGGGAATAAGGAAATTCTTAGAAAGCAGTGAGAATGAAAATACTTCCTATCAAAACCTCTGGGACACAGCAAAAGCAGTGCTCAGAGGCCAATTTATATCGATAAATGCACACATACAAAAAGAAGAAAGAGCCAAAACCAGAGAACTGTCCCGACAACTTCAACAAATAGAAAGTGAACAACAAAAGAACCCATCAGGCACCAGAAGAAAACAAATAATAAAAATTAGAGCTGAACTAAATGAATTAGAGAACAGAAAAACAATTGAAAGAATTAACAAAGCCAAAAGCTGGTTCTTTGAAAAAATTAACAAAATTGATAAACCATTGGCTAGACTAACTAAAGAAAAACAGGAAAGGAAACAAATAACCCGAATAAGAAACGAGAAGGACCACATCACAACAGAACCAAATGAAATTAAAAGAATCATTTCAGATTACTACGTAAAATTGTACTCTAACAAATTTGAAAACCTAGAAGAAATGGATAAATTCTTGGAACAATACTACCTACCTAAACTAACACATTCAGAAGTAGAACAACTAAATAGACCCATAACAAAAAAAGAAATTGAAACGGTAATCAAAAAACTTCCAACAAAAAAAAGTCCTGGCCCAGATGGCTTCACTGCAGAGTTCTACCAAACCTTCAGAGAAGACTTAACACCATTACTATTGAAGGTATTTCAAAGCATAGAAAAAGACAGAATACTACCCAACTCATTCTATGAAGCTACCATCTCCCTGATACCAAAACCAGGTAAAGACATTACAAAAAAAGAAAATTTCAGACCTATATCCCTCATGAACATAGATGCAAAAATCCTCAACAAAATTCTAGCCAATAGAATCCAACAACACATCAAAAAAACAATTCACCCTGATCAAGTGGGATTTATACCAGGTATGCAAGGCTGGTTTAATATCAGAAAAACCATTAATGTAATCCATTACATAAATAAAACAAAAGATAAAAACCACATGATCTTATCAATAGATGCAGAAAAGACATTTGACAAAGTTCAAAACCCATTTATGATAAAAACTCTTACCAAAATAGGAATTGAAGGAAAATTCCTCAACATAATAAAGGGCATCTATGCAAAGCCAACAGCCAATATCACTCTAAATGGAGAGAACCTGAAAGCATTTCCCTTGAGAACGGGAACCAGACAAGGATGCCCTTTATCACCGCTCTTATTCAACATCATACTTGAAGTCCTAGCCAGGGCAATTAGGCTAGACAAAGAAATAAAGGGTATCCGGATTGGCAAGGAGGAAGTAAAGTTATCACTATTTGCAGATGACATGATCGTATACATGGAAAACCCTAAGGAATCCTCCAGAAAACTACTGAAACTAATAGAAGAGTTTGGAAGAGTCTCAGGTTATAAAATAAACATACAAAAATCACTTGGATTCCTCTACATCAACAAAAAGAACACTGAAGAGGAAATAACCAAATCAATACCATTCACAGTAGCCCCCAAGAAGATAAAGTACTTAGGAATAAATCTTACCAAGGATGTAAAAGACCTATACAAAGAAAACTATAAAACTCTGCTACAAGAAATTCAAAAGGACATACTTAAGTGGAAAAACATACCCTGCTCATGGATAGGAAGACTTAACATAGTAAAAATGTCTATTCTACCAAAAGCCATTTATACATATAACGCACTTCCAATCCAAATACCAATGTCATACTTTAAGGGGATAGAGAAACAAATCACCAATTTCATATGGAAGGGAAAGAACCCCCGGATAAGCAAAGCACTACTGAAAAAGAAGAAAGTGGGAGGCCTCACCCTACCTGATTTCAGAACCTATTATATAGCTACAGTAGTCAAAACAGCCTGGTACTGGTACAACAACAGGCACATAGACCAATGGAACAGAATTGAGAACCCAGATATAAATCCATCCACGTATGAGCAGCTGATATTTGACAAAGGACCAGTGTCAGTCAATTGGGGAAATAATAGTCTTTTTAACAAATGGTGCTGGCATACCTGGATATCCATTTGCAAAAGAATGAAACAGGACCCATACCTCACACCATGCACAAAAACTAACTCCAAGTGGATCAAAGACCTAAACATAAAGACTAAAACGATAAAGATCATGGAAGAAGAAATAGGATCAACCCTAGGAGCCCTAATACAGGGCATAAACAGAACACAAAACATTACCAAAAATGATGAAGAGAAACCAGATAACTGGGAGCTCCTAAAAATCAAACACCTATGCTCATCTAAAGACTTCACCAAAAGAGTAAAAAGACCACCTACAGACTGGGAAAGAATATTCAGCTATGACATCTCAGACCAGCGCCTGATCTCTAAAATCTATATGATTCTGTCAAAACTCAACCACAAAAAGACAAACAACCCAGTCAAGAAGTGGGCAAAGGATATGAACACACATTTCACTAAAGAAGATATTCAGGCAGCCAACAGATACATGAGAAAATGCTCACGATCATTAGCCATTAGAGAAATGCAAATTAAAACTACGATGAGATTCCATCTCACACCAACTAGACTGGCATTAATCCAAAAAACACAAAATAATAAATGTTGGAGAGGCTGCGGAGAGATTGGAGCTCTCATACACTGCTGGTGGGATTGTAAAATGGTACAACCACTTTGGAAATCTATCTGGCGTTATCTTAAACAGTTAGAAATAGAACTACCATACAACCCAGAAATCCCACTCCTCGGAATATACCCTAAAGATACAAGAGCCTTCACACAAACAGATATATGCACACCCATGTTTATTGCAGCTCTGTTTACAATAGCAAAAAGCTGGAAGCAACCAAGATGTCCGTCAACGGATGAATGGGTAAATAAATTGTGGTATATTCACACAATGGAATACTACGCATCGATAAAGAACAGTGACGAATCTGTGAAACATTTCATAACATGGAGGAATCTGGAAGGCATTATGCTGAGCGAAATGAGTCAGTTGCAAAAGGACAAATATTGTATAAGACCACTATTATAAGATCTTGAGAAATAGAAAAACTGGAGAAGAACACAGACTTATGTGGTTACAAAGGGGGGAGGGAGGGAGGGAGGGAGAGGGCTTTTTATTGATCAATCTGTAGATAAGAACTGCTTTGGGTGAAGGGAAAGACAACACTCAATACAAGGAAGGTCAGCCTAATTGGACTGGATTAAAAGCAAAGAGGTTTCCGGGATAAAATGAAAGCTTCAAAGGTCAGCAGCAGAGCAGGGGCTGGGGTCTGGGGAACTTGGTTTGAGGGGACTTCTAAGTCAATGGGCAAAATAATTCTATTATGAAAACACTCTGAATTGTGGCGCCTGGGGTCCTAAATGCCAACAAGCGGCCATCTAAGATGCATCAATTGGTCTCAACCCACATGGAGCAAAGGCAAAGGAAGAACACCAAGGTCACACGACAACTAAGAACCCAAGAGACAGAAAGGGCCACATGAACCAGAGACCTACATTATCCTGAGACCAGAAGAACTAGTTGGTGCCCGGCCACAATCGATGTCTGCCCTGTCAGGGAGCACAACAGACAACTCCTGAGGGAGCAGGAGACCAATGGGATACAGACCCCAAATTCTCATGAAAAGACCATACCTAATTGTATGATTGCGACTGGAGGAATCCCAGAGACAATGCTCCCCAGAACTTCTGATGGCACAGGACAGGAACCATCCCCGAAGACAAATCATCAGGCATGAAAAGGACTGGTCAGTGGGGGGGAGAGAGATGCTGATGAAGAGTGAGCTAATTAAATCAGGTGGACACTGGAGAGTGTGTTGGCAACTCTTGACTGGAGGGGGGATGGGAAGATAGAGAGAGAGGGAAGATGGCAAAATTGGCACGAAACGAGAGACTGTAAGGGCTGACTTAATAGGGGGAGAGCAAGTGGGAGAAGGGAGTAAGATGTATGTAAACCTACATGTGACAGACTGATTGGAATGGTAAATGTTCACTTGAAGCTTAATAAAAATTAAAAAAAAAAAAAGTGTAAGCAGTCAAAGGAAAAAAATAGATTGATTTCTTCTGAATTAGAAACATTTGTGCATCAAATGACAAGATCAAAAATGTGAAAAATGGAAATCATATATCTGATAAGGGATTAATATCCAGAAAATATAAATGACTCCTACAACTCAGCAACAAAAAACAAACAACTCAATTAAAAAGTGGATAAATGATTGAATAGATATTACTCCAAATAAACTATACCAGTGTCCAATAAGCAACATGAAAAGATGTTCAATATCATATTGGGGAAATACAAATCAAAACCACAATGACATACAGAATGGCTATAATAATATTTTAAATGCGAAGAATAACAATTGTTTGCCTAGGATGTGGAGAAGTTGGAAGTCTCCCATATTGCTGAGTAGAGTGTAAAATATTGCAGCCACTGCAGAATACAGCTTGGCTGTTTCTCAAAAAGTTAAACAGAATAACCATGTTGTTAGGTGCCATTGAGTCAATTCCAACTCATAACAACTGTAAGTACAACAGAATGAAACACTTCCTGGTCCTGATCCATCCTAGCAATTGTTGCTGTGTTTGAGCACATTGTTTCAACCACTGTGTCAACCCATCTCATTAAGGGTCTTCCTCTTTTTTGCTGACCCTCTGGTTTCACCAAGCATGGTACCCTTCTCTGGGGACTAGTCCCTCCTGATAACATGTCCAAAGTACAGGGGAAGAAGTCTTGACAGCCTCACTTCCAAGGAACATTCTGGCTGTACTTCTTCCAAGACAGATTTGTTCATTCTGGCAGCCCATGGTATATTCAACATTCTTCACCAACACCATACTTCAAAGGAATCAGTTACATCTTTGTGATTCCAAGTAAAATGAAATACTTGACCACTTCAATCTTTTCTAAATTTATCATGATGTTGCTTATTCATCCAGTTGTGAGGATTTTTGTTTTATGTTTTGAGATTTAATCCATACTGAAAGCTGTAGTCTTTGATCTTCATCACTAAGTGCTTCAAGTATTCTTTACTTTCAGCAAGCAAGGTTGTATCATCTGCATATTGCAGGTTGTTAGTAAGTCTCCCTCCAGTCTTCATGCTATGTTCTTCATATAGTCCAGCTTCTCGCATTATTTGCTCAGAATACAGATTGAATAAGTATGGTGAAAGGATACAACCCTGACACACACCTTTTCTGATTTTATATATTTATATGTGTAATATAATATTTTATATAATAATTGAGTTACAAATTTCAATCAATAGACTTACAAAAAGATCAAACCAAAACACTAAACAAAAGTAGAATGAAATTTGAGAAGCTTGACCAGAAAAATGTGGTAAAAATTCAATGTCATATTTGGGAGATTTACAATATTGATCGGCTCTAACTTCTAAAGTATGTATGGTAAAATTTCATATGTAAAAATTAAAAGAATAAAAATAGACTATGTAATTTCTAAAAGAGTAGAACAATGAAAACAGAATAAGAAAAATGCACAAATAACAGCAACAACAAACTCAATTACTTGAAAAAGAGGAATGCAAGAACTTAAGGGGAAAAAAACATGGAAAAACCACAACAAACATGAGAAGGGGAAAATCAGCCCCTTTTAGCTAGGAATTGGCCTGGCATTTGATGTTGCTAGGAGTTTGCCTGCCACTCACAGCTCAGACAAGGCCAATGTGATCTATCAAGACAGAAAAAGACTATTCTGTAATCATGTCTGAACACAGACAAAAACATAAGCTTTACCTAAACCATAAAAGTGACCAAACATCCTCTGTATGGATAATATAGTGACTGCCTCTTCTTAACTAATTACACCTTAATCTTCTATTTTTCTAGATAAGATTTATTAAGATAATGATAGGATTGCTTCTTGATATTATCCAATCTGTAGCAAATCCCTGGTTTTTTGAGCCCTCTCCAAAATCTCTTTGTAGGAGCCCGAATACTTTCTAATACTCTCTGCACTTTATTGATTATGCAAAGGCATTCAACTTTGTGGATCATAAAAACTATGGATAACATTGTGAAGAATGGGAATTCCATAACACTTCATTCTGCTCATGAAGAACCTGTACATGGAACCAAACAAGGGGTACTGCTTGGTTTAAAATCAGTAAAGGTGATGTGTGTTAGCATTTTATTCTTTCACCATACTTATTCAATCTACATGCTGCACAAATAATCTGAGAAGCTGGGCTATATGAAGAACAGGGCATCAGGATTGGAGGAAGGCTTATTAACACCCTGCAATATGCAGATGACACAACCTTGCTTGCTGAAAACAGAGGGGACTTGAAGCACTTACTAATGAAGATCAAAGACCACAGCCTTCAGTACGGATAACACCTTAACATAAAGAAAACAAAAATCCTTACAACTGGACCAGTAAGCAACATTTTGATAAACGTAGAAAGGATTGATGTGGTCAAGGATTTCATTTTGCTTGGATCCATAACCAATGTCCATGGAAGCAGCAGCCAGGAAATCAAATGACCCATTGCATTGGGCAAATCTGCTGCAAAAGGCCACTTTAAAGTGTTGAAAAGCAAAGACGTTCCTTTGAGGACTAAAGAGAACCTGACCCAAGCTATGGTATTTTCAGTCGCTTCATATGCATGTGAAAGCTGAACAATGAATAAGGAAGACCAAAGAAGAATTGATGCTTTTGAATTACAGTATTGGCAAGAATATCGAATATACCGTGGACTGCCAGAAGAATGAACAAATCTGCTTGGAAGAAGTATAACCAGAATGCTCCTTAGAAGTGTGCATGGAGAGACTTCATCTCACGTACTTTAGGTGTGTTATCAGGAGAGACCAGTCCCTGGAGAAGCGCATCATGCTTGGTAAAAGTAGAGGGTTAGCAAAAAAAGAGGAAGACACTCGAGAAGATGGATTGACACAGTGGCTCCAATGATGGGCTCAAGCATAGCAATGACTGTGAGAATGGCACCAAGACTGGGTAATGTTCTGTTCTGTTGTGCATAGGGCTGCTATGAGTCAGAACTGACTTGACAGCACCTAACAACAACAAACAACAATACTCCCTTACCAAGATGTCTCACAGTTCCTTACAGTGTGTGATCTCCCTTGCTGAAATGCACAATAAACCCAAGTTTCTCAACAACAGGTATCCTCCTGGTGGTATCTGACTGAAGGGCATTGATAATTCAAAAGCGCAAAGTAATATGTGAGCACATCAAATAGTGAAAACAGAAATTCAGGTATATCAGCAACCCCAATAAATGTAAATGGTCTAAACTTCCCAGTTAAAAGATAAGGACTTGTCAGTTTTGACAGAAACAAAGAATCTTTCTCTCTGTTGTTTATAAAAGACTCACACACACACAACATAATGCCACAGCAGTGTTACTACAGCACATTTAGCTACTTTGCACACTATTGTATTAGAAAGCTTATCCCCTGGCCTATAAAAAAAAAAAAATTTTTTTTTAGCCTATAGTGGATGCATAATAAATATTTAGCAAGTCAATAGAAGAGCCAAAAGAACTTAGACTGTGAAGCCATATATTATTTTATAATAAGGTTAGTACATATTTAAATAAATAAAATATCCTTTTGATACCTATTGGGACAGAATGTGCCCACAAATATTTTCAGGTTCTCAGTTTCATTGGGAAGATGATTTCCTGATTTCAGCACGTGCTGCTGCCCAGTGGGGACCTGCTTAACTTTGTGATACTGAAGAAATGGGTATGAACACTGTATTACTGTGCTGAAAATGTACTGTTTTAGGTGGTGCCTCCTGGAGGTGTAGTTTTAGCAAAACTTTTTCTGCTTTGGGTTTTGTCCTGGGAGGTAAGTACTGTATTTACATTTCCTGGTTCCCTGGTTCTCGTGTGCTCTCAAGAAGGTACTTCTCATGAGAATAGATTATTCTTAGGCCACATTCATTCTTAGGCTCCATTCTTTCTCCCATACAATTGATTGTAAGCATATGTTGCTATATTCCTGGCCAGCTGTCGTTTGTTGTTGTGCAAACTTCCAGGACTGCTTTCCTTTGTTCTGAGCTGTAAGTACTACTTTGTAATAAGAAAGAATTCATCGGGGTGGTTATTCTCCCCTGACACAAATTCCTTTGGTTTTATCTATTTGTGCACAAAGCTTGAATTAAGCAATTTAATCCCCTTGTATATCCTTATGTTTGTTTGGAGGTGTGCTATAAGTTTTGCAGAATGAACAGTTATATTTTTCTGAAACATCCCTCAGTTTTTGAAATGGCTAAGAGACTTAGAAGCACTGAAGGCCTTCTAGAGTAATTCTTTACTCTTCCCAACAATTAGAAGGAGTCAGAGGATGAGTGTGACAAGTATGCCTTGGAGGAGGAGAGTGTAGAAAGAGATGTCTTAGAGGACCTTACTGGTATTGAGAAATCTGCAGCACATTCTGAAGGTAGGAACAACAACACTGACATGGTAGTTAAGAATGAGGAAGAAGCTGATGTAGCAGAGGAAAGCAATGAAGCAGATGATTATGCCCATGAAGAAAAGGAAGGAAATGAAGGGGAATGGTGTGAGGATGTCTCATACTTTGAAAATCTAACTGCCTCGCCTCAGTAACATGCTCGAGTTTTCTCTGACTTGATGCATACAAACACAGAAGTAGGTTATTTTTTGTCTGTATTTATGAAAGAGATGTTGGAAATTAAAGAACCAAATCAATCTTTATATGAACCAGGAGTGCACCACATGATCTAGAGGGTATGTGATTAGAAGGCCAATCCAAAACTGACAGCCTACAAAAATAGAGGAAATAAAGGCATACATTGCTGTGCATATAGTGATGGGTATAGACCGAGGACTGTTTCAGAAAAAATAATGCTGAAGATCAGGCATTATTGGTCCAGTGACCCCATCTTGGCTGTTGCTTCGGTTCCAGAATTTATGAGTAAAAATAGATTTGCAAAACTGATCAAAAACATACACTGCGATGACAATTCAAAAGCTGTGCCCAAAGGAGAACCTGGCTACAACTGGCTTTACAAATTGTGCCCAATTATCAATTCTCTCAATAGCTGCCTAAAGGAGCTTTATGTACCATCAAATTTCATGGCAGTTGATGAAAGCATGGTGCCATTCCAGGGCCATTCATCAATAAAAGAATTAAAAAAAAAAAATTTTTTTTTTATAAAACTTTTAAAGTGTGGGTTCAAAATATGGTGCTTGGCTGACTCATGGATTGGCTTTGTGACTAGTTTGATATCTATGTGGGAAAAAAAAGGTGTAGAAAATGGCTCATCTTTTCTCAGTGAGAGTGTAGTACTTGGGCTATGTCATACATGGTGCCATTCTCATAGGCTCGTTTCCTCTGGCAATTTTTTCACATCCTATCTTTTAATGGAAACCCTGGTGGCATAGTGGTTAAGTGCTATGGCTGCTAACCAAAAGGTCGGTAGTTTGAATCCACCAGGTGCTCCTTGGAAACTCTATGGGGCAGTTCTACTCTGTCATATAAGGTGGCTATGAGTTGGAATTAACTCGATGGGAGCAGGTTTGGTTTTTTTTTTTTTTTTTTGTCATTTGGTGAAAAGCATGGACAAAAGGGAACTGTATTCTGTTAGCACCCTATAAGCAACTAGAAAGGGGCTACGAGGCATATTGAGGAATCAAGATAAATCTACAGAGCGGAGGATTTGAGTTTCATATGAAAGAGTGTATGTCAGCAGTAAAATGGCAGGACAGTAAACCTGTGGCAGTTTTGTCAGCATTCCACAATCCAAAGGATATCACTCTTTTCGAAAGAAAGAATAAAGACAGTTTATCCTTACAAATACCTTGCCCAAGAGCAGACGCAGAGTACAAGGCCATTAGGGGAGGAGTGGACTGTTCTACCACGAGGCGCAAAAGGTATGCAATCAGAAGACACCCTCACAAATGGTGACATCAGTTGCTGCATTTTCTTATTGATCTCACAATTGTAAACAGTTTTACAATGTGAAACTGTAACCATGGGGGAAAATGTGACCAACTATCATCAGGCTCATTCTCAGTAATCAGCTTACTGTGTGCCAGAAAAGCAAGAGAAAAAGAAGGCCTTCATTTACGGCAAGCAAGACAGGTGTCTCTATATTTTGGCCCATGTTTTGAAAAATTTCATGAAAAAACATAAAATTGCTAAATGTTTTCATCCTTGCCTCATATCACCAACATTTCCTACTTTGGGCATTCTTGGGGACAGATGTGCCCCCCAAAATGTGTATTAAACTCCATACGTCATAATAAAATTTCAGAAATGCTCCTTTATTCAGCATGCCTTCCATTACTGAAGAAAACACATGGCATCAGCAAAAAATTCTAAGCAGAAAATAATTGGGAAATAAAAGAGATTTAGACTGACAAATCAGAGTTGTAGAAGCACAGATGGGGGCAAAATATTTGTTCATAAGCAATGCACAGTGTCAACCTCGGGAATGAAGCTAGAACTGTGACTCAAGTCTACTAACTCGTGGTCCACTGCTCTCTCCCCTCTCCCCTTTGGGCTCATATATGGCAGGTGGTAATCCTGACGCCATCTGTGAGGCAGCACTCAGAGTACTACTTTTTTTTTTGGTATAAAATTTGCTGAAGAATAGATCTCAGAGAACAATATGAATAACAAAAGGAAAGGAATGGGATGATATGTATAGAAAATAAAGAAACCTGAAGTACACGTTTTTAAAAAGTTGTCTATTCTTTCTGTTTTCCTGAAATTCTTGCTTCTTAGTTGTCATGCTTGAAGGAGTTATCACTTACCTTCATTGTAAAATAAGTGTAATATTCTTCTGCCTTTTCATAGTAGACTCCTAACGCCCTCTATTTTTAGTGAAGAGAGATGACATCCTCTTGTATTGGAGCATAGCTTTGTTTTTAACCCCTTAATATTTGAGAGTTGACTGTAAGAATTTTCTGTGCCTTTAGCTTTACTTGCTAAAATTGACTTTTTTTTTCTAGAAATGACTTTTTTAATCATCTTCTTCCTTAGCCTTTTTGAACTTGCAGTTTTACTCGAATAACTTCTATGGTTTCACCAGGAAGAAGCAGCCGTGTGTGAATAAACATTCTTCAAGAAAGATTAGGCAATATTCTGTCCAAAATTAACATTACAGAATAATGCATTTCTATTTGCTCATTTCCTCATTGTGTATGATTAGACAGGCATGAAAGGATTCATGGAAAAAAAAACAATTCTTCACTTAAAGTTATTGTCCATAGGAAATCTTCCTGAACAATTTCTGGTTTCCTCTTCTGATAAGGTTTATCTTTCAGAATTTTTTGGTTAAGAGGACAGAGACTACTTTTTTCGAGCCTTGTGTTACCTCAATTTATAGACCAAATGGTTGTCAGCCCCCTTTTGGTTTGGGAAGATTTTGAAGGACATTGGCTTTGAATTTGATTCATTTACTGCAGTCTCTATGGATTTGTAACCAATTATGCAAGTGATTCATGAACTAACAAGCAAAACACATTGAAGCTGGGTTTGTAGGTTGTAAGAATGGCATCTCTTAAGCTCCTGCACTTTTGCTTGCATCATGGCCATTATTGGGCAAGGCAGCACACCTAAGTTATGGTGGAAAATAAAGAGCATTATGTGAAAAAAAAAATTACAGCTGCAATTCAGTGGCATTCTGATGAAGTTGTTCAGTTTGGAACGTATCTTCATCCTATAGTTGGCTGTTTTTCTTTTAAATAATCAAATCAATCTGCACTTTGCCAAGATTTCATAGGGTTTTTCTGACAACTCAGAATTAACATGTCTGAAAGGAATTCTGGAAAGAATAAACCGAAAACCAAACCCACTGCCGTCAAGTCAATTCCGACTCATAGCGACCCTATGGGACAGAGTAGAACTGCACCATAGAGTTTCCAAGGAGCACCTGGCAGATTCAAACTGCTGACCTCTTGGTTAGCAGCCATAGCACTTAACCACTACACCACCAGGGTTTCCCTGGAAAGAATACGGACTTTTAAATCCAACATCTAAGTTGAAATTTCAGTTCATTCATATGTGACCACTATGGCTTTTTTTTTTTTTTTTTTTTTATGGCTTTGGGCTAGTTAACTGATCTGAAGCCTCAAATGGGAATATTCACAGATGCACCTCAAGGGACTATTGTGAGAATTAGTAAGATCTTATATGTGAGATGGCACAGTGCTGGCTATGTTTGCATTCAAGAAATGAAAGTTGCCTTCAGTTCCATTTCCTACACTTGTCCAATCTTATCAATTCCCAGTGGAAACTTATTTGAATCAATACTACAATTTGGGAATTATTCTGTTATTCTACAAGATCTGTTTTTTTCCGCGGATCCAAATAGGCAAGTTTAATGAGAATGTGATGGTAATCACCACTCCTTCATCCTGGTGGCAGTAATCTCTGCAACCCCTCCAGGAATGTGGTATTGCTTTTGGGTTACTATTTTCCTAGGTAGAGGCAGTTCTGATGGCTTCCACTTGGCTTCCTCTACCATAATAGCCCTTACTTCATTTGTCAGGCATCCAATGTGGGGGTTTTGCCAGTTGTTGAGTATATCCATTCCAATTACGCATTCTGGAACTGGAGAAATTACTACAGGATGGATTTGGGGACCCATTGGACCTACTGTAAGACTGACACTAGCTAAGATTGTATTAATAATCTGATCTCCATATGGCCCCACTCTGACTGGTGGCCCACAGTGATGTTTTGTGTCTCCTGGAATTAGTGTCAATTCAAAGCCAGTAACCAGTAAACTCCAAAAAAAATGACTATTTCCTTTTCCCCAATGAGCAGTCGCTCTCGTAAAAGGCCGTAGATTCATTCGTAGAAGGCTGGGAGGAAGATTAACAGTATACATTTTTGGCAGTTAGTGGGGTCCTTCCCCACTACATTCAAGGGGTTGTGGATCTGTAAACTGGCTCAAGTATGGGAATTGATTAAAGGTCCGTGATTCTTTATTCTGGCAATTCAAGTTAGACTGCGGTTCACTTGACCTAAAATTCTTCTGCTTGAATGGATCAAGAAAATATTTAGTAGATTTCCCATATATTTCACTCCTAGGGACACCATGGCTAAGTAGCCAATGCCATAAGTCCGTATAAATCAGACTATTCTGATTACTGCTTTGACTACACTATCCATTATGGTAACCATGCCCACCTTGCCTTTGTCAAGTGAGTGCCACTACTTGCCTACCACCAGGGGTCCAATCAGCCCCACTGTAACTAGGTGTCCTAATCAATTAGGGTAGGTCCCACAGTCAGATCTGACTTACATAGAATAGCAATCACAGCAGTCTTCAAGGATGCTGGGACTCCTTTCACAAATCTGTTCCTCATAGTTGTGGTAAAAGATGCATACTCCGGGCACTCCATGTGTGGGTCTGTGGATCTAACCTGATAAATCCACTCAAGCATGCCAATTTCCCTAAGCCTTTGGATACCTTCTACAGTATACCAAGTCTGATACTTCAACTTGATTTAGTGTAGGCCACCGTGTAATCCATTCTTCAGTGACCCAACCAAATAAACTATTAGATTCTTTCCTAACCTCTTGAGCTGAAACACTGAATTAACAGTCTGTGCTTAGTGGGCCTATATCAATAAACTCAGACTGATCCACCTTTATGTTCTTTGCACCATTATCCCACACTCTTAATAGCCATTCCCATATATGTTCATCAGGTTTCTGTTTGTACATATTAGAAAAGTCAAGAAGTTCTTTCGGAGTGTACCTTCTCCTGGGTCATGCTTTATACTTCAACTTCTGGGATTTGTTGGGACTAAGTCTAGTTATAGATCTAGAAACCAAAGTGGGTTGTGGGATGTGTTTTGAGAGCATTCAGCAAAGTATTATGAGACATCTACCTCAGGCGATGCCCCAGACAATGACTCAGACACTGCCCCAGGTGATATCTCAGGCAAAGGCTCTTCAGACATAGCTGAGTTAATCTCATCAGATGGGGGTGGAGGGACTAATGTTTTTCTTTGCAGAGAGATTCCATGGAATTTAGGAGCTCAGTGTCCCCAGTTTCCTGATTATCTGCCCATATGCCTCCATGTCAACTTTCAGGATCAAATTTCTTCCCAATCAATGCCCTCCCTTTAGCTTCATATACCATTTGAGGTTGGGAATTCATTGACATTGTAATTCAGCCACTCTTATGATAAGACCCTGGGTTTGGTTTTCAGCAATATCAGCTCAGTCACTACAGGAAATAAGGCTTTCTTTCAGGGCACAGTTGGCAACTTTGAGGTCATTTATGTGGAGCTTGGGCTTTGATTCTAAAGCCCTGAGCTCATCCCTTTCTCTCATCACTTTGTCTAGTGAAAGTAGGGCCAGGCAACCAGCTTCCTTATACTTCTCATTCTAACAAAATTGTAGGAAAGTATCAAACGTGCAATCACCCAGAGCCTTGCTTTGAAACAACACTTGATCTATTAGAGGTGATATTTTGCGTATTTCTATTGTCACCTCCTGCCATGGATTAGCAGTGCTCTCTTTACTACTGGAAGCAGAGTCATCAAGATCTTTAAAACTAGCCAGATTTGAGAACCAATCAGGAAACATCCTTACAATTTTGTTTCTCTAGAACCACTCTCAGTACCAAATGTCTTAGGCTGAGTTCTCTAAAGAAGCAAAAATGTATATATATATAGAGAGAGAGAAACAGAGAGACAGAGAGATTTATCTCAAGAAAATGGCTCACATTGTTGTAGAGGCTGGCAAGTCCCAAGCCCATGGGTGAGGTGTCGGGCTGCAGGCTTCCCCTGTTTCATGTAGCCGTGGGGATGAAGAACCCAAGATCCACAGGTCAGATGGGATAATGCTTTCTCACGGGCTTCAAAGGCTGACAAATTCAAGAGCCAATTGCAGGATCCAGAGCAGAGCAAAAGCCAGGAGCTTTCCCAGAAAGTTCACATATATTGGATTCAGGCCACACCCGAAGGAAATCCCTTCCAACTGAGTGGCTAATCATAGCAGATCTCATCACGGAGGTGACGACATCATTATACAACCGTCAAACCACATCATAACTGCCAAACCACTGAGAATCACGGCCTAGCCACGCTGACACACAACCTTAACAATCCCACCACTAAAGAACCTTCTTCCAGCTGAACGTTTCACTAGCCTGTAATTGATCTCTCATCCACTTTTACTACTTTCTCCTACCTATTGATTTTCAGGACTTATTTTGCTCTTATTTTTCTAACTTCTGAAGATGGATACTTAGCTCAATAAATTTCAGCCATTTTTCTTTTCTTATATAATCTTTTAAGACTGTAAAATTATCTCCGTTTTTTAGTCACATCCTACAAGTTTTGATATGTAGTGTTTTATTAAATTCTAAATATATTCTAATTTTATTATGTTTTATCCTAGACATATGAATTATTTTAAATATATTTTTTTATTTCCAAATATGTAGATTTTGTCTAGCTATTTCGTCATTATTTCCAGCTAATATTGATGTCAGAGAGGAAACCTTGTGCTCCCTTTTCTTTGAAATAGGTTGCCTTGCTCCGTTGCCCATTCTATAGTCTATTTTTGTAAATGTTCTGAGTAGACTAGAAAGGAAATATATATCCTGTTGTTTTGTGGTGAGGTGTTTTATATGCTGTGTCCATTAAACTTAGTTTATTGTTTTATTCAAATCTTCTATACCTTACTGATATTTATCTGCTTAATCTATCGGTTACTTAGGAAATATACGATCATATGTTCAACACATATACAGCAAAAATCAAAGAACAAGGGGGAAATAAATGTGTGTTAAAAATCTTCCATTATGTTTTAAGTGCCTACATTTTTAAAAAATAGTTAATTCATCCTGGTGAATTCAACTTGCAATTTTTATGAAGTTATTCTCTTCATTTCTATTAATATCTTTTCCTTAAAATTCACTTTAATGTTTATACAGTAAAACCTGCAAAAGCTGGAACCTGTGTAAGGCAGAAACCTGTCAGACACAGAAGGAAAACTAAAATATTTTCCACTAAAACAAGCGATAGAAAAGTGGTAAGACTGAATTCTGCCAAAGGCGGAAAACTGACAAGACTCAGAAAAACAAGGCAGTACTGCCAAATTCTGGCTCGCACAGGTGTCACTGTATTTGACTAAGATACCTTTTTAATACTTCTATTTTTACTTTTAATCTTTCTGTATCCTTATCTTAAAAAAATTTTTTTTATAAACTTTGTATTGGATTTTTAAATTTTATTTAGTCTGTAATTGTTTTTAAATAGGAAAACTTTATTAATATTTGTTGTAATTACTGATATATTTTGGTTTGTATGTATCATATCCCCCAGATGTCTGTCAGTTTGTTGTACTGTGGGGGCTTGCGTGTTGCTGTGATGCTGGAAGCTATGCCACCAGTATTCAGATACCAGCAGGGTCACCCATGGAGGACAGTTTTCAGCTGAGCTTACAGACTAAGACAGACTAGGAAGAAGGACCCGGCAGTCTACTTCTGAAAAGCATTAGCCAGTGAAAACTTTATGAATAGCAGCAGAACATTGTCTGATATAGGGCTACAAGATGAGCCCCCCAGGTTGGAAGGCACTCAAAAGACGACTGGGAAAGAGCTGCCTCCTCAAAGTGAGGTCGACCTTAATGACCTGGATGGAGTAAAGCTTTCAAGACCTTCATCTGCTGATGTGGTGTGACTGAAAATGAGAAGAAACAGCTGCAAACATCCGTTAATAATCGGAACCTGGAATGTACAAAGTATGAATCTAGGGAAATTAGAAATTCTCAAAAATGAAATGGAATGCATGAAATGGACTGGTATTGGCCATTTTGAATCGGACAATCATATAGTCTACTATGCTGGGAATGACAACCTGAAGAGGAATGGTGTTGCATTCATTGTCAAAAAGAACGTTTCAAGATCTATCCTGAAGTACAAAGCTGTCAGTGATAGGATAATACCCATACGCCTACAAGGAAGACCACCTAATATGACTATTATTCAAATTTATGGACCAACCACTACAGCCAAAGATGAAGAAATAGAAGATTTTTATCAGCTGCTGCAGTCTGAAATTGATCAAGCATGCAATCAAGATGCATTGACAATTGCTGGCGATTGGAATGCGAAAGTTGGAAACGAAGAAGGATCAGTAGTTGGAAAACATGGTCTTGGTGATAGAAACAATGCCAGAGATCGAATGATAGAATTTTGCAAGACCAGCAACTTCTTCATTGCAAATGCCTTCTTTCACCAACATAAATGGTGGCTGTACACATGGACCTCGGCAGATGGAAAAGACAGAAATCAAATTGACTATATCTGTGGAAAGAGATGATGCAAAAGCTCAATATTATCAGTCAGAACAAGGCGAGGGGCCGACAGTGGGACAGACCATAAATTGCTCATATGCAAGTTCAAGCTGAAACTGAAGAAAATCAGAGCAAGTCCACCAGAGCCAAAATATGACCTTGAGTATATCCCACTTGAATTTAGAGACCATCTCAAGAATAGATTTGATGCATTGAACACTAGTGACCGAAGACCAGACAAGTTGTGGAATGACATCAAGGACATCATCCATGAAGAAAGCAAGAGGTCCTTGAAAAGACAGGAAAGAAAGAAAAGACCAAAATGGATGTCAGAGGAGACTCTGAAACTTGCAGCAAAAGCAAAAGGAAGAATTGATGAAGTAAAAGAGCTGAACAGAAGATTTCAAAGGGCATCTCGAGAAGACAAAGTAAAGTATTAAAATGACTTGTGCAAAGAGCTGGAGATGGAAAACCAAAAGGGAAGAACACGTTCGGTGTTTCTCAAGCTGAAAGAACTGAAGAAAAAATTCAAGCCTCAAGTTGCAATAGTGGAGGATTCTATGGGGAAAATATTAAACGATGCAAGGAAGATGGAAGGAATATGCAGAGTCATTATACCAAAAAGAATTAGTCGATATTCAAACATTTCAAGAGGTGGCATATGATCAGGAACCGATGGTACTGAAGGAAGAAGTCCAAGCTGCTCTGAAGGCATTGGCAAAAAACAAGGCTCCAGGAATTGATGGAATATCAATTGAGATGTTTCAACAAACAGATGCAGTGCCAGAGGTGCTCACTTGTCTATGTCAAGAAATATGGAAGACAGCTTCCTGGCCAACTGACTGGAAGAGATCCATATGTATGCCTATTCCCAAGAAAGGTGATCCAACCGAATGTGCAAATTACAGAACAATATCACTAATATCACAGGCAAGCAAAATTTTGCTGAAGATCATTCAAAAACGGCTGCAGCAGTATATCAACAGGGAACTGCCAGAAATTCAGGCCAGTTTCAGAAGAGAACGTGGAACCAGGGATATCATTGCTGATGTCAGATGGATTCTGGCTGAAAGCAGAGAATACAAGAAGGATGTTTACCTGTGTTTTATTGACTATGCAAAGGCATTCGACTCTGTAGATCATAACAAACTATGGATAACGGTGCGAAGAATGGGAATTCCAGAACACTTAATTGTGCTCATGAGGAACCTTTACATAGATCAAGAGGCAGTTGTTTGGACAGAACAAGGGGATACTGATTGGTTTAAAGTCAGGAAAGGTGTGCATCAGGGTTGTATTCTTTCACCATATCTATTTAATCTATATGCTGCACAAAAATAATATGAGAAGCTGGACTATATGAAAAAGAATGGGATTGGAGGAAGACTCATTAACAACCTGTGTTATGCAGATGATACAACCTTGCTTGCTGAAAGTGAAGAGGACTTGAAGCACTTACTAATGAAGATCAAAGACCACAGCCTTCAGTGTGGATTGCACCTCAACATAAAGAAAACAAAAATCCTCACAACTGGACCAATAAGCAGCATCATGATAAACAGAGGAAAGATTGAAGTTGTCAAGGATTTCGTTTTACTTGGATCCACAGTCAACAGCCATGGAAGCAGCAGTCAAGAAATCAAAGGATGCATTGCACTGGGCAAATCTGCTGCAAAGGGCCTCTTTAAAGTGTTGAAGAGCAAAGATGTCACCTTAGAGACTAAGGTGCCCTGACCCAAGCCATGGTATTTTCAATCACATCATATGCATGTGAAAGCTGGACAATGAATAAGGAAGACTGAAGAGTTGACGCCTTTGAATTGTGGTGTTGGCGAAGAATATTGAATATACTATGGACTGCCAAAAGAATGAACAAATCTGTCTTAGAAGAAGTGCAGCCAGAATGTTCCTTAAAGGTAAGGATGGAGAGACTGTGTCTTACACATTTTGGACATGCTGTCAGGAGGGATCAGTCCCTGGAGAAGGACATCATGCTTGGCAGAGTACAGGGTCAGCAGAAAAGAGGAAGACCCTCAATGAGGTGGATTGACACAGTGGCTGCAACCATGTGCTCAAGCATAACAACGATTGTAAGGACGGCTCAGGACCGGGCAGTGTTTCGTTCTGTTGTGCATAGGGTCGCTGTGAGTCGGGACTGACTCAACGGCACCTAACGACAACAACATGTATCACATTACTTTATGCTTTCATTTCTCCTACCTTTTCTATATTTTATTTTCTCTTCTCACTTGTTTTCTTTGGCTAGATAGAATATTTTTTCTCCTGTTTTTTCCCCTGTCAGTTTGGAAGTATGACATCTCTTTTTCTCTTTTAGAGATTATTAGACTCCATATTGTTACAGGCAGCTTAACTTTTCAAGACCTAAAGTTAATCCATATCCTATTTTCTCCTTAAACGACACAAGAACTCAGAAGACTTTAACTCTAGTTAAACCATTCCCCAGTTTATATGCTGTTGTTTAATGTGTTTATTTTCATATCTTTAATAAAAACTGGACAAGATAGTATTATTATTGTCAGATACAGAAAATACTGCTTACATTTATCTGTATATTTAACAATTTATTTGCCCTTTATTCCTTTTGCACCTCAGACGTTCCATTCGATACCATTTCCCTTCTAAGTGAAAAACAGCTTTTAGAATTTCCTTTATTGACAGTCTACTGGTCACAAACTTTATCAGCTTGTTTCTCTGAAAAACTTTTATTTTGACCTCTTTTTGAAATATATTTTACTGTGCATAATTTTCTATTAAAATAATATTTATTGAAATATAATATACATGCAGAATGTGCATAATTCATGAGTATTCAAACTGAACACTCTTGTGTAGTCACTACTAAGATCAAGATAAAGAATACCTTGGATCCCCCTAATGCTCTCCCTTTTTCCTTCTTCCCAGAGGTAACTTCTATCCTGACATCGAACTTCATATATTAGTGTAGCACAATAAAGGGTAGTTAGATGGGGAAGAGCTGCTATTTTAGGTAGGATGGTCAGGGTGGATTTCTCAGAAACCCGAATGCAGAGCTGAGGTGATTGCAATAGGAAAGCTTGACTGTTTTGTTAAAGTGAGAAGACTGATCAAACCTTATTAAATGTGGTTAATCTCCCCATGCTCGGGCTAAAAACAACAAAAAAGACCGTTACCACAAGTTGATTCCAACTCATAGTGGCCCCATGTGTTTCAGAACAGAACTGTGGTCCATAGAATTTTCTGTGGCTCTGACCTCTGCGTGAGTTTGAACCACCAACCTTTCCAGTTAGTAGCTGAGGCCTTAATCATTTGCACCATCCAGGAACTCCCCACACTTAGGTAAGGCTGTTATATGGTTCCTGCCCTTAGACGTTCTCAGCCCTACAGGAGAAGCAGAGCTTGATCTCCCCCATCACCACCCCAGACTCCCCTCCTCCTTTTCCACATGTGCTGTTCACTGTAAGGAAAAAAATATCCAAGCCATGGGGTATATCATAAAGAATGCTTTAGTTTTCCTTGGTAAAGAATTAAATCTGTGAATTAGAGGAAAACATCCTCTGTCATTAATCCTTTTGCCATTCTGGGTGATTTTCTACCTCTGGAATCACACCTTACAAAACTTCTCAATTTGGGGTTATATACCGACTTTTCTCAGTGTTTCACAGAATCTTCTTGTCAAAGCTAGATTGGAAGAATGTGATAAACCCACTTAACTTTCCCTATGCTTTCTGAATCTAAATGTATCTGGGCAATATTCACTTGTCTTTTCAGACTAGCTGCAAATCAGGTTACCACTTCCAGTGATACATTACCAAAATTGCTGCACAGTACTCAGACAGCCTTGTTTTCCTCTTGCACTGATTAAATGCAAGACGACTGTCAGATTTTCTAACCTGCCCCAAACTTGAAATGTGATAGACAAGAACACAGTGGACTTTTGTCAAATTACTATATTCACAGCAGCCTGATTTTTCTTCTAAGGGAAAGAATGATTCATTTTCCACTTACTTTAGTAGAACTATCAGAACATAAGCTAGTACAACATTCTTCTGCTAAGATTGAGTGATAAGTAGGAAGAGAAACATTACGACTATACACGGGTGGATTATAAAATAAAAATGTGCCTCCTGCTCTGGTTTTTAAAAGAATGTCTTGAAGAGAGGAAGGAACTTGAAAATAAAATAATAATTAAAAGGAAAATGTTTTCCTGATACTGAGAAAAGCATAAGAGAAATTAATTCAACAAACATTTATAAAGTGTTTTCTAAGTGCTAGGCATCATGCTCAGGGCTGAGGATGCCAAGATAAATAAGAAGCTGTCTTTGTCCTTAAAAAGCTTATGTGCCATGAGGGCGGACATATGGTGCTCAATCTCACGTTCCTTGGTATATGATTTTGGCATTGCATTTGGACACGTACATAAATAAAAAATGAGGAAACACAGCAGAAGGAATGATTACTTCTGTTTATTGAGGAGGAGTCCAGAAAGATGTCCCAGAAGATGTTGTATCAGAGCTGCTATTGAAAAGCTGAACTGGAGTTCATCAAGTGGTTTTGGTGGGGGATAGATGGTGTTCGGAAACCCTGGTGACATAGTGGTTAAGTGCTATGGCTGCTAACCAAAAGGTCGGCAGTTTGAATCCACGAGGTGCTCCTTGGAAACTCTATGGGGCAGTTCTACTCTGTCCTGTAGGTTGCTATGAGTTGGAATTGACTAAACAGCAATGGGTTTAGATGGTTTTTGGAAGACCATATCAGGCAATAAGATAAACACTGGCCAAGGCTTAGAATCACGATATAGCTTAGTGTTCTCAGGAGTCCAGAAACAGATTGGTACTGTTGGAGTATAAGCCCTCAAAGGGACCAGATTGGAGAGACAAGAGGCTCATTGGTGAGGGGTGAAGTAGAGGCCAGGTCATGATGAACCCTATGTTTTAAGTAAAGAAGCTTGTGTTTTATTTTCTAGGCTGTGATTCTCAATCTTGGCTACATATTAACCACCTGGAGAGCATTAAAATAACCTAGATGCCATTTCTAAAGATTTTTATTTAGTTTCTATGAAATGCAACATGGGCATTATCATTTTTTAAAAAACTGCCTACTTGTGTTTGTTGTTGTTTGTTTAAGAAGCAGCCAGGGTTGAGAATCAATACTTTAGAAATTGGTTATTCATTGAAGAGTAGGAAAACACACAGTCATATGTGGGTCTTTGATAGTTCACTCTGGACATAGAGTTGAAGAAAGAATTTGGATTCGAGGGTCATGTCTGGAAATAAGGAAAACAATTCCATAATTAGCTACTAATCCCATGCTGATTTCTTTTTAGTGAAAGAGCAAGCAATTAGGTCCTAGTCCACTGTGTTACCAGTTTTGTGAGGGATAGTCACTTATACTCTCTGGGCCTCTTTTTCTACATCTGTAGAATTGGGACTCTAGTACTATCCACCCAACAGAATTGTTGTAAAATCAGATGTGAGAACAGTTTGTTAAGTGTGAGTCTACAAATCAAAGTAGACATTTTGCTAAATCACCCAACACCCATTCCACCCGAGGCAATCATGAGATTTCCATAGCATAACATACAAAATTATACTGCTCCTTTAAGAGCGCTCTATAGAGAAATGATTTCTCTTCTTTCTCAGGATGCTGTTATTTCTGGGGGTGACTCCCAGAACCGCAGTAGCCATTTTGCTATAGAGAGGAGAAGTGTAACAGCCTGTGTCTTTGATAACAGTGTTGATGATGGAACAACTAACCCTGGAGCCCACCCTTCTTCTAAATTTCTTGTTAGGTGGGATAATAAATTTCCTTATCATTTAGCCAGTCTGAATAGGATTTCGTACAGGAAAACTGTCCTGATATGCAACTGTGAATAAAAAAGAGTATTTGTAAATACTCACTTGTTGAAGGTCCACTTAATTGTATCCTGAGCCTGAACAGATTGGGCTGAATGAAAACAGACCTGAAGTGTCTGCCTTGGATGTGATTTCAGTTTACAAAGAGTAGAGAAATGATTCCAGTTAGATAGGAGATATTCTAGGACTGTAATGGGGCATTAAGGGTTTATGTGGAGAAACCATTTGTTGTTGCTGTTAGCTGCCATGGAGTCAGCCCTGACTCGCAGTGATCCCATTCACTACCATAAGTAGCTTACACATAGCAGCATCTCTTTATTCAGTGGAGGATTTCCACAGAAGACTGAAAATTCCACTACTTAAATAAAGACCAGAGAAAGTATAATAAGTGGTCTGATAACTTCATGCAGAAAAAATTTGGTACAAGCTTAAAATGCATAAATGATTACCTTTCAACAGCCTAACAGCCTGAAATTTCAGGAATTAAGGAGTTACCTCATAGTGATTAATGTCCCACATGCTAAAGAGATATTCAGACTACAAGAATTCAGAGATAGAAAAATGAACTTTCTCTGGGAAATCTGAACTTAATTTTCGTTAAGGTAAAATGGCAAACTGTAAAATTTGAAGGAATGCTAATGCAAAGAATCAAAAGAAATATACAGGAAGAAGACTCTTTGGAGTGAGGAAAGATGTTTAGATCCAAATATTGTTACTTAGGAATTGGGCTAGATGATAAATCTTTCAAGAACGGATGCAATTGAGCTCCAAATCAGATTGAAACACAATTTCATACCAACAGAAAAGCCCAGGAAGAGGGCTTTTGATGGACTGTTAAAAGGAAAAAATGAAACGGGCAGTTTATGGAATGAGCTCCTTGCTTCTAGAGCTGTTCCCAACCTTCTTTTTCATTGCCATCTCAGAAATCTAATCTGGTCAAAATCCTGGCTCAGTTTCATTTCTGGATCATTCTACTAAACAAACTCTACAAAAATCCTAAAGTTAGAGTCGTCCTCTGGCCCTATCAGTGCCTCACTGTACGCATGGTGATACATAACTCTATCTGGCTTCTACTGAATGTGGTTCTAATTGCGCTTGGTAGTATAAATAATCTCATGCTGTAAAAATGAGAGGAACTGATCTGATGTTTTGTCTTTCAAGTATAAAATAAATACAAAATACAAGAATTTGAAAAGATAAATTTGGTAAACAATTTTATGATTACATTATGTAATAATTTTTTTATACTACTATACTTTTAAAAATAGTAAACAATATTTTTCTTGTTGGCAGAAACTCGGGTATTCTCTAGTAGAATAACTATTCATTTAAGATTAATAACATTTTCAACCTACTATCAGAAAGACGGAGTCCTTGAGTGGTACACATGGTTAACACTTTCAGCTGCTAATTGAAAGGCTGGAGGTTTGAGTCCACCCAGATGCACCTTGGAAGGAAGGCCCATCAATCTACTTCCAAAAAATCATCCATTGAAAACACTATGGAGCAGAGTTCTACTCTGACACACATGGAGTTGCCATAAGTCAGAGTTGACTCGTTGGCAACTGGTTTATCAGAAGCACGCCGGGATTGAGACAGGTCTCTATTGCATAACTTTGTATTAAAAGAAGAATATATGACTTAACTAGTGCATTTTTTTATTCATGTTTTTCATGGATTCATAAGCCATACAGTTCAGACATTCCTGTAATCCCAAAATTCTATATTTAATTCACCTACCTTATTTTACTAATGAGGAAAAGACCTAGAGAATCAAAAATTACTTGAACAGAATCATACAGATAGTGAATCAATAGCCCACATCTACTAATACCTAGTTTTTTCCTAGAAGCTAACTAGGCATTTAGCCAAGTGTGTTAACTACACCAGGATCAAGTACTATCTGATGAGTTTTAAGTCCAGGAAAAAAAAAAAAAAAAGAAAGAAATCTTGTAAGGTCTATGTGAAACCTGAAATTTAAAAAATTGATATATCAAGACTTGAATTTTGAAGGAAGGGATCTTGCCTCATTGATCTCTGAGTATAAAGCCTGGCACAATAAAACTGTGTGACCCATTGTCCATTAAATATTCCTAAAGAAGCAGCCCCACCCACCCAGTGTGAGATGACTGCCAAGAATACTCCTAAAAGTTGGAGTAATCACCCCAGGGAGAAGATGTTGGCTAAGTTTGGTTATAATTAGTATGACTGTCCTTAAGATGACAGCCATTTCTAGCTCCCTGTTTTCCTTTTTCTTTGGTCTCCGTGTCATTGAAATTGAGTAATCGTGGGTAACAATATAACAACACCAGTTGCCACTGAGTCAATTTCTACTCATGGTGACACCATGTGTGAAAAAGCAGAACTATGCTCTACAGGGTTTTCAGTGGCTGATTTTTTAGAAGTAGACCTCCAGGCCTTTCTTTCAAGACACCTCTGGGGGGGACTTAAACCTCTGAGTGCACTAGCCATTTCCACCACCCAAGGATGCCATGAGGAACAAAGGGAAGACAATTTATCAAGTGTTTCCTATATATCAAATCCAGATCTACATGCATTTTCTAGGGTTTGTGGTGAGAATTACATGGAAATATTCTACAATGTAGGTATTATTTTTCACTGTTATAAAGAGGGATAAATTAGGTATTATTTTTCACTGTTATAAAGAGGGATAAACTGGAATTCAGAGTACTTATGCAACTTACTTATAATCAGAAAGCAAGAAAGTGGCAAAGCTGAAATTTGAAACAAAATCAGATATGTTGGGCTGAGAAAAAATTTCTATTTGCATTACAAGATACTTTAAAAAAAAAATTTATTGTGCTTTAAGTGAAAGTTTACAAATCAAGTCACTCTCACCTAGAAACTTATATACACCTTGCTGCATACTCCCAATTACTCTCCCCCTAATGAGACAGCCCACTCTCTCCCTCCACTGTCTCTTTTCATATCCATTTCACCAGCTTCTAACCCCTCTACCCTCTCATCTCCCCTCCAGGCAGGAGATGCCAACATAGGCTCAAGTGTCCACCTGATCCAAGAAGCTCACTCCTCACCAGCATCCCTCTCCAAGCCATCATCCAGTCCAATCCGTGTCTGAAGAGTTTGCTTCGGGAATGGTTCCGGTCCTGGGCCAACAAAAGGTCTGGGGGCCATGACGGTCAAGATCCTTCCAGTCCCAGTTCAGACCATTAAGTCTGGTCTTTTTATAAGAATTTGGGGTCTGCATCCCACTGTTCTCCTGCTCCCTCAGGGGTTCTCTGTTGTGTTCCCTTTCAGGCAGTCTTCGGTTGTAGCTGGGCACCATCTAGTTCTTCTGGTCTCAGGATGATGTAGCCTCTGGTTCATGTGGTCCTTTCTGTCTCTTGGGCTTGTAATTACCTTGTATCCTTGGTGTTCTTCATTCTTCTTTGATCCAGGTGCGTTGAGACCAATTGATGCATCTTAGATGGCTGTTTGCCAGCATTTAAGACCTCAGACGCCACTCTTCAAAGTGGGATGCAGAATGTTTTCTTAATAGATTTTATTATGCCAATTGACTTCGATGTCCCCTAAAATCATGGTCCCTAAACCCCTGCCCCTGCTACGCTGGCCTTCGAAGCATTCAGTTTATTCAGGAAACTTCTTTGCTTTTGGTTTAGTCCAGTTGTACTGACCTCCCCTGTATTGTGTGTTGTCTTTCCCTTCACCTAAAGTAGTTCCTATCTACTATCTAATTAGTGAATACCCCTTTCCCACCCTCCCTGCCTCCCTCCCTCCTCTAGTAACCACAAGAGAATGTTTTCTTCTCAGTTTAAACTATTTCTCAAGTCTTATAATAGTGGTCTTATACAATATTTGTCCTTTTGCAACTGACTAATTTCACTCAGCATAATGCCTTCCAGGTTTCTCCATGTTATGAAATGTTTCACAGATTCCTCACTGTTCTTTATCCATGCGTAGTATTCCATTGTGTGAATATACCGCAATTTATCCATTCATCTGTTGATGGGCACCTTGGTTGCTTCCATGTTTTTGCTATTGTAAACAGTGCTGCAATAAACATGGGTGTGCATATATCTGTTTGTGTAAAGGCTCTTATTTCTCTAGGATATATTCCAAGGAGCAGGGTTGCTGGATCGTATGGTAGTTCTATTTCTAGCCTTTTAAGGAAGCGCCAAATCGATTTCCAAACTGGTTGTACCATTTGACATTCCCACCAGCAGTGTATAAGTGTTCCAATCTCTCCATAGCCTCTCCAACATTGATTATTTTGTGTTTTTTGGATTAATGCCAGCCTTGTTGGAGTGAGATGAAGTCTCATTGCAGTTTTGATCTGCATTTCTCTAATGGCTAATGATCGTGAACATTTCCTCATATATCTGTTAGCTACCTGAATGTCTACTTTAGTGATTGGGTTATTTGCCTTTTTGTGGTATCATGTAGATTTTAGAGATCAGGCACTGATCAGAAATGTCATAGCTAAAAACTTTTTCCCAGTCTGTAGGAAGTCTTTTTACTCTTTTGGTGAAGTCTTTGGATGAGCATAGGTGTTTGATTTTTAGGAGCTTCCAGTTATCTAGTTTTTACAAGATACTTTTTAGGAAAATAATCTGACAAACTGAAGGAAACGCTCACATGGCAGCAGAATTCTGCCCAACCCCCTGAGAATTTCCTTCTAAAAGGGAATGGCAGAAAGACTGTGATACTTAGACCAAAGAAAATGCTTTCTAATAGTAGAATTTTAGACATTTAATAACTGCACTGGGCAGATTTTTGGAGAGGAAATCCCGTGCCTATAAAAATGATCTGCACACGGGCCAGCTCTTGAGCTTCACCATTTCTTTTCTGCCGCTCTTATTTAGATATCTTATTTCCCTTGGGGCTCGGTCATCCTGCGTTTCTAGTGCATGGTGATTTTTGCAGAATCATTGTAGCATTCATAAAGCATTAATATCCAATTTCTTGAAAGGCGGTTAAATAGCATTAATTTTGCTCCTTTCACGCAAATACAAACCCTGAGTAGAGCTCCAAGTTTGTTTTTGCCATATGACTGCCCATGATAGTATGCCAGATGTTGTCCCAGCCTTTGTTTATTCCTCTTTGAGGACCAGAGTGACAAACTGACTATTAATCCGGGCTGGCAAAGCCCATGTCCAGGTGTTTTGTTTGAAACTCAACTCTGTCCCAAAATATATGTAACCCCAGTTGAGTTTCTAAATAGATCAGGACTTGAAAGACACTCATTTTTTTAAATTCAGTAGTAACAGGCATCTGTTGGAGGTCACTCCACATTATTACTGTAAGTTTAACAATGCAGCCACATCCTGTCATAACAGCAGCATATTCTATTTAAATATTTTCACTTCCATTTCTCATTCATTTTTAAAAAGGTTCTCTGAGGTGTTGCCATACTCTTTATCTGGGTGAATTAACTGAGGCAAAGAAAAGCGAAGCAACAACTAACAAGTTCCAGAACTAGGATTTATATGAACTTAGGTCATTTGGGACAGGAGAGCTTTGTGGTGGAGAGCACAGACTTTGGAATCAGAAAGACCTATGTTTAAATTGTGCCCCCATTATTTATTAGCTGTCAGACTTTATGCAAACTTCTTAACTACCCTATGCTTTGGTTGAAATAGCAATAATAGTTGTAGCTATTTTTGAGAATTATATAAGGATTAAAATACACATTATCTATGGAGATAATTGGAAACCCTGGTGGTATAGTGGTTAAGTGCTATGGCTGTTAACCAAGAGGCTGGCAGTTCGAATCCACGAGGTGCTCCTTGGAAACTCTATGGTGCAGTTCTACTCTGTCCTATAGGGTCACTATGAGTCAGAATCTAATTGATGGCAGTGGGTTTGGTTTTTGGTGTTTATGGAAATAATTATATCACTATTCTGCCTCCACATTCATCACTCTTTTCTTATTTCACCATCTCTCATTCGTACTACAGAAAACATTGACCAGGAACAGCCCCATTTTGCTCCAAAACTACATCTTGTAAGAATGGTACTTGGTTCTATTTTTAAGCTGAGATCAATAATATGGACAAAATTTCCAATACTGGTGACTGTAAAAGCAAGGTATTGGTTATCACTGTCTGCTAAGGGGCCTTAAGCAGGCATGGTCCCCTGTGTAGTTGCTTCACAAATTCTTACAAATACCCTCTTCCAAAGAAGTAAATCCTCAACCACAAGCTGTCGTGGTCTCTGTGTGTGCAGAAAAAGAAGGCTTCTTGAAAAAAGCTTCTATGAGAATTAAGAAGTCATGGTCATGGGGGTGGCAGACAGTGGCAACCAGATCCGCAGCAGGTCTAGAGCAGGGCTGTGGATGGGAAGAACAAGGGCTGTGGAAGTCCCTCCAGACAGCCCTTAGGAAGGGAAGAGGGAGTCATTTTTAAGGCACCTGCTCCAAGGCAGGGGTGTGAGTGAGGTGGGGAAGCAGGGTAGTAAAGAGGTAAAAAGGGAAGAAGAATAAAGGCCTGATCATTCACATGATGCTTGTACAGGAGTGGGTAGCTATATTTTAGCCTGTATACAGCTCCTGTCTGAACCATTATCACAAGTACTTCTCAGATTCACAAAGACGTCCAAGGTATCAGACTTCCAGGACCCTGCATGGACTGCTTTCAAAACCAGGAGGAATACAGCAGGGTTGCCCAAGCGATGAGCTGCTCCTATCCAAAAAGATGGGGAAAGAGTTCCTCTTTATTTTTTCTTTTTCTCAGAGTAAAATGAAAGCACAAGCAAGGCCACTGGAGACCTGTTCTCCAGGACATCATGACCCTTCACATTCCAGCCTGGGCCAGGAAATGGGGCAGATTGACACTGTGTATCTAGCTTGGGAAAGTCTTTTGCGTTCAAGTTTTTAGCAAATGTTGTGTTGCACACTTGTACATTTTTAAAAAGCCTCTTCCGGTTTAATATTTGATTAATGCAAACATTTGCATATGAGATACAGAGATAGATTTGAAAGATGAAATTTAGAGGACCGTGTTTCTTTAGTTATTTGGTATCTTCTTCAATGACTTGTCAATAAACATGTGTAGAATCAGGTTTAATTCCTCTCCCTAATTCCACTTTTATATCAAAGTTAAAACTAAAGGTAACTAAAAAGTTCTGGAGGCTATAATACATTTAGGTTCATGTAATAACTTTTGTCAAATGTTGACTTTCATGGTAATGAGGCACCATTTATATCAAAATGAAATGAAATTTTAGTAGGACGATGGCTGAATTAAATTTGACCAAAGTGAAAAATTCAATTAGAAATCCATAGGCCTGTCTTTCTGTTTGTTATAAATGCTAACACAAGATAAAGAAGTGAAGGGATTCCAAACACTAAAACAGTGAGGCTTCTCTTGTACTCCATATCGATGTTTATGTAAATAATAGAATTCTTCCATTCGAGGTTGTTCTAAAGATGAAGAATATCATGGCAATCTTACTTTAATGTAAAAAAAAAAAGTTTTTCATGTATTGAAGAAGCTATATTATTGCAGACATTGTGAGCTATACTGAAATGCTTACATTGCTGACTGGAGTCTCTCCCTCGCTGTATGCAGGAAGTTTACTTAGGCACACTGACGGACAGCTGCAATTTTCTGCATGGGTTATTGGTGTCAGCAACTGGAGTGGGACAGCTGAGAAAAGATGTAGAAGAATATGGGAGCATGAAAACCACCACCAAAGCAAATGAAGATGCTAACAGCAAAACCAAAACATCTTGTATTGCCAGTTAGTTTTTACTAAATTACACATCTTCCCAATGTCAACCTACATCACCATTCAGGTTCAACAAGTCCCTCCTGAGACCTGTTATTGCCAAGAACTGTGTTAGGCATGCTTACGTATTTTATCACATGAAAATTCCACCACAAACTTTTAGAGTATGTTTTATTGCCAATGTAACCCAACATAGGATTGCATTCTGGCTCTCCCAATCGACTTGTTTTAGGTAAGCTTTTTTTTTTTTTTTCCTTACCCCTCACTACTGTAAAATCTCAGACAGGCAACAATCCTAGAGATCAATGGCTGTCAACCTGGAGCAATTTTGCCCCATAAGTGATATTTGACAATCTCTGGAACATATTTGATTGTCACAACAAGGAAGGAGACATAGGTATCTAGTGAGTAGAGCCAAGAATGGTGAATCTTATCATTATGGATTGAATTGTGTCCCCCAAAAATGTGTGTCACCTTGGCTAGGCCATGATTCCCAGTATTGTGTGATTGTCCACCATTTTGTCATCTAATGAGATTTTCCTGTGTTTTAAATCCTACCTCTGTGATGTTAATGAGCCAGGATTAGAAGCAGTTATGTTAATGAGGCAGGACTCACTCTTCTAGATTAGGTTTTATCTTGCATAAGTCTCTTGTGAGATACAAAAGAAAGGAGTGAGCAGAGAGGAGGGGGACCTCATTACCATCAAGCAAGAAGAGCCAGGAGCAGAGTGCCTGCTTTGGACCTGGGATCCCTGAGCTGAGAAGCTCCTAGACCAGGGGAAGATTGATGACAAGGACCTTCCTCCAGAGCTGGCACCCTGAATTCAAACTTCTAACCTACTAGACTGTGAGAGAATAAAATTCTATTTGTTGAAGACATCTACTTGTGGTATTTCTGTTACAGCAGCACTAGATAACTAAGGCACATATAATTTAGGAAAGCCCCCACAATAAAGAATTATCTGGCTCCATATGTCAATACTGCCAAGATTGAGAAACCCTGGACAATAGGAAGAAAAAATTCCATGGCTAAACTCTGAAAGATAAATCTTACATTGGCAGTAGGAATTAGATCAATTAAAAGAAAAGGCTAGCAACATTTTGAAAACTGCACGTGTCTTTCAACTCATACATTATTTTGGCAAGGATTTCTTATTCAGGAGCAGTGAACACAGGTTCCATATTTTCAGTATTTATTAAGCATTGGTCGTGTATCAAATACTGTCCATGAAGACATAAAAATGAATAAGACATGGCTGTTGTTCTTAGGAAGTTCAAACTCAAATAATGGAAAGCTGACTAAAAATCCAGTCATTTTTATGTAACGTTTAAGTACTGTCATGGAACTCTGTCCAGGGAAGTCAGAAGAGGTTTTCAGTTTTAAAAATTTAAAAAAAAAAAAAAAAAATTTTTTTTTTTTTAGCATTTTGAAGTTTGTCTACAATTTGAGATTTGTGGTATGCTGGTGTAATCCCAATCTACTGACTTTAATGTGTTTAGTTATTATGTACTTTCTAGTATGCTTTTAAAATCCCATAATTCACTTCAAATTATTTCATAAGGGTTTATCCCTTTATCAAGGGTGGACAAACTAAAAGATATTCTCTATAGTCTTTGTGAATGGGGTCATAAGTCCGACTTAATAGTCTTTTCTGGTGGAAAACGGCTACTCCGACTTCAACCCCCACCATGTAAATTCTTAGAATTCTGGTAATGCATGCATGCATCACAGCCCTCTCAATGAAACTCAAGAGTCATGGTCTGTTTATTGAAATCTCTGCTTTCCTTCAAAATTTTTACATTTTTTAAAATAACTTTTAGTGTCTAAATAGCAACACCCAGAAAATAAATTATCATCTCTTCAAGGTTTTTTTTTTTTTTTTCAAGGTTAATTTACTTGGGAATAAACATGTGTTGAGTGAAATGATGGAGAGTTCACAGAACTCCTATTATACAGATGAATAGCCTTGCAGGCTATTGAAAAGTTATCAGAATGACCCAACAAAAGATAGATAATTTATATTTTCTCATGAATTCATGAGAATTTGTTTCATTTAGCTCTTCAAGTTTATTTGCATAATTTGCAAAGTACTGTTGTAATTTCTGAGAGAATCTACTTTATTTTGACTTTTTTTTTGTCTTTGTGTCTTTTTCCTTTTTCTTCATTAGGTTTTCTAGTACCTTACCTATTTTATTGTGTTTATGTTTAAAGCACATCAAACATGTATTTAATTATCCTACTGTTTTTGTTTCTAGCTCATTAGTTCCTAATATAGTATCATTATTTCCTTCATTTTGATTTCCCAGATTCATTTTATTGTTCTTTTCTCACTCTTGAGTTTAATACTTATATTACTAAAATTTATGTAAGCAAATTAAATTTTTAAAGCTGTGAATTTTCTTCTGGCCATGGATTTAGCCATATTTTGTAGATTTTTATATACACTATATTAATTACTAGTGTCTATTGATATTCTGAATTTTTTTTTTATTTCTTTGAAACAAAGTTATTTAGGAGAGTTTGGTTTTTTTTTAATTGAAGTAATGGAAATTTTTTGGTTTTGTACTTTTTTTGAAATGATTTTCCAATTTTATTGCATTTTGGTCAGATAATTTCTAGTTTGGTAAATTTATTGTGTTTTTGTTTGTCTTGATTGTTTGTTTTACTTAACCTTTATTAACTTTTTATGGAATGTTCCATGCGCTCTTAACCATCAGCCTGATGGAAAGAAGATCTACTCTATTGAGGGAATTTAAGTCATGATGATGAAGAGAAGACATAGTAGTTGTAAGGTTATGAGGGAATTGTAAAAATGATTGACATCTTAGAGGAAGAGTCTCAGTTGAAAATTTCTAAAAGTTTCAGGTGAGGCCAAGTTTTAATGTAGCACCATGGGGAATAGTTAGTGATAGACAAGATGTGAGAAGATGCTATAACCAGATGGTATGAATCTCAAGCAGTAATGGAATTATACATGAAAACATTATTGATGAGTGAGGAGGATGCAGACTACACCTTCAGACCTTGGATTATATAAAATATAAGAGAATAAGAAGCCCTCTCTGAAGAGGCCTTCAGAGGAAGTCGTATCCTCTGGAGACAGTTATGGTTTAGTTAAGGCAAGGAGGTTTAGGGAAAGTTCTTTGGAAATACCGAATATATAGGCACATTCATTTGACCAGGACAATCTCAGCTCAAAGTCTTTGCTCAAAGTCACAGCTCAAAGCCTGGCCTAATTAATAATAATGTTTTCTTTCACTCTCAAAAGTGTCTTGGTTTGGATGATAAATTGTGTGGTCACCCTGGGAAAAAGGAAGTCTGTCTTTGAAATCTACACATCATGAAGGATTCAGTGTAAATACTGGAAAAAAGGAGAGATAGAGTTGATAGTCAAGGGATGTTGTTAACTGATGTTAAGTGGACCCCTGACTTTTGGCAATCTGTACACAGTGGAAGTAAATGGTGTTGGGTCAGTCCTGTCTCCATAGTTCATTTCAGTCGGAAGCTCCACTGAAACCTGTTCAGCATGAAAACGACACACAAGCCACCACTGACAGGCAGGTAGGTGGCTATGCGTAAGGTGCATTGGCACCAGGAATCGAACCCGGATCTCCCACATGGAAGGCGAGAATTCTACCACTGAACCACCAGTGACCTCTTTAAGGGAGAGGGGCATAGAATGGTTTGGGAATAAGAAATTTTGCTTTCTTCAACTTTGAGGGAAAAATTAAAACCAGCAGATGGTATCTCCATAAACACCGTCCCACCAGACCCACACAGTTATGATCTACACCCATATCCTTCCCTCTTTCTTGTCCATTAAATAAAGAGGTGCCTCCTTCCTGCTTAATGCTAAGCTTTCCACCTGTGCTCCTATACATTCTCTCATTTTCACAGGAAATGTCTTTTCCTGCTTTACCAACACTGTTTTGTCTCTTCAACTTCTAGCTCAGCAGCATTTAAATTTGCCTGAATATCTCCTATCTTAAATACAATAACCTCTACCCAAAATAATAATCTTTCAGCAACTATATTGTGGTTTTCTACACCTAATTTTTTTTTTTTTTTTTTTTTTTATCAGGGGCAGTGCTGGTTCAGCAGATTTACAAGGCCTTACATGAAAAATGCTAGTTATTGATTCGGTGAATGCATTTTTTCTATTCTAATTAGAAAAAAAGATCAGAAAAGTTCAGATTCACATAGGATGAGCAACAACACTCACAATTTCATCTCAAAGTTGTGTTGACTCCCCAGCTCTCTGTTATCATATGGTACAAAGAAACCTGGACCACCTGGCCGTCTCATAGAACATCACACTGATTCACCACATCCATGACATCAGGCTGATCTGACAACATAAGAGCTGCACACTGCAGGCCTTGGTAAGACATACGCACTTTGGAGGGTGGAAGATAAACGCTATGAAGGGACCTGCCCTTTCAGTAAAGTGTTTAGGTGTCCACTGGTCAGTGGCATGCTGGAACATCCCTTCTAATACAAAAGACAGAATGCTGCATCTTGGATCTCCTACCATAAGGAAGAAAGTGCCATGTCTCATAGGTATTTTTGGGTTTTGGAGTACTGACTTAGCCCATAGACTGGGAGACACATAAGACTGCTAGCTTGGAGAAAGGGCCAGAGCAGGAAAGAACTCTGCCTCAGGTCCAAGTACCAGCAGCCCTACCCATTGTGCCATACAATCCAGCTGATACTAGGGGCCAGCAATTGGGCCAGCAGTCAGGCCAGAGGTGGGAAAACATTCAGTATGGAACCTGTGTTGGTGGGAGAATCAGAATTCAGGCCCTTGGCATTCTGGAGTAAAGCTATGCCTTCTGCAGCACATAATTGTACAGCTTTTGAGAAACAGCTCCTGGTGCGCCCTGGTAGAGAGGGAATATTTGACCTTGGGGCACTTAAAAGAAATAATAATAATAATTTTAATCCAAAATTACCCGTTACAACCTGAGTTCTATTGAAGCCACCGAGTCATAAAGTTGGACAGATCAATCTACTGTGGTTGACCCAGCCAATGACTGAGCACAAAAAAAAAAAAAACCCCAAAAACCCAAATCCATTGCCATGGAGTTTATTCCGACTCATAGCAACCCTACAAGACAGGGTAGAACTGTGCCATAGGGTTTACAAGGAGTGGCTGGTGGATTCCAACTGCCAACCTTTTATTTAGCAGCTGAGCTCTTAACCACTGTGCCACCAGGGCTCCTGACTGAGCACAGTGGGAGTAAAGTGCAGGCATATGCCAATGAGAAATGGGACTTCTTTAACAGGCAACTTCAATGCTCCGCCTTGGCCTGGTGGAAACTTCCTTAGAACAGTGCTGCAATTTACTGCAGTTTAAGTCTCCTCATGAAAGAGCCGTACTGGGGCAATGGTTAAGTTCTCTGAAAGGCTGGTGGTTGGGACCCACTCAGCCACTCTACAGGAGGAAAAAAAAAAAAAATGAGACGTGATAATTCCTAAAGATAAAGATTACAACCTAGAAAACCCTGCGGGGCAATTCTACTCTGTCATATGAGGTCGTTATGAGTTGAAATTGACTCAATGGCACTGAACAACTAACAACTAAATTCTCCTCACACGCAAGTGTGCTTCTTCTCCCCTCTCTCTCACAGGTACTTGTTTGCTGCCTTCTCTGATTCCTTTCCCTTTATCCTTACATGCCTCCCCCTAATAAATCTCTTGCTCACCTAATCCTGTCTCTGTGTCCTCTTTTAGGAGGGCTCAGATTCACACAGAGGAACCTTCTGATGTTAGCCCATGAGAACCAAGGCAGAAAAAAACTCCATAACAATTTGTTTTTCTTGAGGATTTTTTTTTCCTTGTGAAATTTTCTTCAAACCTCTGATAAACAACTTCAAGTAATGAGTTATTTGTCCCCATGCCTTAGACTAAGAATTTCATTTTCCAAGGTCACTCCCTTCCATAACAGAATATAACTTGTAACACTGACTACAGCGGAGATTAAACGATGTAAGCTCCAATTGAGGCTTTGGAGGCCAGAGAGCTCTGATTCTATCCTTCGGGCTCACATTTCAAATCAGCTTTCAACCAATGACCTTAAAAACAAAACGAAGCCTGATGATCTTAGTCCTGTGTGGTCTTTCTGTGTGCAAAAACTCATCTCCCCTCCCTCCCTTCACTTTCATTCTTAATAGTTGTAGGTGGCCCATTTGAGAGCCGTAAGACCTCTCCCACATACAGCCCACCCAGATGAATCCTCATGTGATTCTATCCAACCAGACTTCAGGGCCCACCCTGCCCAGGGCTTCTGTGATATGACAGGAAGAGCCGCATTGGGGTTTGATGGAAATATCTGCTGTGCCAATCACCTTCTATTGGAATTGAAATTAATAATCACTTTCTTCACCTTCTGTGTATATGAAATCCTACATTATCAAATACACCCTTCCTTGCAAGCAAGGAATCACCTGGTCCATACTGACTTCCTTCATTGCAGTACTCCCTGACCCTTGGAACAGAGATTTATACAAATACTCTTCAGCACCCATTCTTGTCCATGAGCACTTTTGCACCACCTTAGTTTGTTACGTGAGGTATATGTTTTGTATGCTTTAGATTAGGCTTTCCCAAAATGTGTGATCGTAGAACACTGATTCCTTGAGATGTTAATAATTGTTCTGCAAAAAATGGCTCCATGATCAAATAAATTTAGGAAATTCTGGGTTAAAAAATACATAAAAGAATGTAATGAAATAAAGCCTTTTTGACCTCATAACTTCTCAGAGTCTTTAAGATGACTAAGAGCATTTTGAATCTTCAAGAGTATGTAACATTTCCCAAAATTATTTACTGCAAACCCATGAAATAAATCCTGATTTCTGCAGAGTAGCTTTCCATGAGTAATGCCTCAGGGACTAGCATGCACAAAATTCAAGGCTGAGTGGTTAGATGGATACAGAGTACTGTTATAGATTGAATCGTGTTCCCCCTAAAAATATGTGTTGGAGCCCTAATCCCTATACCTGTATGTGTAATGTAATTCTCTTGAAGGTGATGTAATATAATGTAATCACTTTCCATAATGCAATCTAATGCAATGAGACCAATAAATCAGTTTAGGCCATATCAGTGTAGGGTGATCCCTAACCCTAATGACTTCTGAGTTATATAAATAGCACAGACACAGACACACACACATACAAAGGGGAAGACAGACATCATGTAAGGATTCTCTACAAGCCAAGGAATGCCTGGAATTACCTGCAAGGAAGGAATTGACACAGTGCTTATTAGGACGTTTAGTGTCTAGAATTGTGAGAAAATAAACTTCTATTCTTTAACGCCACCCATTTGTGGTATTTCTGTTACAGCAGCACTAAATAACTAAGACAGGTGCTGTCTCCTGCCTAATAAGGAATCTCAATTGAAATGAGACCATCTCCTTTCCCCTTTTAGTGGGCTTCCTACAGTCAGAGGCATCGAGACTGGGAAAATTTTGATTTTAAACTTCTGGATACTTCTCTGACAATATAAAGTTGTTTAAATCTAGTTCCTGCCTTCAACTATGAAGGAGGCCACATCCAGACTGTGAAGTATACAGTTAATTATTTAGTTCCTTTTTTTCCAGATTCAATCTGGCCCCATCAAAAAACAATGCTCATGGTGGCTGAGGAAAGCTTCACAGTTTGAATTCATTTGGCAAAGGATTGTATTGGATTGTGTCCCTGAATATCTCCTTTGGAAACACTAAAACATCCCAGCTTTTACTGTCCCTATTTATATGACAAATCACAACAGTCCTGATGAGTCCAGACTGTCCTTCTGTTTGAAGTCCTCCTACAACAAGTTGTAGTTTATATTCAGACCTGTTGCATCTCACTATTCAATATTTATCAAAGTCCTCCAGGGTACATATATATTCAGAAGCCTCCTGGTATGTGCCGTGGTCTGACCCAGGTTGCTTTAGGGTGAACATCTTCGCCAATTACTTTCCGGAGTTAGGGGCTCATTTCCACATGGATCAGCATGACAGATCAAGCAGGGAAAATAGCCTATATCAAATGCAAAAGATGTAAGTGCTTGGCTTATAACAGGAAATCCTACGGATTTGGGAGAAGTACCCTTGTAGAAGCATTTGTTATTGGTTTTCTACAGGCTTGAGGCTCAGTCTGGCAGTTGGGCATAATTCAATTTTAAATATGCCATGGCTTAGATCAATGAGACCAGCCTCAGGGGACTATCCAGCAATGCAAAGGGAATTGCTGCCTCACTGTGGAATATTCCATTTTTTAACAGAATTTCTTAAAAAGTTCCCTCAAATTTTCTTTGCATAACATTGAGGATTTCTTTCAATATTTACATTTATGTATGTATCCCTCAGTTCCTTCCACTAAGAATCTTAGGGCATGGATTTATTCCAAAAGTAAGAGATATTTCCAGATAAATAAGATTTGTTTTCCGTCTTTATGTTGCTCATTCTGCCTCATCTTTCAAAGAGTGAGCTACATTGCCACCCTTGTAGCAATTGGATCTCATCATTTTTCTCTTTCCACATTTTCATTCTTTTTTGAATGTGAGAGTGTATGTAAGTAAGGCCTATTAGTTTGTGGTATAACAGATAGGCAGGAAGAGGGTCTGTGTAAAAAGAGGGTTGGGGAAGTTGTGGACAGAAATAATGAGCATGGTAATGTCTGGACATTGGGAAACCCTGTGTATTTGACTTTCTAAAGTATCCAACATATGTGCATTAACCTTGTGGCTTAACTAGGAGTGTGATGTTAAAGTTGTGTGTCAACTTGGCTGGGCCGTGATTCTCAGTGGTTTGGCAGTTATGTAATGATGTAATCAACTCCATGATGAGATCTGCTATGAGCAGGCAATTAGTTGAAAAGGACTTTCCTTAGGTGTGTGGCCTGCCTCCAGTACATAAATGAGTGTTCCAGCAAAGCTCTCACTCTGGATCCTGCACCTGGCTAATCATCATCTGACCTCTGACAACATATCTGCTAATCTTGGGATTCGTCAGCCTCCATAGCCTGTGAGTCAGTGGCCTGTCATCTGACCTGCTAATCTTGGGTACATCAGCACCTGTAGCCATGTGAGTCAGGAGAAGCCTCCAGCCTGACGCCTGACCCATGGGCTTGGAACTGACCAGCTTCTACAACCACAGGAGCCATTTTCTTGAGATAAATATCTCTCTCTCTATATATATATATATGTTTGTGTGTGTGTGTGTGTGTGTATTTGTGTGTGGAAATCCTGGTGGCGTAGTGGTTAAGTGCTACAGCTGCTAACCAAAAAGTCAGCCATTTGAGTCCACCAGGCACTCCAAGGAAAACTCTGTCCTACAGGGTCACTATGAGTCATACCCAACTCGACAGCAACAGGTTTATATATATGTACGCTTTTGCTTCTCTAGAGAACCGAGTCTAAGACATTTAATACCAAGAATGGTTCTAGAGAAACAAAATTGTAAGGATGAGTTTTTTTAAATTGATTTTCAAGTCTAGTTAGTTTTAAAGATGTTGATGACTCTGCTTCCAGTACTAAAAAGGACACTGGTAATCCATGGTGTGAGTGGCAATAGAAATATGCAAAATATCACTACCAATAGATAAGTACTGGTGACAGGTGAGGCTCTGGGTGATTGGTATGCAGCTATTGATCTGTCTAATGCCTTTTTCTCCATATCTGTTTCAAAGGACCACCAGAAGCAGTTTGCCTTTAGCTGGCAAGGCCAAAAATACACCTTCTGTGTTCTAAATTGGGGGTATATCAACTCTGCAGCCCTATGACATTATTTAATTCACGGGGACCTTGATTTGTCTTTGCCCTCCATAAGACATCATACTTGTTCATTACATTGATGACATTATGCTGATTGGACCTATTAAGGAAAAAAGTATCAATAACTCTAGACTTGTTAGTAAGATACTTGCATGCTAGATGGTGAGAAATTAATCCAACAAAAATTCAAGCACAGATGGGGGAAGAGAGGTGCCAAGCCACATGAAGACTGCCCAGGAGCAGAAGCTCAAAGAGACAAGAACCCTCCTCTGAGCTGACAGGGACAGGAAGCTTTCCCCTGGAGCCAGCACCCTGAATTCAGACTTCTAGCCTCCTAAACTGTGAGAAAATAAATTTCTGTTTGTTAAAGCCACCTACTTGTGGTGTTTCTGTTATAGCAGCACTAGATAACTAAGACATGGAGCTTTGGCAGTGCCATTTTCCTAAGGGAAACATTGGCACTTTGGCTTTCAAAGACAAGAATACTCCAGGTTCTTCTCTTTATGTCCAAAGGAAAGAAAACAAAGATAACAGATGATTTTGTAGAGCAAAAGTAATGAAATTAGACTCACAGAGTGGAAAGTTATAATGAGGTCATGGCACCCACCTGGGGGAAATGCCACAGCAGGGAGGCTTCTCCCTTGGTATGGGTGGGGTGGGGGGGGATAGGGTGGTGAGTGGGGCTCTGGGGGATGCGAGGAGGAGTCTCTCTATAGATGAGACAATCTTTTCATCTATCAACACTTTTGTCACCATCTAACAGGAGGGAAGAGTTGAGATTACATGTTGGAAAGTCATTTGCATTCCTGACTATGGTGGTGTCATTTCCATGAACTAAGAAGTTTTCTACAGTTCTCCTCATTCCACAGCAACAGAGTAATTCATTCCCTTATCTGTACTGTCTCTTTGTAGCTTTTGTGCATAGACCTATCATCACAATTACCCCCCAATTTGATTACATGCTTATCTTCCGTGTTTAAGTAGTCTTGGAGGGAGAGGTAGCATGTCATATTCATCCCACCTCCTTAGTACCTTACAAAGTGCCAGGTATTTATTAAGAGTTCAACCGATGCTTGTTAGACTTAATAAAATTGGAGGTGGCCACAGTGGAAGTGGAAAGAAGAAAGAGAGAGGTATAAAACCAGTTCTGAAAATCATTAAGCTTCATTTTCCACCTGTGACCAGAAATCCTTTGATGCCAGTTAAGGCTGCACAGACAGGCAAACCTTCACCACACACCCTACCTCTTTTGTAGCTCAGACTGAAAACTGAGGCTCTGTCTGGCTGGTTCACAGCTTAAACAAGCCAAACTGGGTTTGTACCAGCCACCAGCTGCTCCTCGTCCTTGTCAGACAGGAAAATAGATCCATGACCTATAGCTGTCACAGATTACAGTAGTCATGCTACCCAGAATAGTACAAGCTGTTCTTTCTTTTCTCAAATATCAACCGAGATGTGGAAAACCCATTAGGGCATCTTTGCTGTGCTTTCTCTTGTCTCTCATCTTCTCACTGCATCTCGGAAGGAAGGCCTCTAGGCCTATTTCTTTTTCTACACTAATTAAAACTGGAGACAACCACTGCTGCTGATGGGAAGTGGTGACACACACGAGCAGATTTTATCATTAAAGTCTCCCCCTTAAACTGTTCCATACTCAGTTGGCCAGGAATGTTTCATCTATTACCTCTTACTAGAGCCATATTCTACTTAATTCATCAAGTATTTATGAAGCATCTACCATGAGTGTAAGGCTGTGTCTGTACCGTTGGCAGGACAAGGACAAATCTGAAAATCATCTCTGCTTTATCTTCAGAGTGATCGCCACTGGAACATACAAGTAGGGGCAGCTTGACACCATGGCAAGATGGGTAGCCAAGGAGGGTAGTGACCACCTTGTCACTACTATTGGGGGTTAGACTTCATTTATTCAACCAGTATTTATTAAGTGCACACAGTGGACAGAAGTCCCTGTATTGCCCACTGTTCTATTCCCATGTCCAGTAAGGCTGATGGATGAAAATTTAGAATTGGTGGTAGTGGTGGTTGGGGGTGCTGTTAGAAATTATTCTATATGGAAGTTTAAATGCTGACTCTCCTGGCAAAACTGGGCAAAACTGCTTATTCACAGACTAATCCTTTCTGCCTAAAATAGAAAATTAAAACTATTTCAAGAAAGACAACATGAGCTATTGTTTTCCCACCTAGGTCTCGTTTCATCATTTCCTAACATTTTCTATCTAGTCCAGTGAGTTAAAAAAAAAAAAAATTCCTTGAAGACAGTTTCAAAGATATCAAGTTATTTGTATCCATTAAGCTCAGTTCCCTGTTTACCGATAGGAAAATGTTCTTACTGATCTAAACCACATGGAAAGTAGAAGCAGGGGATTTACAACCTCAGAAGTTTGGGGGCTTCTCTCCCTGAACTCTTCGGTTAGGCAAGCTGGGCAAACATCTTGGAGTGCAAAACCTCATCTACGAGAAGGGGCAATACCACCCTCTAGTGGCTTATTTTTATCAAGATGCTCTTGCTTCTTCCTTTGTCTGGAAAATTGAAAGGCAATTTGTTCCTCTTTACCTAACTTCATTGCTGGCAGACAGAAGCAACTTAACCCGAGTCTGATGATTACTTAAGCACTTATCTCTTGGAGATAGTCTTTTCTTTTGACATTATATGTTTGTGTGCATATAATAGTGGCCTTGATATTAAAAGAGCTGGGATTAGAGTCCTGGTCTCAAGCAAGAAAATGGTTGCCACTTCCTTTCTATAAGCCTCGATATGGGTACAGCTGTGAGGATTAAGGAAACCCTGGTGGCATAGTGGTTAAGAGCTATGACTGCTAACAAAAAGATCGGCAGTTCAAATCCACCAGGTGCTCCTTGGAAACTCTATGGGGCAGTTCTACTCTGTCCTATAGGGATGCTATTTCCACTGGACAACAATGGTTTTTTTTTTTTTTGGTTTTGTGAGGGTTAAATAAATGAATATGTTAAAATATAACATGAAACACATTAAACCAGCATTCTGTAAGGGGAATACTCACCTGTATCTTTCTTATTCTAATATTTTTTAACCAGAAATTTGACTTTAATAGTTGGATGGTGTCATGCTTTGAATTGTGTCCCCCAAAAATATGTGTATCGATTTGGCTAGGTCACGATTCCCAGTTTTGTGTGATTGTCCACCATTTTTTCATCTGATGTGATTTTCCTATGTGTTGTAAATCCTGTCTCTATGATGTCGATGAGATGGAATTGGTGGCAGTTATACTAACGTGCAGAACTCAATCTACAAGATTGGATTGTGTTTTCAGCCAATCTCTTTTGAGATATAAAAGAGAGAAGTGAGCAGAGAGATGTGAGAACCTCATGCCACCAACAAGGAAGAATCAGGAGCATAGTGCATCCTTTGGACCTGGGGTTCCTGTGCTGAGAAGATCCTCAACCAGGGAAGACTGATGACAAGGACCTTCCTCCAGAGCCAAAGGAGAAAGACAGACTTCCCCTGAAGCTGGTGCCCTGAATTTGAACTTCTACTTAGTAGACTGTGAGAGAATAAATTTCTTTTTGTTAAAGCCAACCACTCGTGGTATTTCTGTTATAGCAGCACTAGATAACCCAAGTCTTGAATCCAAGACAGATGGATTCGAAACAATCCAAAATATATAAAAATAACCAGAGGGCTCAGTGATGCTTTCTTTTCTTAATTTAGATTTACATACATATAACCAAAAAATTGCCGTTTTAACCATTTTTAAGAATACGATTCGGTGGCATTAACTACATTCACCGTGCGGTGTAAGCATCACCACCATCCATTTTCAAAGGTTTTTTATCACCTCAAACAGAAACTCAGTACTCCTTAAACAATAGCCCTCCACCCCACAATCTCTAGGAATCGTAATAAACCTCTGTCTCTATGCATTTACCTATTGTAAACATTTCGTATAACGGGGATCATGTGATATTTGTCCTTTTGTGTAGGACTTATTTTATTCAGCATGTTTTCAAGGCTCATTCATGTTGTAGCATATATCAAAATTTCATTTCTCTTTCTGACTGAATAATATTCCATTGTATGGATATACCACATTTTGTTTATCCATTCATCCCTTGATGGACACTTGGGTTTTTTTGCCTTTTGGCTATTGTGCATAATGTTGCAATGAACATTGATGTACAAGTATCTGTTTGAGTCCCTGCTTTCAAGTCTTTTGAGTATACACCTAGAGACGGAATTGCTGGGTTATATGGTAATTCTATGTTTAACCTCTTGAGGAAGATTCTTTACAAATTTTTTGTCGTCTTCATTAAAAAAAAAACTTATATCCTCTTGCAAGGACAATTCAACAAAACTAGTTCTATAGTGGTTAAAAGTTACAGCTGCTAACCAAAAGATGGCCAGCTTGAATACTCCAGCTGCTCCTTGGAAAACCTATGGGGCGGTTCTACTCTGTATATAGGGTCACTATGAGTCGAAATTGACTCAACAGCAATGGGTAAGGTAAGTTTTAATACATTCATCAGAACCTTCTGTATACATCTCTGACCAATTGTATAGCTCAGTTTCTAATGAGCTAGCAATGGTTTTAACCCATGTGATAGAGGGACTAGGTGAGAATTCGGATTATACTGGCACCAAAACTAAAAGTCTCATCAGAACAGACCGTTCTTTGTAGGTCTGCTTCTTGCTTTGGGGTCTTTGGCATCAACCAAAATAAGTATTTTGTCTTTGTTAACTCTGGACATGGCAGTGCAAAGTGGGAGCTCTCTCTGTGACCTGAGCTTCCTCGGACCTCTGACTGTCACTGCTCCCCGGAGGGGCCAGTTTTCTTTATGAGCTGTGATAATGTGTGAATTATTTTTCTCTTCAGAACAGGAACAGAAGTGGGAGCTGAAAATATATTCTTCCATTCGTGCAATATTATTTTCTATCCTGTGTGACACCATTAAACATGTACCCCTCACCCTCCATCCACGAAAACAACCACAGCTCTGTGGGTTAAAGGAATTTTGCCTACACTCTTTACATTTTACTGTAGTTTCCAAGCAAGCCTGTATTCAAATTCTGCTTTTACTGCTTATAGCTGTATGGCTTAATTTGACTGGGCTTGAATGTTCTCATCTCTGGTAGAACAATAATATCTACTTCACAGAGCTGTCAGGAAGATTACAAGATAATGCAGATAGAAGACCTAGCACAGACTCAGACATTTATGTGTGTTTAATATATAATGTGCTGATAATAAACGATGTGCTGATTAATATTACTGTATCTCCTACAAGTAATAAGGGTTTTTGTCACCTAATAACTCTTATTATTTGTAGGTATGCTTTATATTTGACCACATTTCCTTGCAAAACCCAAATATTGTAGCACAGTCCCACTCATTTCTGGGGAAGATAACGTGATGGACTAAATTGTGCGTGGCCCTTGCACAAGTCAGGCCGTAATTGCATTCACTCTTCAGACAGTCTTCAGGGCCCCACTTCAAATGCATGCTGATGAGCAGGGTTATGAGAGCCTACAAGTGACCTCATAAAAGCCATCAGCCAGCCTGTGTCACAGTGCTCCAGGCCGTCTGGCAGGCTGCTCCAGAAGCTGGAGTACAACCTGATCCTTGCTGATGGCAGCGCGTCTCACAGCAGGGCCAGCCAACTGAATAACTGCATGCATCCTTCTTCTCCACCACAGAGCGGCGCTAGGGAGTAACTTGGAAACAAGGCTGATTCTGGGTCTGGCTTGCTTCTGCATTAAAAATCACATTTCATTTTTCCTGAGATGTTGACTCAAATCAGGCAATTTCAAGAAGAAAAATGAAGAGGTTTTTTTTGTTTGTTTCTTTTTATATCAATTCTTGCTCTTGGCCTATAATTCCTGAGGCAAACACTACCCTTTTTTTTTGTCATTTCTTGGCAGTAATGTTTCCAGTTAAACATCAGCCAGCCTGGAAACTAGTACTGAAGTAGTAGCTTCAGTAGGTATTTAGAAAAAGCTGAGGTTGGTACCAGTTTAGTGGCATCCTAGGGACAAAAAGGAGACCCTGGGTAGAGCAAATGGTTAGCTTGTCTGCTAACTGAAAGGTTGATGGTTCAAATCCACCTAGGGGTGCCTCAGAAGGCTTCGAACAGGTCACAACCATGGAAACCCATGAAGCAGTACTCTACATACACAGGGTCACCACGAGTTGGAATTGACAGCAACTGGTTTTCTGGATTTTTTGTTTGTTTTTTTAGGGGAGAATGAGCCCATATAAAGGCTGAAGAGAAGGTGGAAAGAGAGATTCAGGTGGAAACTGGCAGGAACAAGGAAGGGACAGGGGAGTGGAGGCTGTGATCAGAGAGAGTGTAAGTGGAAGCATGGCTGATCCTGTTCCTGCAGGTGTCAAAAGCAGAGGGTGACGCTCCTGAGGAGAGCATCACCAGGTGGATCTTTGACCAGCCAAATCTGATGCTCATACCATCTCCACACCTGCCATTCAGGTGGTGGAAAAGTAAGAAACTAGAAAATAAGGGTAAGAAACAAGTAAGAAACAGACCCCAGACATACAGCTGGAGAAGCACGTTGCTTTGGCTGTCTTCAAAATTCTCATGGGGTTTTCTATCCCACTGAGAGCCACAGGCAAGGCCTTCCCGCGGCCTATGAGGCCCTCCATGACCTGCCAGCTCTTGTTACCTCTCTGATGTGGTCTTCTACTGCTCTCCCCATCCCTCACTCTGTTCCAGTCTCCCTCTGTCCTCACTGTACCTCAAACACACCACACATGCTCCTGTACTGATGTTTGCCCTGCCTGGAAAGTTCTTCCCAGATACCTGCTTGGTTCTCTTCCTTACCTTCTTCAGGCTTTTCTCATGAGACTTTTTATAACTACCTTGTTTAAAATTCAGACAGAATTGAATGGAGGGCAACTGTTACTATTTAAAATTGATGGGGGCCAAGGTGGTTCAATGTTAAAATTACTACCTTCCATGTGGAAGAGCCAGGTTCGATTCCTGGCTAGAGCACCCCATGTACTGCCACCATCCGTCTATCACGGGAGGCTTGCGTGTTGCTACGATGCTGAATAGGTTTCAATGGAGCTTTCAGACTAAGATGGACTAGAAAGAAAGGCCTGGTGATCTACTTCTGAAAATTGACTAATGGAACACCTATAGATCACAATGGTCTGATCTGCAACGGATTGTGGCAGATGAATCTCTAAAACCAAGGACTGTAAGGATTGCTGTTGGCTATTAGAAGCTGAAATAGACGAAGAAGGGCCTTCCCTTGAGTCTTGCTCTGAATTTGGACTTCTAGCCTCCTGAACTGTGCAAAAATTAATTTCTGTTCTTTAAAGCCGCCTACTTGTGGTGTTTGCATTATAGCAGTACTAGATAACTAAAGTGTTCTTTCTGGTAGTCTGTGGGTAAAATATCATAGTAAGACAGAGATACCCCTCATCAGCCTTGGCAATCCCTGTCCTTCTCTAGATCTGAATGATGAATTAGAAGGCTCCTCTTAGAGTATTTTATCTATAGTTTGTGGAGTTACTGGGGGGAGTGGGTACAGGAGGCTGGTTGTTTTTACCTCTTTATGATATTTTCTCTCTCAAAAAAACAGTGAGCTAAGTTTGTAAGTGTCTTTTAAAAATAATCAAGTAATTTCATCAGTTTCTTTCTGGACCCTTTAAATCTTGCTCTTTCTCATGGAAAAATAAATTGATAAAACTGACAATTACAAAAATAAAATAATAATAAAGACCCTAGTGTTATGGATTAAATTTTGTCCCCCAGAACTGTGTGTCAGCTTGGCTATGTCACGATTCCCAGTATTGTGTGATTGTCCTCCATTTTGTAATCTGATATAATTATCCTATGTGTTGTAAATCCTACCTGTATCATGTTAATGAGGCAGGATGAGAGGCAGTTATGTTAATGAGGCAGTACACAATCTACAGGATTAAGTTGTATCTTGAGTCAAAATCTTTTGAGATCTAAAAAGAGAGAATAGGAGCTTCCCACCATCAAGAAAGGAAAGCTGGGAGCAGAGTGCATCCATCAGACCCAGGGTCCCTGTGCTGAGAAGCTCCTAGACCAGGGGAAGATTGATGACAAAGACCTTTCCCCAGACCCAACAGAGACATAAAGCCTTCGCCTGGAGCTGGTGCCCTGAATTCAGATTTCTGACCTCCGAAACTGTGAAAGAATAACCTCTGTTTGTTAGAGCCACCCACTTGTGGTATTTCTGTTATAGCAGGACTAGATAACTAAAACACCTAGTAAAATTTGTGGTGACACCCATATCAAGGTGTTTGGCCAACAAGCCTTGGAGTTTTCTTTCTTAGGAGCCTTTCTCTGCTTCTGGCCTGCTCTTTTTTTCTTCTCCCAGGGAGACCCTACTTGAGTTGCAAATGGCACCAAAAGATTCATTCAACAAATATATTCATTAAGTAAATATTTTTGAGCACTTAATACGTGCCAGGCACTCTGCAACTGCCAGTGAAATAATTCCTTAGGTTATGGGTCTCTAAAGGTCATGCAAAGTTATTTTTGGTAGCAACACGAACATGAGACTTGAACTAGGCCTTGTAAGGGAAAGTCACTGATGCTTCTCACTGGATCTTATTAAGGCTGTCCTTGGCTTTGCATTCCCCAAATGTATCTAATACATTCCTGGTACCCCTCCCTCAGGTCAGAGATGCGGCTACGGTCTTCTCGGTTGTCAAGTGGCCTAATGGAATAACCCTATATTCAGAATCTTTTCTTAGGGCCAGTCCGATCTAGTCATTCTGAGTCTCATTCTTAGTTGTTGTTAGGTGCCGTTGAGTCGGTTCTGACTCATAGTGACCCTATGCACAACAGAACGAAACACTGCCCGGTCCTGAGCCATCCTTACCTCGTTGCTATGCTTGAGCTCACTGTTGCAGCCACTGTGTCAATCCACATTGTGGAGGGTCTTCCTCTTTTCCGCTGACCCTGTACTCTGCCAAGCATGATGTCCTTCTCCAGGGACTGAACCCTCCTGACAACACGTCCAAAGTAAGACGCAGTCTCACCATCCTTGCTTCTAAGGAGCATTCTGGTTGCACTTCTTCTAAGACAGATTTGTTCGTTCTTTTGGCCGTCCGTGGTATATTCAATATTCTTTGCCAACAGCACAATTCAAAGGCATCAATTCTTCTTCGATCTTCCTTATTCATTGTCCAGCTTTCACATGCATATTATGCGATTGAAAATACCAAGCTTGGGTCAGGCACACCTTAGTCTTCAAGGTGACATCTTTGCTCTTCAACACTTTGAAGAGGTGCTTTGCAGCAGATTTGCCCAACGCAACGCATCTTTTGATTTCTTGACTGCTGCTTCCATGGCTGTTGATTGTGGATCAAAGTAAAATGAAATCCTTGACAACTTCAATCTTTTCTCTGTTTATCATGATGTTGCTCATTGGTCCAGTTGTGAGGATTTTTGTTTTCCTTATGTTGAGGTGCAATCCACACTGCAGGCTGTGGTCTTTGATCTTCATTAGTAAGTGCTTCAAATCCTCTTCACTTTCAGCAAGCAAGGTTGTGTCATCTGCATAATGCAGGTTGTTAATGAGTCTTCCTCCAGTCCTGATGCCCCGTTCTTCATATAATCCAGCTTCTCAGATTGTTTGCTCAGCATACAGATTGAATAGGTATGGTGAAAGAGTACAACCCTGACGCACACCTTTCCTGACTTTAAACCAATCAGTATCCCCTTGTTCTGTATGAACAACCACCTCTTGATCTATGTAAAGGTTTCTCATGACCACAATTAAGTGTTCTGGAATTCCCAATCTTCGCAATGTTATCCATAGTTTTTTATGATCTACAGAGTCGAATGCCTTTGCATAGTCAATAAAACACAGGTAAACATCCTTCTGGTATTCTCTGCTTTCAGCCAGGATCCATCTGACATCAGCGATGATATTCTGGGTTCCACGTCCTCTTCTGAAACCAGCCTAAATTTCTGGCAGTTCCCTGTCGATATACTGCTATAGCCGTTTTTGAATGATCTTCAGCAAAATTTTGCTTGCCTGTGATATTAATGATATTGTTCTATAATTTCCACATTTGGTTGGATCACCTTTCTTGGGAATAGGCATACATACGGATCTCTTCCAGTCAGTTGGCCAGGAAGCTGTCTTCCATATTTCTTGGCATAGACAAGTGAGCACCTCCAGCGCTACATCTGGTTGTTGAAACATCTCAATTGATATTCCATCAATTTCCGGAGCCTTGTTTTCGCCAGTGCCTTCAGAGCAGCTTGGATTTCTTCCTTCAGTACCATCGGTTCCTGATCATATGCCACCTCTTGAAATGGTTGAACATTGACTAATTCTTTTTGGTGTAATGACTCTGTGTATTCCTTCCATCTTCTTTTGATGCTTCCTGCATCATTTAATATTTTCCCCATGGAATCCTTCACTATTGCAACTTGGGGCTTGAATTTTTTCTTCAATTCTTTCATCTTGAGAAACACTGAGCATGTTCTTCCCTTTGGTTTTCCATCTCCAGCTCTTTGAACATGTCAGTATAATATTTTACTTTGTCTTCTCAAGGCGCCCTTTGAAATCTTCTGTTCAGCTCTTTTATTTCATCAATTCTTCCTTTTGCTTTAGCTGCTTGACTTTCAAGAGCAAGTTTCAGAGTCTCCTCTGACATCATCTTGGTCTTTTCTTTCTTGCCTGTCTTCTCAATAACCTCTTGCTTTCTTCATGTATGATGTTCTTGATATCATTCCACAACTCGTCTGGTCTTCAGTCACTAGTGTTCAATGTGTCAAATCTATTCTTGAGATGGTCTCTAAATTCAGGTGGGATATACTCAAGGTCATATTTTGGCTCTTGTGGACTTGCTCTGATTTTCTTCAGTTTCAGCTTGAACTTGCATAAGAGCAATTGATGGTCTGTTCCACAGTCGACCCCTGGCCTTGTTCTGACTGATGATATTGAGCTTTTCCATCATCTCTTTCCACAGATGTAGTCAATTTGATTTCTGTGTGTCCCATCTGGCGAGGTCCATGTGTATAGTCGCTGTTTATGTTGGTGAAAGAAAGTATTTGCAATGAAGAAGTCGTTGGTCTTGCAAAATTCTATCATTCGATCTCTGGCATTGTTTCTATCACCAAGGCCATATTTTCCAACTACTGATCCTTCTTCTTTGTTTCCAACTTTTGCATTCCAATCGCCAGTAATTATCAATGCATCTTGATTGCATGTTTGATCAATTTTAGACTGTAGCAGCTGATAAAAATCTTCATTTCTTCATCTTTGGTCCAAGTGGTTGTTGTGTAAATTTGAATAATAGTCATATTAACTAGTCTTCTTTGTAGGCATATGGATATTATCCTATCACTGACAGCATTATACTTCAGGATACATCTTGAAACATTCTTTTTGAAGATGAATGCAACACCATTCCTCTTCAAGTTGTCATTCCCAGCATAGTAGACTGTATGATTGCCCAATCAAAAATGGCCAATACCAGTCCATTTCAGCTCACTAATGCCTAGGATATCGATGTTTATGCATTCCATTTCATTTTTGTCGATTTCCAATTTTCCTAGATTCATACTTCGTACATTCCAGGTTCTGATTATTAATGGATGTTTGCAGCTGCTTCTTCTCATTTTGAGTCATGCCACATCAGCAGATGAAGGTCCCGAAAGCTTTACTCCATCCACGTCATTAAGGTCGACTCTACTTTGAGGAGGCAGCTCTTCCCCAGTTACCTTTTGAGTGCCTTCCAACCTGGGAGGCTCATTTTCCAGCACTATATCAGACAATGTTCTGCTGCTATTCATAAGGTTTTCACTGGTTAATGCTTTTCATAAGTAGACTGCCGGGTCCTTCTTCCTAGTCTGTCTTAGTCTGGAAGCTCAGCTGAAACCTGTCCTCCATGAGTGACCCTGCTGGTGGCATAGCTTCCAGCTTCACAGCAACACTCAAGCCCCCACAGTACGACAAACTGACAGACACGTAGGGGCTCATTCTTAGAGGTGCAGATAAATTGACTCAGGCTCATGTTGACAGTTCATGTATTACCCCCATTAAAATCACATTTCAAAAAAATATGATTTTACATTACCTAAACCTAAAGGGAATGATAGCTGGAGGACAATTTGGAATTCCTAGCTTCTTGAGAAGGTATGTTGGTGCAGGATAACCATGGGACTCTAAATTTATTGCAGTTCAATGGAGTGAGCAGTTATCTGTGGAAACAGCCTTGTTTCTAGAGGGTAAAGACTCTACCTGGTTTAACTATAAGTAACCCAGGTGTTCTTTGACTTAAAAAAGAGTCTTGTCTATCTCCTCTGTCGCCTTGATAGCAGAATCTATTTCTCAAGTTTCTGTAGCTCCATGAAAAACCATGTAGTATTTTAGAATTCTGATGCAATCTACTATTACAAAGAATACCGCCCCAGCTTCTGTTCATTGGGTTCAGAGTAGACACGGTTGGCTTCTTCCCAGATCCAAGCAGAACCCTTTTCAGTGTGTCCCTCCCAGGTATCTGTGTGCTTTAGCTACTCCAGCTACTGGAGCCTTTGCTGAAAGTGCCTGGGAGATCATATCCCCCTGTTGTTGTTGTTTGCCACTGAGTTGATTCTGACTTAATAGTGACCCCATGTGACAGAGAGGAACTGCCCCATAGGGTTTTCTTGACTGTAGTCTTTATGGAAGCAGATCTCCAGGTCTTTCTTCCACAGAGCTGCTAGGTGGGTTTGAACCATCAACCTTTTGGTTAGTAGCCGGGCACTTAACCATTGCACCACCAGGGCTCCTTTTATGTCCCCCTGGGGCAGTCCTCAGTCAATGACTGATGAGTAAGAGGTATGAGAGCCCAGCTCAGAGGTAAAACTTCAGAATCCCCCTGCAGGATCAGGATTTTGCCTGAATCGCATATTTGCTTACTTTTTTTCCTTCCCTGTCCTGTTCCCCCCACCCCCACACCTCTTTCCCCTCCGCCCCAGGAGTACTTTTTTCATAAATCACTTGCACATGAACCCTCAGTCCAGGGTCTCCTTCTGGGGGACTGTACAGGGATAGGGTACATAAGACAAACAGCATGCCAAACAACAGATTTCTGACAACACTGTCCACAAGGGATGAAAGTAATGATGCTTCAGACTAAATGCAGAGGTCTCCAAAATATATGTTACTTCCAACCAGAAGCCTTCCCCAACCTGAAGTACAACTCCCTGTAACACACTGAGATGCCTGCCTGGGAGGCTTTCACAACGCTTAGCAGACTGCACGCCTGACTCCTCTGTTTAACTATGGACACCTGGAATGTAGGGACTGTGTCTTAATAATTGCTTGAATTTTTATTTATTTATTTTTTATTGCACTTTAGATGAAGGTTTAGAGGACAAACTAGTTTCACATTAAGCAGTTAGTACACATACTGTTTTATGACATTGGTTAATAACCCCACAACATGTCAACACTCTCCTTTCTCGGAACTTGGGTTCCCTATTATCAGCTTTCCTGTCCCCTCCTGCCTTCTAGTCCTTGTCCCTGAGCTGGTGTGCCCCTTTAGTCTCGTTTTGTTTTATGGGCCTGTCCAACCTTTGACCGAAGGGTGAACCTCAGAAATTACTTCATTACTGAGCTGAAAGTGTGTCCAGGGGCCATACTCTCAGGGTTTCTCCAGTCTCTGTCAGGGCAATGATTGCTTGAGTTTTGAATGGTTGAATAAACCATCCATTACTGAGTACCCACAAAGCCCTAGGAGCTCTGCCAGGTATGGAGATACACAAAAGTCATTCAAATGAAAGTGGCATTAGACACTCTACTTCCAGGGCACAGGTCAAAACACATTGAGTGCTGAGTTATTGTAATTTTATGATACTGTGCTTGACATGAATATATTTGCAACTCTCATGAAATTGCATAAAATATCAAAAGGCAGCTGCAGGCATGGCTCCTTTGAGGAGGCAGAAGAAGATGATGTAGATTATCTCACAGGATTACGGTCAGCTGCAGATGGGTTACAATTAACATGTAGATTCTCTAACACTGAGCATTAGTGAATTGTTGGAAAAATTGTTATGCGACAACCTCAGCCCAGAGTGCTTAGAGGAAAAAGTTAAAATAATAAAAAAAAAGTGCTGATCCTGTGACATATTAAATGGCTTTACCAACCACAAACATTTTAGGGCTTCTGACTTGTCCTGAGAGAGGGCCAGACACAAGGCTAGAGAGGGCCTTAACTGTTCCTTACACCAACGCTTCTTTATAAGGCCTCTCTGAGTTCTTACACCACCAGCCAGATGTCAAAGGTTTAAGAGAAAAAAGCTTCAGCATACTCCGGGGTCAGGCTTAACTGTGTTGGGGCTTTGTGAGCAAAGGTAATTCAGCCCCAGAAGGGACAGTGTCAGGCAGAAGCGACAGATGAGACAGGCTATTTGTGTTCAGCTCATCTGCTCATTATTGAGGCTAAATGCTGAATGAACTAATGACACAGGCCAAGAGTTAATCATGCCCTTTTAGTTCATTATGAAACACAGCTGGATCATGCCTCTGAGGCAACTCAAATGACTCGGCCTAATTGATGTAACAGGAAAAAGCTGGCCTGCTATTAGTTTATTATTACCATTTCTTAGGAGCCCCTGGGTAGTGGAGATGGTTAAGCGCTGCCCTACTAACTGAAAGGTTGGCTGTTAAAACTCACCCAAGTGTGCCTCGAAAGTGAGGCCTGGTGATTTGCTTCCCAAAAGCTCACATCCATGAAAACCCTATGAAGTGCTGCTCTACTCTGCAGCCATGGGGCCACCATGAGTCAGAGCTGACTCAATGACAATTAGCAACACAACTACTACTTCTTAAGCCAAAGGATAATTTTCTATTAAAAGTGTGAAGTAAAATCAGACAAGTCGCTTCCTCCAAGAGGAAGATGGAAATCAATTAGGAATCACTCAGTGACTGACTGGACAATGTCATGACTTTCGTATATGGGTTTGCTGTGTCCCCTAAGAAATAAGACAAAACCACAAACTGTAGCAGGTGAATTAAATTTGACACGAATTAATCCAAGCTTCATTTTCTACTTCATAAATGTCGAAGGACTTTTTCTCAAGCTTTTTATAACTATCCAGAATGAACAAATTAAATAGGCCTCACAAGACCAACTTGTATTAATTAGGTCTGTTGCTTATAAATAAACTACTTGAATTCTGGTTCTAGTTCTGCTATTGTCAGCAGCATCCGGCATGTTGTAATGAACATTGTAGGTTTTAAATAAAAGTTTTATGATTGGGATCTAAACCTGCTCCAAATCATCTCACAATGCTATTACAAAATGACACAAAATTATGATCAAAATAAAATTGTCTTGAAAATTTCCTAAATATTCTTCAGTTATGATTTATCTCTTTCACAGATAGTGAATATGTGGCAAGTGGGCCAGCTTCCCATGTCCATGTCAAGCATTGTTAATTGTCTTTGTCATTCTTTCCTACTTATTTGAGGTCTCAGCATCCTTTGCAGCCTATTGTTCCACCCCAGTGTACCAATTAATCAGAGAAACATAAGTTAAAATCTAATTTTCATTAAGTTTTAAAAGATTTAATCCTTTAGTTACTATTGGTTTAACAGTATACCAGTCACTTTTTATGCCTCTGGACCTCATCCTATGAAAACATTGCTGTAAAGCTGATCACGACTAATAGTGACCCTATAGGACAGAGTAGAAGAGCCCCATAGGGTTTCCAAGTAGTGGCTGGTGGATTCCAGATGCCGACCTTCTGGATAGCAGCCAAGCTCTTAACCACTGTGCCATCAGGGATCCGCTGGATCTTGTAAAAAAAAAAAAAAAAAAAAAGTAGTACTTATTCTGGTTCTAATGCATTTAGCATCAAGGTGGATCCCTTTTGAAATGCGTGAAGCTCAGCAGACCACATTTGGAAGCTCGTTGTGTAGGTTGAGCATTCTATTAGGCGATGCAGCTTGGATGTGTTAGTTTTGTAAACTTACCTTTTTTACCTTTATTTCTGTGAGATAAGCCTTGCAAGCATAACTATAGCTTCCCTGTGTGTAGTTAGGGAGGTCTGATGGATTTGTTTTGGTTCTTCTTTGTCATATTTGGAAAACCAGAGTGTCCGCATATAACCTAATGGAAAGGAACCTGCAATAAAATATTTAATTCTTATTGGTATATTGTTATACCACAGACCGGCAGCACCACAGTGACACTCACCGTATTGGTGGTGTGTATTACCAGATCATACTTTTCAAAATCCATATTGCCAACCAAGAATTTTAATTAGTAAGCATGCATTCCAATACTGAAAACACATGCCATCAAAATTTTAAAAAAATAAAAATAAATTGGTAATGAATTAAGGGGAGTTTCTTAAGGGGGAAGTAGAAAAGGAAATTTTGAAACCACATCTTTTCACTATAATTACTAACATTAACTAAATGCTTAGTATGAGCCCAGTATTCTTCTAAGTGCCTAAAATGTATTAATTCATTTTATTCTTACAAAAACTCTATGAAGGAGCTGATGTTAGTTTTTTCATCTGTGGAATTGGGATAATTCTAGAAATGTTAAGAAACTTGGTAAAGAATACACAGCCAGTAATGGTCAGAGTTGGGATTCAAACCCAGTGTTCTGGCTCCAGACCTGTACTCTGAACCAGTAGGCTAAAGAGAACTTGGAGAAGAGGTAGATAATGTATGTTGTTGTTGTTGTTGTTAGGTGCTGTCAAGTTGATTCTGACTCATAGCGACCCTATAGGACAGAGTAGAACTGCCCCACAGAGTTTCCAAGGAGCAGCTGGTGGATTCTAACTGCCCGGCTTCTGGTTAGCAGCTGAGTTCTTAACTACTGTGCCATCAAGGATCCAGATAATATATAGGAAACGGAAAAAAAGGTGAAATTATTGAAAGGGGGAAAAAAAGAAATAAAAGGGCAAGTGAGAAAACAAACAGGAAAAATCAATACTTAGAAACATGATTTTTTTTTTTTCTAGGATCGTGGCTATGGTTTGAAAAATGTCTTTGATCATAATGTGTGTGAATATATAGCATGGTTTACATATATAAATACATAATGGCAGTATATATGAGCGTGTGTTTGTTGTGTATATTCTGTTACACATTAACAAATAGGAGTAAAAATATGACACATTAACATTTCATGAAATATAAGAAAATGTGCTATAATTTGACCTTTCCCAATGATTCTCAGGGATAGTCCATTTTCTGAAGGAAGTGAAGAGTAAATGTCAGCTGGCTGAATCACAGGATATAGAAAAGGTTAAGGCGGAAGCAGAGCAATGCCATAGTGCTTTTAGCCTGAGACATAATAAGTAAGCGCACTTTATTCTGAAGAAATTGTTCTTATGGTGATGAGACAGTCTATTTTCATGGGCAATAATTAGGACAAAAATGAAGGGTGGTGAAGTTCAAGATACACTTCATGAATGTCATCATCAATATTTTCTCATGATTTAGAAAAAAAATTCATGTTGTTCTGCACATCTCCGGAGGACATGCCTATCCAACCACCCTTTACAGTCTGTCCCTACAGTTTGTCAGGGAACAATTAAAAAAGCTTTGGGCCTTTCAGAATGGGCATCAGAACCTGGTTTTTGGTTCCAGGTAACACTGTACTTAGAAAGTATTATGACTATTATGAATGTATATGATCTCCTGAGTAGGTACCTTTATCACTGAGTAAGCCGACTATTCAATGTCCTTTCCATGAAAGTTTGAAAAACAAGTCAAAATCCCTATATGCATTAATACTAGATAAACCGATTATTCATCAAATGGCACTAATATTAAAAAAAAAAAAAAAAAAAAAAACTATCATATAGTTGACCAGGGTCTCAATCTATTTAATTACTCAGTTGTATAAAAATCTCTGGAAAAATTGATTTTAAATGGAAGTTTTTTTGTGACTTGTGAATAGGTATTGTCATCAAATTCATCCTGGGGAAGTGTTTTAAAAAGCGTAGAACGTGGAAATACAGCTGTAGCTATAAACATAGTAAAGGAGATAACTCAAGCAATCATTCTAATGATTCAAGAAAGAAAGATCCGTTTACCTTTATTACCCAGGTCTTTCAGAGAGTTCGTGGTATATCTCTGACCTCAGCCACATGGAAAAAGTAAAGACTCGTACTATGCATCAGAGTCTGCACAGTAACTGATGTTTAGCTGATGTTTCAACTTCCATCCAGTTTTGGATACTGGTTACACTTATTCACAGCCTTTGATGGACTTGCTCACTTGGAAACACAACTGACTACAACACAAGTGTGCAACAGGACTCCTGAGTACAAACCAGGAGTCTGGATCAGGAATTCATTGTCTTCTCTACTTCTCCATTAATTCAACCTGTGCTCTCTACAGCAAAGCACAGAGACTGTAGAGAAAGTGTAGGAACTCAGATCGAGCACCAAGCAACAGAGCTGCCAGGATGACTAGCATGGCTCTCATAACCCCTGCTTGGTACACGATGATGAAGGGAGGTGTCATGGATTGAATTATGTTCCCCCAAAAGTGTGTATCAATTTGCCTGGGCCATGTTTCCCAGTATTGTGTGATTTTCCTGTATGTTGTAAATCCTGCCTCTGTGATGTTAATGAGGGAGGATAGGTGGCAGTTGTGTTAGTGAGGCGGACTCAATCTACAAGATTTGATTGTGTCTCGAGGCAGTCTCTTGAGATATAAAAGGAAGAAGCGAGCAGAGGGACAGGGAGACCTCATACCACCAAGAAAGCAGTGCCAGGAACAGAGTGCACCCTTTGGACCAGGGGTCCCTGCACAGAGAAGCTTCTAGTCTGGGGGAGATTGATGAGAAGGATGACAGAGAGAAAAAGCCTTCCCCTGGAGCTGACACCCAGAATTTGGATTTTTAGCCTACTTTACTGTGAGAAAATAAACTTCTCTTTGTTAAAACCATCCACTTGTGGTATTTCTGTTATAGCAGCACAAGATGACTAAGACATGAGGTTTCAGAGTAAAAATGACAACTAAATTATTTGTTAGAATCAGGAGTGATGTGGGCCATGCTTAGAAGCTGCTACTTGGAGAAATATCATCAGTGGCTGGTGTCTTCTTTGGCCTGAAGCTAGAAATTGGTCCTGACAGTGATTATATTGGGAACTGGTCAGTTAGTCTGCCTGACTGGCAAATACTGACATATAGTCTCTGCATTTTAATTAAGAGTTTGGTTTGTTTTCACTATTCACATAAAGACAAGGTCCTTTATTAGTGGAATCATCCTAGATGGGTAGGATAAACTGGCCAAATAAAATCAGATTGCTCCTGAGCCAATCTGTTTTCCTCCACAGCCTTTGAGTGAACTGCTTCTTTCTCAGGAGCTCTTCAAGGGCCCCACACTCATGCCCAAAGCTTGGCCTTGCTCACACAGTCCCTAACCCTAAATATACATCTCCTTCTCTTCTTTTTTTTTTTATTTGTAATATTCCTGAAGTCAAATCTTCTCTGCATCCCTAGCCTTCCTTGATCAGTGCTATTGTCTCTTTCTGATGTGTAACACAGAACTTAGGGTGTTCAGGTACAGCCCATTTTTCCTCACCTAGAGTTGACAACAAACTACACAATGGACAACCACACTGCAATATGGCCGATCTAGACCACCAGTAAGGGTGAGGCCTCTGCAGTGAGGCAGGCCTGGGCTTCATCCCTGGCTCTGACACTTTTTCCAAGTCACTTAACCTCTAAAATCCACAGTTTTGTCATTTCTAAAATGAGGATAATAATAGTACCTATGTAGCTGTTGTAGATTAAATTAGATAATGCAGGGAAAGCTCACACCACAGTGCCTGGCACATGGTAGGTGCTCCGAAGACACGTCTTATAGTTGTAGTAAGTCCCATTCCTCCACTTGGTTACAAACTCCTTGAGTTGTGACACTCATTTTCTAATCCTTTCAGTCACTGGAAAATTTCTGAGCCAATAATAGGAGATGCTGTAAATCATTTTCTATACCTAGTAAAGTCAGTTTGAGTTTGGCTATTTCTCAGGTTCAAGTAATGAGAGCAGCAAAGAGTAAAACCAGGCATTGCTGTACAAAGACAGAGACACTTAAGTTTAGTTCATTGGTGATAGGTCTGCAGTGAGAAGTGGACAGGGCTAGGCTTGCAGTCAGGGTGACTGCCAGACATTCCTGTTCTGTCCCTCTCTTAGTACCTAAACCTAGAAAACATCAGCATCAAATCTGAAGGCAGAAATATGACACAGAGAATGATTTGGATAAATATATTTCAACTTATTAATCACCTTACTCAAAAGGTTAAACTGTGACATGAACACAGTCTTTAAAGCCAATGACCTTGAGACTTTTATCATGCTTATGACCATTCTTTGACAATGTGTTTTATTAAGTGCTTGATGGAATTTTAAAAACCTTCCTTCAAATATGATGGATCCTCTTTCATCTTCCAGTTAAAGTGAGATTGGGAGATGCCATCTCAGCTGGACTTTGAGGAAAATTTATTGACTTCAGGACAATTGGTTTTGAACAATAACAGATATCTTGTAGGGTAGTGCCCTTTACTGAAGAACTCCTGGTCATGCCTTGACATTTCCCTGAACTTCATAACTTGTCAAGTCAAACCAACTTAAAAGACACCCAGGGATCTGAATACCTTTTATAGAGTCTTCTCAATCAAGTCCATGTGCTGTCATAGAATAGTCCTCGGGATGCAGGCAACACTCTTGCATAGCACAGGACACAGATTTTGTGAATGTTAGGCTATTTTAATTTTCTGAAAGTGCATTTGGTATGAGGATGATTTTTACAAATTCTGATTCAAATACTGTCACAAAACATTTGAAAACGAACCTTTCCTGCAACACTAAGTAACTTCTCAATAAGAATAACCACAAGTACAAAATCGCTGAATAAAAACTTTCAGCCATAGTTTCTGATCTGGTTATATAAAGGTTCTTTGATTTAAACTAAGTCAAATTGGTGCTAAAAAGATTTTCTGTGACCATTTGATCTTTAAAATGAAGCTAAAATTTTGCATTTCAAGCCTCTCTTTGTTGAATTTAAAGCAGCACTTTCAGGTAACATCCAGCATCAACTAAATGCCGGAAGTCTTTGGGCAGTCGAACAGATGAACCTTCATGTCTCTCTTTTAGATGTTTCAGATATTGTCTCACATCATCAGAAAATAATAACACCCTCTTGATGAATGCTCATGAATGCAAATTCCTACTTTGTATACTTTGGGGGTGAGGTTAGACCATACTGTGAGAGAGAGATGATTATTGCAAGTTCCCATACTTTTACTTTTTCCGCTTTACAGTCAATAGTCACATGTGAGAATACATCTGCCAATGCCCAAATAGAAAAAATTGTGCTATGATTGGACCAAATAACCACTTTTTTTTTTTTTTTTTGTGTGTGTGTGTGGCTTTGATAGTTCTCCAATAAAGCCCTCTTATTTGTCCAGTACTTTTAACAAAGAGCTTTCAAGTATACACCTTACTGAAACGTTACAGGCAAACATTTCATGCACACGTGCACGTATGTGCATGCGCAGAAGCACACATACCCACAATTGTACCAAATTTCCAGGGTTAAGTGGAGGAAATACTTTTTCAGTGTTCAGTGTAATGTTTTCAAAGGGGTGAATCAGAAAATTTAGGAAAAATTTAAGCCCATTTTTTGCACAGAAGAATCATATTATTTGGGGGCTAAGAGGGAAAGGCAATGATTAAATCACATTTTCTGAATAGTCATAGGTTATTTTTTCCCTAGCAGGGATGGGAGTCACCAGCAGCAGACCCATGGAGCAGACCAGAACGTGCCCAAAATCACTTTCAGGAGAAGTACCAGGCAGGGAGCATTGGGTCTGCCCCCTACCAGCAGAGAAGATTCCCAGGCCTGCACTAGGCAGCCATCACATCATCACAACAGTTACACCCAAGAAAGCAGCTTATAAAACAAGCACCAAATGAGTGGTCATAATTCTCATCACAATCTGCAAACTTCCACCTGAACAATGAAATTTAATCACCAAAAATATTAAATATCAGGGTTCAGTATGATAGAATGACCCAAGTTATCTCAACTTTTTCTTGTTTAAATGGAGGGCAGATTGGCACTTAAAAAAATAAATCTGAAAATAATATGGCTTCAAGTGGACAAATAAATATGAATTTCTAAGCAAGTCTTTGCATTATCTGTTGTTTTCTTCTTGATTTGGCTCCATTGATAATTTCTCCCCAAGTTTTCTAATAAGTTCTGCTAAGTCTTCTGTATTCTGAGATTTTTCTTCAAGGAGTTCATACCGCAGACTTGAGATGTCCTGTTTAATTTCCTTCAGTTCTCCTTTGAAAAACAAGAGTGATAAGAAGTCAAGTGTAAATACATAATGCGTCTCGTTGTTGTTGCTGTTGAGTCGGTTCCGACTCATAGCGACCCTATAAGACAGAGGAGAACTGCCCCATAGGGTTTCAAAGGAGCAACTGGTAGATTTGAACTGCTGACCTTTTGGTTAGCAGTTGAGTCCTTAACCACTGTACCACCAGGGCTTCCACATAATGCGTAGACACTGGTAATTCTGGGGGAAGTTGAAAACAGTCCTAATTGCACACACATCTGTATTTTGAAACCTTTCAAAGGAAATATCTTCCTAATGGAGCTAGTTTCTATTTTCTCAATGAAGTGTATCAGTGAATGAAGAGATTATAGAACAAATTATGACAAAAGTCTTCCCAAAGTAAGTGAAAAGGAAACGTTACTGGTGAATGTTGCAGGGTTGGGCCAGCAGTCCCTTGTCTTCTCAACCACATCCTCTTCCCTACGAGCCCCCTCACAGAAACAAGTTATTTATCTAGAAAGCGACCTCTGCCCCCAATTGTGGAGAAACAGCTTGTCCCCCAATATTTAACAGTATTAATGGTTGATAACATCCTTTCTTCCCTTCCCCTTGAAGCTCACCCTTCCACACCCATTTCTCTAGCTCTCCCTCGGCTCTGCATCAGGTCTGATATTCTGGCTCACTCTCAGGGGCCTACTTGTCCCTGTGTTCAACTCACCTTCATTCACTTCGTCGCTCTCCTTATCTATCTGGGCTTTCAGTACGTATCTTTTAATCAGCCTCTTCATTATTTTCTAGACAGAGAAAGGAGAAATCCATCTCAGTTTTACTTTCATGTGCCGAAAGGAAAAAATTTGATCAACAAGTCAACTGGAGTGAAAAGGGCTTATTAAGAAACGGCTCCTGAAAAGGGAGCACCCCAAAATGGAAATGGCGAGGGGGCTTGAGTTTGCACAGTTACAATGCCGTTTTAAAGCTTAGATGAGGAAGTATCTTGTCCTATGCTTTGACTGGTTAATCACATTTAATTTTCCTTTTGTTTTGGAAAAGTTGGCTACTGAAGGCTAAACTGACATATCGACTGGATGAGTGTTGCTAACTCAAGCTATTAAGTACTGCTAACTTATGCTGATAAGGAAAACTTGCCTAAATTTCAATTCTGCATAAAATTTTTGTTTCTTGTAAATGGATTTATGACTAATTTTTGTTTGGCTCTTGGCCCAGGGCAGCCATTTTAACTCTTGATCTATAAAAATTTTTAACACATAACAAATCTCTCATTTGGAATAAGCTTGAGTCATCCTCCCTTCGGTAAGCACTTTGGAAGTGATGACTATCAAAGATTAAAAAAAAGATGATAAAAATGGCAGAGAATATGTAATGTCTACAAGTTTTCTCTTTTAATGAGATTTTCAAATCACCTGGACCAATGACTCAAAAGTTAATTCTTGAGAAGAACAATCAGTGTAGAGCAAACATCTAATCTTCTATGTCTACTGTATGCATTTTATTCGAAAAGTAGTAGAACAATACATGGCCTTCCATTTGGACAGGTTAAAGACATGCAATACTGTGGAGCCTGTAGAGGTGAGAAATTAGACAAATGTGCACATTTTCATTTTTCTCCTCACCAAGATGTATACCCAGTTTTGATTTTAAACTTACTGATAATTTTGGAATGGCTAGTTTGAAAGTAATAAAATTTCTCTACATATATGCGGCTTTTACTTTATACAGTCGATCCTCATTATTCACGGATTCTGCAACTACAAATTCAGCTACTCAGTAAAATTTACTTGTAACCCAGAATCAACATTCACATCACTTTCTCAGTCATTCACAGACAGGCTGTAAGGGCAAATACAGATTAGAAGTAAGAAAGGAAAAGAGAGAGAGAGGCTTGATCTTCCCTGTTGAACAAAAGGGAAGAGATTTCACCTTCTCTCCCTTTTATTATAGCATTTAAATTTAGAAAAACCGTCACTTCTTTCTCTACCTCTCTGAAATGTACATAAATCTTTTTAAAGGCTAAATAAGCCTCTTGCCAATTTTGCAACCCAGGAATGCTTCCTCAAAGACCTGGAAATCATCTGTTTGATATGTAACCGGTCAAGGAAGAAGCACCCATTACCTCCCAGTTTCCTGGGAGGATAGGAGCCTAACCTCAGTTGGCTCTTGGTTCCAAGTTACAAACCTACCTCTGGTCATAAAGATGTGAGGAATTAATTTTTTTTTTCCTTTCGGTAAAGGCCATTAGCAAGCCCATGTGGCTAACTCAATTACCAGGAGAATTTAAGCTGAACTATGTAAATGACTCTGTCGAGTTCTCTTACTTGAGGACTAGCAATTGTGTGGGCAGTAGCAGTTCACTGGTAGAACTGCCACCTTCCATGTAGGAGACTTGGGTTCAATTCCTGGCTAACTCACCTCATGAACAGCCATTACCCATCTGTCAGTGGAAGCTTGTGTGCTGCTATGATGTTGAACAGGTTTCAGTGAAGTTTCCAGACTAAGACAGACCAGGAAGAAAGAACTGGTGATCTATTTCCAAAAATCAGCCAATGAAAATTCTGTGGATCCCCATGGTCCAATCTGAAACTGATCATGGGGGTGGTGCAGGACCTAGCAGGGTTTTGTTCCACTGTGCAGGGGGTAGCATGACTTGGGATCAATTAGATGGCGGCTAACAACAACAACAATACTAGTAATGGTTTATCTTGAGAACACGTAAGAAATGGGTTACATCTGCTTGGCTGTATAAAAGGATAAAATTCCTTTCTGTCTTTGCATTCTCTTTAGCGGATTACCTATGATACACATCACATTCTGGTTTAATGCTTATTCAGTAATAAAACTGTTTTATTCTCTTCTACTTTCGTGAAGAGTTTATATGGGTTGCTAAGAGATTTTGTTTTGTAATTGTGCTTCCCCAACAATGCACACAGTGGCCAAAAATTTGAATGGCTGTACGTGCACATTCCCAGCTGAGGTCGAACAAGATGACACTCGGCCTTCTTGTTTCAGTTCTCATGCTGAAGACAAAGATCCCTTCTGCAGTCTGTCTTAGTCATCTAGTGCTGCTTTGACAGAAATACCACAAGTGGACGGCTTTAACAAAGAGAAAATTATTCTCTCACAGCCTAGCAAGCTACAAGTCCAAATTCAGGGCATCAGCTCCAGGGGAAGCCTTTTTCTATTGGCTCTGGAGGAAGGTCCTTGTCATCAACCTTCCCCCGGACTAGAAGCTTCTCTGTGTAGGAACCCCGTGTCTAAAGTATGCATTCTGCTTCTGGTGCTGCTTTTTTGGTGATATGAGATCCCCCTGTTTCTCTGTTTGCTTCTTTCTTTTATATCTCAAAAGAGATTGGCTTAATACACAACCTAATCTTGTAGATTTCATCAGCATAACTGCTACTAATCCATCCCATTCATGTCATAGTGACAGGATTTACAACACAAAGGGAAATTGTATCGGATAGCAAGATGGCGGCCAATCATTCAGTATGGGGAATCATGACCTAGCCAAGCCGACAGATTATTTTTGGGGGACAGAATTCAATCCATGACACAGTCTATTTAATGCCACATTTTGTGCACTTTTGTTCCTTTTCTTGGTGATAACTCACTTAAAATGGCCCCAAGCGTAGTACTGAAATGCTGTTTAGAGTTCCTAAATGCAAGAAAGCTGTAATATGCCTTAGGAAAAAATAACATGTGGTAGGTAAGCTTTGATCAGGCACGAGCTACAGGCTGTGAATTCAATGTTAATGAAATGGCAATACATATTAAACAAGGTGTCTTTAAACAGAAACACACATATAACAAGGTTATGTATCTGTTGGTTGATGAAAATGTGACGAGAGCCTCTTAGAAACCTAAACTTGTCTCTCCCCAGAGCAATAGTTCAGTATTTGTTAATTCAAAGTGTGGAGCAACTTAACTGAACATAAGTATCACGAATAAAGAGAATCAACTGTACAGTACTGTTCATGATAAGTTGGAGGCTCAGCATGTACTTAGGAGTTTCTGGATGAATATGTAACTAAACTAAATCTTACTATCTAAGCCCAAAAATTAAATGGTGGGCAGTAAAATTCCACTTCTAGGAGCTTATTGTAAGGAGATGAATGGATGAATGGATAGATGGACAAATATATTCATGGTACCAAAAACCTAAAACCAAACCTGTTGCCATTGAGTGAATTCTGACTTATAGCGATCCTATAAGACAGAGTAGAATCTCCTCCCAGGGCTTTCAAGGAGTGGTTGGTGGATTCAAACTCCTGACCTTTTGGTTAGCAGCCAAATGCTTAACCACCGTGCCACCTGAGCTCCATATTCACGGTAGTACTACTTATAATAGTAGGAAAAAAATCCCTAAGAATCCATTCCAAACCCAAAACCCATTGCTGTTGAGTCTATTCCGACTCATAGAGACCCTATAGGACAGAGCAGAACTTCCCCATAGGGATTCCAAGGAGCTCCTTGTGGATTCGAACTGCTGACTTCTTTGGTTAGGTGCTGCAGCTCTTAACCACTATACCGCTAGGGTTTCCAAATATCTATTAATAGGGGAGTATTTTAATTATCATATATTTATACAAAGGAATACTATACATTGATTAAAAATAATGTGAATATATATTTTGTGAAGGTAAAAGACACAGACTACAACACTATTACTGTATATAAAAAAAAAAAACGTACTATTAACTCATTTATGTAAGATTACATACACATTTACAATATTAAACGTATATATTAAATTAGAAAAAAAATCAAATCAGTAGCCATCAAGTCAATTCCAACTCATGACAATCCTATGTGTTTCAGAGTAGAAGTGTGCTTCATAGGGTTTTCAATGGCCGTGATCTTTTGGAAATAGATCACCAGGCCTTTGTTCCTAGGTCCTTTCAGCTAGTAGTCAAGTGTTTAATCATTTGCACCACCCAGGGACTTGATATATTAAATATATGTATGCAAATAAAAAATGTGCATATATATAAAACGTATGTAAAATTATACATATACATATGATCCACCAAAAGTAAACAGTCTTTATCTCTGAATGGTGACACTGAAGCCGAATTTCACTCTTTATGATGTTTTGGTAGGGTTAGGCATTTTACAATGAGCATGTAGACTCTAAACTCCATGACACTAGTACTTTATTTATTTTGCTTACTTATGTGTCGTCTGCACCTAGAAAGTACCTGGCACATGGTATTTACTCAAGACATATTTAGTGAATTAAAGCATTATTTTGAGATCCAGAAAAATCCTACTAATTCATTTTTATTTAAAGAATCACATAATTTGAAAAAAAAAATTATTCAACTAGCCTTATTTCTTTAAAATGTCATGCTTACCTGATATTGTCTTGGAGGATTATTGAAACTATTTAAATGGAAATCTTCCGAGCTCCTTATACTAGATTGCTTACTGTGTTCAAGCTGTAATTTAAGAATTAGACATTTTTATTTAGTATTCATTTCAAATAATGTAATAAGATTATTTATTAGTGATATATATATATATATATATATATATAAAACCAAATCCGTTGCTGTTGAGTCAATTCCGTCTCATAGTGACCCTACAAAACAGAGTAGAACTGCCCCAATAACGTTTCCAAGAAGCAGCTAGTGGATTTGAACTGCCGACCTTTTGGTAAGCAGCCATAACTCTTAACCACCAGGGCTCCAGTGTTATATATAGAAGTAATAAATATCATATATATGTAAATAAATTAGTCTCATGTGTGTATTTAATGCCACTTTAGCTTAACTTATTTAACATTCTGTCAAACCAAGGGCATTTCAAGTGTGTTCAATCTTCCGGTGGCTATTAGAGGTTGTCTAAGGAGTCTCTTAGATTGTGTGGCCTTCAATCATGGTGACATGAGAGTCATGCTGTGCTCTTCCCAGAGGTAGAAGGCAAAGGGAGAGGGAGAGGCAACGAGTGGAGAAGGTGGTGATCTCAGGAGTGCTGTTGATGAGGAAGGGTTCAACATCCACACCTATAGTAGAGTCTGAAGGCAATTCTGAATAAACACCAGAGTAAGACTTTATTGTAAGACAGAATTCAGGTGCCAACAAAGCACTAATGAATCCATTTGATTTTTAGGGTCTGTAAGCGATTCTGTTTGAACAGCCCTTTCCATATAATACATATGCATGAATGGGCAAATAAAAATTTAAGCAATCCTCAGTAAAGGTAGTAACATAGTACGCTGACATTCTAAGAAGATATTTAAATTCATTTTTCAAGTGAAAAATGAGTTTTAAACAGAATAGAAGAGCCTAAGCAAAACAGAGAAGTTCCAAATTTGTATGTTTTGGGTACAAATGTATCTGTTATTGTTAGTTGCCTCTGAGTCGATACCAGCTCATGGCGACTGCATGTGTACAGAGTAGAATGGCTCCATAAGGTTTTCAAGGCTATGACCCTTCAAAAGATCGCCAGGCCTATCTTCTGAAGTGCATCTGGGTGTATTCAAACCACCAATCTTTTGACCAGCAGTCAAGAGTTTAACCATTTGTGCCAACCAGGGACCCCATAAATGCCTCTAGAGTACATTTCATTGGGTAGCACAACCGTTTTTCACGGCTAGAGAGGCTTTGAGGCTGCATTCAAAGACAGTCATAATCTACAGTTCCTTGCAGTTCCAACTCAGCAACTGCTCTGTGGGAGAAAAGGCCTTGCAACCTGCCCTTGTAGATTACAGCCTAAGAAACCCTATGGGGCAGTTCTACTCTGTCCTATAGGGTCATTATGAGTCAGAATCGACTCCATGGTACACAACAACAATCCCATCTACATGAAGCTCAATTAAAATCCTTGCTTAACGTCAATGTCTTGATGCTTTAAATGGTCACATGTTGAATTAAGACAGCTCATTAAAGCACTCATTCATCCATTTAAGAAGTATTTATTGAGTGCCCTCTTTATGTAAGAGGGGCCCTGGTGGCACAGTAGTTTAGCCCTGGGATGCAAACCAAAAGGTTGGCAGTTCAAACCCAGCAACCTCTCCATGGGAGAAAGATGTGGCAGTCTGCTCCTATAAAGATTTACAGCCTCAGAAACTCTATGGGGCAGTTCTACTCTGTCCTACAGGGTCACTATGAGTCAGAATCAACTCAACAGCAGTGGGTTTTTGGTTTTCCCTCTGTAAGGTGCTGTGCTAGGCTCTGGATCTGCAATGAGAAATATAAACAATGATAGTCTAGCTGAGCTCTAATAATAGGGAAAATATGGCAAGGCTGATAAGATCCATAAAAACAATATACAATTTTCAAAATATTGTTTAGATATTCTTTTTCGTGTAGCTATTTCCCTTTTTCTTTCACCTCCCTCTAAAAATGTCAGCAAAATGTCCATATGTTCTTTCTTATTTTGACTTGAAAAATCATCAGGATCAGATTGTACAATTCACCAAATTAAAGGAAGCAAGGTGTTTGGTCCTCAAAGGAGCCCTAGTGGCACAATGGTTCAGTGCTTGGCTGCTAGCAGAAAGGTTGGCAGTTCAGACCCAGCAACCACTCCACAGGAGAATGAGGTGGTAGTCTGCTTCTGTAAAGATTTACAGTGTTAGAAACCTTATGGCTCAACTCTGTCCTACAGGGTCACTGTGAGGTGGAACTGACTCGATGGTAATGGGTTTGGTTTTGGTTTTCGGATTTTGGTTCTCAAAAAAGAGCACTTGATGGAAACCTGGGGACACTGATGAAGCACTGTGCAAGATGCTTAAAATTTCTATAATCTTTTCTGACAATGAAGGAGTGGTTTCATTGACCTCTACAGTCCTTTAAGCTCTACTGATTTATAAATCTGTGAAACGCATGCAAACTTCAGCGTAATGTTTTAAATCATATAATGGACCCTGGCTTTTAAACCATGATTTATGCCTTAAGGACATCATTAAAAATGAGGACCAGGTTTGAACTCACATCTATCCCCCAGTTGTTATGATAAAGCAAGGAGAGTGAACCAAAAAAAAAAAACAAAAAAACCTGTTGCCATTGAGTCAATTCTGACTCATAGCGACCCTATAAGGACAGGGCAGAATGCCCCATAGGGTTTCTAAGGAACGCCTGGTGAATTTGAACTGCTGACCTTTTGGTTAACAGCTAGCTCTTAACCACTACGCTGCCAGGGTTTCCAAGGAGAGTGAGGGCAGGTTCCTCATCAGAGGGACAGAGTCCAGCAAAGGCGTTATGTACGGATCACGCCTTTAATTTGCCATGTATTCATGACCTCATGATTGCAGATCTTTAATCTGACACACCATGTCTCTAATCATTCATTAAAAGACATCAGTACACCCAAAAAGTGTTTATGGAAATAGGTAAGTGAGAAATTATGCTTCTTTGGAATTTTTGAAGGCTAATTAGCAGTCTTTAATATTCAAATGTGGGAGTCAGCACCAATTAAGGTGGCTCTAAAACACATGGAAACCCTGGTGGTGTAGTGGTTAAGTGCTATAACTGCTAACCAAGAGATCAGCAGTTCAAATCTGCCAGGCGCTCCTTGGAAACTCTACGGGGCAGTTCTACTCTGTCCTATAGGGTCGCTATGAGTCAGAATCGACTTGACGGCAGTGGGCTCTAAAACATATGTACCTATGGAAATAATCCTTTTTTTTTCTTTTAAACCTAATATTTTATTAATGTGCTACCTCCAGTCACACAGGCCTTATTCCATTTGATCTTTTCTAATTTAAGGCCTCTGTGTTTGCTGTTCTGAATTCCTGAAACATTCTTTTCCTGGGTCTTCGCTAGCTGCCTCGTCAGGTCTCATCCTTTGGATCTTAGCTCTGCAGAAAGGCTAATCAGAGGTGTGGGCAGCGGGTGGGGGGAGAGGGAAGTACTTGCCCCAGGGTGCAAGTTCAACGGGGCGCCAGACAAGGCGCTGAGTGACATTCCCAGGCGCTACCAATATTAAAGTTGCCTGAGTAAGGCAGCCAGAAAAGAGAGGGGAAGGCCCTTCTGCTGATGCGTTGCTGCTATCAATGTCTATTCATCTTGAAATTGGGGGCATGGGCTGTAATTTAGAGGTTACCACTGGGCACTCGAATGGGGGGGGGCAATCCAGAGATTACCCCTGGACACTTGAATTGAAGAGGGGACACAATTTAGAGATTGCCCCGGGCACTCCTTACCCTTGCTAGGCCTCTGGAGGCTATCCCTGCCCAACCCATGTAAAAAAGGTTTTCTTTGTTAACCTTGAGCAAGCTCGGCCTTTATTTCCTTCATAATACACATCACAGTCAACGATTATTTTATTCACTGGTCTGAGTACGTTTACTGTCTACACTCCCCTAGGTTCCACGTGAGGAGGGACTTTGTTTAGTTTAGCCCAGTGCCCCTAGTGTTAGTATTGCCTGGCATATGGAAAGTGCTTAAAAACCATTGGCTGGTGAAACGAATGAATGAAGGCAGGAGTGCTTTTTGGTCACTGAGGACTTTTGCTCAGTTGCTAGACACCTTGCTATACAAGATGTTTACTGTCTGGGTTTATGAACCAGTTGACTGCAGCTCAGTCACATGGTAAAGACACAGTTGAAACACGGGGAATTGGTTTTAAGGCACGAGGCAAGTATTTTACAGCCCAGATAGCACACAAGAGGTAACGGTGCAAGGAAAAGCCACAAATCAATTTGAGAATGTGTACGGTTGTAGATTTTTCCAGAGTGCAAACTTTAAGGCATCAATTTTCACAGTTACAGTTTATTCATACAGTTTCTCAACTGCAACACCACTGAAATTTTGGGCCAGATAATTCTTTGTTGTGGAGGCTGTCCTTTACATTGTAGGTGTTCAGCAGCATCCCTGGCCTCTGTCCACTACACGCCAGTAGTACCAACGCCCCCCCGCCCCCACATTTCCCTGAGTTGTGACAACTGAAACTATCTCTAGACATTACCGAATGCACCCTGGGGGGCAAAATAACCGGTATATGACTACAAAAAAAAACTGCCATCAAGTTGATTCCAACTCACAGTGACCCTATGAAAAAAACCAAACCCATTGCCATCGAGTCGATTCTGCCTCATAGCGACCCTATAGGACAGAGTAGAACTGCCCTATAGAGTTTCCGAGGAGTACCTGGTGGATTTGAACTGCTTAACCACTAAGCCACCAGGGACCCTATAGGACATTGTAAAACTGCCCCATAGGCTTTCCAAAGAGTGGCTGGCGTATTTTAACTGCTGACTTTTTCGTTAACAGCTAAGTTCTTAACCACTATGCCATTTGGTATATGACTAAGCAGCTATAATTCATTTGGGTCATTCTGATGTGACCAGCTCTGCTCTAATTCTGAAATACTAAGTTCTGGATGCAAATATATTATTTCTTCAGCAAAAACTTCTAATCAGTATCTAATACATACCCGTTGCCATTGAGTTGATTCTGACTCATAGCGACCCTATAAGATATATATATGTATATATTAAATGCCTACTATGCTACATAGTAGGCATTTAATATATAACCAAAACCAAACCAAACCCAGTGCCATCAAGTCGATTCCAACTCATAGCGACCCTATGGGACAGAGTAGAACTGTCCCATAGAGTTTCCAAGGAGCGCCTGGCGGATTCGAACTGCCAACCTCTTGGTTAACAGCCACAGCACTTAACCACTATGCCACCAGAGTTTCTATTTAATATATACTTGTTAAAAATTAAATAATACAAAGAAACAGTATGTAAACGAAAACTTACTCAAAGGTGCAAAGAAGCATTATTACCACTGGGTGGCAGAAAATTCTAATACATCATTGTTTCTACTAAAAAAAAAACAAAACTCATTGCCATAGAGTAGATTCAGACCCATAGCAAGCCTACAGGGAGAAGAACCGCCCCATAGGGTTTCCAAGGAGTGGCTGGTAGATTCGAACTGCTAACCTTTGCTACTAAAACAGTTTAAAGACTGAAAACTCGTATCTGCAACACTTTTGTGCTTAAAGGAGAACTCAACTTGCAATATGAATAGTAGTTCAATCTTAGGTGCTGGAGAGTTTATAGATATTACTGATATGTAAAATGTGATAGGGTGGGAAGAGAAGGAGTTTTTTTAGTGGAAACAGGAAGAACTAGATGCAAGCTTTGTTCCTGACTAATACATAAATATACGTTCTCTCCAAAAAATTGAAAATCATTAAATCACTTCACCTTGCTCCAGTTTTCTTATCTGAAACACATGGATAATTTAACTCACATAAAAACAGTTTATTAAAACAAACTGACAAATTGTAAAATCTTTTGAGATGAGTACTTTCTGGAGACAAGCCAAGTTGCTCACACTTTTTTAAAATAAATTTTCCTCCCTTCATTCTCCTGTCCATCCCTTTACCCTTCTTTTCCCATTCATGCTTTCTTTCATTTCACAGACACCAATGATATGGAAGCATTAAGGATCAGAGAAGGAGTTCCTGGATGGTGTGAATGGTTAAGCACTGGACTACTTACTAGCCGAAAGATTAGTAGTTCAAACCCACCCAGAGACACCCTGGAAACAAGGCCTGACAATCTACTTCCAAAAGGTCACAGCCTTGAAGACCCTATGGAGTGCAAGTCTACTCACACTTATGCAGTTGCCATACATTGGAAGTGACTTGATGGCAACTATGATAATAAGATGAACTAAGACATGGGCTCTTCCTTACAGATGCCCACACTTTCATCAGTTAGTTTGCTTCCTCTTGGTATAAGGGAATAGTTAACATATCAAAAAAATATTATATCATCTCAGGAAGAGGAATGGGAAGGAGAAACTGACATGTAAATAGTAAAAATACACTACCTACCATGTGTCTTGGGACCCTGTTGGTGTAGTGGTTAAGAGCTCAGCCGCTAACCAAAAGGTCAGCAGTTCAAATCCACCAGCCACTCCTTGGAAACCCTATGTGGCAGTTCTACTCTGTCCTATAGGGTTGCTATGAGTTGGAATCGACCCAAAGGCAACTGGTTACCATGGACCTTGCTAGGTATTTTATTTCATTTACTTTACCAACTCCTTGAGGCTGTAGTGGCTACAAACAAGGAAACTGAGGCTTAAGAAAGAAAACAATTTGCCTAAGTTCATAGCTGGAAACTGGTAGGAAAACCAAGGTAATTCATGTGTGTGTGTGTGTGTGTGTATTGCTACCACACATAAATGCTCATTTGTTGCCACCGCAATTAATATAGGCTGATTTTCAAATTTATTCAGGCATTACTGTTTTCCATTAAAAAACTAAACCAGTTCCTGTCGAGTTGATGCCAACTCAGGACAACCAACCCCATGGCTGTGATCTTTCAGAAGTAGGTTGCCAGGCCTTTCTTTCAAGGCACTTCTGGGTGGGTTTAAACTGCCAACCTTTCCGCTAATAGCCCAGCGTTTAACCATTTGCACCACTTGGAGACTCCTTATTTTTTATTACTTTTATTGTCTCTTTCACTCATTAATTCATTTCTTTCAATTTTTTTCCCCAGATACATCCATTCTTTCATTTTCAATTTGTATTCCTTCACTAAGGCTTTTTGGCTTGATGTTATATCTCTATCCTTACCGGACTAATATCACTACCAAATTGTATGTGGTTATAGTCACTCTTCCTGCTCTCTAGAAATAACAATAACCTGTAACCCTTGCCATCGAGTTGATTCTGACTCATAGCAATACTACAGGACAGAGTAGAACTGTCCCATAGGGTTTCCAAGGAGCGTCTGGTAGATTCAAAGTGCAGATCTATTGATTAGCAGCCTGAGCTCTTAACCACTGCACTACCAGGGCTCCAGTAATAACAATAGAAATAGTAAATATTTATTATTTACCAACTAGGTGTCAAGCACTGTTATAAGAGCTGAACATACATGAGCTAATCTAAGATTCGCAACAACCCTTGGATACTACAACTATTATTGTCCACATCCCACAAATGATTAAAGGGTCTTAGCGAGACGGCATCTAAGTAGGACACATACAGACATGCATTGCGTATCAATAAAAATTGCTTCTAAAATATCTGAATTTAATTTTTCTGGGATTTCCTAAGTGTTCTACTCATGATGCACTAGACCAGGGGTGGCTTTTGCATGCTTGCTCTTATTCCATCTTCATGCCTGAAAATGAACGTGATAGCTGGAGGAGAAGCTGTCATCTCGCCTGACTCTGACAAAACGAATCTAGGAGAATCACAGAGATTCACCTCTACAACAGTCCTGAATTGTTTAAGTCTGGATCAATTTTTAAATGAGAGGGTCAAAAACAACTGTCTCATTAAAACCTCCATGATGTGGGCTTTCTATTACGTGCAGCTGGATGCAAAGCATATCCTATGTGATACATTGCCCTCCTCTAATTCATCATTTATAACTTCCCTTTAGACACACGCATTTACTGCACCCAGACTATGTGCATTTTACAAGAAAGGAAGCAAATATGCTCATCGTTGAAGATTTTGCTACTCCAAATTAGGGAGATGGCCCATCTCTAGGGCACACTGTTCATGCAGAATTCAATTCCCATAGCGCCCTTTTGACAGTTTCTTGATAACTGACAAATAAGTAGGCCCTGCTGCAGAGAGTTCGGTTAATCACACCGTCCTTCGGGTCCCTGATGGGTTTCTCTTTGTTTTTCCTTCTTTATGTCACTATTCTTGTGTTCCGTCACCCATAAGTATCGACAATATGTGTTTAACATACGTATTACATGTAGCTGCAATTCTTTTTGCTGATTAGACATATACTATTCCCACCTCTCAGTAACAGATTCTTTGAGAGTTATTAAAACTGTTAAATCCTTTAACGTGTCTAATGTCTATTTCTTTACGTTGCTTCTCAACATCTGTCCCTTTCTCTGAAAAGCTAAGCCTGATGAAGTACATTAACTCATATTTTCAAACGTTATCTTACCTGTTTTTTATCAAGTGATAATTTTGAAAGGTCTTCGTGACTTCCTAAAATTCCAAATTTCTTCTCTTCATTTCTCTTTTAAAGATAGACAATAAAATAAGTATAATTGCATAGTCATTTTTAATTACAAAACCAATTTCTCTCTTTATTCATTCCATATTCCCCAGTGAGTTTTAATGAGAGAAACATATTCTTATTGGGTTGTTCCCTTTGGCAAGCTCTTGGACATTTCCTCTGGCAGAGTTCTCTCAGGTTGCAATTCTAATCGGACCTGTAAACTACACACTTAGATACATTAAGTAAAGTGAAGGAACTTCTTGCCACTGAACTCACTGAGTTCTGTAAATTATACATCTGGAATAATGCTATAGATAGAATATTTTCCCAAAATTCCTACATAAAATAATCATAGTAATAACTACATGTAAAGAGAGTTTTAGAATTCTCAAAGCACTTTTACATATTCACTAATTTGATCTTCATGATATAGGTATTCATGTTACACCCCTCTTACAGTTAAGGAAACCATGGCTCTGAGGGTTTGTTACATACTTCAGGACCCTAAAATAAGTGGCAAACAGAGCAGGAATTAGAACGTTTCCCTTTTATTGAATGATACAGTCTACAAGAAACCTTTACAATCATTAAGCCCAACTGCCTGCCTAATGTAGGAAAATGTTCTAAAATTCCCTAATATCAGTCATCCAGCATTTGTCTGATTACGTGCAATGATGTGGATCTCACGACTTTTTAAGGCAGCCCATCACTTTCTTAGGCAGACCTTGTTGTTACAAGTTTGTTCTTACAGAGGACTAGAAGTGAACTATTTGTAACTATTGCCCATTGTCTCTCTGCCTTTTTTTTTTTTTTTAATTAATTTTTTTTGCGCTTTAAGTGAAAGGTTACAAAGCAGCTCAGTCTCTCATACAAAAATTTACATACACCTTGCTATACACTCCTAACTGCTCTCCCCTTAATGAGATAGCACAGTCCTCCCCTCCACTCTCTCTCCTTGTGTCCATTCGGGTAGCCTCTGGCCTCCTTTGCCCTCCCATCTCCCCTCCAGACAGGAGGTGCCAACACAGTCTCAAGTGTCCACCTTATCCAAGAAGCTCACTCCTCACCAGCATCCCTCTCCAACCCATTGTCCAGTCCAATGCATGTCTGAAGGGTTGGCTTTGGGAATGGTTTCTGTCTTGGGCTAAGAGAAGGTCTAGGGGCCATGACCACAGGGGTCCTTCTAGTCTCAGTCAGACCATTAAGTCTGGTCTTTTTATGAGAATCTGGGGTCTGCATCCCACTGCTCTCCTGTTCCCTCAGGGGTTCTCTGTTGTGTTCCCTGTCAGGGCTGTCATCGGTTGTAGCCGGGCACCATCTAGTTCTTCTGGTCTCAGGCTGATGTAGTCTCTGGTTTATGCGGTCCTTTCTGTCTCGTAGGCTCAAAATTACCTTGTGTCTTTGGTGTTCTTCATTCTTCCTTGTTCCAGGTGGGTTGAGACAAATTGATGCGTCTTAGATGGCCAGTTGCCAGCGTTTAAGACCCCAGATGCCACTCTCCAAAGCGGGATGCAGAATGTTTTCTTAATAGATTTTATTATGCCAATTGACTTAGACGTCCCCTGAAACCATGGTCCTCAAACTCCCACCCTTGCTACACTGGCCTTTGAAGCATTCAGTTTATTCAGGAAACTTCTTTGCTTTTGGTTTAGTCCAGTTGTGTTGACCTCTCCCGTGCTATGTATTGTCTTTCCCTTCACCTAAAATAGAACTCATCTACTAATTAGCAAATACCCCTCTCCCTCCCTCTCTCCCCTCTCATAACCATCAAAGAATTTTTTCTTTTCTGTTTAAGCTATTTCTCCAGTTCTTATAATAGTGGTGTTATACAATATTTGTCCTTTTGCAACTGACTAATTTCACTCAGCATAATGTCTTCCAGATTTCTCCATGTTATGAAATGTTTCATCGATTCATCACTGTTCTTTACCGATGCGTAGTATTCCATTGTGTGAATATACCATAATTTATCCATTCATCCTTTGATGGGCACCTTGGTTGCTTCCAACTTTTTGCTATCATAAACAGCGCTGCAGTTAACATGGGTGTGCGTGTATCTGTTCATGTAAAGCCTCTTATTTCTCTAGGAGTTATTCCAAGGAGTGGGATTGCTGGATTGTATAGTAGTTCTATTTCTAGTTTTTTAAAGAAGTGCCAAATTGATTTCCAAAGTGGTTGTACCATTTTATATTCCCACCAGCAGTGTATAAGTGTTCCAGTCTCTCCACAACCTCTCCAACATTTATTATTACGTGTTTTTTGGATTAATGCCAGCCTTGTTGGAGTGAGATGGAATCTCATTGTAGTTTTCATTTGCATTTCTCTAATGTCTCTGCCTATTTTTGAAGGAACCAAAACAAGTATACTCCGTAGTCAAAGGCGGGAGTTCTAAAGACAGCCATCATGTTCCCCTTCAATCTTCCTTCTTTAAACAAAACAGCCAACTCCTTCAATTCTTCTTTACAGGACACCATGTCCAATTTGTCTGCACCCTGGTCCTCCTTCTCTGGATGGATCTAGTATCTCAATGCTCTTCCAGGATGTAGTGTTCTGCCTGGTAGAGCTCTTTGCACAGACTTGTTGTTACCTGCTGTTGAGTTGATTCCAACTCATAGTGACCCCATGTGACAGAGTAGAACTGCCCCATAAGGCTCTGTAAGCTGTAATCTTTACAGGAGCAGATGGCCAGGTCTTTCTCCTACAAAGCCTCTGGGTGGGTTCAAACTGCCAACATTTCAGTTAGCAAATGAACACTTAACCACTGCACTACCAGGTCTACTTACTCCCCCAGCAAAGTTACTTGAGGGCCTGCTAAGTTCCTCTGAATCAAATCAGGTACTGATGCTTAATCTAGCTGTATGAATTGAAGGTGAAGGTCATGTAGCTATAACAGCAAAAATGAGACCTAGAATAGCTATCTGTTTCAGTACCATCCCAGATATACCTGTATAATATAATATTTTAGTTACAGTTCATGAATTTTTGTTATATTTCTTTTAAACTGGAATTGTCCAATGTGTTCATGTCTAACAGACACAAGCAAGAGGATCATGCTGAGCTAGTGATGACATCTGGGAGTTGATGAACATGTCATCACAAACTGCTTATTTTTAAATGGATGTGGCACAGTGGTTACAGTGGACACATTTAAAAAATATAAATTATCAAGTCAAATTACCTTGTTCATCTCTGCATCTTCCTGGAAACCTTTTTTATGGCCCTGGAACAGTTCAGAAATCCATTTTTTAAGCTTCAGTAAGAGATAGAACAGGGACTTTGGACTGGGCACCAGATTGAAGGGAACAGGTAGAGTTCTTCCCTCCTCAAAGTAGGAAAACCAAAGTTTGGCCCTTGCAAATTTCCACTCCACGTCAGCGTCATCCTGTACAAACACATGTGACAGTTAGCAAGGAAATGCAAAACAGAGCTACTGAGATGCTTCTGACATTGAGTGGCTAGATGGAAGTAATGATGTCAGTATTCTCAGGCCCCAAAGACTGCTCAAAGATTTCTCAAAATGTTGATGTCCTACTAAGATTCTCTTTTCTAAATCTTTCTAAAATTTTACCAGCCTTATAGACTACAGATCTTGAAACCTGCATATGTTTATGAATACACTGGCAGATACATATGTATTTTCCTACATTTTGAAAAACACAGAATAAAAGAAATTATTCTATTATTCTGCCAATCATCATTTATCAATTAATTTGGGGCATAGGCCAAAATCTCTGGAAAAAAATTTAGGATATCACTCTGAATTTGAGGAAGGGTCAGTTTTGAACAGTGTTCAAAAACAGACTTGCAAAACCATGGAATCTGCAAGCAAGAATTTTTTGTAGAAAATAAAAATTCATGCTGAAATCATATTTCTAAAGGTTTTAAAAAATATATTAGACAATGTTTCTGCTTCCTATGCCTTACTACCCCAGCACATGCCATCGATGTTGCATTTGGAAGCAAAGAGTTAAAACTTTCTAGATTATTGGTCAAATACATAAAACAGGTGAAGAACAAAGGACAGAAAGTAGTCCATACTTTCACCCCATTGTTGAGTTGATCCCTACAAGAGTTAAAAAACATAAAGAGATGCTTATTTTGTTACTATACCTCAATCTCCTGGAATGAACTGTTGATCATTGCAATTAACATATTTAACAAAACAATGACCATCGTAACATTATAGACTCCATAAAGAACATAACCGATGTTTTCAATGAATTTGTGATTATAGTTGATGACCACTGATTTCACTTCAGAAAGTCCAAATATAGCCCAGAACAGTGTCTTAAAACTCTCCTCAACTCTGGGGAAAAATAAAATAAAAAAAGGAAATAAGAAAGCATAAATAAATTGCAATGGTACCATGATAAACTGAGTTTATTTAGTGTCTTTGCAAATTACTAGGTATGTATGAAATAATGCTTTACTCTCTGAGCTTCAGTTTTCTCCTCTGTGAAATGGGTACAGTAATACTTATTTTTCTGGGTTGTTGCAAGGATAATATTGTGTATGGGAGGCAAATAGCTCAATATCTGACACACAATAAGCACTCGATAAATGCTATTACTATAAGTGCGTTACCACAGATGTTAATATTTAAATAAACTATAACTTTGGCAATGGAAGTAATACAATAAATACAATTATAAAAATAATACGCTTTGTTAGAGTCCTTTTAGGTCTCCCTTATCTATCGTTGTTAGTTCCTGTAGAGTTGATTCTGACTCATGGTGATGCCACGTGCGCAGAGGAGAGCTGATCCACAGGGTTTTCAAGGCTGCAACCTTTCAGAAGCAGATCACAAGGCTTTACTTCTGAGACCTCTCATCTACACTTCCACTTGTGTCTAATAAATATATAAGAACAGTCTATGTCTTAAAAAAAAAAAAAAAAAGCCAATATAAAAGTAGAAAATGTTACCAAAATCGCTGATGTGTCTTTGGTAGGAATTTGAATGCTTTGGGCATAATTCCTGACCAAAGCTAAGCCATATGCTTTTAACCCAGGTGGTTTCATTTCTCTGACAAACTGTGCTTTAGAGAATATGGAAAACAATAGGTTATGCTCCATTCAGTTGATGCTTTCATTGTGATGCTGAAGGCTTAATATTTAAGTATTCTATTTCAAGAATACTTTATAAAAAAGTGATGTGCTATGGTGAACATAAGTCCAAACTCATGTCACTGTGAATAACTTGGCTATTCTCAATGATAAGGTGCAAGAAGATGAACTAGAAAAAGGGTTGTTCTCACAGCCAGTGCCCCAGGAGTCTCCAGTAGTCAGCGGGGCACGGGGTAAGCGCAGAGCTAGAGGCAGCAGACAAGTTAATAACTGTAAAAATTCCAGTTTACAGATACCAACTGGACAAACTTGCACAAATTACTTAACCTCTCTTAGTCCTCACTCTTCCACATACTAGCTATGTAACGCTCAGCAGATTATTTACCTTTCCTGAATTTAAGTGTCTTCTTTTTGTGAAATGGGAATAATAAAATGATGGACGTGAATTATTTACCACAATACCTGGTTCTAAAAATGTTAGCTATTAATATTTAGTATTAGGAAGATATCTACATTTTAGGAGCCCTGGTGGTGCAGTGATTACAGTGCTGGCCTGCTAACCAAAAGGCCGGCGGTTTGAAACCACCGGTGGCTCCTTAGGGGAAAGATGTGTCAGTATGCTTCTGCAGAAATTTACAGCCTTGGAAACTCTGTGAAGTCTCTGTGAGTCAGGATAGACTTGACAGCAGTGGGTTTGTTTTTTCGTTTTTTACATTTTAGAGTTCTTTTAACTCATTTTTCTGAAAAAGAACTAGAGATGAAGTCTTTACCAAAATATTATTTATCCCATGGACATACATTACTCTGTTAAACTAACATTTATTTAATCTGCAATCACCATCATCAAAACATCTGAGAGCACCTACGTTGTGAAGGCTTCATTTTGTTTTGCACCACGGTAGTAGGAATACAGGTTGAACATTCCAATCATAAAGGCCACAAACACCATGATAAATATGACCATGAACTTAAAGATGTCTTTCACTGTTCTTCCAAGTGATATCTGTAGAGGTCCAAAGCTTTCATTTGCTGGCAAAATATAAGCTATTCTGGAGAAACTTAAGACCACAGCAATTGCATAAAGACCTTCAGATATAATTTGAGGATCCGAGGGGTCCCACTTTATCCTAGCTAGGAAAAAAGAAACAAGAGGGTTTTGGTGAGTTTCTTTAAGTCATTATGCAGATAACTTCTTTTCTGGGAAATAAACATAATTACTTAACAGTTCAGTTTCTTAATGAAAGTCTGTTATTTAAGGGTTTCTTATGTGTCAGCCACATTTGAACTTCTGAATTTATTGAGAACACAACCCTTTGGTTTGCTGACAATTTTCTATAAGGGCAGAGCATAATGGTTAAGGCCTCAGACTATGGACTCAGATAAGTATCTGTAAAAATTCCAGTTTATGGATACCAACTGTACAAACTTGAACAAATTACTTAACCTCTCTTAGCTCCATTTTCGCATCTTTAAAAATGACATAATACCTACCCCACATCTCTCATTTGTTATGAGATTTAAATAAGTCAATATACGTTTAGCGTTGAGAAAGTACTTGGCACCTATTAAACGGTAGCTTTTATTATTTAATATTCAACTATAATGAAAGAGAAGGGCAGTCCATGTAATTTTGGGCTTGTGGATTTTTATTTAAACAAACTAGGAGTAATTTTTATTGGTCATTCAAGCAAGTCTATTTTTATCATAAAAATGAAACAATTATTCATTTATGAATTTTTCTGGCATTATTACATTAGGTCATCAAAAACCCAATCCAGAAACCATTAGGAAGAAAAATGTAAAGCTATGTAAGAAAGAGAAAAAATAGGATTACAAATTTGTATTTGCTTATTTCTTGAGAAATGGAATTAGGAAAGATAACAAACTAATAAAAGCAATTTCCTTTTTTACAATGTGTTGACTCTAAGTACTGAATATAAATAGATAGCTTTGAAAAATTTAAACTTTGTATATTTCTTTAAAAATAAGTTAAACATTAAAATAAACACTGTGTTGTTGTTGTGTGCCATTGAGTTGATTCTGACCCGGAGTTACCCTATACGACAGAGCAGAACTGTCCCCATAGGGCTTCCTAGGCTGTAAATCTTCAAGGGAACAGATTGCCCCATCTTTCTCCTGGTCAGCAGTTGGTGGATTCACACTGCCGACTTTTCAGTTAGCAGCAGTGCGCTTAACCCCTGCATCACCAGGGTGCCAACAAACAACAAAATGAACACTAAAAACTACTAATAAAATAGGAACCCTTATGTGATATAGCCAACAAACTCATACAGGTGCCAATTAAATGTTAGTTGATTTCTGATCAGATGATTCAAAATAAATATTCAAAGGGAATATATTTCCTTCATTCCAGGTTTCTATGAGGAGAGATTTTCCCTAAGCAAATAACTGAACCCATTCCCATCCCTTAGTCATGTTCCTCCTGGGGAGGTGGGGTGACCTATCTGATTCTAAATTAGGATTGTCCCTCAGGGAGGAGTCTCACCTGGCCAGGCACTTGCTGCTCTTGCGCCCTGTGGTCTGACTAGAAATTAGAGAGTACATCTGCCTAATTCTAGGGTATGGTATAAGTGAGCTCATTGGCTAATAGACTTGGAACCATGTCATCCAATCTTAACTTTACTGATATTAGGTGATAATCTGGCCTCTATATTAACTTTTTTATTTCTCAACTAGTTCAAAGCCTGGGTGGGAAATAGTACTGTTATTCATTAGTGGGTCCTCTCAAAGTCCCCAATAACAATTTCTTGCTTTGAAATAGTCTGTATGTCACAAAAGGAAATGATACTCAACTATGAACTATTTTTAGTACACAAGAGAAAAAAATAAATCCTAGACAATTGGAAGTTAGCCAATTGATCCAAGAGATAAAAGAAAGGGTTCCTGTGATTAAGAGAGGTTCCTGGCCAGTAGAGATATCAAAGGAAGAAGCAGAAAGCATTCTTCTTCAGATACTGATAATTAGAAGCTGGAAACTGACCAACAATTTTATGAAAACCGAGCAATAATCAAATTACTACTGACATCTGCTTCATAAGAAAATTGTGCATTTTTTATTAACTTATCTTGTCTGTGTACTATGAACTCACCCAAATTGTAGTATTTCACATTGTCTCCCAATGTAACTTTGGTCAAGTCCTTCAAAGTATCATTTGCATCAATGATGCTCTGGGCTTTGGAAGCATGCCAAAATGCCATGAATCTCGCAATGAATGATGCTGCAAAGATTGCTAACATGCCAAAATCAAGCATATTCCACAACTCAAACAAGTACTCTTTGGGGCCTTGAGTCCAAATTTCTTTACATTCAGCCCATATCATTCCTGCATTAAAAAGAGGTTTAAACATCAATTCGATTTCATTTCAGCCTTGGTGCTTCAATGAAACACCATAAATATGAAAGGTCTCAGCTTAACATTCAAAACCCTTCAAAATGTGGCTCTAACCTGCCTATCCAACCATAATTCCCACAATTCCACGAATCCCACAGTCTAGCAACATCAGAGCATTTCCTGAAAGCAATTTGACAGAATTAATCTACAGCCTTAAAACAACAAATATTCTGTTGATCCGTTAATTCTTGACTTAAAAAAAATATTTAAAATGTTTGTTTTAGGATTCTTTATAATAACAAAAACACACCAATACACCCACTTATATATACCCAAAATAGAAGAAGAAATCATGGGACTTGCACAGATGGAGTATTATGAAGTCACTTGACATAATATTTTATTATTTACCATGGTTGATGGCCATGAAAGTGTGTCTCACAGACCTCCAACTATAGGAATTTTAATTGACCATGAGCCTCAGCTACTGACCTCTGAAAACCACTGCTGCTTTTGCCTCAAAGTCATGCTTCCCACGGGCTGCCCCTAACCAATGGCTGAGCTCACTCGTTCCTGGGAGACATGAAACTCCTCTGATGGCTGACTTTGGCTTAAGGACTTCCTGATGGCCCTGCTGAACTTTCCTTAGACTGCATGGAGATGATCCAAGAAGCTCCTACCCAACCTTTCTCCCCTCTCCTCTTCCCTTGGGGTCAGACTTGCATCTCAGTCTGTTACTCTCATAGTCTTCCTTGACTCCCTCTTTATTTTCTCTCACAAGCATTCCCTTTAATAAAATCCTAATATGTTTAATCCTATTTTACATTTGCTTCTTGGAAAACCTGGACTAACACATGTTAGAAAATGTTTCTATCATAATGCTAAGAAAAAAAAAAAAGAAAAATGTTACTTCTTCTAGGCCTTTATGTTTAAAATAAACCCAGAAAAGAGTAGAAGGAATTACAGGAACATATTAATGGTAGTTGTCTCTTGCATTATTAATAACGTGGCATATTCTTTCTAACATTTAGTGTGGTGCTTAAGAGCAACCAGAGATTGGAGAGCTGGATGCTCCATTTGCTAACGTTGTAATCTGTAGCAAGATATCTGGATATCCTAAAACTCCATTTGTAAAACGTGGATGATAATAGTTGCACCTACTTCATAGGGTTGTTACAAGACTTAAATAAAATAAAACGTAAAGTACACAGCACAGTGTCTGGCACTTGGAAAAAAATAACAGCTTTGTTGAATATTTACTATTTTAAATATTCTATAATTGGCATATGTTTCCTGTCTTAATTTGAAGAATGTTACTTAATTAAAAAGAAGTAACTTTACCCCTAATACCTTTAAGATAGCCTGCTCTCTGCCATAGTACCTCCTCCGAGAGCCACCTGGAAAAATACAATCCAAACTCCAACAACTGATAAGGCCTACCTCCATCGAGAAGCGTTTACAATCTCCTGGTTGAAATTAATCTTCTCCCTTTCCCCCCACCAACCAAACATTCTCACGTTTGTCATAAACCTCTGTTATGGAAGCTTCCTTCAATGCCAATGGCTGTGGAGCCCTGTAGGAATTAAGAAAATGCCGTGGTTCCTGCTTGTGCTTCTCTCAAAACGAGCACTCAATGAGCACAGAAGATAATGGTTTTAAGAGACCAATTCATTACTTATTTGAATTACTTCAAGAATAAACTGGGATTGAATTTATATGTTTGGATGGATCAAATTTAAAACAGGAAATCCTGTATGTGCATGCATGCACACACACACACACACAAAGACTATGAGAAGATATGAAAAAAACTGAAGGCTTATTTCATTTGGTGGTCCCTGGGTTCCTGGCACCCTTCCTCTTCAACAGGAGACAAGGATACTTTAGAGTAACTGAAGCACAGGGATTAAGGAGACCTTTAAACTAATACAGTCTAGCGACTTTCAATGTTTCCTTCTTCCCCGGCCCCCCTCCTCCTTTTCTTCTTTCTTTAAGAAGCAGAATTTTTGGTAAAAGTGATGCCTTATTGAAGCTTCAAAAATAAAACAGACACAGCGACCTACTCTGCCTGAAGGAAGAGTTCCTCTCTTATTTCCGCTGAGGACCCCAGGGCATTGCTATGTGTAGTCTGAAATCCCCCATCGAGTCCAACTCGTCTGGTAAGCAGGGAAGCTCTCCACAGGAACCAAGCCTTTTCCTGAGTACATCTAGAGATGAGGTGCTTATACTTCTAAAGGCTGCTCATTCCTTTGTTGCTTTCTCAGCATGTATCCCTTCAATGTGGATCTGATGGTCCTATTTCTACTGAGTAGAGAATCAATCTGCTCTCTCTGCTTTTAAATTTCCAGAGCCGGACAGGGAGAAACACCTGTGTGCTCATTAAATCTATTTATTCTTCTCCAGCAGAGGCAGGTTTACCATGAGGCTAATGAAGCTTAAGCTTAGGAAGCCTCACTTGCACAGGCCCCTTCTAGAGCCCTGTTTGGTCTTCTTTTTCTCTAAAAAAAAAAAAAAAAACAAAAAAAAAAAAACCTGCTGCCCTCAAGTTGATGCAACTCATAGCAACCCTACAGGACAGAGTAGAACTGCCCCACATGGTTTCCAAGGAGCAGCTGGTGGATTCAAACTGCCGATCTTTTGGTTAGCAGCCAAGTTTTTAACCACTGTGCCACCAGGGCTCCTTCTCTCTCTAAAGAGAGTCCTCCAAATAAATAAGCTTCAGGCTCCACAATACCTGGATTCCGCCCCAGCCCCCACTCCAGGCTAAGCTTCCTCAGTCCCCTCAAGTGCTTTTTTGGTGGAGAGGCCACTCACTATTCTGGTTGCTGCCCTTGGGATGTGCCCTATTTTGCCAGTGTAGTACCCAGAGCCATGCACAATCTTGCAGATGTGGGCTGGCCACAGCAGAAAACAGCGGGCTAATTACAGCCTTTGGCTGTGGTATTTTCCTTCTGTTGAAGAGTCAACCCAGGGTTGCACGTGCTCTCTCAGCAGTTCACACTGAGCATTAAGCGAAAAGTGCTTGCTACTACGGCATTTTCACCTGAAGTGGCCTCCAGCAATGAAGTGTACTTGTGTTCCTATAACACCTCATCTCCTTGGTTTGGGCTCGCCATCCTGCCTTGTCAAGATCTTCTTGACTGTCGATTCTGTCACTCCACCTTTCAACTAAAACTTAGATTTGCTTTCTGTGACCAATATGTGAGTCTTTTTCCTGAAGCTAACATAATACACCCAACGGCTGACCTAAGTAGGCCACTTTTTATTAGTATTTCCAAAAGGCACAGCAACTTTCTTTCAAGAGTGACTTCAAAAAGAAAAATCTACAGTGTCAGTACTGAATCAGGAGTCTAACACGTTACAGAAGCGTCAGACATCAGTTTTGAGTTGTTAAATAAATCAATACTGTGAGATAGTCTCTGAAGTCAAATATAAAGGTTAGCAGATCAATAGTTCCAAGGAAAATATTCTTATTCATAAAATTAAAGGTTAATTTAATATTTGCAGGGTTTCTAGGTTAAAAAGGAAAAACTTCTAAAGTTTATATTTAAAATTACATTAGCATGAGAATAGTAAATTATAATAAAAAGGAATATTAATTATACATAATCCCTTCATATAAAAACTAATTTTTCAAAGTTTCATGTTGTGGTCCTAAAAGAGTCATATTTTGTTTAATATGTCTTCAGTAGGAAATAATAATTTTATATAAAAGCAGTATATAAACTCTTAGTGAAAAGCTTAATTATAATTATCTAAATTTATTGAACACTTCCTATTTGCCAAGCACTGTATTATGCACTTTACATATACTAATGCATAAAAAAATAAACTATAACTCACAGCCTTATAGTCTAATAAAATAAAGGCAATGATGAGTGGCAACAGTCCATATGGTTGTTTTTTCTTCTTTTACATCAAACATTAGAGATGAAATGTAATTTGTTTTAGTTTTATGGTATAAGGTAAATACCAACCAACTAAATTAGAAAGTAGTAGAAAATTAAAGCCTTCTTCTGGGCTCATCTAAGGTTTATCATTACCTTGGTAATGTAATTCACATTTTAAGCCACTATCCATATTTTCCCAAGAATCAAATCAAAAAATGAAGTTATTCATAATTTTCAAATAACTCTGAATTGCTGTAAAGTACCTCACATCCATTTAAAATACATGGTAATTTGCATAGTGTTTCATAATATTTCAATAGATCACCCCACTGGGCCCCAGTGTAGAGAAGCCACGAGGACATCCCCTCCCCTGGAAGTGATATAAAACTAATTGTAGATGGGATGGAGGTGGGCAAGTTCATAGAATATTAAAGGTTTTGCATGAAGATTCCCTGTGCCTGCTTCTCTGTACACCCTTCATATTTCCACCCTAGAAAACTTCAAGCATAATTAGGGCCTCAAGTACCACCTGGGACAGAGGATTTTACTGTATCTGTATTTACAGCCCAGACATCTCCCATGATTTGTACTTTCTACCACTTAGTGGCCACCTTCACCTGGAGGTCTCACGGCCATTTCAAAATGAATCACACCCTGAACTTAATAGCTTTTGGTTCCCTCAGTCTCAAACTTCATCTTCCTTCTGTATTCTCCAATCTTAAAAAATTGCTGTCATCCACCTAGTAATCCAACCCAGAATCCATGGCTCCCTTACCCTTCCTCTGCCTTTCTATGTGATAAATCACCAAGATCTTTGGAGTTTATCCTTTAATTAGCTCTCCAGTCTCTTCCCTTCCCCTGTTCCTCGTGTACATCCTCCTCATGAGCATCACTACAATCATTTCTTAGCCTCTAGACTCACCCTTTCTCTAAGCCACCCTTTATCTCACAACCACTGTGACATTTCTAAAAAATGTGATCTGATCACATCACCAACAGCTTAAACTCATCCACCTGCCATCTCCCCACCCTTATCGCCCATCACCCATATCCACAAATGCCCCTGCATTCCAGCTGTGCCTAATTTATAGTATTTTCAATGTGCAAGGTGTTGCCATAGTTCCACATCTTGGCATCTAATGTTTCCATGCCTTTTACTGTCCTTATTCCCCCAAGCAGTCTGTCTAGTTAACGTTTCCTTATCTTCAGAGTCTCAGATTGAAGGTATTACCCATTCTACATCCCACCTCACTCAGATTTAGATGCCCAATCTGTGTGTCCTCACAAAACCTTCACAACACCTCAATTATAGGATTCATCACATTGAGTTTTAATTACTGATTTACTAACTGATTTGACCTTTTTGACTTAGCTTCCCTGAGGGAAAGGACTGTGTCTCATTCACCTCAGTATCATCATAACTTAATAAAAGAATCTACTAGCTATTGAGCTTGCTCATTCATAAATATTTGATTAAAATATCTTTCTAATTTACATTATATTTAATGATGAGGCATATGTATGATGGATTCTAAAGACAAATGGTGTAGAGTTAAGACTGAATTCCTTCTCTTTCACTTTGTTGTTGTTGTTTGTTGCTGTTGGGTCAATTCTGACTCACAGCGACCCCAAATGAGCACAGTAGAACTGCCCTATAGGGTTTTCAAGGCTTGTGACCTTTCAGAAGCAGGTCGCCAGGCCTGTCTCCCAAGGCACCTCTGGGTGGGTTCAAACTGTCAACCTTTGGCTAGTAGTCAAGCACGTAACCATTTGTGCCACCCAGGAACTCCTTCTCTTTCATTTGCCATCTGGGAAATCTAAAGCAAGTTACTTAACCCTCACATAAACCTTATAAAGTAGACGTTATTATAAGTTACAGATTAGAAAACTGAGGTACAGAGAGATGACATGACTTCATATATATAAAATGCTCTGAACAATTCCTGGTACATGATAAATGTTCAATAAATGTAAGCAGCTATCAAGGTCATATGCTCTTAAACCTCAATTGCTCTTAAACCTCAATATACAACTGTGTGACTGTTTTTAAGCTTGATGTCTTAGTTCTCCCAAAACTTAAATGACAGGATTTTTTGTCACTAGTAAGGCTTGATTAATACTATGCTGTTGGTTTTCTTCCTGGGTTTTTCTTGGAAATGCAAAAAGCACGTGGTATGTGAGAATGTGAGAAGACTATGGCACTGAAATTAAACAGACGGCAACTGCTTTTAACAACACAAAAGAAATCATGGTGTGTGGAGCGTTGTCATGCTGCACACATTTGTATAACTGATGCGTGCAGGAATCAGTGGCATTCAGTCTAGCTCCTAATGCTGCAAAAAGAAAGGACGACAGAAAATCAGTCTTTACCTATTACCCAGGATATAATGAGCATCTCCATCCATGAGAAGCAGGATGTTTTCATTCTAAACAGCTGTTTTGCATTATCTGTGCTGGTTTCATTAGGCAGGAGTTTGGTGCCTTCAAATCTGTCAGCTGCATTCATGACTAGCAGTCCCAGAAAAATGGTGAAGGAGGCGGCGTGTGCTACAAACTTCATGAATGGACCACGCATTATCTTCCCCATCTGCCATAAGAAAATCAACTTTGTATTGTACACTTTACAAAACACACACGCACAAGAATAAACGCCTGCATACTCCAATATTCTCCTAAAATCTGTTATAAAATTTCAGTCACATGCCTTACCTACCAAAACCCAAACCAAACCCACTGCCATCAAGTCGATTCTGACTCAGAGCGACCCTAAAGGCCAGAGTAGAACTGCCCCATAGACTTCCCAAGGAGCATCTGGGGATTCGAACTGCTGACCTCTTGGTTAGCAGCCATAGCATTTAACCACTACGCCACCAGGATTTCCTCCTTACCTACATGTGCTGATATTCTTGTTAATAATTATATAAATTAACTTTCCTATTAAATGACAAAATGCAGAACAGTATCAGCATTATTTAAAAATGCAAACTAGTATACTGGTCATGAAGCATTGAGGAAGCAGCAATAAAAATATTAAACCGAGTCACTTTGCAATGGTCTTGGTTGATTATTACAGTGCTTGTTGTCCTCATGTTTATGTCATTTATATGAGTACAATTCAGGCCTCAGCTGATGCTGCTATCTTGGTAATGCTGTAAATGGAGTAAAAGTCATGAGTACCAAGAAGAGAACCCCCAACCAGGGCTAAGGCAGCAGGGTAGTTCTGATTGTGTTGGAACAATGTCCTGGGATGATGCTGAATTTAAAGTCCAACATTTTACGTTCTGTTCCCAGTTTTATTACCTCATTAGCTGAATGAACACGAATAAATTACCTAACTTATGTGACAATCAGGCTCTTCGTATAAAATGTAGGGAAACTAAAAGTTATTATTCCTCTATAGCACGGGATTCATTTCAATCTGAAATGCATGAATCTTAACCTGGGCAGAAAACAAAACTCACTGCAGTCGAGTCAACTCTTACTCGTAGTGGCCCAGTAGGACAGAGTAAAACTGCCCCACAGGGTTTCCAAGGCTGTAAATCTTTACAGAAGCAGCCTGTCAAATCTTTCTCATATAGGTTTGAACCTCCGACCTCTAGGTTAGCAGCAAGGGCTTAACCACTGCACCGCCAAGAGGGTGCATGTCCAGGATGTTTCTCGGGGGCTCTGTGCATCCCCTGAAATGGTAAGCAAAACCAGTACAAGGATGCAGTTCTTCTTCTGAGGCGATGGCCTGGAGCTTTCAACAGCTTTTCAAATGAGTTCATTATTAGGACATATTATGACCATAATAGTAATACCACTGCCACACACCTGTCAATTTGTCCTACTGTGGGGGCCTGCATGTTGCTGTAATGCTAGAGGCTATGCCCATGGTGAACAGGTTTCAGCTGAGCTTCTAGACTAAGAGACTCTAGGAAGAAGGACCCAGCAGTCTACTTCTGAAAACAATTAGCCAGTGAAAACCTTAAGAACAGCAAAACATTGTCTGATACAGTGCCAGAAGATGAACTCCTCAGGTTGGAAGGCACTCAAAATATGACTGGGGAAGAGCTGCCACCTCAAAGTAGAGTCCACCTTAATGGTGTGGATGGAGTCAAGCTTTCAGGACCCTCATCTGCTGATGTGGCACGACTCAAAATAAGGAGAAACAGCTGCAAACATCCATTAATAATCAGAACCTGGAATGTAAGAACTATGAGTCTAGGAAAATTGGAAACCGTCAACAATGAAATGGAATGCATAAAGATTGATATCCTAGGCATTAGTAAGCTGAAATGGACTGGTATTGGCCATTTTGAATCAGATAATCACATGGTCTACTATGCCAGGAATGACAGCTTGAAGAAAAATGGCGTTGGATTCATCATCAAAAAGAACATTTCATGATCTATCCTGAATTACAACACTGTCAGTGGTAAGACAATAGCCATACACCTACAAGGAAGATCCGTTAACAGGACTATTATTCAAATTTATGCTCCAACCACTAAGGCCAAAGATGAAGAAATTGAAGATTTTTATCAGCTGCTGCAGTCTGAAATTGATGGAACATGCAATCAGGATGCACTGATAATTACTGGTGATTGGAATGCAAAAGTTGGAAACGAAGAAGAAGGATTTGTAGTTGGAAAATATGGCCTTGATGATAGAAATGATGCCAGAGATCATGACTGAATTTTGCAAGACCAATGACTTCTTCATTGCAAATACCTTTTTTCAACAACATAAACGGTGACCTCACCAGATGGAATACACAGGAATCAAATCAACCACATCTGTGGAAAGAGGCAATGAAAAAGCTCAATATCTTCAGTAAGAACAAGGCCAGGGGCCGACTGCAAATAAGACCATCAATTACTCATATGCAAGTTCAAGTGGAAACAGAAGAAAATTAGAACAAGTCGAAGAGAGTCAAAGCACAACCTTGAGTATAACCCACCTGAATTTAGGAACCATCTCAAGAACAGAATTGACACACTGAGCACTAATGACCGAAGACCAGATGAGTTGTGGAATGACATCAAGGACATCATACATGAAGAAAGCAAGAGGTCATTAAAAAGACAGGAGAGAAAGAAAAGACCTAAATGGATGTCAGAAGAGACTCTGAAACTTGCTCTTGAACATCGAGTAGCTAAAGCAAAAGGAAAAAATGATGAAGTATAAGAGCTGAACAGAAGATTTCAAAGGGCGTCTCGAGAAGACAAAGTATTATGATGACATGTGCAAAGACCTGGAGATACAAAACCAAAAGGGAAGAACATGCTCAGCATTTCTCAAGCTGAAAGAACTGAAGAAAAAATCCAAGCTTAGAGTTGCAATACTGAAGGATTCTACAGGGAAAGTATTAAACAACTCAGGAAGCATCAAAAGAAGATGGAAGGAATACACAGAGTCACTATACCAAAAAGAATTGGTTGATGTTCAACCATTTCAGGAGGTAATATATGATCAGGAACTGATGGTACTGAAGTAAGAAGTCCAAGCTGCACCGAAGGCACTGGTGAAAAAGAAGGCTCCGAGAATTGATGGAATACCAATTGAGATGTTTCAACAAATGGATGCAGTGCTGGAAGTGCTCACTTGTCTATGCCAAGAAGTTTGGAAGATAGCTACCTGGCCAACTGACTGGAAGAGATCCATATTTGTGCTCATTCCAAAGAAAGATGATCAAATTGATTGCAAAAATTATAGAACAATATCATTAATATCACATGCAAGCAAAATTTTGAAGATCATTCAAATGGGATGCAGCAGTGTATCGACAGAGAACTGCCAGAAATTCAAGCTGGATTTAGAAGAGGAGATGGAACCAGGGATATCATTGCTGATATCACATGAATCCTGGCTCAAAGCAGAGAATACCTGAAAGATGTTTACCTCTGTTTTACTGACTATGCTAAGGCATTCGGCTGTGTGTATCACAACAAATTATGGATAACATTGTGAAGAATGGGAATTCAAGAACACTTAATTTTTCTCACAAGGAATCTGTACATGGATCAAGAGGCAATCATTCAAACAGAACAAGGGGATACTGGATGGTTTAAAGTCAGGAAAGGTGTGCATCAGGGTTGTATCATTTCACCATACCTAAAAAAAAAAAAAAAATTTTTTTTTTTTTATTCAATCTATATGCTGAGCAAATAATCCAAGAAGCTAGACTATATGAAAAGGAACAGGGCATCAGGATTGGAGGAAGACTCATTAACAACCTGCATTATGCAGATGACACAGCCTTGCTTGTGAAAGTGAAGAGAACTAGAAGTACTTACTAATGAAGATCAAAGACCACAACCTTCAGTATGGATTATACTTCAACATAAAGAAAACAATAATCCTTACAACTGGATCGACAAGCAACAACATGATAAACGGAAAAAAGATTGAGGTTTTCATTTACTTGAGACCAAATCAACACTCATGGAAGCAGCAGTCAAGAAATCAAAAAACTCATTGGACTGGACAAATTGGCTACAAGAGATCTCTTTAATGTGTTAAAAAGCAAAGATGTCACCTTGAGGACTAAGGTGCGCCCCACCCAAGCCATGGTGTTTCCAATTGCCTCATATGCATGCAAAAGCTGGACAATGAATAAGGAAGACCAGAGAAGAATTGATGCATTGGAATTATGGCATTGGTGAAGAATATTGAATATACCATGGACTGCCAAAAGAATGAACAAATCTGTCTTGGAAGAAGTACAACCAGAATGCTCCCTAGAAGCAAGGATGGCAAGACTATGTCTCACATACTCTGGACATGTTATCAGGAGGGATCAATCCCTGGAGAAGAACATCATGCTTGGTACAGGGTAACTGAAAAAGAGGAAGGCCCTCAAGGAGATGGACTGACACAGTGGCTGGAACAATGGGCTCAAGCATAGCAACAGTTATGAGGATTGCACAAGACCGGGCAGTGTTTCGTTCTGTTGTGCATAGGGTCGCTATGAGTCGGAGCCAGCTTGAAGGCACCTAACAACAACAACAACAACTGCCACTTAGCTGGTACTTTTATGTGTCCAGTACTGTTCTAAGTGCTTTCCTCATGTTAACTCATGTAATTGTTACTAAAATGCTCGTTTTGAAGATGAAGAAACTGAGGACGTGTTCAAGAACACACAGCTCATAAGGGGCAGAGCTGGAATTTGAACCCAGGCAATCTTGTTCCAGAGCCTATGCCCATAACCACTATGTTATACTTCTATTTGCTTTATAAGTCAGTATTGTATTTTCTTATTAAAGTGCATACATACGTAAACTCTTAAAGAATAAAAAGTTTTTCTTTAATCATAAGAGCTGAATATATACTTGAAAATCTTATTTGGAAGCTAGATGTTATAAGGAAAGAATGCAATTAATGTTCTCTGTTCCTATAAGGCTTATCTGTCTATTTGGTTCTGAAAAGTCATAAAAGTTAGAGCTGGAGTATATATGTAGTCCAGTCCCTTTGCTCTTAGTATTCAGGCTCTTAGGCTAGGGAGAAGATGTACATATATATGTACATATATATATCTTATGTATATATATATGTATATCTTCTCCCTAGCCTAAATATGTATGTGTATATATATATATATATATAGTCTCCTTCAAGCTAAAAGAGGTTTATCTTGGGTTTTAAGCAATGGATTCATCTAGTTGGATTCATTACAGAGACAATTCAATGTTACCTTATAAAAATTTGCTGTGAAATGATTTCTAAAAAGCATACTTCTATAAGATTGCTCGACACGTTGATTCAACGAGTATTATTTTTTATATTCAGTTTGAAAAGAATTCTCAGTCAAATGAGGGCAAAGTTAAAACAAATGGGAGACAAAGTAGGTTTGATTTCTGATTTTTTTCCCTATTGTTCTCAGCTGTTTTTCTTTTTAAATACAAAAAAATTAAAAGATTAACATTAACATATCTTTAATTTCTTTTTCCATAGTGTATTCAACATACACAATTATAATTCTATAATGTTTTCTATATGATTTATTTTAACCATGTATTAGAGAAAAGAAAAATATATTGCAAGAGTCAGTATCTTCCTCATGGGAAAAGTTAGTATTATAAATCTTAAAAAAAAAATTTGTTAAAATTTTCTTTTTTTTTCGCCTGTTGCAGGAAAACTGACATTGGTGGCAAGGGCTGTGAGTTGTGAAATCCATGGAAAATTTATTTATGGCTGGCTTGGAGCAATGGGCTCAGACATAGCAATGATGGTGAGGATGGCACAGATCTGGACAGTGTTTCGTTCTGTTGTACATGGGGCCGCTATGAGTTGGAACTGACTTGACAGCAGCTAACAACAACAAAAACACTGTTCCAGAAAGAATAAGAGGCAGCCTTCAAGGGCGCACAAAATATAAAAGAGGATAAATTAAAGTAGGAGCCATAAAAGTAAAATAAAATGAAGTTGAGAATAAAGCTGAGCACATTAGAATGAGCCACAAGACTGGTAGCTCTGGAACTTGAGTCTAGCTATCCAGAACACAACCAAAGTCAACAATGTTCACTATTTAGGGTAGGGTGTCTTATCTGTGCTTCACTCTTGACCTGGCTTACCTTCCTTCTCCACTGAGCTATTAGCCCTTATGTAATTTTACTCCACCTTTATTTTATTCCAAAGGTTGAGAGGAGAATCAAACCAAGCATTTTTCTGCTTATTAAAACTTCCAGTTTTTGTTTTTTTTTTAACAAAAAGGAAACAAACGAAAGTTGGTTAGCAGGAAACTAAGGTGGTGTGTTTTGATCATCGTGTCTTTTATTTCTCATTACAAATAATTGAAAGTTGTGTTTCTCTTTAATTTTCTTCTCAAAGAGTAATACTAAGGGAGATTTTGACACCTCTCAGTGGATTTTAGGAACTGAAATGAGTTATCCATTTCAGTAAAGTATGTCATATATTTGTTCCAGGTTGTAAACCCCTAAAAAACCCATTGCCGTCGAGTTGATTCCAACTCATAGTTACCATACAGGATAGAGTAGAACTACCCCAGAGAGTTTCCAAGGAGCACCTGGTGGATTCGAACCGCCAAACTTTTGATCAGCAGCCACGGCCCTTAGCCACTATGCCACCAGGGTTTCCGCAGATTTCCGAAAAATAACTGTAAAAGGGATAACTTAACAGGTTATCGGTGACAAAATACCTATTTGCCCAGCACCATGTAAAAATGGAAAAGGGTGAGCCTACCAGGAGTCCCTAGTAGGAGCAGACGATTAATGCACTCAGCTGCTAACTGAAAGGTTGGAAGTTCACGTCCACCCCGAGGTACCTCGGAAGAAAGGCCTGCTGATCTGCTAATGAGCCACAGAAACTCTTCCGGAGTACAGTTCTATTCTGACATGCACAGGGTTACCATGAGTTGGGGTCAATTCAATCGTAGCTGGTTAACTGTTTAGCTTAAAGTAAAATGATTTACGATCACAGTATGGCCTCTTTTTATTGAAATGAACATAAAATAATTGATATTTTGGTTAATTGATATTTTGGTTAGAGTAGGGAAAAAAAAAGGACAAGTAAGGACAAAAAACTTTCTGAAAGGGGAAGAGAGCAAACTTGAGGAAAGAAGACCAAATTTAAACAGAAACAGTGACTCAGTCAAGATACATAAGCCTATAATTTGATCAGGGTTAGTTATTATGGGTGTATCGGAAAATTTAAAATATTTAAAACAGAATTTTAAATAAGAGCTTCAATTTAGCTTAAGCAATCTCTCACCCCACTACACACACACACAAAAACTAATTCTGTAACATGTAAATAATAATTATGTGCTTGCTAAAGGGGAAAATTGTGAAACAGATTTTATCACCAAGCTTCAAATGACAAATAATAGATTTTAGACATGAAAGGAAAAAAAAAAAAACCTTGACAGCATCCTTTTAATTTGATTATTTGCCTCAACGTTCGTAAATAAAGATGGGGAACAGATGCCAGAAAGAAAAACGGCCAGAGAAAAGAAATAGTGAAGGAAATCAAGTTAATTAGGATTCAATCAAAATTAAATAAACATGTAAATCTTTAATTTTGTAACTCTAAAGACTGCCAAAGAGTCTCTGTCAAAGCACCAGACACTCTGTAAGGCATTATGCTTTTGAACTCACTGGATATGGGAAAGGATGACTATTCAGTTTAGAAAAGATGTTATAATTTAACTGATCACAGAGTGATTAATGAGGATAATTCAAAACTTCCACCTTTTTAATTCAGCTTTAATCTCTGCAGACTCAGGAAATGTGAGTTGGAACCGTACAAAGAGACTACAAACACAGATATGGCCTATGTTCTAGTAAGAAAAATTCAGATTTTTTTTTTCTAAGTGAAATCTGTTATTCCCATGAAAAAGGAAGGAGAAAAAAAATTTTCTAGAGGAAAATCTGTGCTACACATTTCTATCCCTAGGGCATCCCACTATTTTCATTTTATTTTTGCTCATTTATATTTTATTTATATGAGGTACATTGTGGGTCTTACGATATTTTAAAGGAAAAATAAAATCGTGATGATGGATTTTAGCTCTTGTGAGAAAACCCCCAATTTCCAACACATCCTATCACCACCAACAGAAGTCATTCTGAGGTTTCCACTATGGAAAAGGTTTTCTATAGCATGGGCTACTTAGAAGGGTCCCTATATGGCTAAAGCACCAAATTCATGGATTAGTAATAAGAAGGTAACATGTTGGTAATGTGGTGTGTGTATCTGCACCCACGTGTTACAAATGTGTGAAAACAAGCCCCGTCCATATTTAAGAATGGCAAGTGATACAACTATTATTTCTACACAGCACACAAACAGGAGGTCCAGTAGCCACTTTAGCCACAAAACTTTAGAATTATTTCCGTCTGCCTAAGCAGACCCAGAAAGGTGGCTTCAAGAACATGAAGGTTAAGACTGTTGTCAATGTAGGACAGAAAAACTTTCATGCCTCTTAACAGATTGATGGGTCAACATTTCTCATGCTTGAAAAACTAGGTCCATACGAATGTACTATCTTCAGAAAACCCTGGAAGATAGATTTTCCTTTAAAAAAAAAAAAAAGGAGAGGCGGGGCCAAGATGGCGGACTAGGTAGACGCTACCTCGGATCCCTCTTGCAACAAAGACTCGGAAAAACAAGTGAATGGATCACATACATAACAATCTACGAACCCTGAACAACAAACACAGATTTAGAGAAGGAGAACGAACAAATACAGGGAAGCAGTGACTGTTTTCGGAGCCTGGAGCCAGCATCCCAGTCAGGTAACCTTGGCACCGGGCTTAGGTCTGGGCCCAGGGGAGCTGGACGCAAAATCTTATGACAGCGCAAACAAGGGGAGCAGCCCTACCCCCCTGAACTCACCCTGGGAGGGGGCCCAGCCAGTCCGCGGAGGTGGCACAGCGACGTGCCTGGCAGGACGAGAAGTCCCCGGGAGGCAGCGACTGATTTTGAGCCGGGAGTGCAGCGTCCCAGCAGGGGAACCTTGACGCTGGGCTTTGGACTGGCAGCGGAGGATCTGACCACGGCTTCAGTGGGCCAGACCCTCAGGGGCCATCTCCACACAGCCAGCACACATAGGCGACACGCTCCTCGGGAATCTCAGATAAAATAGTCATTCCAAGCAAGATAAGTAACTTTGGCTATATTCTGAAGTGCTACTCTCCTATTTCTCTGAACCCTCCCAAACCCCTCCCAGGCGGCTTCATTAACATTGGAATTTCCTGAGCCAGAGGGAGAACAGCTCCGGCTCTGCGGCAGCTTTTCCTAACCCATTCTTCCGGCCTGAGAGAAAGAACCACAAAAAACCCAGGGACCAAAAATTCATCCCTAATTGGACTAAAAACACAGAACCAGCTACAGCCAAGCATATATGATCCAAATCTCGGACTTTCATCCCTACAGGGAACAAGGTGGCGGTTATAATCCAAAGGCAGTTCTGATAGAGATCTGACTGCATTTTTTTTTTAGCAGATTTTTCTAGAAAAACAAGTTTCCCAGGTCTGATATCTCTGCTTATTCAACAGAGCCCTAACTGACCCACAGCAGGGAACTGAGGGCTGAAGCTCCCCCCAGACCACCTAGCCTCTTGCCTTAGGGGTCTAAGGAGGGTGACATCTACCAATCAGTAGAGGTACTTGCATTGGGGGCCTAAGGTACAGCTGCAGTGCCCTCCCACCAAGGTGCTATAGGAATAGAGACACACCTACTTCACTGACACTTGGGGGAAGCCTGTCAGCACCCTGCTCCCCCTGGAGGGTGAACCCCAGCTGCTAATAGAATCTGGTGCACACAACTATCACCACTACTTATCGAGGTGGATAGGTGTTAGGGTGCAGCACACACTTGATGACCCAAAATCAGATTCTACTCAAGAATAGTGAATAGACTCAGGCATATATATCTGGCAACAGCCCAAACCAGCTGGTAATAGCTCATAAGTAAGTCAAGGGCTACAACAAACAAGACAGCACAATCTAGTAGCCAATCCACGTATATTGAAAGAAAACAAAACAAGACAAGACTCAGTGAGCAATTATAAAATAAACCATTTTTTTTATATCTTAGTGATGGCTCGGAGACAGCAGTCGATATCAAACCACATAAAGAAGCAGACCATGACAGCTTCTACAACCCCCCAAACAAAAGAATCAAAATCTTTCCCAAATGAAGATACAATCCTGGAATTATCAGATACAGAATATAAAAAACTAATTTACAGAACGCTTCAAGACATCAGAAATGAAATTAGGCAAACTGCAGAAAAAGCCAAGGAACACACTGATAAAACTGTTGAAGAACTCAAAAAGATTATTCAAGAACATAGTGGAAAAATTAATAAGTTGCAAGAATCCATAGAGAGCATGTAGAAATCCAAAAGATTAACAATAAAATTACAGAATTAGACAACGCAATAGGAAGTCAGAGGAGCAGACTCGAGCAATTAGAATGCAAACTGGGACATCTGGAGGACCAGGGAATTAACACCAACATAGCTGAAAAAAAATCAGATAAAAGAATTTTAAAAAATGAAGAAACTCTAAGAATGATGTGGGACTCTATCAAGAAGGATAACTTGTGTGTGATTGGAGTCCCAGAACAGGGAGGGAAGACATAAAACACAGAGAAAATAGTTGAAGATCTGCTGACAGAAAACTTCCCAGACATCATGAAAGACGAAAGGATATCTATCCAAGATGCTCATCGAACCCCATTTAAGATTGATCCAAAAAGAAAAACACCAAGACATATTATCATCAAACTTGCCAAAACCAAAGATAAAGAGAAAATTTTAAAAGCAGCCAGGGAGAAAAGAAAGGTCTCCTTCAAGGGAAAATCAATAAGAATAAGTTCAGACCACTCAGCAGAAACCATGCAGGCAAGAAGGCAATGGGATGACATATACAGAGCACTGAAGAAGAAAAACTGCCAGCCAAGGATCATATATCCAGCAAAACTCTCTCTCTGAAATATGAAGGCAAAATTAAGATATTTACAGATAAACACAAGTTAGAGAATTTGCAAAAACCAAACCAAAGCTACAAGAAATACTAAAGGATATCGTTTGGTCAGAAAACCAATAATATCAGATACCAGCACAACACAAGGTCACAAAACAGAACATCCTGATATTAACTCAAATAGGGAAATCACAAAAACAAATTAAGATTAATTAAAAAAAAAATGCTCATAACAGGGAATCATTGAAGTCAATATGTAAAAGATCACAATAATCAAAAAGAGGGACTAAATACAGGTGGCATAGAACTGTCATATGGAGAGTGATACAAGGCGATATAGAACAATACAAGTTAGGTTTTTACTTAGAAAAATAGGGGTAAATATTAAGGTAACCACAAAGAGGTATAACAACTCCAGAACTCAAGATAAAAGCCAAGAAAAACGTAACGACTCAACAAACATAATGTCAAACAATACGAAAATGAGGATCTCACAATTTACTAAGAAAAACGTCTCAGTACAAAAAAGTAAGTGGAAAAATGAAATTGTCAACAACACACATAAAAAGGCATCAAAAAGACAGCACTAAACATTTATCTATAATTACGCTGAATGTAAATGGACTAAATGCACCAATAAAGAGACAGAGAGTCTCGGACTGGATAAAGAAACACGATCCATCTATATGCTGCCTACAAGAGACACACCTTAGACTTAGAGACACAAACAAACTAAAACTCAAAAGATGGAAAAAAATATATCAAGCAAACAATAAGCAAAAAAGAAGAGGAGAAGCAATATTAATTTCTGACAAAATAGACTTTAGACTTAAATCCACCACAAAGGATAAAGAAGGACACTATATAATGATAAAAGGGACAATTGATCAGGAAGACATAACCATATTAAATATTTATGCACCCAATGACAGGGCTGCAAGATACGTAAATCAAATTTTAACAGAGCTGAAAAGTGAGATAGACACCTCCACAATTATAGTAGGAGACTTCAACACACCACTTTCGGAGAAGGACAGGACATCCAGTAAGAAGCTCAATAGAGACACGGAAGACCTACTTACAACAATCAACCAACTCGACCTCATTGACTTATACAGAACTCTCCACCCAACTGCTGCAAAATATACTTTTTTGTCTAGCGCACATGGAACATTCTCTAGAATAGACCACATATTAGGTAATAAAACAAAGCTTTGCAGAATCCAAAACATTGAAATATTACAAAGCATCTTCTCAGACCACAAGGCAATAAAACTAGAAATCAATAACAGAAAAACTAGGGAAAAGAAATCAAATACTTGGAAACTGAACAATACCCTCCTGAAAAAAGACTGGGTTATAGAAGACATCAAGGAGGGAATAAGGAAATTCATAGAATGTGACGAGAATGAAAATACTTCCTATCAAAACCTCTGGGACACAGCAAAAGCAGTGCTCAGAGGCCAATTTATATCGATAAATGCACACATACAAAAAGAAGAAAGAGCCAAAATCAGAGAACTGTCCCTACAACTTCAACAAATAGAAAGTGAGCAACAAAAGAATCCATCAGGCACCAGAAGAAAAAAAATAATAAAAATTAGAGCTGAACTAAATGAGTTAGAGAACAGAAAAACAATTGAAAGAATTAACAAAGCCAAAAGCTGGTTCTTTGAAAAAATTAACAAAATTGATAAACCATTGGCTACACTGACTAAAGAAAAACAGGAAAGGAAACAAATAACCCGAATAAGAAATGAGAAGGGCCACATCGCAACAGACCCAACTGAAATTAAAAGAATCATATCAGATTATTACGAAAAATTGTACTCTAACAAATTTGCAAACCTACAAGAAATGGATGAATTCCTGGAAAAACACTACCTACCTAAACTAACACATTCAGAAGTAGAACAACTAAATAGACCCATAACAAAAAAAGAGATTGAAACGGTAATCAAAAAACTCCCAACAAAAAAAGCCCTGGCCCGGATGGCTTCACTGCAAAGTTCTACCAAACTTTCAGAGAAGACTTAACACCACTACTACTAAAGGTATTTCAAAGCATACAAAATGATGGAATACTACCCAGCTCATTTTATGAAGCCACCATCTCCCTGATACCAAAACCAGGTAAAGACATTACAAAAAAAGAAAATTACAGACCTATATCCCTCATGAACACAGATGCAAAAATCCTCAACAAAATTCTAGCCAATAGAATTCAACAACATATCAAAAAAATAATTCACCCCGACCAAGTGGGATTTATACCAGGTATGCAAGGCTGGTTTAATATTAGAAAAACCATTAATGTAATCCACCACATAAATAAAACAAAAGACAAAAACTACATGATCTTATCAATTGATGCAGAAAACGCATTTGACAAAGTCCAACACCCATTTATGATAAAAACTGTCACCAAAATAGGAATGGAAGGAAAATTCCTCAACATAATAAAGGGCATCTATGCAAAGCCAACAGCCAACATCACTCTAAATGGAGAGAACCTGAAAGCATTTCCCTTGAGAACGGGAACCAGACAAGGATGCCCTTTATCACCGCTCTTATTCATCATTGTGCTCGAAGTCCTAGCCAGAGCAATTAGGCTAGACAAAGAAATAAAGGGCATCTGGATTGGCAAGGAGGAAGTAAAATTATCTCTATTTGCAGATGACATGATCTTATACACAGAAAACCCTAAGGAATCCTCCAGAAAACTACTGAAACAGAAGAGTTTGGCAGAGTCTCAGGTTATAAGATAAACATACAAAAATCACTTGGATTCCTCTACATCAACAAAAAGAACATCAAAGAGGAAATAACCAAATCAATACCATTCACAGTAGCCCCCAAGAAGATAAAATACTTAGGAATAAATCTTACCAAGGATGTAAAAGACCTATACAAAGAAAACTACAAAGCTCTACTACAAGAAATTCAAAAGGACATACTCAAGTGGAAAAACATACCTTGCTCATGGATAGGAAGACTTAACATAGTAAAAATGTCTATTCTACCAAAAGCCATCTATACATACAATGCACTTCCGATCCAAATTCCAATGTCATTTTTTAAGGTGATAGAGAAACAAATCACCAACTTCATATGGAAGGGAAAGAAGCCTCGGATAAGCAAAGCATTACTGAAAAAGAAGAAGAAAGTGGCAGGCCTCACTCTACCTGATTTCAGAACCTATTATGCAGCCACAGTAGTCAAAACAGCCTGGTATTGGTACAACAACAGGCACATAGACCAGTGGAACAGAATTGAGAACCCAGATATAAATCCATCCACGTATGAGCAGCTGATATTTGACAAAGGACCAGTGCCAGTTAATTGGGGAAAAGATAGTCTTTTTAACAAATGGTGCTGGCATAACTGGATATCCATTTGCAAAAAAATGAAACAGGACCCATACTTCACACCAAGCACAAAAACTAACTCCAAGTGGATCAAAGACCTAAACATAAAGACTAAAACGATAAAGATCATGGAACAAAAAATAGGGACAACCCTAGGAGCCCTAATACAAGGCATAAACAGAATACAAAACATTACCAAAAATGATGAAGAGAAACCAGATAACTGGGAGCTCCTAAAAATCAAACACCTATGCTCATCTAAAGACTTCACCAAAAGAGTAAAAAGACCACCTACAGACTGGGAAAGAATTTTCAGCTATGACATCTCCGACCAGCGCCTGATCTCTAAAATCTAGATGATTCTGTCAAAACTCAACCACAAAAAGACAAACAACCCAATCAAGAAGTGGGCAAAGGGTATGAACACACACTTCACTAAAGAAGATATTCAGGCAGCTAACAGATAGATGAGAAAATGCTCTCGATCATTAGCCATTAGAGAAATGCAAATTAAAACCACGATGAGATTCCATCTCACTCCAACAAGGCTGGCATTAATCCAAAAAACACAAAATAATCAAAGTTGGAGAGGCTGCGGAGAGATTGGAACTCTTATACACTGCTGGTGGGAATGTAAAATGGTACAACCACTTTGGAAATCTATCTGGCGTTATCTTAAACAGTTAGAAATAGAAATACCATACAACCCAGAAATCCCACTCCTCGGAATATACCCTAGAGAAATAAGAGCCTTCACACAAACAGATATATGCACACCCATGTTTATTGCAGCTCTGTTTACAATAGCAAAAAGCTGGAAGCAACCAAGGTGTCCATCAACAGATGAATGGGTAAATAAATTGTGGTATATTCACACAATGGAATACTACGCATCGATAAAGAACAGTGACGAATCTGTGAAACATTTCATAACATGGAGGAACCTGGAAGGCATTATGCTGAGCGCAATTAGTCAGAGGCAAAAGGACAAATATTGTATAAGACCACTATTATAAGATCTTGAGAAATAGTATAAACTGAGAACACATACTTTTGTGGTTACGAGAGGGGGAAGGAGGGAGGGTGGGAGAGGGTTTTTTACTGATTAATTAGTAGATAAGAACTGCTTTAGGTGAAGGGAAGGACAACACTCAATACACGGAAGGCCAGCTCAACTGGACTGGACCAAAAGCAAAGAAGTTTCCGGGATAAACTGAATGCTTCAAAGGTCAGTGGAGCAAGGGCGGGGGTCTGGGGACCATGGTTTAAGGGGACTTCTAAGTCAATTGGCAAAATAATTCTATTATGAAAACATTCTGCATCCCACTTTGAAATGTGGCGTCTGGGGTCTTAAATGCTAACAAGCGGCCATCTAAGATGCATCAATTGGTCTCAACCCACCTGGATCAAAGGAGAATGAAGAACACCAAGGTCACACGACAACTAAGAGCCCAAGAGACAGAAAGGGCCACATGAACCAGAGACCTACATCATCCTGAGACCAGAAGAACTAGATGGTGCCCGGCCACAATCGATGACTGCCCCGACAGGGAGCACAACAGAGAACCCCTGAGGGAGCAGGAGATCAGTGGGATACAGACCCCAAATTCTCATAAAAAGACCATACTTAATGGTCTGACTGAGACTAGAGGAATCCCGGCGGTCATGGTCCCCAAACCTTCTGTTGGCCCAGGACAGGAACCATCCCCGAAGACAACTCATCAGACATGAAAGGGACTGGACAGAGGGTAGGAGAGAGATGCTGATGAAGAGTGAGCTAATTATATCAGGTGGACACTTGAGACTGTGTTGGCATCTCCTGTCTGGAGGGGGGATGGGAGGATAGAGAGAGTTGGAAGCTGGCAAAATTGTCATGAAAGGAGAGACTGGAAGGGCTGACTCATTAGGGGGAGAGCAAGTGGGAGTACAGAGTAAGAGGTATATAAACTTATATGTGACAGTCTGACTTGATTTGTAAACGTTCACTTGCAGCGCAATAAAAGTTAATAAAAAAAAAAAAAAGTTACCTTTGCTCTCAGGCTCCAGTGTACTCTACCCCTAAAATATATATTCTTCACTAAAACAAACATTACATTAGCATTTAGATGAGTGTCCTTCATTTAACTTATGATTTTTTTTTTGGTCACATTAGCTCGAATAAATGCAAAATGAAAACTTGCATCTCAATTTTTTTCTGGAGAAGTATCTGCACAATGTATTATATAACCTCATTAAGATATATAAAAATATATGCATATATATGCCTAGAGAGAGGGTTAAAAGGAAATACACTGTCATGGATTGAACTGTGTCCCCCAAAATATCTAGCCCAGGTCATGATTCCCTTGTATGACTGTAGGATTGTCTACCATTTTATCTTCTGATGTGATTTCCCTGTGTGCTGTAAATCCTATCACTATGATGTAATAAGATGGACTAGTGGCAGTTATATTGATGAGACCTACAAAATTAGATAGTGTCTTAAGCCAATCTGTTTTGAGACATAAAAGAGAGAAGCAAGCTGAGAGACTTGGGAACCTCACACCACCAAGAAAGCAGAGCCGGGAGAAGAGTGCATCCTTTGGACCTGGGATTCCTTTGCTGAGATGCTTCCAGACCAAGGGAAGACTGATGACAAGGACCTTCCTCCAGAGCTGACAGAGAGAGAAAGCCTTCCCCTGGAGCTGGCACCTGAATTCAGACTTCTAGCCTACCGGACTGTGAGAGAGTAAACTTCTCTCTGTTAAAGCCATCCACTTGTGGTATTTCTGTTATAGCAGCACTTGGTGACGAAGACATACATCAACACAGTGAGGTTTTCTTTCACACATTAATAGTATGATTAATAGTATGAGTTTTCTCTTCTTTTCATTTTTTTCTCTCCTGTATTTTTCTTATAGCAAATATGTATTATTTTTATAATATTAAAATAATAAAAATTATTTAAACACAACTATGATTTCCCTGGGGACCCTGGTGGCATAGTGGTTAAGTGCTATGGCTGCTAACTAAAAGGTAGGCAGTTCAAATTCACCAGGCACTCCTTGTAAACTCTGTGGGGCGGTTCTACTCTGACTTATAGAGTCACTATGAGTCAGAATCAACTCGATGGCAATGGGTATGATTTCCCTGAAAATCTTATTTTGGAAATAGAATTTTCCCCTGCTTAACTGGTTCTGACATATACAACTAGCCATACTAACAGAAGAAGATGGTGGTTCAGGCTTTACAGACATACCTTGCTGCACGGGGCAAACCAGTAGATGAGAGCCAGGAAGGGCAGTCCGATGGCAACAGCGAGGACCACAAGAAACTTGACTGCCATGGTCTGCTGCCGTAAACCAGAAAGATTCTCATACCAGATGGACAGAAGCTGCTGTTGGCAGTTTGGATGAGCAACAAACTAGCAGGGAAATGACAAAACGTTTAACAGCTTGATTAAAGAAAGCTTCAACATAAACTACTTTTGTGTGTTTTAATATTTAGTTCTGTGATTTCCCGTGGAAAAAATATTGTTAGAATTGAAGAACAAACATAAAGCATCTAGTTAACAGGCATCAGGATGGCAGAAAGTTCTAAATACGTATTACATAATTTAGAAGATTTCAATTCATCAAACCTTCCCTCTGTGACTAATGGGCTTTCTTTCAAAGCAGAGAAGCACTTTTGAAATTTAACATTATAAGAAGATTTATCAATGTTTTACACAAGTGCTTTTATGGTTATATATTATTTTCCCATCTAGAAGACATAATGTAAAATTCCTGCTAGCCAAAACGTCTAAATACTACATTTTTAATACATTACCTTTCCTTCACTGACCTAAAGTGCTATACTGTTTTATATTATATTTGCATACATATTACAATATTATATTATTATTATAGAATAGCCTGTCTTGGAAGAAGTACAGCCAAAGTGCTCCTTGGAAGCAAGGATGGCGAGTCTTCATCACACTTACTTTGGACATGTTATCAGGAGTGATCAGTCCCTGCAGAAGGACATTATGCTTGGTGAGGTAGAAGGTCAGCAAAAAAAAAAAAAAAGGAAGACCCTCAATGAGACGGATTGACACAGTGGCTGCAACAATGGGCTCAAACATAGAAATGATTGCAAAGATGGTGCAGGACCGGGCAGCGTTTCATTCTGTTGTACACAGGGTTGCTATGAGTTGGAAGCGACTCGATGGCACCTAACAGCAACAACAAAGGATCTGTTTCTGGACTGCCTATTCTGTTTCACTGATCTCTTTTTGTTCCTGTGCCACAAATGCTTTCAATTAAAAATCTTTATAATAAACTTTCAAGTCTTTACCACTTTTTATTTTCATGAGTGAAATTTTGATTTTTTTCATATACTTATTTTTTGTAAATAAACTTTGCACATTAGACAGGGCCAAGTTATTTAATATACAAAAAACAATATCCAAAATAAAACGTGGAAAATAATATTAAAAGATAGATTATATAAAGAAATTACAACTGCGTCTTAATGATGCTTAACCTCTAAGACAATTAAAACAAGACACAATTTTTATCTTCTGAAAACGGTGAAGACTAAAGAGTTGGATAATACCCATTGTGGGTGGGGGAAATAAGCCCTCTCATACACTGTTGGTGTACGTGCGAACTGGCATGCCTTTTTAAAAAGGATATTTAGCAAATGTATAGCAAAAAAAAATTGATGCGGTAATTCTACATCTAGAAATCTGCCTAAAAATAAATTCATGAAAGTAAGCAAGCTATATAAACAAGGCTGTCTACTGCAGTATCTTGTAATAACTAAAATCTAAAGAAAATAATAAATATCCATAAATAATTGATTAAATGAATATAATGATATAACACTGTTGTTGTTGATACTTGAGTCAATTCTGACTCACATCAACCCCATGTGTTACAGAGTAGAACTGCTCCATAGGATTTTCTTGGCTACAATTTTAACAGAAGCAGATTGACAGGACTTTTCTTCCGTGGTACCTAGTGCAGTCTTTGAAAAGATAAAATGGATGCTGCTGACTGACATTTGAAGATGTCTCAGAGATAAATTTGTGGAGATAAACATGATGGCATTTAACTATTCCCCATTAGAAACTGGGGAGATAAAAAGGGCGCATTACTGCAATGTTTGAAAATTTACCCTACGCATGTTTTATTTTTATTATAAAAACTAGCTTTTAAGAACTTTTTTTAAAATAATATCTTACATAATTTAAGAAAGCAGCCAAGTGGAGGCACTACATGGAAAGGAAAGTTAAAAGTATCCCACAGATACAGTTGGTAGGGATTAAAATGCACTAGAGAAGGCACTGAAGGATTTGGCCCCAAATTGGACTATATAAAAAAAACGAGAAAATGGAGTTGAGACTTAAATAATGATGTTCCCATCATATAACAAATGCTTTCTAATTTGGAGACACAAAGTTACTGTTATGTCATTACTTAAGTCAAGGAAACTGGCAATCACTGCAGTGTTCTGTATAAACAAGTCTACATGTTAAAGAATGATATTTATTGTAGGTTAAGTGCCTCATACTAGGCTCTTATGATGTGTTAGAGAAAATGCTGCTTAGCGTGACTATTAATTAGAAAAACCCAACTCAATCTAACTATATCAACACTTCATCCTTATTTAGCACCAATAAAAACTGAAATAATGTAAACTGGGCTCCATGCCTGACCTTACTTTTTTTACTTCATATTTAATGGCAAGTTTTAAACGGCTGAGGTTTGGACGGCCGTGATCTCCACCATTATGGCGCATCTCAACATCCCCATTCAGAATGGCCTCTACTTCTTCGGTATTTCTGCACAGATCAAGAAGTCCAACAACAAAATCTTTGCACTGCATTGACAGTTTTTTGTAGTCATTCTAGGGAGAGACAAAGCAAAACATAAGACAATAATGTAGAAGTAGTGAATTTTACTATGCTAGACAGCAGAATTTTTCAGTGACTTGAAAGTTCATATACTTCAAGAGAAAAAGTCTATTTTTAAGTTTTATTGGTTTTTTTTTTTAACATCTTTCTATTGCTGTTCTGCTGAGTGACCTCTGCAATTTTCTAGCACCATAAAGACTGTCTCCACACCTTAAGAAAGGAAATTTGCTTTAAGCATAATCTAAATTATGAAAATTTAGTGTGGTTGTGCCAAACTCACCTGTTGATTCAGAATAAATATAAAACAATTTTTCTCACAGCACAATCATAGTGGTTTTCATACCTCATCTCTTTTATGCTCCTAACTTCAGCTAGAAGCATAATATACATTTGATAGCTTTCTGGAAGACTTGGCGGGGGCTTGATAAGCTTGATAAACAACATTCAGAGAGGTATTGAGAAAAGCAAACGCATATCTATTTAACAATTAGTAATTAAGGAAATTTCTGTGCCAAGCAAAGGGTCAGGAAATAAGATGTAGATATAAAGTCTGCAAATTGAGATTCTTCTCTTTAGAGAAAAGAAAGTTTAATGAAAATGTTTCTTCTGCTGTCATTTATTGCTGATGACCGAAGGTCATGTTTGGAAGATTTACAGAGCGTAGGTCATATTCAAATACCAAAAATCTCATGTCATCCTTATATACAGCATCTATTTACATCTTTATTCATGTCTTTCTAATATTTCTTTCATGTTTATTTTCTTATCCTGGGATAAGACGATTTATAATACACTGTTAATCAAGGAAACCAATTAGCTAGTTTGGTATGTTACACGTGGTTTGTATTACCTCATTTAATCTTCACGATAATTTTGCTCACCTAGATTAAATAATGGGTCCCAAATCACACAGCCAGTCAGTATTAAAATAAGACTTGAAACCTGTATCCTTTTAGCTCCAAACCCTTTGCCTTTAAGAATTATGCAACTGTGTCTCTTCTTTGTAGAAAGCTTTTTTCTCTTTTGATCTTTGAATCAGTTGGGAGGGAAGCAGGGCAAATACTACTCCCATTTTGCACATGAAAAGACTAAGATCCCTTGAGGTCATACAGCTTCAGTCTAGAAAACCAAACCAGCTGCAGCGAAGTCTAAGCTGACTCCTGGCAACCCCATGTTAAGAGTCAGATCTTAAACCCAGCTGTGCAGATTCAGAGCTAGTTAGTTGCCTGAAGTTACCCGTGTGTTAGAGAGTGAAAAGCTCCCTTGGAAGGGCCAAGAGAGGAAGATGGAGAAATACGTGTGGCTCTGGGTGTTGGGCAACAATGCAATGTTTTGGGGGAGTCTGGGTATGTATAAACACCTACTTGGGCTTCTCTCTGTAAATGATGCCAAGTGAACTTTCAATATAGTTTAGTAACTGCTAAACAGGTTAGACTTTGCTAACTGGAGGCCCAAACAGATTTTATAGAAGTAAATTGATATAGCAAATTATGTCTTAGCTGAGAACGGCTCAAACTACTTTTAAACAGGTATTTGGTCAGAGAGCATAAGCAGGGTCACAAGGAAATAGCTTTACCTCTGTCCCCAGGGTCATGGGGACAAACTTTCAGATGTGGAAATGCACATGTTGTCCATAGGCAACATAGGGTAGTGGTTAGGAGCTCTGGCTTTCAGAGCTAGAAAAAAACCAAAAAAACAAACCCATTGCCGTTGAGTCATAGCGACCCTATAGGACAGGAGTAGAACTGCCCCATTGAGTTTCCAAGGAGCGCCTGGTGGATTCGAACTGCCAACTTTTTGGTCAGCAGCCGCAGCACCTAACCACTATACCACCAGGGTTTCCTTCAGAGCTAGAGAGAGCTGAAATCAAAGCCTAATTCTTCCAAATATCGATGGCACTGGGTTTTGGGTTTAAGCTTAAATAAGTTAAAATCACTCTGTGATGGAAGTGTTCTCATTTTTCTGATGGGAAAACTGAACCTTAGCGAGATTAAGTATTGAAGACAGCATACATGCAAGTACTTAGCATGGTGCCAAGCATACAGTGACCATTCAAAATAGCATAATTATTTTACTTTGGGCTGTTAATGACAAGATATGAAAGTAGGCTATTTCTCGAGAGCCCTAAGATACCAGGTAACACTGCACTGTTATAAAGACTTATCTAAATGAGTTCAAACTGACAACAGTTCATCGGAAGCACAGATGAGAACTTTAAGGAGCAGTGCAAATTAATGATGATACAACATATGAGTACAGATAGTGACAATGGGGACACATTGTGCAGTGTGTAACCAATGTCACTGGAGTGTACACATAGAAATTGTGAATGGATATATGTTTGGTTTGGATATTGCCATCAAAAAAAAATTCAATGTACCTGGTGTCTTCTCTTATATGTAGAGCTCAATTCTAGAATATCCTTTGTCCTTATAAAGACAACAAAATATTAGTCAAAATCAATGCTCTCGAATTCTAAGAAAGCTCAGGTAAAATCGGATACTGAAAAGGAGAGGACAAGCCTTCAAATGCGGAGAAACACTTCTGTAGAGAGGAAAGTGCACGCACTTTGTGCTATTTAGTACCTTGACCTTAAACACTATTTCTAACTCACTGTTAATTCTCAAGCAAAAATGTGCAACTAGAAAAAAAAGGAAAAAGAAAAAGCAAGAATACCATTCTGCTTTTTAGAAATGCACACACATTTCCACCTTAAACAAAAAAAAACCTATTGCTGTCGAGTAGGAATCCCTATTTCACATTCCCTCAAAATGAAATGGCCGTAGTCCTTTATTAACCAGAATGCAGCACTGTGGTTTCGGTTCTTTGAGAGGAAAAGTGAAGCTGGAGGACTGATTTAATTCTGAATCATGTCTTTGGGCCACACACCCACACCATACACGATTAAGTTAAAAGCAGGAGCTTGCTTACTAGCCTTTGAGGTGAAAAGTGATGACTGATCATGGACTAATAGAACTCTCCCTGCTAAAATGATCCTTTCAAAGGGCAATCTAAGTTGGAGTTTACATAGTAGAATAGATGTTAGGATCTGCAATTTTAACATCTGGCTCTTCTTTCCATGTAGGTAATGAAATTTACTTCATAAAAATTAAGAAAACTAAACCAAAACCAAAACCACTGCCATCTCATAGCAACCCTAGAGGACAGAGCAGGACCGCCCTATACGATTTCCAAGGAGTAGCTGGTAGATTTGAACTGCCTACCTTTTGGTTAGCAGCCGAGTTCTTAGCCACTATACCACGAGAGCTCCAAAAATTAACGGGGTAGCGAAAAATACACGCCTTGATTCTTAGTGATCAAAGGTATGGGCTCTGGAAAAGAGCAGACCTGGGTGGTTTGAAAGTAGGCTGCCACTTCCCAGTTACTTGACTTTGGGAGAATGACTTAATCCCTTTAAACCTCAAAATCCTTAAGTGTAAAATGGGTATAATACTAGTATCTGCTTCCTAGGGTTGCTGTGAAGATTAAATGAGATAATAAATACAAAGTCCCTGGCACAGGGTAGTGCAAAATCAATGGTAATTATTATTATTTTAATTATTTCACAAACAATATCCAGCTCTTCTCAATCCCTTGTCACAAAAGCTATGCTACAAAGGTCCGTTGGGATTCCTGGTTATCATCTTAAAATACATGAAAGTAAAACAATTATTCATCCATGCATTCTTTTAATAAATCTTCTATGCATCAGGTGTTATGATAGACACTGCAGTTTTACTATTATGGGAGTTTTGTAAAACAAGATGGTGTATTTGAAGAGTTAGGTAACTGCAGAATATTATTATCCACACAGTGGTAAATTAGCCAGCCATACTTCTTGAATTAAAGGTAACTCGGGGGGTTTTCTGCTCTTCAGGATAACTGTTACTAAATGGTGCATTAATCTGAGTTCCAGTTAGAGGCACTTATACAGCACCTACTATATAGGGTCACTATGAGTCAGAATTGACTCAATAGGAACAGGTTTTATAGGGCCTTGGTGGTGCAGTGGTTAAGAGCTTAGGCTGCTAACCAAAAGGTCAGCAGTTTGAATCCATCAGCCACTCCTTGGAAGCCCTATAGGACAGTTCTACTCTGCCCTATAGGGTCACTATGAGTTGGAATTGACTCGAGGGCGACAGGTTTGGTTTTGGTTTTACTATGTGGAGCTGTGAGGGACCTAAAAAAGTTGATCAGACACTCTTTCATAAAAAAGGTGAAGAGAAATGGGGTACAATTTCAAAACAAATATTAAAGAAAAACATTTTTCTAGCTATGTCAGATGCTATTGACTTCCCTGTTGATTGTCACCATCAGCAGTGGCTGCTTATTTAACTTAATAAAGGGTTGCTAACCACCTTTTGGAAACCCTGGTGGTGTAGTGTTAAGTGCCACAACCACTGACCAAAAGGTCAGCAGTTCAAATCCACCAGGTGCTCTCTGGAAACCCAATGGGGAAGTTCTACTTTGTCCATAGGGTCGCTATGAGTCAAAATTGACTCGATGGCAACAGGTTTGGTTTTTTTTGGAACCAGCTTTTATTCTTCCCTTAGCACAGGAATTTTCAGGCCTCACAGGAAAGTAGCAGTGAAAGTAAACAGGCGGCTTCACAGGGTGCACTTCACTTCCCGCCCAAGGAGCCCTGGTGGCACACTGGTTAAGTGCTCAGCTGCCAACTAAAAGGTTGGCAGTTCAAGTTCACCAGCTGCTCTACTGGAGACAGCTGTGGAAGTCTGTTTCTATAAAGATTACAGCCTTGAAACCTTATAGGGCAGTTCTACTCTGTCCCATAGGGTTGCTATGAGTTGGAATGAACTCGATGACATTTTTTTTTTTTTTTTTTGGTTAACTTCTCTCCCTAACTTTGGCTTGTCGCAAATCTAAAATTATCCCAGAATATATCACTGCCCAACTTTTTCAAACTACGATAAGAAATTCAAATATAAGAACACATACACACACACCCCTCCAATTTCTAACACTGTATTTTACCCAAAGAGGAATTGGGATCTATTTGCTCCACATTAAAAGTATGTGACCTTCTTTTTCACTCAGATAGCTCCCTCCTACTGTGTATTATAGAGTCACTTTACTATATATATATATATTTTTTTACTATATTTGGAGCCCTGGTGGCACAGCGGGTAGGAGCTCTGCTGCTAACGGGAGAAAGCTGTGGCAGTCTGTTACTATAAAGATTACAGCCTTGAAACCTTATGGGGCAGTTCTACCCTGTCCTGTAGGGTTGCTTGCTATGAGTTGGAATCAACTCGATGGCAATTTTTTTGTTGTTGTTGTTAACTTCCTAACTTTGGCTTGTCACAAATTTAAAATTATTCTACAGTGTATCACTGCCCATCTTTTTCAAACTACGATAAAAAATTCAAATATAAGGATACACTCACACACACACACCCCCCTCTGATTTCTAACACTGTATTTTACCCAGAGGAATTGGGATCTATTTGCTCCACATTGAAGGTATGTGACCTTCTTTTTCACTCAAATAGCACCCTTCTACTGTATATTACTTATATAGTCACTTTACTATAATTGGAGCCCTCATGGCACAATTGTTAGGGGCTTGGCTGCTAACCAAAAGATCTGCCGTTTGAATCCACCAGGCGCTCCTTGAAAATCCTATGGGGCAATTTTACTCTGTCCTATAGGGTCACTATGAGTTGGAATCAACTTGACAGCAATGGGTTTTACCATATTTATGTATTTGCCTCTCTTGATAGACTCAAATATCCTGAAGGACAAGAACTATGTCTTACCCATCTTTGAATCCTCACATCCTAGCACGGTGTGTGGCAAATAGTAGATGATCAATAACTCCTGTTGAACGATGTAAGGAAAGAAACATGGGCTATGTATTAAACATTTGAATTCCTGCTCAGCCACTTAATGACTTTATTTTTTGGCCTTCCTCTAATATCTCCTATTATGTGTAATTTAAACACTTCTATTTTTATATCATACAATTATAGAGCAAATTACTTAGAATGCATAAAGCTCAATAAAGGTAAACTTCTCCCTCTCTTCTGGTCAGGATTCCAATCCTTACTTCTGGTGCTGTGACTGTGCCTTGCAGGCCACTTAGCATGTAAGTGACACCTTTTGCTACCCTGCTAAGGTCTGATAATAATCACACCGTCCTTATGCTAACAAAAACTACTTTTCTGACTCAGTTTATTATAGGATGTTTCTCTTGCAGACAATTCCAGACAAGCCAAACTAATGCCAGACATACACACCAAAACATAGTCATAGTTTAAAAACACACAGCAGGAGAGTTCCTCTACCTTCCCCTTTCTCAAAGTCAGCAGCAGAGGCATCTGGAGGGCCATGTGCGTATCTAGGCATAGACCCCAAGGAAGACATAAAGGAGCTGGAAAAGCTCCAGAAAAGCTAGGTATCTAGAATGACAGAAAAGAAGACAATCCCTGATGTATAAAAGTGGTGATTTTAGGGAGCTAAATGGAAACATTGTTTGTTAATACAAACAACCTAAAATATAAACAGGTTCAAACAGGTTTAGGGACGTAAGTCATAGGTTCATACTGATATTAAAAGAAAAGGGATTTAGGGGATGCATTTGCTGACAAGACTGGCCCTGGTATTGATCTTCTTGTCCTTAAGATTCTTCTGCCATAACTGAGCTTAGACATGGCTGAAGGAGAGAACCCAGGAATTCAGTTCTTCCTCTTTGGAGTCAGAAACAGCCAACCTTCTAGGTTTTCTTTCTTTCTTTTTTCAAATGATTTTGTGTTTGTTGCCAAAATTAGGCTTGACCCAAGTTTAAGCTTAAGGTAGCTGAGGTCTCATGCTACCAAAGCCCAAAACTCTTGATAAGGAGTGAATATAAAAATTTAATTTGAATAGATCGAAAACGTCTAAATGTTTTCTTCCCGTTTTATTTAAAGACTTGCAACCACCTAACGCATGCTGATCTTTTTCCTTGTCCTTATAGCCTCATCTAGTTGTCAGATTTCACTTCTGTGGTCTTGTGTAATCTCTTCTCAGAGCCAGCTATAAAAAAAACCCATTGCCATCGAGTTGATTCTGACTCATAGTGGCCTTACAGAACAGAGCAGAACTGTCCCATAGGGTTTCCAAGGAAGGCCTGGTGGATTCAAACTGCCAACCTTTGGTTAGCAGCCTAACTCTTAACCACTACACTACCAGGGTTTACGGAGGCAGCTATAGACCTGATGATATGAGTAAATATGCAATTTATTCAGCTTGAATATTCAAAGAACAATGGCAAGATATCCTGAGAAATGTAGTAGTAAATCCTCTGATCTCAACAGTCTATGGGTTGCTACGGAAGGTGAGAATTTAGGAGGAGTTTAGGGACACTACATATCGGGACTTTCAAAATCATTATGAAAATTCACATTCTCTGATTCTCACAGAGTAGTTATCTTCAAGCAGAGGTACATGAAGACTTTCCAGGGGGCTACAGAACACTAATAGTTTTAAAGGAATCAATTTCCAGATCCTTGATTTTTCTAAAATGGATTTCCTTGAAAATAGATCTTTTACACCTTTACAAAAAAAGTTCCCATTCTCACCCACCCAGGTACTGAACAATAGGGAATCCCATTTTTGTGATTAATCCAAGTACCATACATCTTGAGGGACTTCCTGTACTTCCCTTTCTTAAGACACATTTCTGTTGAGGGTGAAGCTTAGTGATAGGAATGAAGCATGTTGGCACATGTTGGGATGCTCTGAATTCAGATACATGGTGCCGTGTGGTGGTACGAACAATGATAACATATGTTCAATGTACTTCACCTCTTCTATTCCCCAACAACTGTCAAAGAAGGCATCTCTTGAGTGACAGTCTAGTCATAACAGAAAAAGAAAACAACAGTAAGGAGTATTGAATACTAAAAATTGCTTTTTTCATGTATTTAAATATAAGTGATCCTTTTAAACTATATCCTTAGGAGATATCATTAACTAGCAACTAAATCATCCTAAACAGGTAATACAGAAAAGGTCAGTGAGGAAAATTCTTTTAAATATGACTGGAATGCTTTCCAGGACTCAAAATTTTCACAAGACATTAACTAAAACCTATAGAAAACTTTTATGTGATTTAAGATTCAGTGTGTAACTCAATAAGGTAGTTATAAAATTTATTATAAAATATTTATTCCAATCATAGTCAACTCTCTACTAATTTTATTCCCTAAAAAATCTTCAGTAATTTTTATATCCTATTAACAAAAGCATAACATGCTTGCTGCCATGCCAATTAGTTTTTAGTGGTATATAACTTTCTTTCATTAAATACATAGAAAAGTGTGAACATGATTAACCCCACTAAGAAATGCATTTCTAGTAAGAATTTTATGTAATATATTTGAAATTTATTTTTCAAAATTTGTAGATACTTGTGTTAGTTACAATAGTGCTCAATTTATGTAGTTTTGACCAAACGTACTACTGATAACAGTACTGGTAACACTTTCCAGAATATTTTTAATACCTTGATCTTTATGAAGGAGCCTGGTGACACAGTGGTTAAATGCTTGGCTTCTAACCAAAAGGTCTGCGGTTCAAACTCACCAGCCACTCTGCAGGTGAGTGATGTAGGAGTCTGCTTTCCTAGAGATTATAGCCTTGGAAACCCTATGGGGCAGTTCTACTCTGTCCTATAGGGTCGCTATGAGTTGCAATCAACTCAACAGCAGTGGGTTATGGGTAGAGCTTTATGATCATAGGAAATAAAAGAAACTGTAAAATTTCAATTTGCTGTTGTTAGATGAAGTCGAGTCGATTCCCACTCATAGCAACATTATGTACAACAGAACGAGACAATGCCCAGCCCTGCGCCATCCTCACAATGCTTGCTATGTTTGAGCTTACTGTTGTAGTCACTGCGTCAATCTCTCTTGTTGAGGGTCTTTCTCTTTTTCGCTGACCCTCCACCTTACCAAGCATGATACCATTCTCCAGGGACTGGTCTCTTCTGATAACATGCTCAGAGTAGGTGAGACAAAGTCTCACCATTCTCACTTCCAAGGAGCACTCTGGCTGTACTTCTTCCAAGACAAACTTGTTTGTTCTTCTGGTAGTCCATGGTATATTCAATATTCTTCGCCAACACCATAATTCAAATGCATCAATTTTTCTTCAGTATCCCTTATTCATTGTCCAGCTTCTTTTGGGTACATATAAAATGACTGAAAATATCATGGACTTGGGTCATAAATTTCAATTTACATATATATTATAATATACACACTGTATATGTGTGTGTGTACATATTATAATATATACATTGTATATATGTGTATAGGTCGCTATGAGTCGGAATTGACTCAGTGGCAGTGGGTATGGTTTTTTATATATATGTAGTGGTGCAATGGTTAAGCAGTCAGCTGCTAACCAAAAGGTCAGCTGTTCGAACTCACCGGCAGCTCCACGACAGAAAAAACTTGGCAATCTGCTCCAGTAAAGGTTACAGCCTAGGAATCCCTATGGGGTAGTTCTAATTTGTCATATAGGGTTGATATGAGTGGGAATCGACTCGACAGAACACAGCAACATTTATTGTAAAGTCTCTTATGATCCATGTATCCTACTTACTATGGGATAAATTGACCATAAGAAACTTAACAATGAAAGCTGTTTTTGGTGCTGTGAATTATTTAATATGGTCCTTCTAGCTAGTCATGGCCTCGAGACCGCAACAAAATGATTGGGTGGGAACATGCAAACAAGGTGTTTGTGGCCCACTAAGGAGATTGGACAGCCTATTAATAATGCAAATACGGTGCATGGAACCCTTGTGGAGGTGTTCCTTGCAAAAAAAGTGTATGAAACCTTAACAAGGGTATTGGTCAGTTTTGCCATCCCACTAGGCTTAAAATGAGCTGATCCCAGGGGCTGCAGGTGGGACCTCACTGCCATTAAGGAAGAAGAGCCTGAAGTGGAGCTCTTCCTTTGGAGCCGGCGTCTCTGCACTGAGAAACTTCTAGACCCAGGGGACAGAGAACTGTAACACCGGAGAAGGCATGAGACTGTAAGAAGTGGCAACAAGCATGGCAGAGAAACAGCAGCAGCAGAACCAGGAGACCAGAATGAGATGATGCAGTGGGCTTCTCGGACCACAGAGTGAAACGGCTACAGTGGTTGTCCTGATCCACAGTGCGAGAGAAATGAGTGCCTTCGGGCAGGAGGCTTGCTGGTGGAGTGGGGTGTCGCTGAGCACTTGTTGGTGGAGCTAAAAAGTGGCAGAATTTGCCCTAGCGGGGCAGAGGCCAGGTGGAGGCTCAACAGGGACAATGGGCCAAGGGACTGAGAGATAGGCCTGCTTGCAGGCATGGCGGAGAAGAAGCTGCCCTCATAGAAGAGCTGTATCCTGAGTTGTACCTGTTATTTCCCTAATAAACCCCATAACTGTGAGTATGGTTTGTGAGTTCTGTGTGGCCATAGCAACAAATCATCAAACGCAGAAAAGTAGAGAGCACTGTGGAAGGGACAGCTGATGTCAGAATCAGTTAAAAAAAAAAAAAAGGTTGGAAAAAGGAGTTGAGTCTGAACTCCATCTCATAGGAATTAGCTTTGGCCTCAAAATCTTGATTCTCTCTTCTCCCTCTTGTTATGTTAGACAAGGAGGTCTGATGCCATCATGACATTTTTATACATTACATTAGGAATCAAATTTGTGGAGGAAAATGGACTGGAAACATGAACCCCAGGAGAAAAAGGAAAGATGTATACATTCTGAATGGTAAAAGAGACTGTTCATTTGTTTTTAAAATAGGTGATGTTAGTTGCTGTCCGCTCGATTCCAACTCATGGCAACTCACGCGTAAGAGCAGAACTGCTCTCATAGGTTTTCAAAGTTGTGGCCTTTCAGAAGCAGATTGCCAGGCCTGTCTTCTGAGGCACCTCTGGGTGGGTTTGAACTGCCAACCTTTCAGCTAGTAGTCAAACACTTAATCATTACACCACCCAGGAATGGTGGACATCAAATGATTATAGTATCTAAAGTCCCTTGGGTACATTTGATGGAGCCCTGGTAGAACAGTGGTTAAGGGCTCAGCTGCTAACCAAAAGGTCTGCCAGCTGCTCCTTGGAAACCATATGGGGCAGTTCTATCCTGTCCCATAGGGTTGCTATGAGTCAGAATCGACTCGACGGCAATGGGTTTTTTTAGATACATCTGAAGGAGCAATTTACAGTATTATTTATAAATGCCAATATTTATAGCATGCAGAAATTATACCCTTGAAGAATATCTAAATTTGCAAAAGAATAAAAATTAGGTGTCAATTTTAAAATATGCAAATGAAAGGGAGCCAAGAATTTGAAGAGACAATTCCTTATAGCCAATATAGTCTCTCATCCCCCCGTGAGGCATGCCTTTCTCTGCGCTGGTCCAGCCTCTGTGGTCTTGTTTCCTGATTCTCTAAAGGCCTTGACTACTGAAAGACTAGGAGGATGCGTGCCAGCATGTTCACAGGATATCAGTGTTTCTTTCTTGGTGGCAGAATTAGGAATGACTTTGCATTTTTTCCTCATATTTACGGTATTATTTTCAAATTTTATAAAATGAATATAATTATTTTAAAATAGGAAAAAGAAGTTTTTGAATGGTAGAAGTAGGAGACCTAGCAAGGAAGCTCACACCTGAGCTGCTAATTTCGGTAGCTCTGTCAGGTCCCACCCTGCTGTAAACTGTGGCTGGGATGCTGGGGACAGGTTTAGCATCACGGTACCTATGGGTGGTGAGAGAATGTGGTTTTCCTAAGCGTTTGCTCACAAAGGAAATGGCGGCTGATCCTCCTACGTGGCTGTTCATACCTCTGAAGACCAAACTAATCTCAGAGAGTAGAACATTTGTTTTAATGCTTGCTGTCTGGTGAGGAAGTAAACACAATGTCTTTTTGTTTTATGTTTGTAAAGGCTTAAAAAAAAAAGCCAAGAAGGGCTTTTTGAGTTAGGTTTCTAATTAGAAAAACTGTTGATTTTCAAGTTCTAGGATATACTTTTTGCACATTTTTTAAACTGTTATGCTTTTATTTCCTGTGATCATAAAGCTCCAGGTATAAAAAAATGTTCTGGAAAAAATTACCGTTTTTATCATCAGTAGTATGTTTGGTCAAAACTATATAAATTGCGCACAAGTGTTCAAAATAACACAAATATCTACAAGTTTTGAAAAATAAAATTTAAATATACTACACAACATCCTTTTGGCAATGCATTTCTTAGTGGGACTGTTTTACAAAACACTTTGTTAGACGAATCAGACCTGATTCCAAAGAGCTGACAATTTAGTAAAAGAGAAAAGTGCATCATAAATAACAATAATGCATGGCAGAACATGATGAGCACTGTAAGATAGGTCAGACAACCTGTGGGGGGAGGTCAGAGGTATGTGTGGGGATGACCTCAGGCTAGGAATCTGAGCTTTCATTCTTCTAAATGCAACAAAATATGCGAATGATGGCAGCATCTGATACCATACCTTGCTTGTATTAAGAGACTGCTCAAAGTTCCCTCTAAGTGCCAACTTCTTTCTTATTTACAAGTCTTTGCTTTTGCTGTTCCCTTGGCTTAAAATATCATGCCCTTTACTTTCTCCCTTCTAAAATCCTACTCATTCTGCCAGACCCAGCCTAAATACCATCTTGTTTATAACTTCCCCGAAACCTAATCTTCATTAAATATGACCGTCTCTGAACTCCTAGGGCACACTGCTTGTAGCACTATTTAATATTTACTTCATTTTGCATTACACTGTATGCATCCGTCTCTCAAGTCAAATTGTGACTTACTTAGGTTTACTTCATCTTTCTGACCTCAGCAGCATCTAATGCCATACCCTGGATATAGAAGTAGTGTTTTATTGGAGAGAGAACACAGATTTAGAGGGCAGCATACAGGAATTCTGATCCCAGCTCTGTCATTTACCTGCTGCTTGACCTTGGCCTTATTTAACCTTTCTATGCCTCCCTTTCTCCATGTGAATAGGAACTAACAATATTTTCTTTTCAAGGTTATAATAAAGATTAGACATAATAAATGTAAAATGTCTGTTATAGAATAGTCACTAAATGTTAGCAATCACAAATTGTACTACAAATAAATGTAAAAAAGAGGTTGTTGAGTAAACATATAAAATGACATAGTGTCCACAGTAACTAGCACAGTTCTGAGCACATAGCGAAAGCTTGTAAATATACCTTGGCTTTAACATGTGGAGGGTGCCGTCCCTATTGTTAAGGACCTACCTTGAACTCTTTCTCAATGTTGGCCAACACTGCCAGCTCATTGCTAAGTACTAAGGCTGTCATGACTGGATCTTCACTGGACAGTGACAGGTAAGCAGGACTTGCCAAGCCTTTATAGGCATTAATCCTAGATCTTGAGTGGCTAAAGGAGTCATGCTTCTGTTTCTGGTTGCATTCACCACACTTGCAGAAATAATCATGAGGCCGTTCAATCCGAGCACCCTTCCGCAGGAGGGTGTGCACAATTTCATATTCCTGGCAGTGGGCAGCCAGGATGATTGGAGTAACATCATGGGAGAACCGTGTCCCATCTTCATCATAAGCATAAAAATCATCCTGCTGGAGTTCAGACTGACTGGGGCTGGTGGCTAGCCTCTTGCCTTCAGCAAAAGCTGGATGACCAAGAATTGCTTCCACAATGCGAACATAACCTTTACTAATGGCTAGAAGCAAGGCATCCCCAACTCGAGACAGATTTTCTTTCTTGAGAAGAAGTTCTGTAATTTCCAGATGCTCATTGGCCACTGCCAACTGCAGGGCATTCTGGCCCATGTAATCCACACAGTTAACGTTGAGCGAAAGGCATTCTTCCAACATCTTCCGCACCACTGGAACGTTGCCATATTCGGCTGCATCTAAAAAGCGTTCCTCCTCAATAGATAGGCTTGTTGAGCGATCACTAAACATGTAGGCTGGCCCTCGATTTGCTAACCTTCTCCCCTTCTCACGGAGAATTGTCTGCCGCCGGTGAGCCAGTCTGTTGTCAGTGCCCCGGCTGCAATGGAATAGAAAGATTGTGAAAAAATCATATTAAGAGCATTTTAGCGGGCCAAATGACCTGCCGTTCATCTAATGCAATCTTCAAGTATATTAGATGGTTGTCTCATCATCTCTAGACCGCCCTATTACAAAATGAAGATGCATTTATGCATTAATGGATTCCAAGAACTTCTTTATGAAAGCCAAGCACTTTGCAGATTTTAACATTCCAGTTTGGGGTGGGGCTCTGGCAATTCCCATAATCATTCTGTGTTATTCACATAGAGATTAGTATGTTTTTCAATCACAGAGTAGTATAAACATAAGAAAAACTAACTGTCTTACCGTACTCAGTCACCAGTCACCCCTTATCAAAACACCAAACCCATTGCCATTGAGTGGACTCTGACTCATAGTGACCCTATAGGACAGAGTAGAACTGCCCATACAGTTTCCAAGGAGCACCTGGTGGATTCAAACTGCTGACCTTTTGGTTAGCAGCCGTAGCTCTTAACCACTACACCACTAGGGCTTCCCAATATACTATCGGATGTGAAAAAACATAGAGACAATAACAAATCCACTCAAGTCAACGCACATTTATTGAGTCCCTCCTGTGCCAGGGCTTGGGACTGCATTAGGCCTGGGAAACCTAATGGGGAAAAAAGTAGAAACTTTTCTGTCCTTACAAATCTTACAGTCTAGAGGAAGAAATGGGGAATTAGCACATTGTCTTATCAGCTGCTTAACTGTCATGGTAAGCCTAAAGTGGGAGCAACTAACCTAGCTTCTGGGCTAAAGTAACATGCCGAAAATGGAAGGATGAGTAGGAGTAAAGTGAGAATATGTTCTGGGAGGGTGGAGCAGGAGTAAGGTGCAGGTGGAAAGCTTTCTCCAGCAGAGGGATCAACTAAGTGCAAGAGCACAGGTGTCATTAACAGAGACAATTAATTCAACATTCTCTGTGATAACTTGGCTTGGACTCTGCTAGGAGTTGTCTAAAAATCACTGGAAACCTGAGAAAAGTGTGATCTAGGTGCCAGGTGGGAAAAAATGTTTCTGTGATAGAGACAGTGGTCGAAGTGGTGGCCACTTCAACGCAAGTATCTCTCGAAATGAAGGGAAAGGGATTTCTCCCCTAATCAATGCTCTAATTGGATTGCTTTCCTTACTGATGCATAACTTTATGTCTTAAAATATTTTTGAGTTTGAAAGTCTCTCAGTAAAATTAGAGGTTCAAGCCTTACCACTATCACTAACCCAAAAGAACAAGACCTTGCAGAATGAAGGAGGGACCAGATTATGGCGGATGCCTGAAAAGAAGAAAAAGGTGTGATGGGTGAGGATTGTTTCCTCTCTTTATAAATTTCCTAAGAGTCATCCCTCTTTAAAGACTGTCACAAACCTTCCAGTATGATGAGAACTTATATGGATCCAAATACCCCATAAGCTGTCTTCTCCTCCAATGTGACCAGGCTTAGAGAACCTAAAATTCTTTATCTATTAGTCCTTATCCATTTTGACACTATATCTCCAGGCAATATTGTCTGTTTGTCTCAGTTATCTAGTGCTGCTATCAAAGAACTACCACAAGTGGATGGCTTTAACACAGAGAAATTTATTTCTTCACAGTAAAGTAGGCTAAAAGTCCAAATTCAGGGTGCAGCTCCAGGGGAGAACTTTTTCTCTCTATTGGCCTTCTCATAAATCTTCCCCCAGACTAGGAACCCCAGGTCCAAAGGACGTGCTCTGAACCTTGCACTCTTTTCTTGGTGGTATGAGGTCCCCAGCTCTCTGCTTGCTTCCCTTTCCTTTATCTCTTATAAGATAAAAGCTGGTGCAGGCCACACCTCAGGGAAACTCTTCACATTGGACAGGGATGTGACTTGAGCAAGGGTGTTAAGTCCCACCCTAATCCTCTTTAACCACAGGCAGAGATTATGATTTGTAACACACCGGAGAATCACGAAGTGGAGGACAACTACACAATACTGGAAATCATGGCCTAACAAAGTTGACACATAGTTTGGGGGGACACAATTCAGTCCATGACACTGTCTGAGGTAATGTGGCATCCAGCAATAGAAAGGAAATTAGTAAAATTTCAGCATTTCAGAAATAGATTATGGTTCTCCAAGGAGCCTAAAGAGTATACTGCCATATTCGCAAATATTTTTTGTAGATTTTCATTCAGCAGTGATTCCTTTAGACATCCAAGGCCTATTCAACACCAAGCAAATTGATATTTTATTAAAGAGTCAGTTTGCAAATTTAAAAAATGATTTGGAAGCAAATAGCTGGGTAAACAGCATGATAATAATTTCAAAGACAGCCCTTTAGATAATGTGTGTGTAACTTTTATTAAACAATAAAAGAATGATTTTTACAACTATTTTGTTTTGTATGACTATTGTTTTCAGTCTCATTTTTATTTTTATCAAAATAAAATTATGCATGCACATATTTTAAGAACTCTTTATAAGAACTGTTATAAGAAACACCAGCCCCTTGTCCTTCACTTCCTGATCCCTGTACCTGTTCTTGTTGAGCTGATTTCAATTCATAATGACCCTATAGGGCAGAGTAGAACTGATCCATAGGGTTTCCAAGGAGAACCTGGTGGATTCAAACTGCCAACCTTTTGGTTAGCAGCCAAGCTCTTAACCATTGCACCACCAGGGCTCCAATGGGCAATAAATTTTAACTCTTTTGGCTGGTTATTTTATCATTTAAATCCTTATATCTATATTATATTGCTATTTATTGATTTTTAAGTTTTGCTTTATCTATAGATTTTCCACTATGAAAGTTGGAAATTTAGCCCGCTATACCTTCACAGGAAACCCTGGTGGCGTAGTGGTTAAGTGCTACAGCTGCTAACTGAGAGGTTGGCAGTTCAAATCTGCCAGGTGCTCCTTGGAAACTCTATGGGGCAGTTCTGCTCTGTCCTATAGGGTCGCTATGAGTCAGAATCGACTTGACGACAATGGGTTTTTTTTTTTTTTTTTAATACCTTCACATCCCTTTCTCCCACACACACACACAGAAACACACAAACACACTTCCTGGTCCCTTATCATTCTAGAACAGTTATATCATAATTCTTGTTAGATGACTACTTACTGTTTACATTACGGCAGTGCAAATGCTAGTCATAGTTAAGACAAGTAGTATACTATCGTGCATTTTCTGGTACAGCTTCCCTATATTTTGCAAATCCAGTGGTTAAAAGTTTATTTATTTATTTGCTTAATGCTCCATACACATATCACTAATTCAGCCCAAACCCTCTTCTTCAATTCTGTAAAGTTTTCAATATGGTCAAAATATTATGCGCTTTTTGAACTTCAGCTTCTTGAGGAATCTCTCCTATAACATTCTGTTATGCTAATCTTGACCAGCAACTATACATGTGGACCTCACTGGATGGAAAACACGGAATCAAATCAACTACATCTGTGGAAAAAGACAATGGAGAAGCTCAGTATCATAGAACAAGGCCGGGGCCGACTGTGAAACAGACCATCAATTGCTCGTATGCAAATCCAAGTGAAGCTGAAGAAAATTACAGTAAGTCCATGAGAGCCAAAATGCGACCTTGATTATATGCCATCTAAATTTAGAGACCATCTCAAGAATAGATTTGAAGCACTGAACACTATTGACCAAAGCCCAGGAGAGTTGCAGAATGACATCAAGGACGTCATACATGAAGGAAGCAAAAGGTCATTAAAAAGACAGAAAAGAAAGACCAAAATGGATGTTAGAAGAGATTCTGAAAGTTGCTGTCTTAAAAGTCAAGTAACTAAAGCAAACAGAAGAAATAATGAAGTAAAAGAGCTGAAGAGAAGACTTCAAAGGGCAGCCTGAGAAGACTAAGTATTATAATGAAACGTACAAAGACCTGAAGTTAGAAAACCAAAAGGGAAGAACATGCTTGGCATTTCTCAAGCAGAAAGAACTGAAGAAAAAATTCGAGGCTCAATTTGCAATATTGAAGGATTCTATGGGGAAAATATTGAACGATGCAGAAAGCATCAAAATAAGGCAGAAGGAGTACACAGAGTCACTATACCAAAAAGAACTGGTTGATGTTCAACCATTTCAGGAGGTAGCATATGATCAAGAATCTATGGTGCTGAAGGAAGAAGTCCAAGCTGCGCAGAAGGTAATGGTGAAAAACAAGTCTCCAGGAATTGATGGGATACCAATTGAGATGTTTCAACAAACAGATGCAGCGCTGAAGGTGCTCACTCTTGTTTGTCAAGAAATTTGGAAGATAGCTACCAGGCCAACCAACTGGAAGAGATCCATATTTGTGCCCATTCCAAAGAAAAAGTGATCCAACAGAATGAGGAAATTATTGAACAATATGATTAACATCACACTCAAGTAGAATTTTATTGACGATTATTCAAAAGTGGTTGCAGCAGTATATCGACAGAAGTTCAAGCTGGAGTCAGAAGGGCATGTGTAATCAGGGATATCATTGCTCATGTCAGATGGATCTTGGCTGAAAGCAGAGAATACCAGAAAGATGTTTACCTGTGTTTTGTTGACTATGCAAAGGCATTCGACTGTGTGGATCATAACAAATAATGGATAACATTGTGAAGAATAGGAATTCCAGAACACTTAATTGTGCTCCTGAGGAACCTGTAAATAGACCAAGATGTAGTCATTTGAACAGAAAAAGGGGATACTGTGTGGTTTACAGTCAGGAAAGGTGTGTGTCAGGGTTGTATTTTTTTCACTATACTTATTCAATCTGTATACTGAGCATATAATCCGAGAAGCTGGATTATAAGAAGAACTCTGCATAAGGATTGGAGGAAGACTCATTGGCAACCTGCATTATGCAGATGACACAACATGCCTTTCAACTATGATGTTGGTGAAGAATGTTGAATATACCATGGACTGCCAGAAGAATGAACAAATCTGTCTTGGAGGAAGTACAGCCAGAATGCTCCTTAGAACCAAGGATGGTGAGACCTCATCTCACATACTTTGGACATGTTATCAGGAGGGGTAATTTATCTTTGTATAACTCAAAAGTGATTAGGATTAGGACCCACCCTATACTGGTATGGCCTCATTAACATAAAAAAAGAAAAACCCTATTTCTAAACAGGATCATATCTATAGGTACAAAGGTTAGGAATTCAACACATATTTTTGGGAGACAAAATCTATAACAGGACTTAAATTTCTTGTGATTTTGTATGTCTGAAAATGACTTTGTTCTGCTTCCAAACTTAACTGATAGTTTGGCTTAGAAGAGAATTCTAGTTTGACCATAATTTTGCAGGCCTTTCTCTGTTAGATTCCAGTTTTTATAGTTGCTGTTGAGAAATACAGTGCAATATTCATTCTGGATCTTCTCTTTGTCTTTGGTTTCCTAAGATTACAGAATTGTTTATAGGAAGGAGCCTTTTTTTCTTCATGGTGCTGGGCATTCAGAAAGCCCTTTCAATCTGGGAAAAACATGTCCTTCAGTTCTGAGAAATATTTTTGACCTACTCCTCTAATAATTTTGTTTCTTGCTTTCAGTGTTCATTGTTTCTGGAACTCCTCTATGGATGCTGGACATTCTTCAATTGTCATTAAATGTTCTTATCTTTTCTTTCCTATTTTCCAATTATTCATCCTTTTGCATTACTTTCTGGGAGATTTCCTCAACTTTTATCTTCTAATATGTCTATAAAATTTTTTCTGTTGCTATATTTTTAATTCCTAAGAACACCTTTTTGTTCTTCAAATGTTTCTTTTTATAGTACTTTTTTTCTTTCAAGTATGCAGTATCTTCTCTTATCTCTCTGTGAATATTAGTGATGAAAACTCTGCACAGGTCAGAATATTTCAGGGAAATTACACTTAAGTTGCTATTTATGTTTGTTTGCTTTGGCCTCTATATTTTACATCAGAGTTTTTCCTCAAATGACTGGTGATGCTTGGTAGATATTCTTTATTATTTTTCAAAAAAAATAAAAATTACTTCTAATGTCATTTATCAGAGAGCACAATTTAGTCTACTGTTGGTTTTGCCAAAAGGTGATTCTTGTGCTGGGATAAGTTTCTAGAAGAGCAGGACTATCTCTGAGTTAATAGGATGGATGAGGTAGAAGACACTGAAGGTCACTGAGGTTGGTTAGATGAGCAATCATCCATCATCCTCCTCAAATTCAAACCCTCTTCCCTTCTCTCTGTCACTTTTCTGGCTTCTAATAACCTCTGTAGCCTTTCACTTCCTCACTTGTCTTCTGTATGTACTTCTTTTCTTAGCTTCTGTTGTAGACAAGAGGAAGATCAAAGATTAGGGGGAGAGGAGGTATCTGCTGAACACTGACAAGGCCTTGGAAAAGAAGTATAAATCAGGGGAGGAAAGAACTAGGATCAGTAGATTTATAAAAAGTATTGGGAGTGAGAACTTGCAAGAAAAGTTCTCTTCTGTAACTAAAAAATTATGCAACTTTGACACAAAATCATACCAAGAACCAAGCTACTCTTTTCTTTTTAATCAATAAAAATGTGAAAAAAAAATTGTTTCTAGGGTCAATGAAATTATGAATGTGGAAAGCACTTAAGTTTGGGTTCTGATTTTTTTTCTTTATAACAGGATTATGCACATATTTGAATAAGAAACACAATTTGACTTTGTTGTTTTCAGCTTGTCTTAGTTATCTAGGGCTGCTGTAACAGAAATACCACAAGTGGATAGCTTTAACGAAGAGAAATTTATTCTCTAACAGTTTAGGAGTCTAGAACTCCAAATTCAGGGTTCCAACTCCAGGGGAAGGCTTTCTTTCTGTTGGCTCTGGGTGAAGGCCCTCGTCATCAATCTTACCCCCATCAAAGAGCTTCTCAGTGCAGGATCCCTGGGTCCAAAGGACGAGCTCCACTCCTGACTGTTCTTGCTTACTGGTAATGAGGTCCCTCTCTTCTCTGCTCAAAAGAGATTGACTCAAGATACAACCTAATCCTGTAGATTTGAGTCCTGCCTCATTAACGTAACTGCCTCTAAGTCTACCTCATTAACATCACATTGTTGTTAAGTGCCATCGAGTCAATTCCGACTCATAGCTACCCTATGGTACAACAGAATGACACACTGCCTGGTTCCTCGCCATCCTCACAATTGTTGTTATGCTTGAGCCCATTGTTGCAGCCACTGTGTCAATTCATTTAGATGAGGGCCTTCCTCTTTTTCACTAACCCTCCACTTTACCAAGCATGATGTCCTTCTCCAGGGACTGATCCCTGCTGATAACATGTCCAAAGTATGTGAGACATAGTCTTGCCATCCTTGCTTCTAAGGAGCATTCTGGTTGTACTTCTTCCAAGACGGATTTGTTCTTTCTTTTGGCAGTGCATGGTATAGTCAATATTCTTCACCAACACCACAATTCAAAGATGTCAGTTCTTCTTCAGGTCTTCCTTATTCATTGTCCAGCTTTCACATGCATATGAGGCTATTGAAAACACCATGGCTTGGCTCAGGCACACTCTAGTCTTCAGGGTGACATCTTTGCTTTTCAGCACTTTAAAGAGGTCTTTTGCACCCGATTTGCCCAATGGAATGAGTTTTTTCACTGCTGCTTCCATGGGTGTTGATTGTGGATCCAAGTAAAATGAAATCCTTGACAACTTCAATCTTTTCTCCATTTATCATGGAGTTGCTTACTGGTCCAGATGTGAAGATTTTTGTTTTATACTAAGGTATAAGCCATAATGAAGGCTGTGGTCTTTGATCTTCATCAGTAAGTGCTTTAAGTCTTCTTCACTTTCAGCAAGCAACGTTATGTCATCTGCCTAATGCAGGTTGTTAATGAGTCTCCCTCCAATCCTGATGCCCTGTTCTTCTTCATATAGCCCAGCTTCTCAGATTATTTTCTCAGCAGATAGATTGAATAGGTATGGTGAAATGACTCAACCCTAGTGCACACTTTCCTGACTTTAAACCATGCAGCATCCCCTTGTTCTGTTCAAATGACTACTTCTTCATCTATGTACAGGTTCCTCAGAAGCACAATTAAGTGTTTTGGAATTCTCATACTCCACAGTGTTATCCATAATTTGTTATGATCCACACAGTCAAATGCTTTTGCATAGTCAATAAAACACAGGTAAACATCTTTCTGGTGTACTCTGCTTTCAGCCAGGCTCCATCTGACACATCCGTCTGATATCCCTCGCTCCACGTCCTATTCTGAGTCCAGCTTGAACTTCTGGCAGCTCCCTGTTGCTATACTGCTGCAGCTGCTTTTGAATGATCTTCAACAAAATTTTGCTTGAATGTGATATTAATGATATTGTGCCATAATTTCCACATTCGGTTGGACCGCCTTTCTTGGGAATAGGCATAAATATGAATTTCTTCTACTCAGTTGGCCAGGTAGCCATCTTCCAAATTTCTTGGCATAGATGAGCAGACTCTTTCAGCACTGCGTTCATTTGTTGAAACATGTCAGTCGGTATTCTGTCAATTCCTGGAGCCTTGTTTTTTGCCAATGCCTCCAGTGCAGCTTGGACTTCTTTCTTCAGTACCATCAGTTCCTAATCATATGCTACCTCCTGAAATGGCTGAATGTCAACCAATTATTTTTGGTATAACTACTCCGTATAGTCTTTCCATTATCTTTTGATGCTTCCTTTGTCGTTTAATGTTTTCCCATAGAACCCTTCAATATTGCAACTTGAAGCTTGAATTTTTTCTTCAGTTCTTTCAGCTTGAGAAATGCCAAGCGTGTTCTTCCCTTTTGATTTTCTAACTACAGGTCTTTGTACATTTCATTTTAATACTTTACTTTGTCTTCCCGAGCCACCCTTCAAAGTTTTCTGTTCAGCAATTTTTCTTCATCAGTTCTTCCTTTCGCCTTGGCTAATCGACATTCAAGAGCAAGTTTCAGAGTCTCTTCTGACATCCATTTTGGTCTTTTCTTTCCTGTCTTTTTAATGACTTCTTGCTTTCTTCATGTATGATGTCCTTGATGTCATTCTACAACTTGTCTGGTCTTCGGTCATTAAGTGTTCAACGTGTCAAATCTATTCTTGAGATGGTCTCTAAAATCAGGTGGGATATATTCAAGGTCGTACTCTGGCTCTCATTGACTTGTTCTAATTTTTCTTTTGTTTCAACTTGAACTTGCATATGAGTAACTGATGGCCTGACCTGTAGTCAGCCCCTGGCCTTATTCTGACTGATAATATTGAGCTTTTCCATTGTCTCTTTCCACAAATGCAGTCAATTTGATTCCTGTGTATTCCATCTGGTGAGGTCCATGTGTATAATGGCCGTTTATGTTGGTGAAAAAAGGGTATTTGCAATGAAGAAGTCATTGGTCTTGTAAATTCTATTATGTCATCTCTGGCATCATTTCTATCACCAAGGCCATATTTTCCAACTACTGATCCTTCTTCTTTATTTCCAATCACCAGTAATTATCAATGCATCCTGATTGCATGTTTGATCAATTTCAGAGTGCAGAAGCTGGTAAAAAATTTCAATTTCTTCATCTTTGGACTTAGTGGTTGGTGCGTAAATTTGAGTAATAGTTGTATTAACTAGTCTTCCTTGCAGGCGTAAAGATATTTTTCTATCACTGACAGCATTGTACTTCAGGATAGATCTTGAAATGTTCTTTTTGATAATGAATACAACACCGTTCATCTTCAAGTTGTCATTCCGAGCATAGGAGATCATATGTCGTCCAATTCAAAATGGCCAATACCAGTCCATTTCAGCTCACTAGTGCCTAGGGTATTGATGTTTATGCATTCCATTTCATTTTTGATGATTTCCAATTTTCCTAGATTCATACTTTATACATTCCACGTTTTGATTATTAATGGATGTTTGCAGCTGTGTCTTCTCATGTTGAGTCATGCCACATCAGCAAATGAAGGTCCCGAAATCTTTACTCCATCCATGTCATTAAGGTGGACTCTACTTTGAGGAGGCAGCTTCTCCTCAGTCATCTTTTGAGTGCCTTCCAACCTGAGGGGATCACCTTCCGGCACTGTATTAGACAATGTTCCACTGCTATTCATAAAACTTTCACTGGCTAGTCCTTTTCCGAAGTAGATCACTGGATCCTTCTTCCTAGTTTTAGTCTTAGTAGCAGATGGAGTCAAGCTTTTGGGACTTTCATCTGCTGATATGGCACGATTCAAAATGAGGAGAAACCCTACAGGTGTGTTTGTCATACTGTGGGGGCTTGCATGTTGCTGCGATGCTGGAAGCTATGCCACTAGTATTCAAATACCAGCAGGGTCACCAGTGGTGGACAGGTTTCATCTGAGCTTCCAGATTAAGACAGACTAAGAAGAAGGACCTGGTGGTCTACTTCTGAAAAGCATTAGCCAGTAAAAACCTTATGAACAGCATTAACATTATAGAGATTAGGATTTATAACACATAGGATAATCACATCAGATCACAAAATGGTGGAGAACCACACAATACTGGGAATCATGCCCTAGGCAAGTTGACACACATTTTGGGGGGACACATTTCAATCTGTAACACAGCTGTTGTTCAATTAGAAGATCTATGGAAAAAGCTAGGACTGTATTGGAAATTAATGCCAGTGGTTTTTGTCTTTTTACAGGAAGAAAAGTTATGGTCAGTTATTTTACTTATATCTCAATTTTTAATCTGCTTTCTAAATTTTTATGCTAATGGAAATCTTCTAAATTTACACTGAAAGAAAATAAGTCTGAGCTGTGAAGTTTTTAATGCTAAAATTCCAAAATCTCATTTTATGATTTTAATACCCATTTATTTTGATAATGGCAAGTTCTATATAGGCAAGCCACTAATCTTAAGGATAGGTCCTATTTCCCTCGAAACTATTATGACTTCCATACTTATAACTTCCTTTCTTTTACAGGAGCTGCAAAGACATTTCCATAAAAAATAGTTTCTGAGTTTTAAAGCCTCTTCTTTCTCATTCCTTGTGGCCACAAATATTAATCATATGCAGCGACATAAATTCATATACAATTTTGTAAAAAGGCCTGGATTATCATCATTTCATTAGTTCTTTTTCAACAGAAAGGCCAGACAGGCATTTGAGATTTCTTTAGGCAGATAACACATGCCTACACAACGAAGTCAGTAGGCAGTGTGTGGGTATCGAGGTATGTAGTGAAAGCAGTGCGAATGTTGACAAAACAAAATGCATGCTTTGCTGCTTTCCTCGTCTTCCCTAACAGCAGTCTAGAGAAGCAAAAAAAGACTAGGTCTACATTATTTTGTCACAACCATTGTTGCTTAATCTGTGAGTTTCAAATTCAAAACCAAAATATGTTAAACAATATTTTAATAACAAAACATTTGAAGACTTTCAAGAAAGACACTAAGTGCTGTTAGATTGTATTACCTTCTTGAGAAAGGATTTTTAAGCTTTTTTTATGGTAGAATTATATAATACTTGCAGACACAACCTAGAAAAATTATCTGCTAAAAAGAGGACAACTCAGTCCACAGCTCTGTGTCAACAAACGAGATATTTTCACTTCAGCTAAAGGGCACACTTTTGCAAAGTGAGCTCTTCTATTTAAGAAAATATTTAAGCGAGTTTTTCTTCATCCATTTAGCCACGATTAGCATGGGTGAAAGTTCAGTAATCTACATCTTTCTGTCTGTATTTTTAAAATTTATTTTATCACAATATGTAAATAGAGGTTCTAAGAAAGACTGTAATTAGCCACTGCACTCATGGTACCCAAGAAAGACTGTAATTAGCCACTGCACTCATGGTACCCAAATATTGACTAGGTGATGAAAATCAATAGTTTTTACATACGTCATCTTTCTGATTCTGTTAGCTGTTGAAATAGTGCCTATTGCCCTAGATAGTGAGCAATGAAATAATCCATGTCTACGGAAAACGCCAGCAATGCAAATTAGCTTCTAAGTAGAATGGACTGTATGCTTGTGTCCAGAGCATGTACAGTAATTTTCTCTACTTTCTGTTCAAATATGATGCACTTTTATCAAATGGAACTGCTCTTATACAAATTAAGAGCTCAGCTGCTAACTAAAAGGTCAGCCGTTTGAGTCCACCAGCTACTCCTTAGAAACCCTGTGGGGCAGCTCTGCTCTGTCCTGTACGGTCCCTATGGGTTGGAATTGACTCAATGGCAATGGGTTTGGTTTTTGGTTTTTTATTAACTACCCAGCTTAAATTTCATTGTTTGCTCAAAAATGTTAAACGTATTTGAATTAAAACACAATTCTATTAAAGCCAGGCTGTTAAAAATGTAAATGGCATGGAAAAGGCACAAGAATAGACTTGCTAGGTTCATCGTAGAAATCGAAATAAAGGAAATTCCAGAATACACTTTTTATCACATGCACAATTACCCATGGGAAAAATTACATTTAGATAATTAGAGATTACCAACGCACACAACTGGCAAGGTTGTAAAAATGAAATTTAGGAGGATGAATGACGAAAGTCTTTTTATTCTAATTTTACGACAATGAGACTATTCTCACACTGTCTACTTAATCTCTGAAGTCCCTGGATGATACCAAGGGTTAAGCACTCAGCTGCTAACCAAAGGCACCTCTGAAGAAAGGACTGGTGATCTACTTCTGAGAAAAATTAGCCACTGAAAACCCGATGGAGCACATTATTACTCTGACACACCTGGAATCGCCAGGAGTTGGAGTCAACATAACTACAACTGGTTTTTTGGTTTGTTAATTTCTGGCCTCATCCCCTGGCCCTTCCTCCCAGGTGCAGAAAGCAGTAAAAATTAGAGGGTTTTTGTTGTTGTTGTTTGTTTTTAAGTTCCATGACAGCAAAGACTATTTTGCCTTATTTGCCACAGGACCCCCAGTGCTTAAGAGAGGGGAATATTGCAAGCATCCAGGAGACACCTGTCGAATACATGAATCTTTCCTCCCAAAGGAATAAACTTCTCTCCTAACCCTACACCAAACCACTAAAATGTAAAAAAAAAAAAAACCTAAAATGTACAACCATAAAAATTAAAACGGAACAAAACGTAAAGGTTGAACCACAGTGAGTCCTGGTGTATATATAATATTTTATATTCATTTCGAATAAACAACATACTTGATAGGAAACAAAGGAAGTTGAAAGGCATATTTTTTAACAGCATCCTCTGCATTTTGTCTTTGATACAGAAATAGAGTTCTTCTTGTCCGTGAAGGCGGCACTAATAGTCCCCCCCATCTCCCTCTGCCTACCCCTGACACTGCACAGAACCACCCATCTTCCCAATGCACTACTGAATCCTTTTAACTTTCAGATAGTTTTCCAGATAGCAATTCTTTACTTTGATTCAATTAGCTTCGATTTTCCCTGTAGACTCCTCTCATTGCATCAAATATTAACTTTCTGCTTGATCAGTCACACCACCATCTTATTACTCCACAGGTGAGATTTTAGAAGCTGGAACAGATTGTCACTTTTTGTTGGAAGCCAGCAAAAGTGTAACTGAAAAATGTCCTATGCATGTCACATACACTTTGTTCCTTTGTTTTTACCATCAGTTGACATCTCCTTTGTGTACAATAGAAATTTAAGCGTGCGAGAGAATGAAAACAGGAGGAAGTAATGGGACAGCTGCAGAATCTTGACTTTTGAAAATATCTGTGTCTGAAATGTAATCGTTCCTTTTTGGCCTCCAGTTTGCGGCTTAATTTATCTCATGTGCCCTGTCTTCCTTCTCTGAGATACTCTAAGGCAGAGCTTTGAGCACAGGCATTTATTTTGATCGATTTTGATAGAGTACTGTCTTAGTCATCTAGAGCTGCTATAACAGAAATACCACAAGAAAGTACAAATAGAAAGAAAAGGTTGGCCCGTGTAATCCATAGGTTAACAAACAAATTTATTTTCTCACAGTTTAGGAGGCTAGAAGTTCAAATTCAGGGCGCTGGCTCTAGGGGAAGGCTTTCTCTTTCTGTCAGCTCTGAGGGAAGGTCCTTGTCTCTTCAGCTTGTTTCCCGGCTCCTTGGAGATCTCCATGCGGATTGGCATCAATTTTTCCCCATCTCTGCTTGCCAGCTTGCTTGGTTAATCTCTTTTATATCTCAAAAGAGATTCACTCAAGGTACACCCTACACTATCCTGTCTCATTGACGTAATAAAGACAACCCATTCCTAAATGGGATTATAACTAGAGGCATAAACCAAAAAAAAAAAAAAAGGCAAGGCCATTGCTGTAGAATCGATTCTGACTCATAGTGGGCCTATAAAGACGCTAGGATTTACAACACATATTTTAGGGGGGAAACAATTCAATCCATAACAAGTACTCTTAGGAATATTAAAAAGTTTGTGCAATACAAGCAAAATATACCCCGATTATCTCATCAGAGGAAGAGGTTTAAACCCTTTGCTTCTGTTATCAACAGCTGTCATAGTTCTGTGTATTACACAAGCCTATTTCCCCAGTTCAAAAGTAAACTCTGTATGTGACAGACTCTGGGAATAAAAAAAAAGACAGTGCATTCAGAATGGGCAATCTGAGGAGTTTAATGAAGGGACTTACGGAACGTTAGGTAGGAGTTAGGCAAACGCAACATGGCACGATGCAGTCCCCCAGGTCTAGCTACACTGTAGGTTTAAGCCTGAAAGGGCATAAGCAGGGAGCAGTAACCAGGATTTAAATAGGGTAGCAGTATGGCAGGGGTTACTTGACTCTGGCTCTGACCTTTGGTGGAGATTAACAGTCAACCCTTAGGGAGAGAGCCAGAGTAATCAATACCCTGACCTCACTCCCCTAGCCTCCAATATCCTACAGGTGCCTCCCATTAGCTGAAGCCAGCCTAAAGCCTGGGAGAAAAGGAACTCACTGATGCATCCACACAGCCAGCCACCCGCCCAGGCAGAGAACAGCGTGCAGAGAACGGACAGTGCACCCGAAGGGCCAAGCCAATGACACGGAGCACAACCTCTACAGGTGAATTTGACTTTACCATGATTAGCTCTATCAACATTACTGATGAAAACATATGCACAGAGAAAAGGGTAAGTGTATAATTTTTTTCTTATGAGTCACTGATGCATCATCAGTTCTCACCTTTCTGGGCTTATCTTTCCTTTCTATAAGCTTTCTGTCAAGAAAGACACCCACGTTCAATTTCACGCAGTCCATTAACTTAAAAAATGAGTCTGCAACTAAGTCATCCATCTGTATTTTTAGTTGATGCTCATATAAGGCTTCGGATGAAGACCTCTGAGTCTGAGGGTGAGAAGGAGGGCAATCTGATGCCATAGACATACAAACTGTTGACAAGAGCATAGGCTGACGTTGCCAACTCCCTGTGATCATAGTGCTGAAGAAACAGACCTCGATAATGGGCCTAAAACATATTCTCAATCTCTGCCATGCGGGCTAGATCCAAACGCTCAGAGTGTAGGCTTAAATCAGAACAGCCTGGGATGAATAAGAAAGTACAAATAGAAAGAAAAGGTAGGGCCAACCAGTACATAGGTTTTATTTATTTAGGAACCAAAATTGTAGGATGCCTTTATTTGATGATGTGGTATGAGCTTTGATGCCACTGCCAAGCCTTACACCCATAACTAGGATCTTAACTGCTCATCCATTTAGCAGTTCAAATATTGACTGATCGTTTACACCGACGTGTGTCAGGCACTGTGCTAGGCGCATGGGAGATACAGCAGTGACAGACCAAGTATGACAGAAAAGAGAGAAATAAAAAGATTACGAGATGATGAATGTTATCAAAGTGGAGATACAGTGTGCTGGGGAAATGAATAACAAGTGGTTTTCAAGCCAACGTGGAGGTCAGGGAAAATCTTGGAGGGGATGTCACTTTTTCTAAGAATGATAGAGAATTAGGAAGGAAGATAGAAGAAGCCCTTCAGGCAGAGAGAACCACACTTGTGTTAGTCAGTGGGTCATAGCAAACTGAAAGATGTCAGTTATAGCTGAAACACACAAGTGCTCCTCCCTACCAAGTGATTTCTGGCTCTGGCTTCTGGCTCCTACCTGAAGGTCTAGGGCTCTGAGTTAGAAGCTGGGGCCTGGGTTCCACTGTGGTTCAAAGTTCAGCACTTAGGACACACATCTGGGTCAAAAAGGTGAAAATTTAGATACCCCCTCAAGAGTTCAGGATTTGGGGCTCAAGATTCCAATTTAGAGGGCTGTAGCTTCATGTGGTGGGTAGCTTCAGAACTCAGGTCTCCAAGACAAGTTTTATTGCGAAGGATTTGGAGCTTACATAATTCAAGGTCCTATGCTTGCAATAATTAAGAACGAGTTTAGGGAAGCTGAGAACTTAGGGATCTGGAATTGAGGCACTTCTGGGGAGCCGTGTGAAATATTGAGAACACAGCTTTGATGAAAGACAAGCTTTATAGGCAATCCTGACTCTGCTGCGACTAGCTGCGTCATCTCTCTGTTTCCTTAGCTGGGGCATAGTAGTTACTTTGTAGGGTTATTAAGAAATTGCTGCTTTGTGGAATTCAGCTGGAGGTAATTAGGTGACTCATTCACTATGGGCTTCAAACCCTTTTAATCATAATTGTTCAGTGTGTTCCAGTTTGAAATGTTCTGCTAGTAGAAAAGATGGAAGCTAAGTGGCAGTTAAATAGCTTTCCTCTCCCCAATGTCATCTGTTAAATTTGTACAATTTGCCCAAACAACAGACTGCCCCTTCCTTGGTTTTCTTCTTGCTTTGAACATAAATGTGTCTTAAAAGGTCATTCTCATTGCCTTAGGTTTTTTTTTTTTTTTAATTTTCAGTGTATTCTATGCGTTAGCCTTGCTGACAAACCCGTTGCCATTGAGTCGATTGCGACTCACAGTGACCCTATAGGACAGTGTAGAACTGTCTCATAGGATTCACTAGGCTGTAATCTTTATGGAAGCAAACTGCCACATCTTTCTTCCTTGGAGTGGCTGGTGGGTTCGAACCACTCATCTTTCAATTAGTAGCCCAGCACTTAACCACTGTACCACCAGGGCTCCTTGGCCTTGCCGACACTGTTTCTAAAATACATGTTTTATTCTTTCATCTTAGTTCCTGGCTGCATATTTCCCATACCCTTGTTGTATCTACATGCTCTTAAAACCTGAACTCATCTTTGCATTCCAATGCCAAGCACAGGACCAGGTACAGAATGTCTTATGACCCTACAGATGAATAAATAAACACTATAAAGAAAAATAAAAAAGAGCACATAGCTTCATCATATTTTTAGGCATATCCCTTTTTTATAATTTCATTTACCAGTAGCAATCAAATGTGTAAAAATTATATTATACATACCACCTCTGCCATTAGAGTTAAATTTTGAAAAGTATATTCTGTATTGATCAATCAAGCATAATTTTTCAAAACATTCCTGCATCATTCAGGCAGCTGAAGGGAAGGGAGACAGACCACACTGTCGATTAAACTGCATTTGCTTCATTTCCCCCACTAAATTACAATCTATTCATTTAGGATTTCTTCTACTAAAAGGATGTAATCTAATTAATAAAACACCAGTTTTTAGATCATAAATTTGTGGGAATAAAAAAATCGTATCTGAATGTGAAAATGGTCACAAGACTAAATAAATCAACCATTTCTTACATACTCACTTGGTACAACTAAGGTCTTCCAATGATTTATAACGCCCTCTTTTAAATGGACTGATCCTTTGTGTTAGGAAGCAGAATAAACAGTAAATGTTGCCCAAAAAACAAAACCAAACCCATTGCTGTCGAGTCGATTTTGACTCATAGCAACCCTATAGGACAGAGTAGATCTGCTCCATAGAGTTTCCAAGGAGCAGCTGGTGGATTTGAACTGCTGACTTTTTGGTTAGCAGCCGAACAACTCTCAAATCTATATTCTACAGCTTTTTCCTTTATACTATTCCAAGCATCAAAAGGTCAGATATTTTTAAGTTACTTTTTTTTTTCTCATTATGTGCCTAAATTCATAAATTTTCTTCAAACACCCCAGATTCACAGTCAATTAAAAGCACAGATGCTGGACTAACCCATACCTGGATTCAAGCTTTGGCATCGCTATTTATTGGCTGTATGGCTCCCTCCAAAATGAGAACTAAAATGTTCTCATTTCACAGGAGGGTTACAATTGTGTTGTGTCCTTTTATTTGGAAAATATTTAAAAACCTCTTATAGCCCTGGCATAATTCTAAGTGCACTATAGGTCTTAACTCAATTAATCTTCGTAACAACCCTATTCAGTAGGAATTATTATTATTCTCATTCAGGTAAAGGTAATGGAAGGCATTCACTGTTTGATAATAGTGAGTGCTCAATAAGCAGTCATAATGTTATTATTCTACAGGATTTTAAACTAATTTTTACTTGTCATAAACAAGAAGTACAACCAGAATGCTCCTTAGAAACAAGGATGGCAAGACTACGTCTCACATACTTTGGGCATGTTACCAGCAGGGATCAGTCCCTGGAGAAGGACATCATGCTTGATAAAGCAGAGGGTCAGCACAAAAGAGGAAGACTCCCAACAAGATGGATTGACACAACGGGCTCAAGCATAACAACAATGGTGAGGACAGAGCAGGGCTTGGGCAGTGTTTCATTCTGTTGTACATAGGGTCGCTATGAGTCAGAGCCGACTTGATGGCAGCTAACAACGACAACATAAACTCAAGTGTATTTATCCACCTTCAGTGAAAATGAAATGTGGTAATTTGATTTTGAGCATACTAAATGTGTCAGGCAAATTATAAGTTCACTATATATTTACCCCTATTTTCCTAGATTTATAAATAAAACTATTGGATAAACTCTTGTGAACAAAATATTTTAAATTAATTTGACTAAAACTGTGAGGAAGTGACATTAACTAAAGGTGTACTATGTGCCAATCACTTTATAGATCTTATTTTATTTAATTTTCACTGCAGTTAGGTGATGTTGGCTTCCTTACTTCCTCTTCACACGTGAAGAAATGCTCAGTGATCCTTCTTAAATTCATAGTACTGATAAATGGTAAAGTCAGATTTCATACTTAGGTTTCAGGTGTCACATTTCATTTTTTTGAAACCTTATTTACATTATTGTGAAACATATGCATGCCGATGAGAGCTACAATTTTAAGATTAGTAATAAAATTAATACCACTTACCTAACTGCCCCCAGCCTAAGAATGAGATCACCGACAACTTTGAAGACCTCTGTGTGCCCCTTTAGAGTACCTTCCCCTGCTTCTCAGCAATTAACCATTTTTTATATAGATTTTTATTTTTTTATATTAAAAAACCCTAAGCAATATAGACTAGTTTTGAAACAGTATTAAGCACAAACCCAGCAGCAAAAGGAAAGTATCGCCACCGTTAGACAATCGGTGGAAGGCTCCTAAAATGAGGCAAGGACAGCAGCGTCTGTGGTTCATTTTCTGGCTCCAGCTTCCCGGACAGTTCGCAAGGGCCACTGTGGGTTAGTCAGAGGCTGACCACAAGTGAGGCCTGGGAAGCACAGGGCTCACTGGAGCTGAGGCATCTGGCAGGGCATCTGCTGCTTTCTGCTCTCCGCTACTAAGGAGTAGACCGAGTCAAATTACCCTGCAGAGGAGAGAAGGCTCACTCTCCTTCTACTATTCCATATTACTTTTAGGAATAAGATCATTAACCAAAGTTTTTTTGCCTGTCTCTTCTTTTTTTCCTTTATCTTTTAAGGTCGATTAAAAACCAAAAATGACTGAATTATACTGAAAGCTACATAGTATGACCAGCCAGTTGCCAGAAAGGTATCAATTACGTCAAACAAAGGCTGGAATGTGTCTACTTCTATTTGCAGCTATGCAACTTTCAGGGATGTGGCCAATGAGCTTCTACTTAAAATGGGAATTCCAAGGTGACTTGAGCTATAAAAGTTTTATGACTTCCTTAAAGTAAGGTGAAAAGGAAAACACAACCTCAGTGAATCATTTGCTTTGGTTACATAACACGAAGGAGCCCTGGTGGTATAGTGGTTAAAGCGATCCACTGTTAACCGAAAGACTGGTGCTTTGAAACCACCAGTGGCTCCAGGGGAGAAGGATATGGTAGTCTGCTTCAATAGAGATTTACAGCCTTGGAAACCCTGTGGTGTCTCTCTGAGTCAGAATCGACTCGATGGCAGTGGGTTTGGGGGTATGCTTTGATTAACACATGAACAAAAAAGAAGGTTCTACTTTTCCACAGAGAATTTACTCTTATCTGGCCCTCCTTTACAGTAAAAATGGACTCTTCAGTCCCTGTACTGATGACACAAGCTATTTTTTATTAACTGCACTGTATTGCTATGTGAACAAATTTAAAATTAAGAGCTTCTGCCCAAGGTTCACATTCCCTCTATGTACCCTACTGTTATTCTTTATTAATGCCATTAATTATTGAGTGAGTGTGTGTTACTTACTTAAATATCTGAAAGCTTGGGATATATTTCTGCATCACTTTCACTTTACCCACCAAAGGGAATAGTAGTAGAACCACAAACTGGAGGTGCCAGAAGGGCCTGTAGAAGCTGCCTTTTTTAACATTCTTACTTTTCAAGTACATGCCTTAACTCTTTCTGGGAAAGGGAATGTGTAAAAATTATTTTTAAAAAATTATATAGTTATCTTCTACCTGAGGAGACTGAGGCTCTAAGTAACTTACCCAATGTTAAACAGCTGATTATAGCCTTGAACTATTGACTCATTTTCATTCTGGGATAATATTACCTTAAAATAAATTAGTTATTGAAAGAAAATTAGTTTCTCATCCTGCTAAGAAGGATTTTTCTTATGATGAAGAACAAATTTAACAGATAACATATTGTTTCCCAGATATTCCCACAGCTAGTTTTAAATTTATTCCCACTTAGATTGTAATCAGATGAAAGCAGAAGAATTGGCTTAGGCCAAAATGTTGGTCGGGGCAATATTCCTCAGCTCTTCGTTGAAGCCCAGAGTAGTGTTATAAACCACAAGTTATCTGCTCATGTGATGTTATTGTGGCACTTGGCCACAATGTTTAATACCAGTTCAACTCAAACAAAAGCATCATTTACCTTCTCTGGTCTTCTATTTCCTTGCTTATAAAGCAATCTCTAAAGGCCCTTTCAGTTAATACGATGTTTGATTCTATTTCTTTAAGTTAAGTGGAATATTTACCCTCATTTTCAATAGCTTTGAGGATAGAGAATAAGCTGAATAACCTGAAGTCAGTGGAGAACTTGGGGGAAAAAAATGCTATAACGTGATCTCTCCAAAATCTGTTCCTTCCATCTTGTTCCTCGTTTTAGTTAATGTTACTCCAATTTTCTAGTTGCTCAAGAAAAAAGTCTTGGTGTCATCCTTAACTTGTTTCTTTGTTTCATGCCCCAAAAACATTTAATTAAGAAATCCTGTCAACTGTAATTCAAAATTTATCCAGAATCTGAGCACCTCTTGCGACCACACTAGTCCGGACCGTATCATCTTAATTTTGGAATAGTCTCCATCCAGCTTTCCTTGCTTCCACGTAGTCTCCCAATCCCCAGGAAAGCCCATTTTTACTATAGCAATCAGAGTAATACAGTTGATTCTCATTATTTGCAGTAGGCATGTTCTATAACATGCCACAAACACTGAATTAATGAATGCTGGACTGTTGCTCTATGGTAGATGCAGGATTAGGTTCCTGCGAGCCTGTGGTCACAATATTTTCACCAAGAGATCAACACATCAGTTTGTTTTATGTGTGTTTCTGTTTAAGGACATCTAATTTAATATATGAGTCCTGGTGAGGCAACAGCTAAACACTCACCTGCTGACTGAAAGATTGGCAGTTTGAACCCACCCAGTGGCTCCACAGGAGAAGAGACCTGGGCTATCTGCTTCTGTAAAGATTAGCCTAGAAAACCCTATGGGGCGGTTCTACACTGTCACAAGGGGTCACTATGAGTTGAAAATCAATGTGAGAACACATAACAACAACAGCAATGTAGTGTGTATTGCTGACTCATTAACACTGAACTCACAGCCAGTAGCACTGTAACTCATGCCTAAATAAGCATGTCTAACATACATATTTTCTCCATAAAGCACATCACAGCCTTCTTGCACTGAGGAACACTGACAACACTTCAATACTGTGCTTGGGGCCATTTTAAATAGTGAGATCACCAACCAAAAGCACAAAAATGAGACAAAGTGGCACTAAACAGACCACAAAATGGACACTTGTTTACAGTGTAAGAGCTAAAAGAAGGCAGAGAGTCTCCTTGTTTGACCTCAACTGGAAATGTGTACATCAGGTGCATTGTTGGGGAAATATAATTAAAAACAAAGCCATCTGCCAACACAGAGAACTCTCCACAAAAGTAGAAGAAAAAGAACACAGTTTTGTTATTGCATAAGCATTAAACCAGAATGCAACAAGCATCACAGGCAATCTGCTAAAGAGACTGCAAAGACAGAAGGGAATTTTATCCTTTTATACAGCCAAGCAGATGCAATCCATTTCACACATGTTCTCAAGGCAAATGATAACTAGTCTTTAAGTAAGAGGGCTGACAGCACCACTTGTCATACACAGTTCATCTTAAATAGTCTACAAGAACCACAGCCTCATCTACCCTGAGACCAGAAGAATTAGATGGTACCTGGCTACCGCTACCAACCATTCTAAGCAGGGCCACAATAGGTGGACCCTGACAGAATGTGAGAAAAATGTGGAACAGGAGCTCAATTCCTTAAAAAAAACAGACCTATACTGGACTCATTGCAACTAGAGACTCCCCAAGACTATTGCCCTGAAATATTCTTCAAACCTTCAATCAAAACTAACCCCTACAGTCACCTTGTAGCTAAATTACAAATTGGCTCAAAAAATAATGAATAACACCTGTAAGTACTGGGCTCCTTTAGAAATTACCTATATGAGAACAAACAGCCAACAATTAACTTTAAAATAAAGATAGGAAGGTAAGAGGGCAGGGAAACTAGATTAATGGAAATGGAACAACCAGAATGAAAATAATGAGAATGCTCACACATTGTGAAGGGTATAACAAATGTCACTGAACAAGTTGTGTAGAAATTGTTGAATGGGAACCTAAACTGCTCCATAAACCTTCACCGAAAACACAATAAAGGATCATTAAGAAAAAAAAGACTCAATAATAAGAATTCTATAAAAATAAAAAAAAATGGGCACCAAAAAATCCAGTAAAACAAAGAACCTAGTTAAAAAAATGAAAAATGGACACGTATTTGACACTTAGTCAAAGAATACATAGAGATTAAAAATAAGCACCAAAAAAGTTCTCAGTGTTATTAATCATTAAGGAAATGCAAATTGTACCCTTTCTGAGATACTGTTACACACCTACTAGAATGGCTATAATTGAAAAGATTGATCATACCATGTTTCGTGAAGCTGTGTGACAACTGGAACTTTTTTCTGTCCTTTGTGTTGTCAAAGATTCCTAGTTCAATGGCACACTTTTCTGTCAGTTTTGCGAAGTTCATATACTGTAGTGGATTGCTGGCTGTTGATTTTTGTGTTGGGGAGAAAGATGTATGACCTCCAATTTTCTGGTTATCTTCTCTGTTACAGGACAAAGACTCTTTCCCTTTGCTTATTTCTCCCTTACCACCTTACAGTCACTGTGAGTTGGAATCGACTCAACGGCAATGGGTTTGGTTTGGTTTCGGTACCTAACAGCCAAAGAGCACTTTCAACTTCATTTTCTCCTTTCTCCACCAGAACTCATGCATTTTGAAGACTGCCCCTTCAAATCATGCATACTTCTAAGTTCCTTACCTGTAGTCCATTCACTAGTCTACAGGGCACCATCTTCAGTATTTTTCAAACTTAAAGTCAACTTAGTCTTTCTGGCAATGGTTTTAGATCAACCTGTGGACTGTTACTGGCTTCCTTCTCTCTTCCCTGCAGTTTTTCTTGGTCTTGGTTCAGCCCAAAGCAGGCCTGGGTAGGGGTTGGGGGCTAGGAGCAAGAGAAATCCTGCCTTAGGATTTAGTTGTGTATTTTTCCTTACTGTTATTTTGAAGTGTGGTCATTCTATGTCTTTAAGTTTTGCCATGGGCATGGTTTCTGAGAAGTTTTATACCTCCTTTCTTTCATTCTGTATTGTTTACAATACATACTAGACAACAAGGAAGCTAGTCAGCTGTGGGTCTTCAACTACCTGGAATCCTCTGTTCTTTTGTCATTGTTATGAGATACTTTTAAATCAGTAATAGCAGAAATAAAACAGAGATTCCACTAAACTTTAGAGGGTAACTTTGCAATCAAATAATTTTCAATCTTCAGTGGAGACTGAAAAGACAAAGCTTCTATATTTTTCGTTAGGTTAGACAAGAGCTCATTTCGCAGATACTCATTTTTGGCTGAAATTGAATAGAATAAATTGAAAAAGCCTAGACCATTTCAGTGGTCTACATTTGAGATAAAAATATATCCAGTCTCTACTCAAATACTTTGCTCTACTTGCAATGATCATTTAATGCATTTATGTGTGAGCAGAAAATGAAATCGTCTAGAGATTTTTTTTTAATTATTGCATAAAAAGATGAAGAGTAGATACAGTGATTCCATGTGAAATTTTCTGCTCCTTCCCTAATACATGAGTAAAACATTTTTTCTTCTCTTACTTCTCTTGCTTCTATTTCCTCTGTAGTTTTAAAATGATAATGGTTGTTGATTTGGGAGGCATCTTTCTAAGAGGAGCAGGTTTTGTCCTTCAGAAGTCAACACAGGATTACTCAAAGACAGCCAGCTGCCTATGACAGATTGGTTAGTCAGCATTCCTCCAATTTAGAAGTAGCTTCTCGTTCATATTACTTTTTATCCTTACTATATATAGTCTGTCTTCTACAAATTTGGGACTGTAGGCCCATCATTGCCACTCTAGTGAATTTGCCAATACGGAGAGACCGGGGCTTCATCGTCTCTCCAGCTGTTTTTTATCCGTTTAGATATCAAGGTTTTTAAGTCACAAATGTAACTCTACCATCAAAAGTAATTCTACCACAGGGCAAGAGCTTTGATTTGAAGGACTGGGTCTTTCCCCTCAATACTCCTCGTTTCTCAAAACAGTGAGTAGCAGGAAGTAGATATTTTGCTGAATTAACGAATTCTGAAATTTGAAAGGGAAGTGAAGCCTTTCTAGATGACTTGGAAAGAATCTGTTCATGATATATAAAGTGAGAAAAAGCAGATTTCAAAAAAAGTAAATTCAACATAACCCCACTGACTGCCTGTGTGTATCCATATGTGCATATGTATATACATACACGTACATATATATACATATACATACACATAACTGTATGTATATGTGTATATAGTATACAATAACCATGGTTATCTATGAATGGCATAAGAGGCGATTTTATTTTTTCACTTGTTTTTGTCAATATTTTATGAATTTCCTACAGGGTGCCTGCAATATTTTTTAAATAACTTGGTTTTCCTAGCTACAAAATGAAAACCTGCTTCATTCACTTTTCAATTATTTCTCATTTTCTATGCCTCAGAAACATGCGTAACTATCAAGTCTCATTGCTTCTTAAAACTGTGTCTGCTTTAAGTAGAAATCTTAAAGGAATTATTGAAGAGATGAAAGTGTTTAGAAGTCTAGGGCCCAATTATGTTAACCTCTGATTTTTGAATGACTTTTTTTTTTTTTTATTAAAGAATCAATTAAACAAAATAAAAGTGAATGTATCAAAGTAAGAACATTTTTGGAACCATGTAATGGTCATCAGCATTGAAAAGGCAATGTGGTAGATCATTTTGGTCTTGGAGTCAGAATGTGTTTTGAATCCCAGATTTGTGACTTAGTAAGTACGTAATCTTGAGTAATTAATTTCTCTTAGCTTCATTTTCACCAACTGTGAAGGAGGAACAAGAATGCCAACCTTGCAGGTTTGTTTTAATAATGGGAAAAAATTAAAATAGCCACACCAAAGTTGCTTAGCCTTTTAATTTTCATAATTTGGTGATGGACTAGATGGAAAGGAGGAAGTGGAAAGAAGAGATTAGAATGACACCCACATTTCTAACCTGGATGAACAGATCTCACCTGAACTTAGAGGGTGAGTAAGAATTAGCCTTCCACGTGGGAGACCTAGACTCAATTCCCGGCCAATGTACCTCATGTGCAGATACCACCCATCTGCCAATAGACGTTCGCACGTTGCTGTGATGTTGAACAGGTTTCAGCGGAGTTTTCAGACTAAGATGAACTAGGAAGAAAGGCCTGGTGATCTACTTCAGAAAATCAGCCCATGAAAACCTTATGAGTCAAAATGGTCCAATTCACAACCAATAGTGGAGATGGCAAAGGACTAGGCAGTGTTTTGTTCCATTGTGCTTGCGGTCACCATGAGTCAGTCAGAGACCGGCTACATGGCAGCTAACAACAACAAGAATTAGCCAGGTAAAATCTGGGTGAAAGGGAAGAGAATATTCTAGAAAGAAAGATCATATGTCCAAGGGCAGAAGGTGGTAGAGAACATAACGTGTTCTTGAAGCTTGATGTTGTTTAGTATACCTGAGGGTCAAGTGCACCAGGGTAGCTAGAGAAAAAGATGGGAGGAAAATAACAGCCCAATCATGAAAGACCTTTTGAGCTTGGAGGCAATGTTTGGACTTTATCCTGAGGGGATTGGGCAGACACTGAAAGCTTCTAAATTGGGGAGCAGTACAACAAGATTTGGAGTGGAGGGAAGCAAAGGACAGGAGATACCACTATCAGTTCAGACTGTAGCTATAAGCCAGGCGAGGGACAACTCTGACCTCAACTAAAGTAATGGCAGTGAGCACGAAGAAAGCAAATCAGAACAGCCTTCCCTAATCCCTAGGACTGGGGAGGCTGTTCTCTTCTGTATTCCATAGCCCATTGTACTCACAACTTTCACTGCAGGATATCTATCACAGTATATTCTAATTACACGGTAGAAGAGAAATTCCCAGAGCACAGGAACCATATCTTCTTTTCAGTTTTCTGGCACTTGAAGGGTGTTCAGTACAAATATATTAATGGAAGAATATAAATATAAATTTCTCTCTTCCTACGTCCCTGTCCTTTTAATAATGACCACTCACGGTAATAATGCAGACACTTTCAGTTACCGGAAATGTTTCCTTCAACGGGCAGACCACCATTATCTTCATGAAAGCCTTCTTTGATTATCAGTTTCCATGTTATACTGCTTTAGATACTGAACATTAAGTTAAATGTGACATATTTTCTGCTGTTTGAAGCAAAAACATAAATCTGGGTATGCCTTAGTTTCCCTTCTTTTTAACGTCAAGATCAGTAAGTATGGATTTTTGGGGGATTATTTGAATGATATTTTCAGGTGTTATTCCTAAACTAGCTCTTTAGTTGTATATGTAAATCATTTCAAGATCTTCTGAATATCAAAAGATGATTTAACTAAATAGGCTTAGCACCCAAACTAGGAGCGCTGGTGGTAAAAAGTTTAAGGGCTGGGCTGCTAACTGAAAGATCTGTGGTTTAAATTCATAGCAGTTCTACAGAAGAAAAGACCTGGTGATTGCACCCATAAAGATTTACAGCCTAGGAAATCCTATAGGGCAGTTTTACTCTCTCATGTAGGTTCGCCACGGATCAGAAGAGGAGCCCTGGTGGTACAGTAGTTAAGTGCTGGACTGCTAACCGAAACGTCAGAGGTTTGAAGCCACCAGCCATCTCTACGGGAGAAAGATGTGGCAGGCTGCTTCGGTAAAGATTACAGCCTTGGAAATCCTATGGGGCAGTTCTACTCTACCCTGTAGGGTTGTTTTGAGTTGAAATCGAATCCACATCAATTTTTTTTTTTTTTTTTTATGGGTCAGAATCAACTCAAGGGCACATGACAACAACAGCTCCCAAACTGTTGTTGTTAATTGTCATCAAGTTAATTCTAACTCATGGTGATCCCATGTGTGCCAAGTAGAACTGCTTCATAGGGTTTTCAAGGCTGCGACCTTTTGAAAGCAGATCGCCAGGCCTGTCTTCCGACATGTTTCTGGGTGCATTCAAATCACTAACCTTTCAGCTAGTAGTCCAGCGCTTAACTATTTGCACCACTTAGGGAGGGACTCTAGCTCCCAAACTATAGGGAATATATTGTTTAAAGAATAACTGACAAAATCATTTCTAACAAGCAATATTGTCACTGTATACATAAGTGCTGAAGGGATGAAAAGGTTAAAATTTCAGAAGATATTTTATATGTACAAAGCTAGGCAGCACTTTAAAAAGCATAGTAATGACATTGGAGAAAAAAAATTCCTACCAATATAAGAGAAATTTTAATTATTTGTAATTTTTCAGGAATAAAAACAATTTCATCTTTTTGTTTTTCAGGTCATGCAACATATTAATTTCCCTCTGAAATTTGTACTTCTCTGAAAAACGCCAAATGGGGTTTCTCAGTTTTGCAAAGCTCTGTTGAATCACTGCCTCTAAGCCTGTGTTAAATATGCTTTTGCAAATCACTCTCAAGTTTAACAAACAACACTTGAAACTGCTATACTGAATTAAAATAGAAGCCTCTAGGACACTCAAAAAGTTTATGAAGCAAAGTCTTTTCGTTGATCATTTTAGGCCCATAATGATTTGACTTCGAAAGCAAGTGTTCTTATATAACATTGAAGGGAAACATGGATTTCACAATTTATGTTTTTTTTTATTGTGCTTTATATGAAGGTTTACAGAGTGAATTAATTTCTCATTAAACAATTAATACACATATTGTTTTGTGACATCAGTTGCCAACCCCATGACATGTCAACACTCTCCCCTTCCTGACCTTGGGTTTCCCATTATCAGCTTTCCTGTCGCCTACTGCCTTCTCACCCTTGCCCAGGGGTTGGTGTGCCCATTTCGTCTTGTTTTGTTTTATGGGTCTGTCTAATCTTTGGTTAAAGGGTGAACCTCAGGAGTGACTTCAGTACGGAGTTAAAAGAGTATCTGGGGGCCATACTCTTGGGGTTTCTCCAGTCTCTGTCAGATCAGAAAGTCTGGTCTTTGTGAGTTAGAGTTTTGTTCTACCTTTATCTCCAGCTCTGTCTAGGACCTTCTGTCGTGATTCCTGTCAGAGAAGCTGGTGGTGTTAGCCTGGCACCACCTAGTTGTATTGGACTCAGTCTGGTAGAGGCTGTGGTAGTTGTGGTCCATCAGTCCTTTGGACTCATCTTTCCCTTGTGTCATTGGTTTTCCTCATTTTCCCTTGCTCCAGATGGGGTGGGACCAGTGGAGTGTCTTAGATGGCTGCTCATAAGCTTGTAAGACCCCAGGCACTACTCACCAAAGTAGAGTATAGAATTTTATAAACTATGTCATGCCAATTGAGCCAATACCCTCAGCCTATTAACTCAGTCCCTCTGGGAGTTTGGATGTGTCTATGAAGTTTTCATGACTTTGCCCTGGCCAAGTTGTGCTGGCTTCCCCAGTGTTGTGTACTGTCTTACCCTTCACTAAAGTTACCACTTATCAATCATCTATTTAGTGTCCCACCCCCACCCCTCCCCTCCCTCATAACCATCAAAGACTATTTCATTTTGTGTGTAAATAGAAAGTGTTTCATGAGTTTTTATAATAGTGGTCTCATACAATATTTATCCTTTTGCGATTGACTTATTTCACTCAGCATAATGCCCTCCAGAGTCACTCATGTTGTGAGATGTTTCACAGATTCATCATTGTTCTTTATCGCTGTATAGTATTCCATTCACAATTCACAGTTTTTGATGACCAAGTCCCAATACTATATATTAGGTTAACGGAGTCTATATACATATGAGATGTGGGGTGTGCGTGTGTGTGTGATATATTGTTTAATTCTTTCCATGGACACTTTGCAGCTTTCACAAGAACAGTGAAACACAATGTGAAATTTACTAATTAACTTGAAGAAATTATTTATGTGCAAATGGGCAAGTTTTCAAGTGAAGTAAATAAATAGTTTAAGGGTTTTTTTTAGCTCTTTGTTTAAATGTCTACTACCTCAAATCTTTACTGGAATGTGATGGAAAATAAAATACATTTATCTATGTCTGTATCTATATCCATATATAGCTCTATTTATATCCATCTACAAAAGCAAATAAATCTATGCTCAAAATATTTCTTTATTATCTTAAAGCATGGTATGATGGAAAAGGAAAAGATCAGACTACAAGGAGTATTATTCAAACATTAGATCTTGAAGTACTGACACAGAAAGATGTCCCCATATATGACCTGCAAAAAAATAAAAGTAAGTCATAAGGCAGTATATGTAATACCTTATTTTGGCTTAAAAATACAACTTTCTTATCTTTCACATTCAGATATTATGTTAGAAGTCTGCTGAAAGTGCTAAATGAGGTAGCACATTATAAAGGCCTGCTTACCTTGGCGCACTCATTGTGAGTCGTAATTGACTAGATGACAACAGGTTTTTTGTTTTTTTTTTAATGTTATTACTATTACTTTTATTATTTTTGTTGTTACAATTCATATGTAGTCTGTTGTCTCTTATCATAGAAATCAGTGGGGATGCAGGACTTTATACTGCATTTGCTGTGTGGTTCTCTCTTAGCCTTTGCATATTGGAAAAATACAAACATGAGTAGACGTGTGAGGTGATTAAGAAATGTGCCAATAAAAATTCTTTGAGCCAAACAGAATTCTGACAGCCTGAAAGGTTTTTAAATGTTTTCTAGAAGGCTAAATTAATCAAAATGTGTGTAGGAGGAAATAACCTATGAAAAATATTACAGGCCAATTGGCATCTGGAATCATGAAAATATTAATGATTCTTCCCAAGGCACAGATCATGGAAAATTCCAGCTAATGAGTGAACAGAAATATTGGCAAGCAGGAGGCATGACCTATGGACAAGCTTTGTTTTCCTTCCCTTAGTGGCTAATGAACTGAATTTCAGTTGGAAGTAAGGAATAAGTGTATTTTCTGAGGAATTTCCATTTTTTTTTAAATACCAGACTGTGGATCCACAAGAGTTCAGTCTGTGACACAGAGATCAAAAGATTACAGATAAAAGGTTAGAAAAAGCTTCACACTTCACTAAAAGCCTAGAAAGATCTTTGTTCACTGTCTGATACACACTGCTGAGACAGGAGTAGGACACTGCACATGAAGACTAATAACTAGGAACGGTGGAAAGACATAGGAAATGCTAATCCAGCCTAAATACCAGGCGGAGAAAGCCTCAACTTTTGGAACATTCTCCTAAGGGAACCAGTAGATGCTGTTTCATTAAGAGAATCACATAGGCTAGATAAAAGCATGAGTGTGTACTGGGCTGTCTTTTGTCCTTTAACCAGGTCCTATAGTGGTGCAGTGGTTAAGTGTTTGGCTGCTAATCAAAAGGTCAGCAGTTGGAATTCACCAGCTGCTCCTTGGAAAACCTACTGGGTAGTTCTATTCTGTCTATAGAGTCACTATGAGTCAGAATCGACTCGGCAGCCACAGGCATGATATATATAGTATTTAAAAAAAAATTTTTTTTTTGTCTTGGTACAGAATAATTTGCAAGCAAAGTAAAACAATGGTAAAGATTGGGCAAAATTGAATCAGGGTTTTAAACCAGTTCAAACCAGCTCACCCATGGCCAACGAAGTCAACACAGAACAAATCCAAATTTTTACAGTTTGGGTGATCTGGAATGTTAACCTTAGAGTCTACATGCTTAACCTCTATAATGCATTGCCTCTTATGTTGGTAGTCATCCAGGGTTACCTCTTCTAAATATGAAAGGCTGAGTCAGCCTGTATGAGCACCCCCTCCTTTCTTATGGTATCTCAGTCCATAGAAATGGGTTTCTGTCTTGCTCCCTGCTGCTCCTTTACTCTAACTAGCTGTCTGCCTAGCCCTTCATTCCCTTCTAGGCCTTGGTCCTACCCTGAACTTCAGCCCAATATCAAGGGCCAGTCCCACTCAGGCAACTGAGGGCTCCATAATACATTGATTTCTGGTTGATGATCACCCACTCCCCCTCCTCCCTGCTTGATGGATTCTGTGAGTAGAACCGTGGGGATCAGGAAAATCCTCCTGAAGGAAGTGATATTTAAGCTGAAACCCAAAGGAAGAATAAGATGTAGTAGCAGGAGGAGGGCGCCCCTGGGTGGGACAGACTATTAAGCGCTAGATTACTAGCTGAAAGGTTGGTGGTTTGGACCCACCCAGAGGCAACTAAGAAGAAAGCCCTGCCGAATTGCTTTTAAAAGTCTCACCCTTGAAAACTCTATGGAGCAGTTCTATTTTACACACATGGGGTCGCCATGAGTTAACATCAACTCAGGGGCAACTAACAACAATAGCAGCATGAGGAAACAGTATTCTAGTATGATGCTCCTTAAAACTTGCATATTTGAGGTACCAAAAGATATCCACTAAGGCTGGAGAATCAGAGCACTGAAAAGAGAATAATGCCTCTTATGGCTGAAGTATTAGCCAGACACCAGACCTTTCAGGCCCTTGTAGTCGGATCTTTGGGAAGCCATTGAAGAGTTTTAAAGATGGAGTGACCTGATCACATTTGTTTTATAGAGATCATTTTGCAGCATGAGAAATGGATTGGAGGGGTAGCAAGGACAGATGTAAGGAGATCAGTTAGGAGACTATTACAGTACTCCAGGTGAGAGGATGATGCCATTAGGATGGTGGGAAGTGGATGGATTTGAGAAATATTTGAAAGGTAAAATCATTCAGATTTGCAGATTGATTGGCTAAAAGAGTGAGGAAGGAGTTAAGGACCTGAAGGGGTTAAGTGTGTTTGCTAATTTTCTAGATTGAACATCCAGCATTTTAGTGGAGTCATCTACACTTGTAAAAATTGGGCTTGGTATAAGATAATGCAATCACTTAGTGTTACTTCCTTTAGAAAATCTTTAAAAACATAAAATTCCAATTCAAATCGAAATTAAGGACTACACAATATTTTTGTTTTATGGTTTTTATATTTTATATGTATCTCTTTTCATCTACACCAAAAATCCTGATTCTTAAGTACACAGGGAATAATAGAATATCCCATAAATAATAGAATATTCCTTTACTTTATCCCACATTACATACACACAGTCTCAAAATAACCTATATAATTACTGAGAACAGGTTTTTTTTTTTTTTACATATATGCTTTTTATTCTCCATTTTTTTGTAGTTGTATGATATTCTGTCTGACCATGCTGTCATTATGTACTACACTCTTGCTTTCAACCTCATTTTGATTCTATAAGTAACTATATGTTTAATGCCACCACATGTGCTTAGGTTGGTGTTTTTCTGATTATTTTGGTCATCTGAAGCATATCCTCTAGAAGGGTCTTCAGGAAAGGCTCTTGGGAGCTATTTCCCTGAATTTACCTACTGTTCACAGTCTATACCCCCGTACAGTTGAAAATCGGTTTTGCTAAACATAAAATCCCTGGCTTACATTTATTTCCTTGAGATTCTTAAATGTTACTTCATTTTGTGCTGGCATAAAACATTGTTGTCAGAAAAAGTCTGATGATAACAATTTTCTCCCCTTTATAAATCACTTTCTGGTTTGGCCTAGATGTCACAAAATTTTTTTTGTTTAAACTGCAGTCATTTTACTAGAATATGCCTTAAAGTTGGTCATGCTTGATATTCCTACTCAGAGTGCTCTCAATATATAGTATAAACCAAACCAAACCAAATCCAGTGCTGTCGAGTTGATTCCAACTCATAGCGACCCTATAGGACAGAGTAGAACTGCCCCATTGAGTTTCCAAGGAGCGCCTGGCGGATCCGAACTGCCGACCGTTTGGTTAGCAGCCGTAGCACTTAACCACACCACCACCAGGGTTTCCAAAAATACAATATTTTTGTTTTTTATTGTATATATGTAGCATATATATAGCATATATATGCTATATATATAGTATGGAAAACCCTGGTGGTGTAACAGTTAAGTGCTACGGCTGCTAACCAAGAGGTGAGCAGTTCAAGTCTGCCGGGCACTCCTTGGAAACTCTATGGGGCAGTTCTACCCTGCTCTATAGGGTCGCTATGAGTTGGAATCAACTCGACGGCAGTGGGGTATATACAGTATATATATAGTTACAAATATATACATATTTTAGCAAAGTTTTCTTAAATTATAGCTATTAGTATTTTTTTCTGTTCCCTTGCTTTGTTTTTCATCAGTTACCTTTATGTTGAATTCAATATTTTTAACTTCCTCTCTAATCCTTTTTTAAATCTAGCTCTCTTTTTTTTTTTTTTAAGTATGTTGTCCTTTTCCACCATCTATTCCTCTTAAAGCACTCTCTGTTTATTCTCTCTTGGGTGGAGTGATTTTTTTGTTTTGTTTTATTTCTCATAACTGAATTCTGTTACCTCTTTATGAGTCTTTCTCATTCTGATTAATATTTTTCTTTCATGTCTTATTCATATTTTAAAAGGCTTTTAGCTTATTTTGAAACAAAAGTCTGTCTAGGTTTTTTTGTTATTGTTGCCTGTCTTTATGTGAAATTAATTTCCTCACAGTTCTAGACGGAAGCACAGATCAGGGTAACTTTCTTAATATCACATAGCTCCCCCTTCTGTCGTTTTGGGACAGCAGTTTGCTTCCTGAAATTCTCTGGCTCTGTGCTCCTCCCCCACTGAGGCAGGCTGAATGGTCACCCAAAGATGCTTGTGCCCTAATCCCTGGAACCAGTGAATATGTTATGTTACATGAGAAAAGGGACTCTGCAGATGTAATTACGGTTATGGACCATAAAATAAAATCTAGGGAGATTATCCTTGGATTATCTATGTAAATATAATCTAATCACATGAGCACTTAAAAGTAGAATTTTCTCCAGCTGAAAGCAAAAGATACGAGACAGAAATCAAGGTCAGGGAGATTGGAGACATGAGAAGGACTTGAGGCACCATTCTGGCCTTGAAGATAAAGAGATCCTCAAGCCAGAGAATATGGGCAGGCTTTAGAAGCTGAGAATGATCCCCAGAACAGCCACCAAGGAAATAGAGACCTCAGTCCAACAACCTAAATGAACCTGGAAGTGGATTCTTCCAGACTCTCCCGATAAAAGCCAAGATGGCTGACACCGTGGTTTTGGCCTTGTGAGATTCGGAGCAAAGAAATCAGCCAAGCCTACCCAGACTTCTGACCTATTGAACTGTGAAATAATAAATTTGTTATTTTTTTAAGCTACTACATCTGTGGTAGTTTGTTACAGCAGCAATAGAAAATGAATACACCCACTTTTATTTGAACGTTCTTTCCTTCCTCTCTGTCATCCTTATCAAGCTCAAAATTGACTGTGAGATCTCCACATAGAAAGGAGCTCTAATGGCTCAGTTTGGAATTTCACAGAGGTTAGACTGTTCCAACCCAGCCATTCACAGGGGCTAGACTGCTCCAGCATTTAGAATTTACTGTAGGCCCCTTGCACTCTGCTATTAGAGTGAACAAAATCCTCCGTTTCAGCTGTTGCTCTCAAATTGGCCTGGGCTTACTAGTAAATACTATCAGCTCTTGTGGAGCTAAGCTGTTCTCAGTTTCTCAGATACCACAGTGAGCTCCCCTCTGCTGCACACAAGACACTGGTACCAGGCACGCCTATGCCTTTTGCTGGATTGTCCCATCAGTCTGTATTTTTGGAGTCTGTAAGAGGCCTTGTCACCAATGTTGTTGTAAATGCTGTCCATCAGTTTTTGGTTTTGCTAAATAGTTGCCTTGTTTGTCTATATTTAGGGATTTGGAGAAATCTGAAAAACCTTGCCTCTTCTGCTGCCAGCATCTCCCAAGAATCCTGAACCTACTCTAGACATAATAAAAAAATGAAAAATTGCTTGTAAATACTATTCTTAAAAATCAGTCCATATTTCAATCTTCCAATGACAATTCCCCTTGCAGATAAATTTAGTAATAAGTTTCTCTGTAAAGAGAGTTATTTAAAAAATATATATATAGCTATGCTCTAGGTTATCTGTTTTGTGAATGTAGGGGGTATGTAAAGTGAGACCCACCTGTGAACTGCACGGGGGGTGCACTGATGCTGAGGAATTGCCAGGTGGTGAAGGCAACCGCCATTTGGCATCAATCATAGAAGTTTCAATGGGATCATTTAGTTTTATTCTGTGATTAATTATAAATTTGAAACACTAAATCACTTTTAAGCCTCCAGTTATGTCAAAATACAGCAAAGAATTGAGTGAATTATATAAGAAGATGAAAACATTATTCAAAATATCTTTAGGTCCTTTTAGCACTGAGCAATGCATATGTGTAAAACTTTCTATTCTCTAGGAAATGCTGCAACAATTATCAGCTGTGGAAATGAGGCAGCATTGATGGGGTAAACACATAAAGGGCTGCCTAAGGCCTCTGCCTTCCAGCTGAGATGGGAAGGATATGAGCAGAGCAACAGCAGATGATCAAACAGAAAAACAGTACAGGATCTAAGGAACAATGTGAGAGCTAAGTAGACGTATATACTCAGAGCAATTACCTTTTAGTTTTTTATTATTTTTAAAGACATGGAGAAAAGGAAATGCATTACTCTAGCATATATTAAAAGAAAAAAATTTTTTTTTAATCACAGGAATTTTTCCAGGCTTATGTAGTGTTAAATACTCACATACTTACTTGGAATGTATTGAAATTCATTGCTTGTTTAATTCTGTTGCCATATGTAATGTGAAATAGACATCTGAGGCAACTAAATGTATAATTCAGACGCCATAACCATTTCACCAATGTAAAAATGGTAGAAGAAATATACACTCTCTCCTCACTTACTGACATGGCTAGGTTCCAAAGACGAGTTTGTTACACGAAATTGGTGTTATGCGAAAGTGGAAGATGACCACGACAGACCACAAAATGGAGGATGACTACATCATTACATAACCACCAAATTACATCATTAACAACAGCCAAACTGCTGAGAATCATGACCCAGCGAAGCTGACACATAACCTTAACCATCAAAGTCAGCATTAATCTCACCTTGCACCTCAGCACTCATTACTGCCCAGTGTACATCGCTAAGGAGCAAAATACATGGAGAGTAGATTTTTTATTATTGTCGTAAATACAAAATGCTGGATAACAAGATAGTTGATAAGGAGAAGGTGTTTACGTATAATTGAAAATGAAAAATAATTTTTATCTCAACAGATAGTGGTGACGGTCGCACAACATGATATATGTAATTAATGTCACTGAATTGTACATATAAAAAAATGTTGACTTGGCAACTGTTTTGCTTCATGTATATATACTTACCACAATAAAAATTATGATCTGAAAAATCCAAATGAATTTGGTATAATCATTTTTTTGTTCTGAAATATCAAAACAAATTTGACCTAAAGAAAGTGGAGCTAAGAATCAAAAATATTTTGGCTATAGTCCCAGTTTTACCACCAGGTGTGGTTTTATTTGAGTCTATTTTCTTTTCTGAGTTTTTTCTTTTCACATCTGTGGAACACAGGTAATGACACATGCCCTGTTTGTATCACACAGGAAGTACGAGGAGCAGATCTAACAACCTACAGAAAAATCTTTAAAAAACCACAAGACCCTCCATGTATATAAATTTTTAACCTTAAAATAATCTTTTGGAATGTTGCTTAGTGCATAAGTGAAATAAAATTACGCTGTGAATACACCTACACTAATCACCAAAGTCTAACTGACCCAGGATGTAAAAAATTTACCTGCACAAACACATATTTTATTAATACGGAAAATATACTAATGTTCACAAATAAGGAAATATGGTTGGAACTTTGGTGATACTAAAGACATTTTTTTAGTTGTATCAACTCCAGAAACAAGTCTCTTTCATAGATAAAAGCAAACTATTTTTATTTTCTTCTATCATCAAAACATGTCAGAACTTTTCAAAACCACTCCATTTCCTCGCTATCCATCATGTACTTATGTGAGGTTTTTAGCAGAGTGGGGCAGGGGAGTCATGATGTTTTAATTAAGCACAGTTTTTTCTTAGGATGACTGTATTTCTCATAGACTATGTGAGACAGTAAGTTAGGCCAGGTGAAGGTCGAGTGGTTGGGTTATGATGAGGGGATTCTCTATGGGCAACTCCTGATTAGAGGTTCCACTAATACCTTCTTTTGCCACTGGAGGATGTTGGGCTGTAGGATGTCATCTCCAATGGTGACTCAGTGCCAGGAAAAAAAAAGGTATTATCCTATTAATACTCTTAATAATTACCTAAGAACTGAAGCTCAAAGGATACAAATGTGTATGCATGTTAGCATTCCTAGTTACAATGTGTTCTCAAGTTGCCTAGACAGAGGACCTCAAGTGGAACTCTTCCAACTAAGAGAGATTTTCAAAAGAATTGAAAGATAGAATTTTGAAATCACAACCATAATTGTATTTAATTTATGGCATTTTGATCTATACTGTATTGACCATTGTAATTTCAAGGATACAAACAGTTGCGATACAGAGTCAAATAGAATTGCAGTCTGTTGGGCACCTAAAGGGCCCTGGTGGTGCAATGGTTAAAAGCTACAGCTGCTAACCAAAAGGTCAGCAGTTCGAATTCACCAGCCACTCCTTGGAAATCTTATGGGGCCGTTCTACACTGTGCTACAGGGTCACTATGAGTTGGAATCGATTCCACAACAACGGGTTTGGTTGGGCACCTGCCTGGGGCACTTACCTAAACAGGCAATGCTATACTGGCATCAATCATAACTAAGTTAAGTTGCCAATTAACTCCTCATGACTAGAAAAATGTAAATTGGTCATTCTTTTCGGTCTCGTGAAGATGAAGATAGTGCCCTTAAGTGAAAATCTAAAAACACATCTTTCTGAGATGGACCTAACTCTGCTGAGTAGCTTTGCAAGTTTTTCTTGTGTAAACACTGATTTCAATGAGCTGATAGTCACCACCAAAGTGGAATCAAACTCAGCTGATATTCAGAAACCAAATAATGCCTGCATTATGCTTTTCACCTAAAATGAGTAATTCATTATCTAAAATTTAAACTCTTTATTGTAGACCCTAAAAGCTACACTATTAAGAGAAATACAAAAGAAAGCTGAAGAGAGAACAGTGTCTGCAACAAAGCAGAAAACATTTTGCCATTCTGAAGGCCAGGAAAATAAGTCTTTACATTTTGAACAAGTCTTTAGAGCTACATATATGTAAGCTACCACTGTGCTTAGTGAATGTGATGTCATGTGATGTAAGGATAAAAACTGGAAATAAAAGATGAACCAAAGTAACCTAAAATGCTATGGTCTTTAGATTTAAATGTAAAAGCTAGAACTTTTAGAAGAAAATATCTGATAAAAATCTTTGTGACTTTAGATTAGGCAAAACATTTCTGAGATGGATATAAAAAGTATGAACCATTTAAAAATTCATAAACTAGACTCCATCAAAATTTAAAAGCTTCCAGTCTTTGATAGACACTTAAAATGTGAAGACAAACTATAGACAGGGAGAAACTACCTACAAAACAAATGTTTTATAAAGAACTTGTATCCAGAATACATGAAGAACTCTCACAAATCAATAAGACAACCCCCCAAAATGGGCAAGATTTGAAAAGACACTTTGACAAAGTAAATACACAAATGACCAAAAAGCACATGAAAAGATGCTCAGCATCATTAATCATCAAACAACTAATTAAGAAGACACAATACCAACTTTGGCAATGGTGTGGAACACCTAGAACTCATACATAAAATCTGGTTGCTGTTGAGTCGATTCTAACTCATAGCAACCCTATAGGAGAGAGGAGAACTGCCCCATAGGGTTCCCAACGAGTGGCTGGTAGATTCAAGCTGCAAACCTTTTGGTTAGCAGCTGAGCTCTTAACTACTGTGCCACCAGGGCTCATACATAGCTGGTGAGAATACAAAATGGTACAGTCACTTTGAAAAGTATTTTGGCATTTCCTTACAGGTTCTTAAACCTACATTTACCCTGTGACCCAGCAATTCCACTCCTAAGTATTTATCTAGGATAAATGAAAACATGTTCATCCAATGACTTGTATGCTAACGTTCGTAGCAGCTTTATTCACAATCACAAAAACAATCCAAATGTCCATTAACTGGTAAACAAATAAACAAATTATGGTACATCCATCCAATGAAATACTACTCACCAATCAATAAAAATAAATGAACTACTGAGAAACCCAACAACATGGGCATGCAAAAACATTCTTCTGCCCTAAAGAATCCAGAGACGAAAAGTATGTATGATTCCATTTATATGACATTCTAGAACAAGCAAATCTGTAGGGACAGGAAACAGATCTGTGGCTTCTGGGGGCTGGGGACCAGGAAAGAGAATTGACTGTCAAGAGATAAGAAAGAAATTTTGAGGTGATGAAAATGTATTATGTTTTGATTTTGGTGGGGGCTGCATGACTGCATACATGTCCCAAAACTCATTGAACTGTATGTTTAAGAACAGTGAATTTTACTGTATATGAATTATAATGATAATTTTTTATTTAGGATTAATACCAGTCAAATCACTGAGATTCTTTAATACGCTATGAGATTTTATTTTGTTTAATTCTCGTAAATCATCACATACCCAATAGCATTTTATTTGCAGTAGATTATATGCTATTTAGATTTAAAAAGTAAAATATTTGAAGGAAAGTCAAATTATTAACTTGTCTGGACCTCACACATCAATGTCTAGCCCCACCAGGATAATACAGAAAGCAAATATATTGTAGTCGCCTTCGTTAATAGATAGTTTTTGAACTTTTCCAGGAATGATGAGTGGTCTGTTGTACGTACAGACTCTGCCCTGTTAAATAGCGTCTTAGCAATTTGTTCTATTTGAATCATGAAGATCATCACCTGGCCATTTAATTACGTGATTCTTACAAGAGATATTTGGAGTTGGAGCCCTGGTGGCGCAGTGGTTAAGACCTTCGGGAGCTAACCAAAAGGTTAGCCGTTCGAATTCACCAGCCACTCCTTGGAAACCCTACGCGGCAGTTCTACTCTATCCTATAAGGACACTGTGAGCCAGAATCGACTTGACGGCAAAGGGTTATAAGAGATACGATTCTGAATAAAATAAAGGTCTGCATTACCTCTATACACATACATCTCATACGTATGCATTTGTAATGTTACCATCATATCTGAAATAAACAAAACTGATAATGTTCACAAGGCATATCAGTTTCTGTTTTATAATCCACAAAATAGCTTTCTTGAGGCATACATTCTGTTAGGGTGCAAACCAGTAGTCTATTAACTATATATCATGGAGTCTCCTGATGAAAACCAAACAGTTGAATAAAGCTGCAGCCCTGATAACATTTCTTAAAGTTCAGCTAAAAGCTTAGAAGTTTTTCACCATTAGTTAAAGTGATTTTTAAACAGATGAGGGAGGCTTTTACTAATTGTTTTTTTCCTTTGAAAACTACATCCATCCATTTGCCTTACTCTACTGAAATGGACTTTATTTTCATATTGCTACTAAACAGAGGCATTGATTTTATCTGACCTATTTACCCTTGGAGCATCCCTGGCGCCATCTAGTTTTTACACAGATGGGGCTTCCATATTTGTTTTGCCTGTGACTATCAGCCTGAAGATTGATAGACCTTTTATGACTGGGGTAATAATGAAGAGAAGAAAATGAAGATAAATTACTCAAGTTTACAGGAAATAGAAAAGTAATGGCTCTAGCATCACATTTTGGAACTCTTTATACTCTGACCCAGGTGGTAAGGTGGCAACTGCAAAGATTTCAAGGGAACACAGAGGTTCCCCAATAACTATTTGTTGAATAAATATACCTGTATATTAATGAATGAGTGAATGAAGTGGCCAGAGAAACCGGAGTTTGAATTTCAGCTCCGCTACTTAGTAACTGAAAATTTAGACAAGTTACTTCGCCTTGCTGAGCCTTGTAAATGAGATTTCCTCACTTACAAGATGAGAATACTTACTTTGCAAAACTGATTTGAGGATTAGACATGATTTATATAAAGCATCTATCACACTATTTGCCAAGTAGTGGATTTTCAAAAAAAATCAAGAACAGCTGCAGGAAAGATGTTTCATAAAATTCAATTTCTAGTCATGCTTTTTAAAAAGACAAGTTTCTTAGCAAACCAGGAATAGAAGAAAACTTTCTTAGCCCAATAAAGCAGAGCAATTAAAAAAAAGAAAAGAAAAAAAACTAGTAAATGCAAATGGTCGATAGTGGCTGACAAACTACTGAAGAAATATAACAAGTTAGAAGAACTTGCCCTACCAGATATCAAATTTAAAAAAAAAAAAAAATGTTGGCAATTAACAAAGTGTAATATTGACAGTGGGATAACAAAAATAGACCATAGAACTGAGTAGAGTAATATAAACAGACCTATGGACATTCTGCAGCCCTGGTGGCATACTGGTTATGAGCTGCTGCTAACCCAAAAAAGGTCGGCAGTTCAAATCCACCAGCCACTCCTTGGAAACCCTATGGGGCAGTTCTACCCTGTCCTATAGGGTCACTATGAGTCAGAACTGACGCAACAGCACCTAATGACAACAACAATGACATGAACCTTTTATAAATAGCATAAATGATATTATAGATTTTTGGAGAAAAGACAGAATATTTAATAAACGATGCACAGACAAGTGGTTTCTTTATGGAATAAAATATAATCTTACTCCTACTGCTATGAAATTACTCCAAAAAGATATGTTGAACACCTGGTGCCTGTAAATATGATCTTCCTTGGAAATAGGATCTTTGTAGATGTTATCGGTTAACATGAAGTCATACAGGAATAGGGTTGGTCCTAGTTCAATATGAGCAGTGTCATTATAAACAAGGAGAAGAGAGAAAGTCAGAGAAGGGAGATGGCCATGTACAGACAGAGGCAGGGACTGAAAAGCCAAAGATCACTGGCCATTACCAGAAGCTGGAGCAGATTCTCCTTCAGAGCCTCAGAAGGAATCAACATGGCCAGCACTCTGATTTCAGACTTCTGGCCTCCATGACTGTGAGACAATAAATCTCTGTTCTTAAAAGCCACCTGGTCTGTGACACTTTGTTCTGGTGGCCATAAGAAACTAATACAGTTTTTTTTGTTCTGTTTTGTTTTTGGAGAAATACAATTTAATGTGTTAGAGTTCAGATGTATTGACACTTTTTCCTACTTCTAATTTGATTTCCATTAATGTCATTATGAAGATATTCTTGCAACTTATAATAATAATTTTCATAAGCCCCCCAAAGCAGTAGTATTTTTAAGCAACAAAAAGGAAAAAGAAAAATTAATTTCAATGGTAAAATGTGTAATCATTGTCATAGCACTAATAAACAGGGACAAAAGGTACTTGAATAGCTACATTGCATATATATAAATTTTTCCTTCATTGTAATCTAATATATCATAAAACATAAATAGAGATTAAGTACAAACATATGTGCTACATTCAGAGCAGGCGATGTGACCTCGATTAGAAAATGTGCCCTTATCAAATGTAGCATTTCTTTTTTTTTTTCTTTACCTACAGGAGGAACCAAGGGTTTTAATCTTTCCAGATGGAGTCTGGATCTCCAGGCTCAGATTTTGGCTAAATTCAAAAAGACCCTCCTCTAGTTAGAGTAATATTATCACCAACTAAGGCTGACTCAAGAGTAGAGGCAAGGTGTGCCTTCTTTTCATTGTTTTATACCATTTGAATTAGTATCACGGCCTTGAACATGAAACCATTCTGGAGCCCTGGTTGGCTTCTGCCTCATGAGGAATCCTACAGGAGAAAAATGCCCTTCAACAGACTGTTCAGTAAGAAGCAAAAACACTGACCAGTTAACAGTCCATTAATCACAACTTGGATGGCTGATGTCTGTTGCCGTCGCGTCAATTCCGACTCATAGCAACCCTATAAGACAGAGTAGACCTGCCCCATAGGTTTCCAAGGAGCAGCTGGCAGATTCAAACTGCCAACATTTTGGTTAGCAGCCATAGCACTTAACCACTTCACCACCAGGGCTCCACCGTATGGCTAATGGGGACTTCAAAATTAAAAAAAAAAAATTCTGATGTTGATGTATTCGCAAGCAGCCATATATAAATACAGAAACATGTATATTATGCATTCCCTTTTAACTATTTGCCAGAAACCCTGGTGGCATAGTGGTTAAATGCTACGGCTGCTAACCAAAGGTTTGGCAGTTTGAATCCGCCAGGCGCTCCTTGGAAACTATGGGGCACTTCTACTCTGGCCTATAGGGCCGCTATGAGTCGGAATCGACTCGACGGTACTGGGTTTGGTTTTTTGGTTTAAACTATTTGCCTATATTAACTGCACATTGAATGAAATCTCAACGAGGAAACCAATTTAATAAATTTATCAATACTTTTTTTTGGAAGAAAAATTTGTCGCATGAAGCAAACTCTATGTGGGCTGAGATTTTTGTTGTGATTATTGGAAGGTTTTTGTTTTGTTTTTCCTTTTCACTGCTTTCTCTGCAGCACCTAGAAGACTGCCTGGCAGGCAGTAGGTGCTCAGTTATTACTCATTAGACCAGAATGAATGACAGATGTCAGAAGCATCTTCTTCTAGAGATGAAATACAGTGAGCAGCTACAAGGGAATTGCACCTTCCTGTTTAGAATGTAAACCGATGTATTCATAACATCTCGATCAAGGTTTGGCAGGCACCTCATAAGTTGAAAAAACTAGTAAGTGAATTTTTAAAGCTACAAAAATATGAACTTCTGATTTTACTTGTTACAATGGCTTCCCGATCAGCATTTTAATTTTGGTAGTTTTGCTAATCTTATCGAAATGTAGCACTTCTTAGTGGCGTCTGGGGTCTTAAGTGCTAGCAAGCAGCCATCTAAGATGCATCAATTGGTCTCAACCCACCTGGATCAAAGGAGAATGAAGAACACCAAGGACATAAGGTGATTACGAGCCCAAGAGACAGAAAGGGCCGCATGAACTAGAGAGTACATCATTCTGAGATCAGAAGAACTAGATGGTGCCCAGCTACAAGCGATGACTGCCCTGACAGGGAACACAACAGAGAACCCCTGAGGGAGCAGGAGAGCAGTGGAATGCAGACCCCAAATTCTCATAAGACCAGACTTAACGGTAACTGAGACTGGAAGGACCCCAGCGGTCATGGTCCCCAGACCTTCTGTTGGCCCAGGACAGGAACCATTCCCAAAGTCAACTCTTCAGACATGGATTGGACTGGACAATGGGTTGGAGAGGGGTGCTGGTGAGGAGTGAGCTTCTTGGATCAGGTAGACACTTGAGACTATGTTGGCATCTCCTGCCTGGAGGGGAGATGAGAGGGTGGAGGGGGTTAGATGCTGGCGAAAAGGACACGAAAAGAGAGACTGGAGGGAGAGAGCAGGCTGTCTTATTAAGGGGAGAGTAATTGGGAGTATGTAGCAAGGTGTATATGGGTTTTTGTGTTAGGGACTGACTTGATTTGTAAACTTTCACTTAAAGCACAATAAAAATTATTTAAAAAAAAAGTAGCACTTCTTAATAATCCATACTGATGTATTTCGTTTTTTTATGTAAAAAATAATAAAAGTATTTTAAAAATAAGATCATATGTTCATTGGTATAATGGATTGAATTTTGTCCCCCCAAGAGAAATGTGGTAGTCCTACCCCTGTACTTGTAAATATGACCCTTTTTAGAAATAGGAGTTTTCTTTTGTTATGTTAATGAAGTCATGCTAGAGTAGGGTGAGTCCTAACACTAATCACTTGGGTGTGGTGTCTTATAAAGGGGAGTACACACGCACACGCTCTTACACACACACAGGGAAAGACAGCTGCCATAGGAGGACCTGTCTACAAGCAAAGAACACCGAGGATTCCTGGCAGTCACCAGAAACTAAAGGAGAGGGCTATAGAAGGAATTGACACGTCTGAGGCCCTGATGTGGAATTTTAGCCTCCAGCACTGGGTGAAAATGAATTCTTGTTCTCTAATGCCACCCACATATGGCATTTTTTTGTTATGGCAACACTAGGTAACTAAGGAAATAAGGTTCACCTAACATTGTGGAGTAAAAGATGATTCCTATATCTTTTTTAGATTCTAATATTAAAAAAAAAATTAAACCACGTAATTTAAAAAAAAACTTAATTTTGGTGATGCATTAACCAAAGTTAAATAATCATGTCCGTTATGAGCAGTCACGTGACTACAAATATACATGTATATAGGACAAAGTAGAATCAGTATCTATAGTCAGCTTAGATAAAATGTTTCTGTACTTTAGTAATCAGGAAATAGTCTCTTCAGATAAGAGCACGTTCTCAAGTCGGCAAACGTCTATAAAAATAATAATTTCATTTCAAACTTCCTGAAAATGAGTATTTAATATTTAATCAGTAAATACATTCACTAAAACTACAAAGTGAATTAAAAGCACTAAATGAACATCACGAATTGGCACTCATTATGCATGACGTACTTTAAAGGATTAAGGAGTGAACTGTAATTATGGCCAAACTAGAGCAACAACCTTAGTAATAGAAGTCAAAAAGAAAGCCAAAAATATGTTAGATTTGACCATTTAAGTTATCTTTCTTTTCTTTGACATAATTTTTCTTTTTTTAAAATAACGAATTTTATTTAAATTACTCTCCCAAGAAACAGAGAAAACCTGATATATCAATTTCAAACCTAAGGTAAATTGTTTTTGTTGCCTTCTCATACAGCTTTAAGTCTGTTAACTTTTTTTTTCTGTAGTTCTAAGTAATTTTTTTTTTTGTGGTAAAATATATATAACATTTGTCATTTCAGCCATTTTTATAATTCAGTGACATTAATTATATTCACCATGCTATGCAATCATCATCATTATCCATTTCCAAATTTCTAAATAATTTTAAATAAACTTTTTCCCAATAAATTGTCTCTATCAATTAATGAGTACTCAAAAAGACCCCTGAAGTCCAATTATTCAGAGACAACTCACCATGGATCTCAAGTTTCTGCCTGTGTTGTGTGTAACACAGTGACTGTCCTTTGTTCCAAGCTATATTTTCAAGGACGTTTGTATGGCACACAGTCTTGGAAGATACAGTGCCTTCCTCTAGACCATAGAACAGTCATAGTCATTGCCCATTTCAAAAAATTTGGATACCCTAAGCTAAGATTTCCTCTCCTAGAACACAGCCCACTGTGAGCAAAGGTGTCATGTAGTCCTTTCATGTCTCCTTGTAGAAATTAGGGCTTGGAGAACTCATCCGAAAATGACAATGCACTGGATGCTATTACCGCTATGATAATAAACTATCCCTCACCTCTAACCCAGGAGGCTTGAATCTTTTCCAAGCATGCATAGAACTGTGATAGCCTATCTTGCTAGCTTGCAAATGAATTAAATTCTCAGACCCTTCACAGTTGTTGATGGCAATTAGATCATATAATTTATTTATAATTTACAAATTATTTGCAAAATCTATAAGGTTATGATTTTCTTTAACTAAATGAAGCCAGAGTCACTCAATGAACATTTTTCATTGTGCAGCAAGTCACCCTAGCTGTAAGAGACAAGATAAATAGATGATGAAGAGAATTCAACATAACCCACATTTTGAGCATACGATGACCTGTATTAGAAAAATAATAACAACACAACAGGAGATAGATATTTCTAATCATTCAGTATTACCTGGCTGTAAATATTTTTATCACCTTCCGTCTCAGTAGTTTATATGTCAAGAACAAAATGGTCCAGGAAGCATTTGAACCAAAGAATAAAGCTTTAGCCAATCCATTTTGGAACTCACAAAACAGAAACTAAGAAGGTAAGCCAGAAACTTAACAATTTGCAGTTAAGATATTTTTTCTCCCTACCTAGGTTTGTTTATCTGTTGCCCAAATCAAAAAGAGACCATTGGATAATAATGCTCCAACAACAAACTCTAAAAGAGATTTAGTCTTAACTATTTTTTTATTACATATTTTTTTATTATATTATTGAATTAAAAAAAAAACTTTTGTGCTTAACACCGTAAATGTTTTAAACTCTGCAGATTTCCACAAGTTTCTACATTATTGTTTTTCTGTTTGTACTGAGTCTAGATCTTACTCCAGAGGATGAGGATCAGTTCTAATTCTGGGTTCTGGGCTGTGCCTAGATCAACATATGTATAAATGATACAGCATGAATATGAATGATAGTTACAAACACTGTAAGACTTTATCAAGTGGGTTTTTCTGTTTCGAGAGGCAGAAGAGAAGTGAAAACATCAGGACCGATAAATTGCTCTTTTCTCCAAAAGTAGAAAAGAAACTATGTGGTATTCAGTTCATGTGAAAAGAGAAGTTTCCTCAAAGGCTGGGTTTTTAGAAATTCAGGAAGTGGGGTATTAATGGGAAGTAAGATAGGGGCTGCAGGGTGAAGCATAATCAAAAAAGAGAGTGTCCGTCTCTTCCTTCCGTGCCTGACTTAGAAGCTGGTGCTCAAGACCATCAACCTGAGCTAGTCCTGACCACTGTAGTTAGTGACTCTAGCCAATGAAGTTTAGAGTTGAAAAAGGTCTGGGGCAGATATCAAATGGCCTCAGGTTGTACTCTTCCCTATAACCTATTTTATATTTGCCCACTCCCCTGCCAGTCTATTTTTTTGCTTTTGCTTTTTCTTTCCCCCTGACTAGGTTTTGTAATTCTCCCTGAACCTCCAGCATTCTTGATGTCCTGTTTCAAACTAGATGAATAAAAACTAATTAAGCTGACCAAGCCAAAACCAAGCCCACTGCTGTCAAGTTTGACTCATAGCTACCCTATAGGGCAGAGTTTGCAGAAGCGGGCTGCTACATATTTCTCCTGAGGAGCAGCTGGTGGGATCGAACCGTCAACCTTTTGGTTAGCAGGCCAGTGCTTTAACCATTGTGCCAACAGGGCTCCTTGATTAAGATGACCCCATAGGTTTAATCCAAATATTTCACTGCCAATTAACTCCCGCTTCCTTCCCCACCCTTCAGATTAGACCCTTTTCGATGCCAAACTTAGCTAAATCAAGTTATATTAGTGTCATGCTTTTGAATATTATAATCTAGACTATTGACCAATACACTTCAAGAATTCACCTAGGGGGAGGCAGGGCCAAGATGGTGGAGTAGTCAGATGTTTCCTGTGGTCTCTCTTACAACAAAGGCAGAAGAAAACAAGTGAATCGATTATATATGACAATCTAGGAGCCCTGAACATCAAAGGCAAAGTTGAGAAATCGAACTGAGCAGCAGGGGGAGGAAGAGATGGTTCAGAAGTAGGAAGAAGTTATTGGACCTGACCTGGCGGGAACCAGCACACCACAGGCCGAATCCACTGATGTGAACACGGTAAGGCAAGCAGTGGCATTTGGAAAGTGTTTTCCACTTTGGGAGAGACCAAGCGGCTAAGACCACTCACGCCTCCAGAATCAGCGAAAAGGGGCGTCCTCGGCAAAGGATAAGTATATGCATCTGATCTACCATATAGACCAAAAAAGCACTCCTTTTTGGGAAAAAACTCTCTCCCATTTACCTGACCCCTCTCTGCTCTGCAGCCAGCATCAGTGATAGCCACTTTCCCTGGGCCAGAAGTAGGACCTGTTGCATGACCTGAACCGTTCTCCCAGCCTTGGAGAAGGAACAAATTAACAAACCGGGGAACAATAATCTGCCAGCTTTCCTAAACCAGGAACTCAGGGCAGAAAGAGCTCGTTTGCCTAGGCACAGGCATAGGGAGTTCATGAATTTCAAAGGCCCTTCACCGCTGCGTACACCTATATGAGCCCATTTCAACAGCATAGGCCCTCATTAGCACAATACAACAGGGTATATACCTGAAGTCTAACTTCAACTGTTTCAACTATATGATGGAGAGGCAGGTTCAAGATGTTTGACACCACTCTGCCTATTAAGCTGGGTCCTTACCTGTCCACATCAGGGGCCTGAGGACTGGTGGCTCCATCCATACCATCTAGCTACCCACAACAGGGGTCCAAGGATAAGTGGTGCCTCCAGTCCTTACAGCTGACAGTACTGGATGTCCATAGTCTGGCTGCAAAACCCAGCCACCTATGCGCTCTAGTAAAGAGGGACATACTTTCTTCACAGACACTCAGAGACTGTTGTCAGCCCCCTGCCTTGCTCAGCACACGACCCCCTACTGCAGCCACATATCTGTGCCTACACCAATCACCCCTGCTCATCTAAGACAGTAGGTGGGAGCCTGTACCACACACTTGGTGACCGACTACATGGACACCTGAGCTGAATCCATACAAGAAAAGTAAACAGGCTCTTGGGCTCATATACCTAGTAACAGCTCTAACCACCTGGTGACAGGACATTAGAGCTTCAAAGGTGCCAATAATCAAACTAGTTCATTTGGGCATATCAAAACAAAACAAGAAGCTAGGACACAGTAAATAAACATAAGTAAATACAAAAACTTATTGATGGCTTGGAGACAACAGTCCATATCAAATCACATAAAGAGGCAGATCATGATGGCTTCAGCAGTTCCCAAAACAAAGAATCAAGAAATCTTCTGGATGAAGATCACTTCCTGGACCAGGAGTAGACTATAAAAAATTAATACATGGAACTCTTCAAGAGAACAGGAAGGAGATCAGGCAAAACACAGAGCAAGCCGAGGAACACACAGACAAAAATCAGAGGAACTTAAGAAGATTAGAGAAGAGGGATTTCCAGCCAACATGGTGCCATAGAGAGAAGCACCATGCCATCCTTCCATAGCAAAGGCCCAAAAAACTAAGTAAAGCACAGATAAATGTCATTTCTGGAACCTGCAGTGCCAAATGAAGAGATAGAGAGCTCAGCCAAGCACCAATGGAATAAGAAACTGAGAGAGGATGGAAAGCAAGGCTAGATACATGTGGAGGGCCCCATCAGCTAATGCAGCACAGATCCACCATCTTGGACTCCTGTCGGGGATCAGCAGACATGGAACATGGGAAAGCAGCTTCGTGGAACTCCCAGCAGGAAACAGAGCACCCAGTAACCAGCAATATGTGCTTTCCCATCCCCCATTTTCTCCCGGCTGCTCTACTTCTGAGCTTCCTGGCTGGCTGTGGTTGTTTGGCCAGCTGGGAAGTGCAGCATCCATGCCGCTTGGATTCGCCCCACCCACATCAGAGATCAGTGAACAGGGAGTACAGAAAAGCAGCTTCACGAAGTTCCCAGCAGGAGACAAAGCACCCAGTAATGGGTGATATATGCTCTCCTAGCACCGCCCCTTCTCCCCCACTTCAGCCTCCTCTGCTTCTCACCAGCCTCAGGCTGCTTGGATTCGCCCTGTCCACACTGGCCAGGCCCCTGAGCTGATATTACTTCTTTCCATCTCTTTCAATTTCTTCTGTGCCTCCTACCACTCCCCTTCCTTTCTCTGGAACACCTGGCTCCGTGTGCCATCTTTGCTTCTTCTTGAAAGGCTGTGAAGCCACGCTCGACTGGGGAACCACTCCCTTGGCCCATGACACCACACTGGTGGAATCCCTGGGGCTTTTTTCCCCCTTGTTTTGCTTTGTTCTGTTTTGTTTTGCTTGTTTGCTTTTTCTTTTCACAGCTTAGGAGCCCCTTCTAGCTGGGTTGCACTGCATGGCTTAGGAGCCACTCCTCCAATCTGCACAGCTGTGTGGGTGGGATCCTGAGGGGGCATTTCTTTTTTTCTTCTTTTTTTTTCCTTTTCTCTCTCTTTTTCCCCTTCTGTCTGTCTTCATTGCTGACTTCTTGTCTCTATACGCTTATCTTCTTTTCCTGTCTCCTGAATACCTGGTGCTGTGTGACATCTATGCGCTCTCTAGCCAGGCTAAACCATGCAGCCTTGGAGCCACTTTCCCAGTCTTAGCAGCCCCACTGGTGGGACTCCAGGACTCCTGGGGAATTTTCTTTTCCAAATTTTTATCTAGTTATTAGTTTTTCTTTCTTTCTTTTTCCCTTTTTCTTTTTTTTTTCTGTTTTGCTTTTCTCCATTTCTCAGTTTCTCACCTCTCCACTCCAATGGCATGCTCCCTTAGCACTTCTTTTCTCTCTCTCTCTTTGTTTCATTCTTTGTTCTTGGCTCCTGTTTTACTCTCCCCTCTCTCCTCTTTCTCATACCCCTATTAGCTCCACACATCACAACCTCCCCCTCCTTTCCTGCCTACCTGTACCATGTGCTGAATATCACACCTCTGAGCAGCACAGGCACAGCTTACTGGAAACTGCCCAGCACTGATTTCTGGCCAGCTCTATCAGCCCTAGGACATGCCATAAACAACCCATCCCAGCCTCTTCCCTTCAGCTGGACCTGCCCTGCTGCACCATAGCTGAATGACTGGCCCTTCCCATTGGACAAGGTGAAAAGTATCATGACTACAGATGAGCAAACAACAAAGAACGCACAGCTCACTTGCTCAGACATAACCTAATAAAACAAAAAAGTAGGACAAAACAAACAAATCTACAATCAAGAAAAAAGAAAATAACTACTGAATGTCCCGAAGACAGTAGACAATATCAAAACATAAAAAACAGGAAAGGATGGGTCCAGTAGGCATCCAAAATAAAACACCACATGACTTTCCAGTAGAAGAAAAGGCACTAGAACTACCTGACAGGAAATCCAAATCTCTAATATTCAGAACAATCCAAGAATTGAAGCAAAAAGCAAACAAAAATGAGGAAAAACAGACAAAATTTTGGAAAAGGCAGGCAAATTCATGGAAAATACAGACAAAAAATGGAATAATTCAGGAAAGTAATACAGGAATAAAATGCCAAAATAAATTCATAACTAGAAAACACACAAAAACAACAATTAGAAATCCAAAAGATAAACAACAAGATTTCAGAAATGGACAGTGTCATAGAAGGGCTGAGGAGCAGGTTTGAAACGATGGAAGACAGAATCAGTGATATTGAAGACAAATACTTGGATACAACTCTGTTAGAGGAAAAATCAGAAAAAAGAACAAAGAAAAATGAAGAAATCCTGAGAATTATGTGGGATACAATCAAAAGCAAAAATTTGGGAGTGATAGGAGTTCTAGAACAGGGACAGAAAACACAGACCGAAGAGTTGCTGACAGAAAACTTCCCTAATATCATGAATGATGAAAAGCTGACCATCCAAGTAGCTCAATGAACCCCATATAGGATAGACCCCAAAAGAAAAACACCAAGGCATACCATAATTACACTCACTAAAACCAAAGGCAAAGAAAAAAAAATCCTACAAGCAGCTCAAGAAAAACAAAAAGTCACATACAGAGGAGAGACAATAAGACTAAGCTCTGATTATCTGGCAGAAACCGTGCAGACAAGAAGGCAATGGGATGTCATATATAAAGCCTTGAAAGAAAAAAAACTGCCAAACGAGAACTGTCATTCAAATATGATGGCGAAATTAGGGCATTTCCAGATAAAGAGAAATTAAAGGAATATGTAAAAACCAAACCAAACTTATAAGAATTATTAAAGGGAGTCCTTCAGTCTGAGAACAAACAACATCAGACCATAGCCTGAATCTAGGACTCAAGGTTGTACCAGCCAGATACCAACATAGGAAATGAACTCCGAAGAACTACCCAAAACCAAAACAATTGCAACAGGGAACCAGGGAGGTTAATCTGTAAATGACAACAATGTCAGAACAATAAAAGAGGGAATAAACGTGGTATAGGTATAGAACTTTCTAATGGAGAGGAAGGCAAGGTGATACTAAGAAATAATAGGAACCTACTGGGCTTTTTTTATTACCTAGGAAGACAGGGTAAATGTCAAGGTAACTACAAAGAAAGTTAACAAACCTACTCATGAAAATAAAGAAGAAAAAAAGTCTTGATAAAAACAAAATCAACAAAAACAAAAGAAATGAAAAGGAAATCCACAAACAAAAGGATCTCAGCACAGGAGAGTAAGGGGAACAAAGAAAACGTTAGCACCACAAAAAAAAAAAAAGCACTACAAAATGACAGCAATAAACTCAACAATAAAGAACAACAATGGATCTGTGAAGCATCTCATAACACGGATGCATCCGGAGGACATTATGCTGAGTGAAATAACTCAATCACAAAAGGACAAATATTGCATAAAACCACTACTATAAAAACTCATGGAAACGTTTACATACAAAAAGAAACAATATTTGATGGTTACTAGGGAGGTGGTAGGGATGGGAAAACACTTAATAGACAAAAGACAACCAGTAACTTTGGTGAAAGGCACAGTACACAATACTGGGGAAGCCAGCACAACTTGTACAAGGCAAGGCCACTGTAGCTCCATAGACTCAACCAAACTCCCTGAGGGAACAAATTGCTGGGCCAGGGGCTGTAAGGACATATGGTCTTGGGGAACATCTAGCTCAACTGGCATAACAGAGTTTATAAAGAAAATGTTCCATATTCTACTTTGGTGAGTAGTATTTGAGGTCTTAAAAGCCTGTGAGTGGCCATCTAGGATACTCTACTGGTCTCACCCCTTCGGGAGCAAGGAAGAATGAAAAAACTAAAGATTCAGGGGAAAGATTAGACCAAAGGACTAATGGACCACATCTACCACAGCCTCCACCAGACTGACTCCAGTACAACTAGATGGTGCCCGGGTACCACCACTGACTGCTCTGAAAGGGATCACAATAGAGGGTCCAGGACAGAGCTGGAGAAAAACATAGAACAAGATTCTAACTCAAAAAGAAAGACCAGACTTGCTGGACTGACGGGGACTGGAGAAACCCTGACAGCGTGGGCCCCCAGACACCCTTTCAGCTCAGTAATGAGGCCATTCCTGAGGTTCAGCCTTCAGCCAAAGATTGAACAGGCCCATGGAACAAAACAAGGCTAAAGGGGTGCACCAGCTCTGTGGCAGGGACTGGAGGGCAGGAGAGAACAGGAAAGCTGGTAATAGGGAACCCAGGGTTGAAAAGGGAGAGTGTTGACGTGTCACGGGGTTGTTAACCAGTGTCATAGAACAATGTGTATACTAACTATTTGATGAGAAACTAGTTTGTTCTGTAAACCCTCACCTAAAGTTAAATTGTATACATATATATAATGAAGATTAGAGAAGAGCATAATGACAAACTTAATAGGCTGCAAGAATCCAGAGAGGGACAGCAAACAGAAATCCAGAAGATTAACAATAAAATCTCAGGAGTAGACAACTCAACAGAAAGTCACAGGAGCAGAATTGAGGCAAGAGAAGTCAGAATTAGAGAGACTGAAGATAAAGCACTAGACACCAACATATTTGAGGAAAAAGTAGATAAAAGAATTTAAAAAAATGAAGAAACCCTGAGAATCATGTGGGACTCTATCAAGAGGAATAACCTACAAGTCATCGCAGTACCAGAACAGGGCAGATAACAAAAAACACAGAGAGAATTGTTGAAGATTTGTTGGCAGAAAACTTCCTGGATATCATGAAAGTTGAGAAGATATCTATCCAAGATTCTCATTTAACTCCACACAAGGTAGGTCCCAAAAGAAAACCACCAAGACATATTATAATCAAACTTGTCAAAACCAAAGATAAAGAGAGAATTTTAAGAGCAGCTATGGATAAACTAAAATTCACCTATAAAGGAGATTCAATGAGGCTAAGCTTGGACTACTCAGCAGAAACCATGCAGGCAAGAAAGCAATGGGATGACACATACAAAGCCTTGAAGGAAAAAAATTGCCAGCCAAGAATTATATATGCAGCAAAACTGTCTCTCAAATACAAAGGCAAAATTAGGACATTTCCAGATAAAAAGAAGTTTAGGGGATTTGTAAAAACCAAGCCAAAATTACAAGAAATACTAAAGGGAGTCCTCTGTTGAGAAAATCAATAACATCAGATAGCAACCCAGGGCTAGAACACAGGACAGAGCAACCGGATATCAACCCAGATAGGGAAATCACAAAAATAAATCAAAGCTAAAATGCTCAAAACAGTAAAAGATGAAAACATTAAAACAAAAAAGAGGGACTAAAAAACGTAGTCATAGATCTTTCATATGGAGAGGAAGTCAAAGCAATATAAAAAAATAAAAGATCAGTTTAAACTTAGAAAAATAGGGGTAAATATTAAAGTAACCACAAAGGAAACTAACAATCCTACACACCAAATAAAAAACAAGGAAAACACACAAAAAAAGCAAATACAAAAGCCACAACAATGAAAAAGAGGAAAAGAAAATACATAAAGAAAAACTCAGCACAGAAAATTAAGTGGAACAAAGAAACTGTCAACAACATAAAAAAGACATCAAAATGACAGCACTAAACTCATAAAAAAAAAAAATTTTTTTTTTTTTTAGCTGAATGTAAATGGACTAAATGTATCAATAAAGAGACAGAGCATGGCAGAAGAGATAAAAAACATGAACCGTCTATATGCTGCCTACAAGAGACACACCTTAGACTTAAAGACACAAACAAACTAAAATTCAAAGGATGGAAAATGTATATCAAGCAAACAATAATCAAAAAGAGCAGGGAGTGACAATATTAATTTCTGACAAAATAGACTTTAAAATCTATCACAAAGGATAAGGAAGGACATTATGTAATGATTAAAGGGTCAATATACTAGGAGGATGTAACCGTAATACATATTTATGCACCCAATGACAGGGATCCAAAATACATAAAACAAACTCTAACAGCATTGAAAAGAGAGAGAGACAGCTCCACAATAATGGTAGAAGACTTTAACACACCACTTTCAGTGAAGGGCAGAACATCCGGAAAGAAGCTCAATAAAGACATGGAAGATCTAAATGCCACAATCAACCAACTTGACCTCCTAGACATACACAGAACACTACACCCAACAGCAGCCAAGTATACTTTCTTTTCTAACCCACACAGAACCTTCTCCAGAGTAGCCCATATATTAGGCCATAAAGCAAGCCTTAACAGAAGTCACAACATCGAAATATTACAAGGCATCTTTTCTGACCATAAAGCCATAAAAGTAGAAATCAATAACAGAAAAAGCAAGGAAAAAGAATCAAACACATGGAAACTGAATACCACCTTGCTCAAAAACTAACGGATTATAGAAGAAATTAAGGACGGAATAAAGAAATTCACAGACTCAAACGAGAATGAAAACACTTCCTACCAGAACCTTTGGGACACAACAAACACAGTGCTCAGAGGTCAATTGATAGCAATAAATGCACACATACAAAAAGAAGAAAGGGCAAAAATCAAAGAATTATCCCTACAAAACGAACAAATAGAGAGCAGCAAAAGAAGTCCTTGGGCACCAGAAGAAAGTAAATAATAAAAATTAGAGCAGAATTAAACAAAATACACAACAGAAAAACAACTGCAACAGTTAACAACACCAAAAGCTGGTTCTTTAAAAAGATCAATGAAATCGATAAACCACTGCCCAAACTGACAAAAGAAAAACAGAAGAGGAAGCAAATAACCTGAATAAGAAATGAGATGGGCAATAGCACAACAGACCCAATGGAAATTAAAAGAAACATAACAGAATACTACGAAATATTGTACTCCTAGAGGAAATGGACAAATTTCTAGAAACACACTACTTACCTAAATTAACACAAACACAGGCAGAACAACTAATTAACCTAAAACAAAAGAAGATTGAAAACGTAATTTAAAAACTCCCAACGAAATAAGCCCTGGTCCTGATGGCTTCACTGGAGAATTCTACCAAACTTTCAGAGAAGAGTTAACACCACTACTATTAAAGGTATTTCAGAGCATAAAAAAGGATGGAATACTCCCAAACTCATTCTATGAAGCCAGTATAACCCTGATATGAAAACCAGATAGACACCACAAAAAAAAAAAAAGAAAATTACAAACCTATATCTCTCATGAACTTAGACACAAAAGTTCTCAACAAAATTTTAGCCAGTAGAATTCAACAACTATCAAAAAAATAATTCACCATGACCAAGTGGAACTCATACCAGGTGTGAAGGGATGGTTTAACATTAGAAAAACAATCAATGTAATCCATCATATAAATAAAACAAGAGAAGAACCACATGATCTTATCAATTGATGCACAAAAAGCATATGACAAAGCCCAACACCCATTCATAAAAACTCTCAGCAAAAGAGGAATAGAAGGAAAACTCCTCAACATAATAAAACGCTTTTACACAAAGCCAACAGCCAACATCAGCATAAATGAAGAGAGTCCGAAAGCATCCCCCTTGAGAACGGGAACTAGACAAGGATGCCCTTTATCACCACTCTCACTCAACACTGTGCTGGAGTTCCTAGCTAGAGCAATTAGGCTAGAAAAAGAAATAAAGGACATCCAAATTGGTAAGGATAAAGTAAAAATATCTCCATTTGCAGATGACATGATCTTATACACAGAAAACCCTAAAGAATTCACAAGAAAACTACTGGAACTAATAGAAGAGTTCAGGGAAGTATCAGGATATAAGATAAACATACAAAAATCAGTTGGATTCCTCTACACCAACAAAAAGAACATCAAAGAGGAAATCACAAAATCAATATCATTTACAGTAGCCCCCAAGAAGATAAAATACTTAGGAATAAATCTAACCAGAGATATAAAAGGCCTATACAAAGAAAACTACAAGACACTACTGCAAGAAACCAAAAGAGACCTACATAAGCGGAAAAACACACCTTGCTCATGGATAGGAAGACTCAACATTGTAAAAATGTCTATTCTACCCAAAGCGATCTATAGATACAATGCAATCCTGATCCAAATTCCAATGGCATTTTTTAATAAGATGGAGAAATAAATCACCAACTCCATATGGAAAAGGAAGAGGCCCTGAATAAGTGAAGTATTACTGAAAAAGAAGAACAAAGTGGGAGGCCTCACTGATTATACCTATTATACTACCACAGTAGTCAAAACAGCCTGGTACTGGTACAACAACAGATACATAGGCCAATGAAATAGAATTGAGAGTCCAAACGTAAATTCATCCACTCTTGAGCAACTGATATTTGACAAAGGCCCAAAGTCCATTATTTGGGGAACAGACAGTCTCTTTAATAAATGGTTCTGGTATAACTTGATATCCATCTGCAAAAAAAAAGGAAATAAGACCCATACCTCACACCATGCACAAAAACTAACTCAAAATGTATCAAAGACCTGTATATAAAACCTGAAACAATAAAGATCATGGAAGAAAAAATAGGGACAATGCTAGGAGCCTTAATCCATGACATAAACACTATACAAAACATTACTAACAATGCACAAACACCAGAAGAGAAACTAGATAACTGGGAGCTCCTAAAAATCAACACTTAGATTCATCCAAAGACTTCACCAAAAAAGTAAAAAGACTACCTACAGAATGGGAAAAAGTTTTTGGCTATGACAAATCCAATCAGCATCTAATTTCTAAAAACTACAAGATACTGCAAAAACTCAACAACACAAAGACAGATAAACCAACTAAAAAAGGGGCAAAGGGTACAAACAGGCACTTCACCAAAGAAGACATTCAGGCAGCTAACAAATACATGAGGAAATGCTCATGATCATTAGCAATTAGAGAAAAGCAAATCAAAACTATAATGAGATACCATCTCACCACAGCAAGGCTTGCATTAATCCAAAAAACACAAAATAATCAGTTGGAGAGGTTGTGGAGAGACTGGAACACTGCTGGTGGGAATGTAAAAAGGTACAACCACTTTGGAAATCGATTTGGCACTTCCTTAAAAAGCTAGAAATAGAACTACCATAGGATCCAGCAATCCCACTCCTTGAAATATATCCTAGAGAAATTAGAGCCCTCAGAGGAATAGATATATGCACACCCGTGTTCGTTGCAGCACTATTTACAACACCAAATAGATGAAAACAACCAAGGTGACCAACAAAGGATGAAGGGATAAAGAATTTATGGTATATTAACACACTGGAATACTACCCAATGATAAAGGACAAGAATGACTCTGCAAAACATCTCATAATATGGATGAATCTGGAAGGCATTATGCAGAGTGTAATTAGTCACAAAAGGACAAATATTGTATGAGACCACTATTATAAGAACTCAGGAAAAGGTTTAAACACAGAAGAAAATATGATTTGATGGTTATGAGGGTGGGGTGGCAGGGAGAGGAGTACTCACTAACTAGATAAAAACTAGATAGCAGACAAGAATTATTTTAGGTGAAGGGAAGAACAACACACAATACAGCAGAAGTCAGCACACCTGGAATAAACCAAAAGCTAAGAAGTTTCCTGAACACAACCAAACACTTTGAGGGACAAAGTAGCTGGGGCTGGGGCCTGGGGACCATGGTTCAGGGGACATGTAGGTCAACTGGCATAACAAAGGTTATTAAGAAAATGTTCTGCATCCCACCTTGGCAAGTGGCAGCTGGGGTCTTAAAAGCTTGCAAGTAGCCACCTATGATATATCAATTCATCCCAACCTACCTGGAGCAAAAGAGAATGACAAACACCAAAGACACGAGGAAAATATGAGCCCAAGAGACAGAAAGGGCCACATAACCAGAGACTGCCATCAGCCTGAGACTGGAAGAACTAGCTGGTTCCCAGCTACCACTAACGACTGCCCTGACAAGGAACACAACAGAAAATCCCTGATGGAGCAGGAGAAAAATGGGATGCAGATCTCAAATTCTAATAAAAGACCAGATTTAATGGTCTGACTGAGACTGAAGGGACCCCAGAGGTCATGGCCCCTGGACTCTCTGTTAGCCCAAAACGAAAACCTTTCCCAAAGCCAACTCTTCAGACAAAGATTAGACTGGACTATAAGACATAAAATGATACCGGTGAGGAGTGTGCTTCTTAGCTCAAGTAGACACATGAGGCAGCTCCTGTCTGGAGGCGAGATGAGAAGGCAGAGGGAGACAGGAGCTGGTTGAATGGACATGCGAAATTCAGGGTGGAGAGGAGGAATGTGCTTTCACATTATAGGGAGAGCAACTGGGGTCACATAATAGTGTGTGTATAAGTTTTTGTATGAGAAACTGACTTGAATTGTAAACTTTCCCTTAAAGCACAATAAAAAAAGTATCTACCTAGGTTGTGTTCCCGATAGTTTCCAGCTTTCTTCTTTCTCAACCAGCCTACTTGCTGAGATCCTAAAATTCATTGTGTCAGATCCACTAAGAATTGTAAGTCTATTACATATCTGTGAAAAAGCTCCTCTATTTTATTCTCATCTTCTTTGGCTCCTCTAGGTAGTTCTAGAAGAGCACCTGGTCCCATACATCATTCTCTCCAAAAAAAATATACTTAACATTAGTAATGTTCTAGAGACCAAGCCCAACAATAGAGTGTATACGAAGGAAAATAAGACTCTTGTGAAAAAGTACCATCTTTATGTATCTGCTTTGTACTAGATGTTGCCCTAAGTGTTCACAGTTCTGTGGGAGAAATGTTCACATGGGTACTTTTCACAATTGATTTAAATACTATATAAAAACCAAAACCAAACCCATTGTCATCAAATCAATTCCAACTCATGGCAACCCCATGTGCTATAGAGTAGAATTTCTCCATAGGGTTTTCTTGGCTCGAATCTTTACAGAAGCTGATTGCCATGCCTTTCTTCCAGGGTACCACTGGGTGAGTTTGAACCAACAACATTTAGGTTAGTAGTTGTACACAAACCGTTTGCACCGCCTATAGAGGTATGTATAGCGCAGAATAAAATACAGAAACAGACACACTGAATTCTGCCTGAGTTGAAACTGAATTCACAAGGGAGACAACTTTTAATTTGTCAAGGAGCCAAAAATTCATTGCCGTCGAGTCGATTTCAACTCATAACGATCCTATAGGACAGAGTAGAACTGCTGCATAGAGTTTCCAAGGAGTGCCTGGTGGATTTGAACTGCTGACCTTTTGGTTAGCAGCAGTAGCTCTTAACCACTACACCGCCAGGGTTTCCCATCAAGGTTCAAAGGGGCCTAAAAGTAAAGGGGAAGAAGGATCAGTTTTCCGGTTAGATGGACCAGTATATGCAATGAAATTGATGTATGAGACAATGTGTCTTCTCAACAGGAAGAAGTGAAAATGGAAATCGTTTCTATTTCACTTCTGCTCTTTTATTAAGGGATAAGTTGCAGAGAAGCTGGACAAAAGAAATGTTTTAAATTTGCATACATGTATTTTTTTCGGCATTCATGTTATTCTTGGTTTATTTCCTAGGCACATAAGCTTTCTCCAAAGTCGAACAACAAAGGAAAATTAATCTATTAAAAGAACAAGCAATAGCCTGACTATGCTGGAATCCTTAATGTTTCCCGTGCCGATATGAATCTACATATTGAACATATATAGACTGGGAACATGTGGTTGTCCCAGCACCAGTAAGAGGTACTGACCTCTACGGTTCTCCTCAGTGCCCTGGCCAGTTTCACCTGGTGCCTACCCAGGGTCAGGCAATAAGAAGAGGTAGATTATCAACCTTTACCTGCTTCACACAGTGTGAAAAAATTAAAAAAAAAAAAAAATACTGAAAAACAACCGATCAACACAATTTGTTATTAACTAAAAGTTAAAGAAAGTTATTCTAAACTCCAAGCCGAGGCAGATAACAGCTGGCCCAGCTTTCGAGCTGGGGTCTCCCGCAGTGGATCCCAGCCCTATACCTGCACCCTAGGTGTAGGCACACTGTCCCTCCCCTTGGCTCCCACCCCTCTCTCTCCTTTCTAATCTTGTCCTCTATGCCTCCGAGTCTTAAAAAGGCCACAGAATTTCATTCTGTGGGTTTCAGTTGTTCCACCCTGTATTAGCATTTACTTCTTGTTACCTAGATAGTACTGCTTATGATTTTCAGTGCTAGGACAGTGTGGGCTGATACTCACCGAGCCCTCACCATGTGCCAGGCCATTGAGAGACTGCAGAGAACAGGAGAGTCGCGGGCTTAGGAGCTCATTCTCTGCGTCTCATACATGATTGTGCACCTGACTTTCCTTCTGTGGATGCTTTAGGCTTGGTGTCAAGTGGTAGTGAAATAGGCAGGGAGCTCCATTTTGCTTCCTCTGTTCCAAATAACTCTCTTACCAACTTTGCCAGGTGGCATCCTACTCTTTCACCACTCTGAAAAGAACCTTCTTTCTCTTCTACTATTTTTAAAAAGCCTTCCTCTTGGCTATCCTAACTTCCGTTTCCCGTATGTGAATGATCCCATGTACTCAGTGTATTTTCTCATGGTCTGAATGTGGTGAGTGGCTGAGTTGATATTTCCTGTACATAGTCATCAATTCATTTATGTCATCAGCTTTCTCCTGTCCTGCTATACTCCTGAGTATATGACATGACCTAAGGTTATACAAAGTCATGGTTAAACATGACATTGTTTTGGAAGAAGGGGAGGTGAAAAACAATTTTGTTTTCAGATGAACATGAGTACATTATGGAATAAGTTGCAAACCTTTAAAGCAAAACAGATGTTAAAGAATACTTGTTCTTACAGTGGACTGTGCCAGATTTCTGTGAGAACCAGTTTTTTTTTTTTTTTCCCTTGCTATTGGGATATAAAATGTTGAGACTTTTATAAATAAAAAACTTTATTTATAAAACTTTGAGGCGCACTATTCCAGCTATTCCCTAGGGAATGGTTTTCCGAGAAGTTATCACTATAGATTTTAACAGAATAAATACTTTAAACCTTAAAAGCCATGACATATCATAGACAGACCTCTAAGTAAAGACAGGCTTTTTCAAACAGGGAGTTAACAGAATTTCTTGGAAATCTGGATGGATTTTATTGCAGTGAGTTTTCAAGACTTATTTCTTCATAAGGTTAAAAAAGTCTACTATCAATTCAGTCTGCCTTTTTTTTTTTTTCATTGTTCCTTTTTAAAGCAACAGCTGGTATCTTTGCGGCAAAGTATCATCAATCAGCCCAAGATGAGAAATAAAAATAAAACCTGTACGACACCAAGATGATAACATTTTTTTTTAATCAATAGAGTGGTAGATTTCATTATGGTGACATATTAGCGAGCAAAATTTGTTCAACCTCTAATTTAAGGGTTTCATGAAAATTGACTTTTTATTCTAAACCTTAAAAATAAAATGGTCTGTGGGTTAGGTCTGGTCTATAGTCCTCTTGGCTCATCTGGTGTTTTAAAAATCAGAACACTTCACACATAAACATTATTTCTGGCTTTTCTTAAAACATCAGAGGATTTAGGAACACTGGCCTCTAGTGCCTCATGGCTACAATTGGCCAGAGCTGAATCCAGACTGCCATTTTTATATAAAGCATCCTGTCAAGATCACTATGTCCCCAACACTCCCTGTCTTTACATCAGACTTAGTGTACTCATTCACATTACTTGCCTAGGCATTTGAGTTGACAAGACTGATTCATTCAGCCATACTTCCATCCATCAAACATTTTTGGATTCTGTGTGCTATGTACTGTTCTACAACTAATGGGTGTATTACCAAGCCCTAGCCCCTGCTCTCGAATACCCCAAAGCTCCATGAAGCAGACACAGAAACAAATCACTATACAGGCAGTCCCCGGGTTACAAACGGGATCCATTCCTGTGTCTTTAAGAATTTGTAGCTAAGTCGAACAGGTGCACGTGGTTCTTATTTACTCTTACTTTAGTGCAAGAAAAGGCTTGAAGTCTTTCCAGTGCTTTAAAAGCTGCCCATGCAGGAAGTGAAGGTGGTTTTGATGAAGAATTTTTTGTGGGTAGGGGTTGGTTCAATCATTTCAAAGTGAGGGCAAATTTACATAACATTAAAGGACAAGAAACCCTATGGGGCAGTTCTACTCTGTTCTATAGGGTCCTATGAGTTGGTAATTGACTCTAAGGCAACGGGAGTAGTTGTCCTTCAGTTGGACGTTCAAAACCGAGGAACTGCCTGTACTACTGTGCGGTAAGAGCAATGACAGAGATCTGCTCAGAACATTATGACAGTTCTGAGGAGAAGCAACTCCATCTGAAATGCAAAGAGAGAGCTCAGGGAAGAATTCTCTGAAGGGATGTGTCTGACAAAAAAGGGAGCAAGGGTAATCTAGGCAGATGGAATAATGTGATAAAGTCACAGAAGTCAGAAACACTGCTATAGTTACTGTTGGAACACAAAGACCAAGGAAGATGATGAGGGTAATGCTGGAGAAGGAAAACAAAGACAGACTGTAGAAGCCAGTTTACTGGGTTGTCCCACAGTAGAGCCTCAGGTTACATTTAATTGTTGCCAGTGAGTTAATCCACATATAAGAACGTTCACTATCATTAACTAATTTGAATTTAAAAACTTTCTAAAATGAATTATGTATTTCTCTCCTTTCTTAAATTACATACAGAATACTTAATTTATTTCTTTTGATGGCATAATGGTACCATTATTAATGTCAATCATTATATTAAATATTGTGCTGCCAATAAGATATCAATGCTATAAGTATATCTGAGGATTATGGGACTTCTCCACCTACGCTAATAATATTCTATTTGAGAAGTTTCTTATTTTTATGGAGAAAGATTATGCAAACTGACAGTAATTGAAAGTAAGAAGTCTCCAGTAGTGATTCCCTCTTCTAATATGTTGTTTTGGATATACTATAGGCTGGTACTAAATGACCAAGCTCATTAGAAATATATAAAATTAGGATGATCATTCTTATAAACTGTATGCATGAGCTTTATGCTAACTCATTTATTTACCTGGAAGCCCTGCTCCCCTAATTTTTTAAACTTGTTGCAGATTCTTGAGTAGGTTGGACAACAGTGGTTCTCATCCTTTATATCCTTTTAATCTACATCTAATAAACTGACAGATGTCAGCCTAAAGGGACTGAGTTGGTTATAGATGGTATAACCATAACTATAACCCATTGCCGTCGAGTCAATTTCATCTCGTAGCAACCCTACAGGACAGAGTAGAACTGCCCCACAGAGTTTCCAAGGAGCACGTGGTGGATTCAAAGTGCCAACCTTTTGGTTAGCAGCCATAGCTCTTAATCACTACACCACCAGGGTTACCTATAGATGGCATAAGTTGGGTTATACACAATTCTTACCCCTCTCTCTCTTTCACTCAGGAAAACATATGAGAAGGATATCCATATAAAGGAATCTTGGGGGTAACTTAAATTTCAAAAATTTTACTTTAAATAAAAGTAATTCCTTTAAGATTGTGGTCCTTTAACTCTTATTATTGATGAACTGCCTGCCTGGAATACACCTCGCAAATGCCTAAGACGCACCACGGCATAACAAAAAGGAGGCCATGGTTGCTTGGATTAGGGGAGTGAACTTGTGGTGAAATAACTATTCTGAGGCACTAAAAATTCAAACCTGCTTTGACTATCTTGGCTCCTAATCCTGACTTCTTATTCCTCCTCTTATCCTCCTGAAAATGGATAGGCCAGGTCATAGAAAGGAAGAAGAGACATAAGAGATTTTAAAATAAAGGTTTATAACTGAAGAAAGAAAGAGATTCAAAAGGAAGATAAGCAACTACAGTGGAAATCACCTAATTTCAAAGGCACTTGCCAGGATGGGAATTAGCAGTTACGTACTTAGAAAAAACATCAATATGGGGCAGTCCCTAAATTGAAGAAGTTATGAGTTCACCATGATTCCCAGAACAATTCCAGGGTACATTCCCTGGCAAATCACACGCTCTAAAATTATTTCTTTCGCTGTTCTCTTTCCTTTTTACTCTTCTCTTTACATGAAAATGCTTATTTCTGTACAACTGCAATTCTAGAGCAAGTGGATTAAATTTTTCTCACACATATGTATACCAAAAATCCTAGTTTGCCTAATAAAATAATCTAAGCCATACTCTGTGTGGGGAGTTATCTACCGTTGTGAGTTGAAGCATAATAGGAAAAGTGCCTTTGTCCTTGTTTCTGACACCTTTGAACTATGATACTGGAGAGTGGATCTTAAAAATACTTTGTCCAAAAGAGGACAGAGTAGTAATTAAGGGTATAAACTCTGGAGTCAAATTGCTTGGGTTTGAATTCCAGCTATGCCAATTACTTATGTGACTTTGGGAAAGTTACTTTATATGTCTGTGCTTTCATTTCCTAATCTTTAAAATGGAGATAATAGGACCCACACGTACCACCTAGGGGCTCCCGTAGGAGAGTCAGAAATTGTTGCCATCAAGTCAATTCTGAATCACAGTGACCCTACAGGACACAGCAGAACTGCCCCCAAAGGGTTTCCTAGTCTGTAATCTTTACAGAAGCATCACTACTTCTGTCTCCCAAACAGCCTATGTGTCAATTCCAACCACTGACCCTACATAAGCAGCCAAGTGCTTAACCATTTCACCACCAGGGCTTCTTCTACAGGATTGTAAACCCAAAACCCATTGCCTTCAAGTGAATTCCAACTCATAGCACAACCCATAGGGTTTCCAAGACCATAATCTTTACGGAAGCAGACTGCCACATCTTTCTCCTGTGGAGCAGTTGGTGGGTTCGAACCACCAACCTTTCAGTTAGCAGCAGAGAATTATTTTATTTAAAACTAATTTATGTAGCTTTGTTTTGTCTCAGAAAATGTTGATAGAGTAATCAATAAAAGGCTATCAAGAAAAAAATACGTGTAGCATGAGGGTTAAATTACATGGAGATACGATTTTATGTAAAATGTTAGTTTAAAAAGAGTTTGTGTAGTTTAATGGTGATGAATATTACATTGCTATAGCATTTAGGGAGCCTTGGTGGCATAGTGGTTAAGAGCTCGGCTGCTAACCAAAAGGTACCACCAGAGGTACCTTGGAAACTCTATGGGACAGTTCTACTCTGTCCTATAGGGTCACTATGAGTCAGAATTGACTAGACAGCAATGGTTTTTTTTTTTTTTAAAGCATTTAGATTTAATGAAATACATTTTTAAAGGGATAGAACAGTTTTGTTCACAAATGTTAATTTTCTCAGTATGTTAACAATTAACATTCTTTGTAACTAAACTTACGATGAAAACTTTTAGATAGTAACATAAGATGTGTGGGGTATACAACTGTTCAACACTCTTTTAGGATAAACACAAACTGAATATCTTCAAAAAACCTGCTGCCATGAAGTCGATTACAACTCACAAGCGACCCTATAGGACAGAGTAGAACTGCCCCATAAAGTTTCCAAGGAGTACCTGGTGGATTTGAACTGCCAACCTTTTGATTAGCAGCCGTAGCTCTTAGCCACTAAGCCGCCAGGGTTACCACCAGCAATCCCAAGGAGTGGGATTACTGGGTTATAAAATATTCTCATCTGCACCTTTACTAAGTTTTGACAATTTTTTTTTTTCTAATGAGATCATGCCCCTTTGGTGTACACTCCCACCAACTGCGTATAGGGTTTCATTGATCTGTATCATCAGATAACGCTTTTTTTTTTTTTTTTTTTTGCCAATTTGTGGTGTAAAATTATATGTCCTTGAGATTGTTTTGGCATTTTCAAGATTATTAGTAAAACTAAGCATGATAATTGGTCATCTGTGTTTCTGGTGCTTGGAGAAAGTTGCATGTGCCTTTGCCCATTTTTCAGGATATGTATACATTGTCAGTTGTCAATACATACTTCATTCAAGTCTCACTCCTTCCTGGACAACACAAGGACTTTAGAATTTTTTAAATCTGATAACTTCCTACCAGCTTACCTGATAATGTTCAGTATTTTAGTCTGTTCTCTTTTTTAACCCATAATTTAAGCATTACTATACTACTTATTAAATACACAATATTAATTTAAATTTACCTACGTATTTATCAATTTCATTGCTCACCATTCTTTTTGTATTTCAGCCTTTCTCTAGGATAATTTTTCAATCTTTCTGAAGTAAAGTACATCTTTTATAAGTTCATGTAGTGTAAGTATGTTGAGAGCTACCTGGCCAACAGACTGGAAGAGATCCATATTCATGCCCATTCCAAAGAAAGGTGATCCAACAGAATACAGAAATAATTAAGCAATATCATTAGTATCACACGCAAGTAAAATTATGCTGAAGATAATTAAAAAATGGTTGCAGCAGTACATCAACAAGGAACAGTCAGAAATTTAAGCTGGATTAGGAAGAGGACATGGAAAGAGGGATATCACTGCTGATGTCAGATAAATCTTGGCTGAAAGCAGAGAATACCAGAAAGATGTTTACCTGTGTTTTATTGACTACGCGAAGGCATTCAACTGTGTGGATCATGGCGAATTATGGATAATATTGTGAAGAATGGGAATTCCAGAATACTTAATTGTGCTCACAAGGAAACTGTACTTAGACCAAGAGGCAGTCGTTCAAACAGAATTAGGGGATATTGTGCAGTTTAAAGTCAGGAAAGGTGTATGTCAGGGTTGTTATCATTAATATCCAGAAATATGTAGATGACACAACTTTTCTCCCTGAAAGTGAAGAGGACTTTAAGCACTTACTCATGAAGATCAAAGACCACAGCCTTCAGTATGGATTACGCCTCCACATAACGAAAACAAAAATCCTCACAACTGGACCAATAAGCAACATCATGATAAACAGAGAAAAGAATGACGTTGTCAAGGATTTCATTTTACTTGAATCCACAATTAAAGCAAGCAGCAGTCAAGAAATCAAAGGATGCACTGCATTGGGCAAATCTGCTGGAAAAGACCTCTTTAAAGTGTTGAAAAGCAAGGATGTCACCATGAGGACTAAGATGCGCCTGACCCAGGCCCTGATGTTTTCAATTGCCTCATGTCCATGGTGGACAATGAATAGGGGAGACCGAAGAAGAACTGATGCCTTTGAATTGTGGTGTTGGGAAGAATACTAAATACACCATGGACTGCCAGAAGAACGAATAAGTCTGTCTTGGAAGAAGTACAGCCAGAGTGCTCCTTGGAAGTGAAGACGGCGAGACTTAGTCTCACGTACTTTGGACACGTTATTAGGAGGGATCAGTCCTTGGAGAAGGATGTCATACTTGGTAAGGTAAAGAGTCAGCGAAAAAAAGAGAGACCCTCAAGATAGATTGGCACAATGGCTGCAACAATGGGCTCAAGCATAGCAATGATTGTGAGGATGGTATGGGACTGTGCAGTATTTTGTTCTGTTGTACACAGGGTCACTACGAATCGGAACCAACTTGATGGCACTTAACAACCACAAAAACAATGTTGGTGATAAATTCTTTTTTAATTTTCCTGAAAATGTCTTTATTTTAGCCTCTTCCTTGAAAGAAAATGTTGCTGAGTACACAAATTTGACATGGCTTTTAACTTATTATTCTATTATCTTCTGTCTCTCATTATTGCTGTTGAGAAATCTGCTGGAAAAAAAAAATGTCTTTTCTTGATAGCTGATCTGCATTTTTCTCTCTGGTTGTTTATATTTTTGGCAATTTAATTTCACTGTATGTAGGTGTGGATTTCTATTTATTTATCCTCTTTGGTATATGTTGTGCCTCCTGTCTATAGCTTCATGTCTTTCACCAATTTTGGTAAAGTACTCAGCCATTATTTTGCCAGTTATTTCCTCAATTACATTCTCTTTATCTTTGCTTATGGGACTTTGATTGTATGTAAGCTAGTCTTTCTCATTTTAGCCTCCATATTTCTTAACCTCTCTTACATTTTACATTTCTTATCTCTCTGTGCTGCATTCTGAAAAACTTCTAGTTTCTATCTTTGAATTCACTAATTCTTTTCAGCTGTGTCTAATCTTCCACAAATAGCTCTAATCTATTGATTTTTTAAAATTATATATTTTTTTTTTCTGCAAGTTGTATTTGTTGGTTTTGTTTACTTTCAAATATGGCTGCTCATTTTTTATAGTTTGCTTGTTTATTTTGGGGATGCCATCTTTTATTTTTTTATACAATTCATGCAAAGTTATTTTATGTTTTTTATCTTTACTCCATATGTTGAAGTCCTTGGAGATTTAGTATCTTGTTTTTTAATTCTACTGACTCTCACTCATGATGGCTGTTTTCTTGTGTATTTAATACAAATTAAATGTGCATTCATAATGAAACAGCACAGATTTGTAGATAACCCAAGGACCAGGAATTAACTGAGGAGTCTTAGGTACAAGTCATAGTCTTATAGTCATTGTTTTAAGAAACTCTCATCTTTCAAGAGAGCTCACTGCTCACAACAGCTTTGTGTATACGTGTGCGTATGTGTATATTCAGTTGTTGGGTTGAAGATTTCCATTACTGCCTGCGAGGACAGAAATATATTTTATGAAGGATCTAGTTCTTTTTTATATTAGGATGACCTCCAAGATTATCTAGTCCACTATATTGCTGGAGGTACAATTTCAAAACAAGTATTCTTTAAACCTTATAATATCAGGGGAAAAAAAAAAAAAAACATAGTTAAGTGATAATAAGTTTAGTTAATAGCAGAAAATTCACCCTTTGGGGGATTTTGCTCCATAAAATCTTGAGTGATTTGAAACAGGATAAACTTCCTCTATATTTTCTGAAATTACAGAACTCAAGATTATACTGAGACTCTTAATGAGGAAGAAGGTCAACATTTGGATAAAAATAAAAGTTAAACAAATTCCTTTACTCCCTAGTTTAAATATGAAATCACTGTATTATGTTTTTATTTAAGAAATACACTGTGCCACTAGGGTTCCTTTACCTTTTATATTTAAAAAAAAAAAAAATTGCCATTGAGTTGATTCCAACTCATAGTGACACTATAGGGAAGAGAACTGCCCAACAGGGTTTCCAAGGAGCAGCTGGTGGATTCAAACTGTCAGCCTTTTGGTTAGCAGCCAAGCTCTTAACCACTGTGCCACCAGGGCTCCTACCTTTCATCTAGTAGGTATTCAATGGGCATTTGCTGAATTAAACTATAGTATTTCCCAATTTTCTGATAACATCTGGTCATTGGATCCTAGTCAGAAAAAGGAATTTCTAATCTCATATTTGTGTTAATTTGTATGAATAAATACACAGTAATGGTTTTCTTGATTAAAATTAGGTCCATTTTATAATTATGATTTTCATAGTGAATCTAAAATAGCTGAAACAATAGGCTTTCAAAACTGATACATATTAGAATCATCTGGGAAAATTTAAAAAATATGGGTTCCTAGGCCCTACCCCCAGAAATTCTAATTCAGTTGAACTCTAGTAAGGCTTAGGGGTCCTATATTTTTCCAAATCATCCAGATGATTCTGATACATAGCCAGATTTGAAAACCACTGATTTAAATATATTTCAATCCAAATCACCTGGTATACATGTTTAGACATGAGATTCCTAGTATTTCCCCTGTGATCACATCATTTAATGTGCAACTCTCTTCCTTCAGTAATATATCTCTCTATATATTGCTCTCTGTTTTTTCCTGAGGGCTGTATCAGACTCTTGTGAGTAAGAAACGAGGTTGAAGATAATTTCCAAGTCCATCTGGGCATAAGAGCAACTGTCATCCAATTTGAAACTAATTGACCTAATTTCTAGAAAAGAGACTACAATGCAAATCTACTAAATGACTTTGTAAGTTTTGCCCAGGTACAATTTGGTCCAAATAAAAATTTTACTATCAATAATTTGTGACTTTTAGATCATTTTCACTTAATCACTCTTTCCTCACTCTCTTGCTTTTAAGTTGTGTACTTCATTTAAGCATTTAAGACTTTCTTAAATAATAAGTTTTGACCTCAGGAAGTTGGGTTTTTTCAAATCATTTCAAGTTAAATTAAATAAAAATTCAAGTACCTTTTCTCTTGCCATTTTAATAAAATATTCCAATGGGTATTCCATTAAAATGACATAAGGAAAAAAGTTTTTGTATTAATATTTTCTTGTTTGTGGAGTTAGTAAAAAATATTGAAAAGACACCATTTTAGGGATGAAGATTTTGGGTTGAAGAGTGAATGAACAGAGCTATCAAAAATGCATCAAATAATGTGAGCTGCAAAAATATAAAACTCTAATACTGTAATGTTTCTGAAATGGCTAATATAAAAACATGGCACCGGAAAGGCAAGGTCTAGCAATACCATACAAGCGCCCCTAGAGGACAAAATTTTAGAGTTAAGGTCAATCCACTGAAATCACTTGTGTGAGGGAGGCATTGATTCATTTATCCGACAAATATTTATTGAGTCCCTGCCAAATGCTAGCCACTCTTTACAGACTAAATACCTGTCCTAATGGAGCTATCATTCTACTGGAGGAGAAGTAGTGTGGAACTAAACCTACTGCCATTGAGTCGATGCCAACTCATAGTGACCCTATAGGATAGAGTGGAACTGCCCCATAGGGTTTCCAAGGACTGGCTGGTGGATTCGAACTGCCAACCTTTGGTTAACAGCCGATCTCTTTATCACTGCAATCCAGTGCAGAACTACGAGGGTCAAAATAAACCAACGACAGTTGAATCTGAGTTCAAATAGTGGTTCGGATACTTAAGAGCCGCAAGTTTCTGGGAAGTTACTTTACTTTTCTGAACTTCTGTTTCCTCATTACCTACATTACCTACAACACGGCTTTGCTCTGAGGATCAAATAAGCTAATGTAAATAAGGTAGAAGAGTGGCATGAACTTATCTGTGTTTAAAAGTCAGCTGGAAAATGAAGTCCAAACCTATTAAATTCTAATCAGATCATAAAAGATATTATTTCCCTTGCAATCATTCCCATTTACACTAACTCTAGCACAATTAACACCACATTTCATTGACTCTAAGGCACACGTTTCTCCCATTTTAATTTCTTTGGAATTGGAGTTTATCTTATTATCTAAGCCATCTTTAATTGCTGTCAGTCAGGTGTCAGTCATTACTGTGACAGTTTTCATTGCCAGTGCATGTACAAGCATTAAAAGCAGTGGTATCCAAAGAAGAATGAAGAACACCAAAGACACGAGGTAATTATAAGCCCAAGAGACAGAAAGGGCCACATAAATCAGAGACTACATCACCCTGAGACCAGAAGAACTAGGTGGTACCTGGCTACAACCGATGACTGCCCTGACAGGGAACACAACAGAGAATCCCTGATGGAACAGGAGAACAGTGGGATGCAGACCTCAAATTCTCGTAAAATGACCAAACTTAATGGCCTGACTGAGACTGGAGGGACCCTGGAAGTCATGATTCCTGGACCCTCTGTTAGCCCAAGACTGGAACCATTCCCGAAGCCAACTCTTCAGACGGGGGATTGAACTAGACTATGAGACAGATAACAATACTAGTGAGGACTGAGCTTCTTGGCTCAAGTAGACCCATGAGACTATGTGGGCAGCTCCTGTCTGGAGGCAAAATGAGAAGGCAGAGGGGGACAGCAGCTGGCTGAATAAGACACAGGGAATACAGGGTGGAGAGGAGGAGTGTGCTGTCTCATTAGCGGAAGAGCAGCTAGCAGTACATAGCAAGGTGTGCATACGTTTTTGTAGGAGAGACTGACTTGATTTGTAAATTTTCACTTAAAGCACAATTTAAAAAAAAAAGTCAAAAAAAAAAAAAAAAAAAGCAGTGGCATCCAAAGTTTTAGAATTAAATTTCAATGGCTGGAAAATAAATCCTGGAAACAGCTGTAAAGCATTCCTTACAAACCTAAGAAATAAATGTGTGTGGGTATGTCTGTGCTTGTGTATGTATGAGTTAGGGAGGGCAGAGAGTATGTAGGAAGCAGAGATGAATCAGACTTGTTTAGCAAAATTCTGGAACTATTAGTCAATAGAGTTATTTCCATACAATTACAAAGCCAGTCAAATTGCCTAGTACCAAAAGCTTTTTGATATTCCATGGATTCTTTGGGCTCTTTAATGAAATGCATCACTAATGTTCTTTTTGGTACAGAGGACAATACCATATGGAAAAACATGAACACCAAAGATTGTGGGTTGAAGAGTGAATGAAGAGAGTCCATTCCTGAACGTGAAGGAGCTGTAGGAATATCTTAACGAATTAATTTTGCTGATATTTTCCTTTTTATATGTGTATAAGAGTAACACATGATTCTAATACATATCTAATTAACCATAAAGAGATGTTTTAATAGGTTTCTTAAAGGAACATAAAATATCAGGACAGCAGCTACCATTACTGAACATTTTGACCAAATATTCTATAGAAGAATCCTGATCAAATAGGAGAAAATGCAGAACAGGATTTCAAAATCTTATGGAATTCAGGCTTTCTGGAACCACTGAAGCTGGAAGAATCCCCAAAACTGTTGCTCTGAGATTATCTTTAAACCTTAAGCCAAAAAAATGCTCTGATGTTTTCTTAAAACCAAACTGTATTTTAGCTTAACTAGTAAAGAATGTCTGCCTTGAGCACTGTGTTCTTTTAAGATCTATACCCATAAACCCAAAAACCCACTGCCATCAAGTAGATTCCGACTCATAGCGACCCTATAGAACAGAGTAGTACTACCTGATTGACCTGGTGGATTTAAGCTGCCAAGCTTTTGGTTAGCAGCTGTAGCACTTAACCCCTACGCCACCAGAGTTTCCAAAGATCATCTATATGGGATCAAATTCTGCAACTCAAAAGACTAAATAGGAAATTTGGCAAGCAGTGAGTTTATGTTAATGGAAAAGAAACAACTGGGAAAAGGAGGATTAGAATGTTTTGCTGTGTATATTCTCAACAATAACAACAAAAATAAGATAAATTATAAAATATATATATATCAGGGTAGGTTACAATGAATAGAAGCTTAGACTTAATGAAATCTGATGTTCAGTGTTCCTAAATATGGTGCCTGCCACACAGAAGGAACATAAACAAGTATTTGTTGAATGAAATTAACTCTTCAGGATAGAACATACTGTCTGGTCTTGAAAGCCCCTCAAAAAAAGGATTCCTGCAGAAACCACTCCTCTGGGTGGTAATAGGGATTCTCACGCTACCCAAGGATCAGCCATTCATAGTCACCACTGCCGCCCTTCAACCCATCCAATGCAAAATTCTGTTTCAAAGGAAGCTAACATTGTAAGAATAAAAATGAGTTTTAGCTTAACTGCCTAAAAAAAAATTTTTTTTAATAACTTTAAAAATCATGTCATTTCCAGTTCTTATTATAACTCTCAAGATAATTTTGTTAGTAATTCCCATGAAGAAAACTCTTACCAGTTTTGGCCAAGGGTTTGGTACTAACCTGCTACATGTTAGGACAAAATGTTCTTTGTGCTGCAAACCAGAGCAGCTGTAAATGAAACATGATATTGCCTTGAATAGGCAATCAATCCTGACATGATTATACATACTGTAATTGATATCTGGCAATATACACATTCAGATGGGTTCCATGTAAAATGATTTCAAATAAATTACTCTAATCCTGCAATAATATCTCCAGTTTCACACTATCATTTATATCAGATAAGAATCTTTGATAAAACTGCATTATATCATAGAAACAATCCCATCCACACGATAGAATTAAAAGAAAGTTTTGTCTCTGGTACTCTTTAAGTCATGATCAGTTGTGGATCATTTGGTAGAATCAGTAAGTAATCTACAGACTACTTGGTTTTGGTACATTCATGTTCTTCCATTGGAGACAAAGATTGTCAGTTTCTCAAATCCTATTTTTTTTACACTGCTGATTGAAATAAATGATAAGATGAAATCTCCTTTTTTCTTATCTCTGCCAGCTACTAGCTGTGTAACCTCTGGTAAGTCATTTAACCTCTCTTTGTTGTGGTATTTTTTTTTTAATCAATAAAATTGGAATCGTAAAAGCACATATCCCATAAAAGGTTTGTTAAAATGATTAAATGAGTCAATACCTATAAAGCACTTAAAGGAAAAACCTAGGACATCAAAGCCCAATAAATGTTAGCTACTATTTTTATTATTATTGTACATAATCATATAAGGTCAACAGAGATGAATTAAAAAATAGATAAATGAATTAGTGAAAGAAGTAAGGGATGGGTGGAAGGGAGAGAGGCAGAAGCACTCTTGAGACAGCAGACACTTATTATTTTTGGTGATGGGAAAAGTAGCATTGAGAGTGGGTGACGTCCACACAGCTTGATCAAGGTAAATGATGTCACTAAAAGTGTGGAAGAGAAAAGGATATTTTTGGTAAAGGATATGACGAATATAATTTTGAAACATCACCAACAGCAATAAAAAAACATCTGTGTGGTTACACAAATATGTACATAGGCATATATATGTATGATATGAATATGTGGGTACATATATTTCTATGTGTGCACAGATAAATGTATTTATAGGCATATATACATACAGGTATGTGTGCATGCTTGTATATCCATATATATAACAAATCACATAGGGGACACAGTTACAGATACCTCTTAAACATAATCACACCTCATGAGATTGGTTTTCTGGTGAGGGCTTAGGACCATACTTTCGTGGGACGACTTGGTCAACTCGCATAATGTAGTTGATAAAGGGTATGTTCTACATCCCAATGTGGTGAACAGTGTCTGGGGTCTTCAAAGCTTATGAGTAGCCATCTATGATACAACTATTGATCTCTACTCATCCAGAAAAGAGAAAGAGGGAAACCAAAGATTCAGAGAAGAAAGCAGTCTACAGGACTAATAGTCTACATGAACCATGGCCTCATCTGCCCTGAGACTGGAAGAACTTGATGGTGCCTGGCTACCACTAATGACCATTCTGAGCAGGGCCACAAGAAATGGATCCTGAGAGAATGGAGAAAAATGTGAAACAGAGCTCAAATTCTTAAAAAATCCAGACTTACTGGACCAATTGAGACTAGACAACTCCCCAAGACTATCGCCCTGAGACACTCTTTAAACCTTAAACTGAAATTAGCCCTTGAGGTCACCATTTAGCTAAATAACGGATTGGCTCATAAATAAAGAGTATCACCCATGAGCAATGAGCTCCTTTAAAAAACCACCTATACGAGACCAAATGGACAAATATTATTCTAAAGCAAAGATTAGAATGTAAGGGGGCCAGGAAACTAGAATACTGGAAATGGTACAACCAGAAGAGAATAAATGAGAATGATGACACTTTGTGAAAAATGTAACCATATTACTGAATAATTTGTGCATAAATTGTTAAATAGGAACCTAATCTGCTGTGTAAATGTTCACCTTAAACACAATAAAATATTATTTTAAAATAATAATAAATAAATAAAAAGAAGAAATGGAACATAAGGCTTGCCCTTCAAGGGTAGCTAAGATTTCAATACAAAGAGAAGGTAGGGATGCTGAGCACAATTGTTGCTGCTACTGAGACAGAGCCCCCACGATGCTGTATTAAAAATTCTGTTTTCTTTGCTGAGCTTCCTCCCCCACAGTGTTGAATTAAAAATCCTGTTTCCTTTGCTGGGCTTCCTCTTCCCCAGCTTTGCATTCGAATCCTTCTTTTGCTTGGAGGTTATATGTAAACCCCATGGCGCCTGTATAGTGTGATTTAAGAATGTTGTTCACATAACTTATATGAACTCCCTACTTGTAAACCCCTTAAAAGTAACTTGCCTACCAGCCCTTGAAGAGCAGTCCTGGCAGCAACAGCTCCCACTGACTCCTTTTCCTTATACAAAGAAATAAAGGTGTATTTCCTGTTCTTCCACCTCGGTCCCTCGCTTATTGGCCAATACGAGTCATGCTGAGCAAAAACCTAGGATTCTACCCGGTTAACACTATTCATAATCTTTTCTTCCTGTCTTCTCCCTTGCAACCTGGAACATGACTGAGATATAATGAGCACAGCACAAGGAATCTTGTTTCAGTGGATCAGAGCCAACCTGTGGCTCCCAAGTACCTATGGAAAGGGAGAGGAGCAGGAGTGATGAGTGTGCCCTCCAGGAGCACCACCCACCTTGCATCCAGCTAAGCCTGGCCAAGCTTGATTGTATGGGATGCTGAGAGAGTCGGGAACACCGCACCCTGCCAGCTCTTCCATTCATGAGTCCCAGCTAGCACTATTTGACATGTATACGTCTTTGCCCACTTGAAAACAACTTGCTGGCCGTGTAACCTTCTGAATGTTGCTTAACATCTCTCAATTTCACCATTGTCATTTATTAAACGTACATTAAAAAAAAAAAAATAGCCACCTCAAGGGGCTGCTCTGAGGAACAAACGTATTTGTACGATGACTAGCAAAGAACTTGCTACACAATAGGTATTCAAAAAATGTTAGTCCTCCCAAATATGTGTAAATGTTTTGGAACAGTCCTATAGAGAAATAGCAAATTTCATTGAAATGGAAATATTTCTTTTTAACATTGTTTCTCCTCTTTGTCCTGGCTGAGGTGCCTGAATTAAGTAGAGAACAGTTATGCCCCAGTCATAGAGGTTGTTCGGATATCTGTGACACTTATTTCAATACGCTGCTCTAAACAGACAGACATTCTAGAAGGAATGTGATTCAATCCATTCCAACGGTTTAAAGAGTCTTGAACAGCATACCAAATTTTAGATGCTGAAGTTTAACTGAAATTTGGCATATAGATGAGCACCTTCCCATGTACTGAAAGCTGGCAGAAGGTGCCTAAACAAAGAGCAATCACAAATGGTAATTATATCCCACTGGATCCAATTACATTTAGCATTTTACATGAGAGAGGGAGAAAAACAAGAATAGACTCAAGAAACTGTTTTCCTTTTATGATTTCTACCCTTCAAGAAGCAAAGATGAATTGTCTTACACAGTTACTTCTTATTACTCAAAGAACATAACTGTCTACAAAAATTTATGTAATGTCTTCCTAGCCATAAACAAACATTCGGTTACAGAATAAATGTGAGCATTTAAGCACATCTGGCAATAACGCCACAACCTAGCACGCTGATCCCCCCCCAAAAATGTTTCATGATAATATCTGCTACCAAGGGATGTTAATTACTTCCAGCCAGGTGAGCTCACATGGTTTCAGTCACACATAACACAGACTTCCAAAGCAATAACTTATAAGAAACTCAGCATTAATCCAATTAAAAAAAAAAACCAATGCCGTCGAGTCGATTCCAAAGTGAATTCTGACTCCTACAGGACAGAGTAGAACTGCCCCATAGAGTTTCCAAGGAGCGCCTGGCGGATTTGAACTGCGGACCCTTTGGTTAGCAGCCATAGCACTTAGCCACTACGCCACCAGGGTTAATCCAAGTGGCTAGGGAAAATGCTGATTCCCAAACGGAGCAGGGCAGGGTTTCCAGAGGTGATTGTTAACCTTGCTTTTCCCTAGAGAGTAGTTTCCAAACTACAAACTCTTAGCCAAGGTTCTTAGATGTTGTTTCAAAGGACATGACAGATACTTGAATTCTCTCTGAATTCTAAACTACTACATACGTATAAGAAATCATGATATAACACAAGCTTTCTTTGATTTTATCTCTCATTTAATGAATATGTTCTGGTAAGAAAATGAGTTTATTTTATTTGAATTCATTTGGAAATCTTTTATACTGTTCCTCAGCTGTCATGTTGTGATGTGACTGTCCGTTTGGGGCCAGACAGTAAAGCTGCACCTGTGTAAGTGGTGGGGTTTTTCTTTAAAAGAGAGGACATACCTAATGTCATTCATCCAGGAAAGAAGGAGACCATAGAAAAATAAACGCAGTTTGAAAGGCAGATCTTGGACAGGAGAAAAAGAGGGGAGTCCCTTCTCTGCCTGGGCTAGACTCCTAAGGGATAATTTGATTGTTTGAGAATGCTCTGCGGATGGGAGAGAAGAATGCTCTCTGCTAGCTGGACAAAGACTCAGGCTCAGCAGGAGTCAGGCCTTAGGAGGGCTCCAAAAATGAACTGGACGAGCAGTTACAGCCAGCTAAGAGTTTCGTCTCTACGTTAATTCTCTTTGGTTACCTCTGAGCATTTAACAGGTCCTGGTAAAGATACAAGGAGCCCTGGTGGCACAGTGGTTAAGTGCTTGGCTGTTTATTGAAAGCTTGGTGGTTCGAACCCATCAGCCACTCCATGGGAGAAAGATGTGGTAGTCTGCGTCCATAAATATCACAGCCTTAGAAACCCTGTGGGGCAGTTCTATTCTGTCCTACGGGATTGCTATGAGTCAGAATCAACTCAACAGCAACAGGTTTTGGTAAAGAGACAAGAGTCCCTGGGTGGTCCAAGCTTTAATGCACTTGGCTGCAAACTGAAAAGTTAGAGGTTCACGTTCACCAAGAGGCACTTTGGAAGAAAGGTCTGGCAACCTACTTCTGAAAAATCAGCCATTGAAAATCCTGTGGAATACAGTTCTACTCTAACACATATGGGGTCGATGGCAACTGGTTTTGATAAACAAATAGCCTCATCTTAGGTGCACATAGACAACTTTAAAGGAGACTGGGGCTAGAGGAATAAAAGGAAAACATGGTAGTGACAGCAGTGATTACTGAGAGATCCCCCAGGAGGCGAATCTCAGTGGACAGGCAGCTGGAATATAAGATGCAGATACCTCCTTCCATGTGGAGACTCACCTTCTGCCAGATGCTATTGCATTAAAATAGCCAGCACCACTTTATCCTTATTAGGATAAATATTGATGAAAAGGACCATGTCTTTGTTGAGGAATAAATTAATTAGTACCTTCTACTTGTTTTTTTACTTGCTAGCCAACTACGGCAAGTGTAGGATGATGGATAACCACACTTCTGGCGGCTTACAGTCTAATGGGGGAAAGAGATATGTGAATAAATAACTGTAAAAATAGTGTTAACAGATGCTCGAATAGACATATATGAGACATATGAAGGCAAAAAATGAAGGAGAGGTAATAAGCCTATAATGTGATTTACTGGGGAACCCAGCACAACTTGTAGAAGGCAAGGTCATGGAAACTCCATAGACACATCCAAACTCCCAGAGGGACGAATTGCTGGGGGGATCACGGTCTCAGGGAACATCTAGCTCAATTGGCATAACAGAGTTTATAAAGAAAATGTTCTACATTCAACTTTGGTGGGTGGTGTCTGGGGTCTTAAAAGCCTGTAAGTGGCCATCTAGGATACTCCACTGGTCTTACCCCTTCAGGAGCAAGGAAGAATGAAGAAAACTAAAGATACGAGAGGAAAATTTGTCCAAAGGACTAATGGCCCACATCTACCACAGTGTCCACCAGACTGAGTCCAGTAAAACTAGATGGTACCCAGCTACCACCACTGACTGCTCTGACAGGGATCACAATAGAGGGTCCTGGACAGAGCTGGAGAAAAATGGAGAACAAAACCCTAACTCAAAAAGAAAGACCAGAGTTGCTCGCCTGATAGAGACTGGAGAAACCCTAAGAGTATGGCCCCCAGACACGCTTTCAGCTCAGTAATGAGGTCAGTCCTAAGGTTCACCCTCCAGCCAAAGATTGGACAGGCTCATAAAACAAAACAAGACTAAAGGGGCACACCAACCTAGGGGCAAGGACTAGAAGACTGGAAGGAACAGAAAAGCTGGTAGTAGGGAACCCAAGGTTGACAAGGGAGAGCACTGACAAGTCGTGGAGTTATTAACCAATGTCATAAAACAATAGGTGTACTGTTTAATGAGAAACTAGTTTGTTCTTTAAACCTTCATCTAAAATACAGGAAAAAGAATTTTTTTTACTGTGATTCACAAGCCAGGTCCATACTCTTACTTCAATCTTTAACTTCTTTAAGAGAGGGAATTGTTCTATCAGCACATAATGACAGAAGAAATTTTCTAGCCCAAGGTCTGAATTTTTCATTCCCTTATCACCACCACTCTATCTATAAGTAAATGTGTTCAAGTGACTGAGTTTATTTTGCTTGAAGAAGGCTGGATTTAGGGGATATTATTTATCTGTGGTCTCTAACAGTAGGTTGATTCTTTTAAATCAGCAGTTCTAAGTCTGGGTGGGTCCTAAGTTTCATCAATGGGTAATATAAAATCCTCCTGAAATAAACCAAATTTTTAATGGATCCATGACTTACTAAAAAAGTCTTTTTTCTTTGGTCATGTCAAATAGGGGATATCTACATTTAAAAAATTCTGTCAGCAATCAAGCACCTACTTTGTATAAAACACTGTGTTAAGAACTACAGTGTAAACAATAATTTCATGTAAAAGAAAAAAACAGCTTTCACAAGCTACGCACTATATAACTTAAACATCAAAATACATTATGAGTGCATTTCTATTTTAAGTAATTTAAATTTTAAAACTTACTGGTTCAAATCCCTTGTATTTTACTCATTTTTAATATTTTATCTTTGGTGTTCTGCCATTTCAATACAGTGTGTTTAAAACTGAGTTTATTTTTCTGTATCCCACTAATAATTATACTTTTTGAGCGTGAGAATTCATCATTTTTGGAAAATTATCACCTATCATCCATTCAAATGTTGCCCTTCTCCTATTCTCTGTATTCTCTCCTTCTGGAGCTCCTAGTTTCTCATTCCATGACTCAATATTTTTTATGTTTTCCATTGCTTAATGTCTCTATATTGCATGCTGGGCATTATCTTGAACTATGCTCTGCCTAACCTGCTGTTTAACCCTTCCATTGAGTTTTTTTATTTCAATAACTACATTTTTTATTTAGTGATGTTCTATCTATTAGAACATTTGTTGTTTTAAATAAGTCTTGTTCTGTTCTTAGGGTTTGATTTCTTCCTTCATATTGACATTTTATATGCAATAATTTTATATTCTCTTCCATGCTGCTATATTATCTTAGTTATCTAGTGCTGCTGTAACAAAAATATCACAAGTGATGGCTTCAACAAAAAGAAATTTATTTTTTCACAGTTTAGGAGGCTATAAGTCTGAATCCAGGGCACAAGCTCTAGGAGAAAGCTCTCTCTATTCACCCTGTGGGAAAGCCCTTGTCTCTTTCAGCTTCTCTTCTTTGGTTTCTTGGTGATCTTCATGTGACATCAACCTTTCCACATTCCTGCTTGCTTTCTTCTGTGCCTAATCTGCTCTTTTACATCTCAAAAGTGATTGGCTTAAGAAACACCTTACAGGAATGGCTTCAGTTCTAAGTAAGCAGAGCATCTGGGGGTCATAGTTTTGGGGGTTTCTCTAGACTCTGTCAGACCATTAAGTTTGGTCTTTTTACATGAATTTGAATTCTGTTCCACACTTCTCTCTTATTTTGTCTGGGAGACTCTGCTGTGTTCCCCATCAGGGTGGTCATTGGTGGTAGCTGGGCACCATCTACTTCTTCTGGTCTCAGGCTGGTGGAGTCTCTGGTTCAGGTGGTCCTTTAGTCCTTTGGACTAGTATATGTGAGGGACATGCTTCTTAGTTCAATGAAATATATGAGACCAAATGGGCAGCTCCTGTCCAAAAGCTGGACAAGAAAGCAGGAAGGGACAGGAACTGGACAAATGGACACAGGGAACCCCAGGTGGAAAGGTGGAGTGTGCTGTCACATTACAGGGATTGCAACCAATGTCACAAAAAAATGTGTGTATGAATTTTTGAATGAGAAATTAACTTGAGTTGTAAAATTTCACCTAAAGCACACACACACACACACACACACAAAACACGCTACACTGATACGACCTCATTAACATCACAAAGAAAACATTACATTCACAGCTATAGGGGTTAGGATTTAGAAGACATATATTGGGGGGACAGAATCCCATCCACAACAATCTCAGCTTCTTAAGGATCCAATACTGCTGTTATGTCTTATACTAACTTTCACTTATGGTTTGTATAATCTGCTGACTCTCATTCACGGTTGATTGCTTCCTTGTATGTTTTGTCATTTATTTTAGTGAGTATATATTTATCAGGGTTTACTTTTTCCTAAAAATTCTTGGCAGTCTACATGGTTGGTACTATTCTTTGGTGGTACTGCGTTTTACTTTTCTAGCAGCCTGAGGGGTGTTTTTCAGCTTGCATAGACATATATTCCAGATATACGGAGGCAAAAATAAGGGAGAGGTAACAAGTATATAATAATTTAATGAATCATAGGCCTGAGTCCACACTCTAAGGATTAGAGGATTCCTTAGAGAATTTCTAGGTCCATTAAAAAAAAAAAAAGGTCATTTAGGTAGTGTTAAAACAACAAAAAACAAAACAAAGAAAAACCATGCAAGCCAAGGAATGAAATTCTTAGGCGAAGATTGCTTCTCCTCTTATTAATGTTTCTTGTTCTTACTCGAGCTGGTAGGCGTATTCTCTAGCCTAACTTTTCATTAAAATAAAGGGCCTATTTTTTACAGGAATAGGAATGTCTTGGTTCCAACTCTCTGCCTAGTCTGAGACCAAGACCTTAGTTTCTTTCTCTCCACGAGGACAACAGCCTCCAGTGTCTTGATTACCAAGAACCCTAACTCCCAAAGCCAACCACAGCATCAGTTCAGTCTACACTTTGGCTTTCATTTCTTTGTTTTCGGCACATGGTAATTCCCTCTATTTCTTTTAGAATTCGGTAATGTTTTAAAATCACTTTAAATATTTTATCCAGTATTCCTAGATGTTTGCAAACATAAGGTTTTTAGATAATCTCAGTCTATCGCACTGCCAAAGCTTTAGTTTAGAAACAGTTTACTGTCTCATTATTCATAATTACTTAGTCACTGAGTACTTCTCACGAAGAAAGTTTAGTTGGAATGTTTTTCCGATCTTGAGAATTTAGAAGTGCTTGATATTTCTTATATTCAGGGTTCTTCCCTGTGTTCAAAAGTGATGACTTCTTAGAAGCATATTTTCTGAGTAAATGAAGAAACTTTGTGTTACACCTTCTGGGATCTTGGCAGGACTTGGATCCTATCCTGCTAATCACCATTGCAAACTGACCACAATAGAACGATTAACTGATTTCCAAGTGAAAAGTTGGAAAAAGAAAACTTGAATAATTCCCTAAACACCATTTCCAAATGTTGTTACTTACACTATTAAGACCTGAGAATATTTAATTGCTCTCAACTGAGTTAATTTACCATAATTTCAGCAATAAAAGCTGCTTGAATATATGCAAAGATCTTTCTACATCAGTAAACTCTGAAACAGGAGTTTTTTTTAAGAGTCATAGAATTTATCCCACAAAAATGGCAATTTACAAAAATTTAGGATGTTACAAGAAAAATCTCAAGTTTGGGGAAACATCTGTTGCTGTCAAGTCGATTCCAACTCATAGTGACTCTATAGAACAGGGTACAACTGCCCCATAGACTTTCCAAGGAGCGCCCTTTGGTTAGCAGCCGTAGCTTGTAACCACTACACCACCAGGGTTTCCTCGGGAAAATGGCAATATATATACCAAAATCTACTAGTGATTGCCACTTTCATGAATATTACACCTTCAATTTTGCAAAAAGATATGAAATTGTTTAAATCACAATGTCAAAAGCATATGGAAGGATTTATTTATACTCTCTACCAGAGAAGTAATTTTATTTAGTCCATTCCCACAAATCATAGCTATGAAATAGTTTTGTTTATTGGTTACATTTTTGTTACTTGATTATTAAACTGGGAAGAAAAAAAAGACCACCTTGCCAGAGAAAACAGTGCATGAAAAATAACTATAGACTCTTTTGGAGATAATAGACTCAGACGAGACTAATTTGACTAATTCGATTCTGGGACTTGGTCCACTCCAACCTAGTATGATTCAGCCAACATGACACAGGGTGCTCATTATGAACTGAAAACACAAAAAAGAATTTCTGTTCATTTCTCTGCTGCTCAGGTCCATCTATTAAGAGTGGTCTGTATTTTCGGAACTAAGGGAGAAAAAGCTTATTCTCTAAATAGCAAATAATGTAAAAAAAAAAAACTAGATAAATCAATTTGGCAGTAAACCACATTTGAAGAAAGCAGTGGCAAAAAGTTTTCAGTACAACTTGGAATTCTGACTTTATTTCTCTATGGCTACTAATAAAAAATAACCACAATTGTTTAAATCAAATTATTTTTCCCATGAACACAGTAAAAACTGTTTATTGGGTGATCTGGTGATAAAAATAAAAAAGATTGTGTTCCTTTTTAAAAAGGGGTATGGCGTTTTAAAGTTAATTTAGCCTGCAGGTAACTTTACCTAACATAAAACCCTCAGGCTTAGTAGATTGGAAGTCTCAGCCAGCAAAAAAGAACTCCATCTAAATTTTAAATATATACCCTCTGACAAAGCAAATTTGAAGATGGCCGCATTAAGAATATCCAAGACTGATTTATTTTTCTTTCTACTGTTATTTTTTCTTATCATCTGTCTCCTTGCTACCCGAGTGTGCACAGTGGACAAGTAGCATCGACATCATCTGAGAGATTGTTAGGAATGGAAAATCCCCAGCTGTACCTAAAATCTGACTTAGGGTCTGCATTTTATCAAGATCCCTAGGTAATTCTCATGCCTGTTGAAGTTTGCGAAGCCCTGAACTATGAGAAATAGAAATATTTTCCAATTTAACCTTAGGTCCACGTTTTTTCTTGAAGTGAACATGAAAATGTCCTGAAATGCTACAGCTGTCAGTGATGCTTGCATAATTCTGTGTATATACTAAAAACCACTGCACCGTTCACTTTTAAAGTGGATTTTTATGGTACGCAAACATCTCAATTGTTTTTTTAAAAAGGAGGGCAAAGAGTAAGCTACAGTCAATGTTTTAAAAGTCCATAGCCCACGGATGAATAGAACCAGTTCCAACTTTTGTCTTTTATCTTGGGGGGGGGGACAGATGTACTGTTACCTGGGGCTCAGCTCTTCGAAAGGGATCCACAGCGGCTCTTGGCTCCAGAAGCCCTGGCCAGCACCCCTAAGGCCCACCCAGCCATCAAGAGGGTCCATGCATGGGGTGGAACACCCCTCCCCCTAGAGCTGCTTAGAGAGCTGAGAAATGCTTTCCTCGGGAAACCGCACGTGGATGGCTGTGACAAGTCAGGAAACTTGACTACTCAATTAAGAAAAGGGGCAAAGCGACAGAAACGCTATCTGCTAGCTGCACGTGCAGTCACAGGCCTGTGGAGGAGGGAAGACTTTTTTCTTCTTCCCTATTCCACCCTCCACCATCCACCCCTCCCCCAAAAAAGCCGACAAAGTCTCCGAAGTACGTGAAGCCCACTGCAAACAATCCTTTCTACAGTTCGCGAGTCTCCCCACCTGCACCCGTAACAGTCTTGTTTCTCAGTAAAAGCTTCGCACCACCAGTGCAGAAGCCTAGAGGTTCTATTTCTCTGCCTTAACCTCAACGTTCTCTGTCTCAACCTAAACGCCCAGGGTTGGGGAAGGGGATGTCCTCGGGACCACTAGCCAAGACCACCCACTGCCACGCGCGTCTTCGGCCTTTCCGGTTGTTCCGCGGGCTGCGGACCTGTGCGCGACACCTGAAAGAGGAGGGCCGGCAGAGCGTGTAGACGGCCGGGTGCGCGGGCTCCCTTGTTTTCCAGACGCACCAAGGCGACGCCAAGGACCCCTTAGAGTCAACTCTCCCGCATGGTCTGAGTCACGGGAACGCCAATTCGAAACAGTCCCCTGCCCAGATTATGCCTTTTGCTCAGCGACACTGGGTCTCTTTGAGTGGCGCGAAGTGAACTCTGGGCCGAAAAAATTGACCAGACATCTAATTACCTGCGGGTCCGATCACTAGGTGGTCTCCCACTCTCCGGGGCAAACATACCTATGCGTACTCACCGAAAGGAAACCCAGCCCGGCGCGCACCCCTGCCCTCAGTCAGGCACCAAACCACAGGCGCGCGGACCCTCGTCCGCACACTCCTGAGCGCACAGCTCCCCGCGGCTCAGCCGCGCCACCCGCCCGCGGAGCCCGACTTACAAGCAGGGGTAGTAGCCGTAGGGAAACTGCGTACAGCCGTCGTCTCCCAGCTCCGAGTCCATGAGCAGATAGTCCTGGCTTTCGTTGCGCCGCGCCCCGGCCCCGGCCGCGGCCGGGAGAGAGGTGCCCCTCCGGGGCCCGAACGCCAGGCTCTGGCTCATGGTGGGAACGCGGCACTGGCCTGGGTTCCGCTCTCGGGGGAGGAGCCTCCGCAGTTCGAGCGGGGATCCAGCGCGGGGCCCGGCGCGGAGGGTCTTCTCACCGGCCGGACGGGCCTGGGGCAGGCGAATGCCCAGGGGACGAGCTGCAGGCAGGGGGTGGGGACGCTGGCGGGCTGGGCTCCGCGAATGGCTCCCCCGGTGGCCGGTAAGAAGCCACCACTTCGGGGGCCAGAACCGGAGCTTTAACCTGAGTGCGTACAGACGAGGGGACCCAGCAAGGAGGCGGCCACCGCTCCCGACCGAGAGCACAGGCGGGGCCGCTGGTGACAACGGAGCCTGAGAGGGAGACAGAGCTGAAGAGTTACTATGTCAACCGAGACTCTCCAGCCCTCCGCTCCCGCCTTCTTCCCCCGCGTCCTCCGTCATGAACCCCACCTTTAAAGGGATGGGAAGGACGTTCTAGAAAACAGCCAAAGCCTGTCCTGTAGCCGCAACTTTCGAGACCAGGGTGAACTTAAACTAGGAAGAGCCAGACACTCTGGGGGCTTTATTGCTTCCAGAGTCTACCTATTTTAAAAAATGACGCAAACTGAGAACTTTCTAGGAAGCTTCGCTTGAGTAAGACTGTTGAAGAGCTAAGGAAACCGTTTGTTTGTTTGTTTGTTTGTTTGTTTGTTTGTTTGTTTGTTTGTTTGTTTGTTTGTTTGTTTGTTTGTTTGTTTGTTTGTTTTTAAAAGGGACAGGGGCCTCCCCTAACTTTCTTCAGACTAATGGGGCAGTTACACTCTGTCCCACAAGGTCGCTATGAGCCGGAATCAACTCGATGGCAATGCGTAGGGCATTTTCTCTCCCACTCCCAACCTCCAGAGTTATTGCAACTCTTTATTTTAAAATGAACAATGTTCTTTATCTGCCCAGATGTTTCCAGTTCCTGAGCAAACCGACAAAAATATGCAAGGATTTTCCAGTGATAACAGTAAAGAGTATCCGTGTCAGAGAAGAACTGTCCTTCCAGTACAGTGCTTCTGATGGCATGAATGCTACAAGTATTTCTCTTGTACACGTTTCTCACATTTCCAAATTGTTTTTTTTGTTTTAAAACTTAGTTTTAAATTCTGATTAATCTGCCTACATGTGAGAACTAAAAATTTCTCAACAAGGACGAATCAGTTATCTGTAGCAGTGTTGGTATCCCCAAGCAATAGACGGTTAGGAATCCATTCATTCAAGTATCTAATGATGCCAACCGGGCGTTAAGCACTGTTTGAGAATTCAGAGATAACAAGCTGCATAAGGCACCAATCTACCCTCATGGAGCTTCCGTGGAAAAGAGAGACACAGATTAAATAGGAAAATAAGACAGTATCAGACAGGGACAAAAGCTACAATGAAAATAAAACAGGTGGGTGTGATCGTAACTGGCAGCAACTACTTCATATTAGGTGATCTTCAGGGAGGTGCTAGTCAAGTGGAGACATACATGACAGGAGCCAATCAGGAAAACATCTGGAGCTCCTTGCAATTGGATGGAAGATGCCAGAGAGACTAAAATCCTTTCACTAAAGATACCTTTCTTTGCTGCCCACGAACAGGTAGACAATGAAATGGATGCTGGAATTGTGAACAAAAGCAATCAACTTGATAGAGGGAAAAAGAGGTCATAACCTTTGCCTTCTACAAATTTAGAAGCTTTTCTTTTTGCCACTACCCTAAGAAATAAGTTATGCGAGGGCAGGAGCCATTGTATCCCCAGGACCTGGTTCTGTATCTGGCACAGGCATGTGGAATGAATGAATGGATGGGCGAAAAATGTATAGAAAAAATACGGCAACATTCTTAGCCACCAAACAAACATTTACCCTGAAAAACTAACCTCAATCTTTCTGAAGTCTGTTTTTCCTGATTTAAGAATCTCTTTTTCTGATCTCTCGACATGCGAAGCCATGATTGAAAATTTGTATTATTTCCTAGTAATTATATATAGCAATAAGATACTCTGCTTGAAATCCACTTGTTTATTGCAATTGTGTCTGTATGTACTCAACAGCTTTGATGCTTGAAGGAATTAGTCAATAAATATTTACTTTAAATAGGTAATCTGTTTAAAGACACCACCAAACATGGGAAACAGTTCAGTGGGGAAACTAATATTCAAATGTTTTCTAACTGACAACATCTATGAGTTACAGCAAATTATAAAACATTGATGGTGTTAATTCAAGTGTTAGAGTTTAACTTAAAAACAAAAATTGAGAGAGAATTTATTGTTGTTATAATTGGGCTGTTTCTGCCTTTCCTTATAACACTGTTTTTCATACTGATAACATACAGATAACAACATTCATACTGAAAAAAAAATTACTGTAAACTTATAATGTGATGTCTACCTATCATTTTGCAAAAGAAGACATAATTTTTTTCTATTAGTCAAATCATAGTTAGCACTGGACCAATAAATCCCAGGAGTATTTATGGAGGCCCCAGGAGGAGAAGGTGATTCTAAAAGAGCTTATAATATGATGAAGTGGAAAGAGCATTGGACTGGAAGCCTGAAAGCCTGGATTCTGATTCCAGTCATTCCCGTAGCTGAAGCTGTGTGATTTCAGAAAGGACATTTAATTTCTCTCTGACTCAATTTACTCATCAGTAAACTTATAGATAATTTTTGAGGACCCCTCGGTCTGTTAACTTTCTACATTCTATGCTTATCTATGTGGCTTTCTTCAATTACTTTGTGAGCACAGTGAAACAAGAAACAAAAATGAGACAACTTCTCGACGGAGTAATATATTTTTGAATCAAGTACAGAAATGTTGAGTGGATCTGGAGTAATGAAGAAAGTTGGGTGAATGAAGAAATCGTAGTTCTCACGACGTTAAAATTACTATGCAATTTTATGTTGTGTACATTTATGTAGTGTGTTTTGTGGTATTAATATAAAAAAGAACTCAGAAATGGGAAAGAGGGTTTACTGTGTGTCTCTGTGTATGGAGGTAGGAATGGTGTTGCGAGAAGACTCATTATACACATCTGTACAGTTCCATTTACTACTTATTTATTTAACAAAAACTATTGCTATTATAACAGTATTTTGAGTAAAATTAGTAAAGAAAAAGGCTTGATTTCTCGAACATCTCAGGCTAGGATCCCAGGACAGAAGAAAAAGAAATTGCTACTGGCGTCAGGAACCAAAGGTTGAAAAACCATTATTCAAGGCTTAATGACTCAAGAAGATGCTAAGGAGCTTCAGGAATTACATGGAAGACTCAGGGCCGCTGCAGTTTACGCAACACTGTTGCTGATGGAGAACCACGCATATAGGAGCTGTTCTGCCAGAAGCTACAAATAATAGTTTTGTCATGAATTTATCTGGATAATTTTTAAAGCCTGGAAGCCCTCAGCCCTGACTCCTAAAGCGTGTAGAATCCACAGGCGAAAAACCAAACCCCTTAAAAGTTTCAGATTCTCTGTGAATTCTGGCTTGAGTGAAATAAGAACAGTTGCTAACAGATCTTTGAACCTCAATTTTTCTAATTTTTCAAGTAAAGGGGGTGGAATAATTAGATTTGATATTTCTTTTGCCACTAGAAGTTTGTTACTAAATATTAAAAACATATGAAAAATTAAAGCACCTAAGAAAAAAAAAAGAGACTATGTTAATATTTGCTTTAATTTTAGCTGAATATGAACCCGAAAACCAAACCCACTGCTGTCAAGTTGATTCCTGCTCATAGCAACCCTGTGGGACAGAGCAAAACCTCCCCAGTGGGTTTCCAAGGCTATAAATCTTTACAGAAGCAGACTACCACATCTTTCTCCCATGGAGCAGCTCCTGGGTTCAAAGCACTTACCTTTCGGTTAGCAGCCAAGAGCTTAACAACATCACCAGGGTTCCTTCTAGTTTAACATAAAAACAAACAAAAATACCAAACCCATTGCTGTTGAGTTGATTCCAACTCACGGCCACCCTGTAGGACAGGGTAGAACTGCCCCATAGGGTTTCCAAGGAGTGGCTGGTGGATTTGAACTGCCGACCTTTTGGTTAGCAGCTGAGCTCTTAACCACTGCACCACCAGGGCTCCTCTAGTTTAATATACATATCCAAAATTCTAAAACATTATCATTTTGGTATTTTAACATGGTTTCACTTACAACAAGTCATGTTGGAATAAATTTCTCCTTTGATAGTTATTAGAATGCTTTAAGTAAACTATTTTCCAAGGGCATCATGTGATATATTTGTCAGCAAGATAGTAAATTATGGACTAGGTAGCAGAGGAGTGATTCATAAATAGAAAACTATTGGGAAGACTGCTGATTTGTGGATCAGTATCACCCAGGTAAAGAGCCCTGGTGACACAATGGTTAAGCACTTGAGCACTCGGCTGCTAACTGAAAGATTGGCGGTTTGAACCCACCCCGTGGCTCTGGTGATCTGCTCCCATAAAGATTGCGGCTTAGAAAACTTTATGGGAAGAACCAGAGCACAATTAAAAAGAATAATGACACATTATGAAATATGTAACTAATGTTGCTGAATAATTTGTGAGGAAATTGTCAAATGAGAACTTAACTTGCTGTGTAAACTTTACCAATGATAAAATAGTATTTAAAAACAAACACCTTATGGTGCAGCTCTACTCTGTCACACGGGGTCGCTATGAGTCAAAGGAACTTAATAGCACCTAACAACATCACCTAGGTTTAGTAAACAGAGACATTTCAAGAATGGACTGGGCCGCTTTACAGGTAGGCAGCTTCCTGTCACTGGACATGGTCAAATGCCGGTTGGACCAGAATCTTCCAATGTGTTAGAAAATAAATTTATCTATCTGTGACAAATTAAATGGCCATCAGGCCTTTAAAAAAAATCTGTAATTCAAAAATTAATCACCATCTCCATAGATCTAATTCAGGACTCTTAATGGTAAATTATTAGAATTGAGAGATGAGAAATGCGTGCAGAAAGGTGTTAGGTTACAAATGTAAACACAGAAAATCCAGTGGTTTTCCTTCATAGTCAAAATATGATAAAAGCTACAAAATATAAAACAAATACAAATAAATTTTGAAAAAGAATTGTAAAAATCATCTACGAGTGTTGAAAAATTAATTCTACAACCCAGCACCATCTGTGAAATCGTCCAACCAAAAAAAAAAAAAGCCAAACTAAATCTACTCAGATGCTGGAGCATATACAGGAAACACAGGGACAGAAGAGTATGTTAACCAGCAGCCCAAACAGACAACACAGACTGGGGCCCCTCTGCAGAACAACTGACCTGAAGGGTGCAACAATCAAGGCATAAAAATGCTGGGGCTAGGGGAGCACTGCTCTAGATTAAGAAAAATCAAGAGACATGACTACGAATGCCATGAGTGGACCTTGTTTCCTGATTAGAACAAACCATCTGGAAACACATTTTTGGAAACTATTGGGGACTTTTAATCAGGGAGTTAGTGTTAATTTCATTAAGTGATTATGTAAGAAAATACCCATGTGTTTTATACAGTGGTATGCTGGTAAATGTTTAAAACCAGCTCTCCAGGCTTGGGTTGGGGGTGGGGGAAAGCCCTGGTTTGTAGTGTTTGCCAATTTCCATAGTGTAAATACTCACGGCTGATTTCAAGCTACCAAGATGGCATCACTGAACACAAATTTGGGAAGAGATGTTTGTAATCAGGTCTTGGTAGCTGGAACCAGCTGGCTCCAGCACACCACAGGTTTTAGAGATGTACACTGAAATATATACGGGTGATAAGACAAAAATACGTGGAATGTGTTTTAAAATAATTCAGCAAAGAAAAAAGAACAACAACAAAAATAATAGATGAAGCAATATTGATAACTGTTGATTCTGGGTGATGCATATATGAGGGGGCATTATACTATTTAAGGAGCCCTGGTGGTGTCACAGAGGTTCAGTGCATAGTTGTTGTTATGAATTTGAATTGTGTCCACCAAAAATATGTATCAACTTGGTTGAGCCATGATTCCCTGTATTGTGTAATTTTCTTATATGTTGTAAATCCTGCCTCTGTGATGTTAATGAGGGAGGATGTGTTAGTGAGGCAGGAGTCAATCTACGAGACTGGATTGTGTCTTGAGGCAAACTCTTGAGGTATAAAACAGAGAAGCAAGCAGAGAGACAGGGACCTCATACCACCAAGAAAGAAGTGCCAGGAGCAGAGCGTGTCCTTTGGGCCTGGAGTCCCTGCGTGGAGAAGCTCCTAGTCCTGCAGAGATTGATGAGAAGGCCAACAGAGAGAGAAAGCCTTCCCCTGGTCCTGACACCCTGAATTTGGACTTTTAACCAACTTTACTGTGAGGAAATAAATTTTTCTTTGTTAAAGCTATCCACTTGCGGTATTTCTGTTACAGCAGCACTAGATAACTAAGACAGTTGCTAACCGAAAAGTCAGCAGTTCGAACCACTCCTGGAAGAAAGATGTGGCAGTCAGGTTCCCTAAAGATTACTGCCTTGGAAACCCTATGGGGCAGTTCTGCTGTGTGCTATTGGGTCTCTATGAGTTGACCTGATAGGACAATGGGTTTGAGGGTTTTTTTTTTTTTTTTTTCCGGTTTATACTATTACTCTCTTCTATTGTGTGTATTTGAACATTTTCTGAATAAAAGTTTTCAGAAAAAAAAAAGAATTGTAAGACCCAAATAAAGAAATAGAGCCCTAGTGGCACAGTGGTAAAGAGTTTGGCTACTAACCAAAAGGTCAGCAGTTCAAATCTACATTCCACTCTTTAGAAACCTTATGGGGCAGTTCTGCGCTGTCCTATAGGGTCGCTGTGAGTCAGAATCAACTTGACAGCAACAGATTCTTTTTTTTTTTTTAATATAAACAAAATTATAAAGCTTTTTACTAAAATGTAGCTGGAAAATGGGTCAAAGGCTTACATCAAACAGCACAATACATTTTGTTGATAGTTTCATTAGATTTAGGTTAATTTTATAGATTAATTTGGGTAGAATTTACTATTATCAATATTTTCCCAACTAGGCCAAAAAAAAAAAACCAAACCCATTGCTGTCGTGTAGATTCCGACTCATACTGACCTTGAAGGGCAGAGTAAAATTGCCCCTTGGGGTTTCCAAGAAGAGCCTGGTGGATTCAAACTGCCAACTTCTTGGTTAGCAGCCATAGCTCTTAACCACTATGGCGCCAGGATTTCCTTCTCATCTATATACAGGCTTTTTTCTATTGCTTATTTTTTCTAAGAATAAATGTGACAAAAATAAGAAAATCCAAAAAAATAAAAGCAATGATGGGGACTTACTGTATAAAATATCAAATGATTTAATAAAGCCACAATAAATAAAATAGGTTGGTACTTACAAAATAGAAACATGAAAAGAATAGAATAGAGTGTTCAGTAAAAGACTTTAGAATATAAAATATTTTATGATGTGATAAAGAACATATCTTGATTCAATGGGCGAAATTAAGGAATATTGAATAAATGGAACTGGTTAAGAGGTTTCTATCTTACACCTTTGCTAAAGTAAATGTAATGCACTAAGAAGTTACATGTAATTAAAGAAACCCTAAAACCCACTATAGAGAAATACAGGTGATAGAAACGCATAATATTCAGGTGAATGAGCCCATTCTAAGCATTCACCAAGACCTGAAACAACAAAGGAAAAGCTTTATAGAATTGACTAATAAAGGCAAAAGCTTACATATGTCAAAATAATTACATAAATTTTAAATTGTAATCTGGGAAAACTATCTGCAATACTCTTTAAAGATAACAATTTCTTCTTAATTTAGGGAGAAGTCTTACAGATTAGGAAAAAGTTCCATACAAAACGTGAGGAGAGAACAGGATTACACAATTCAAAAACATATATAATGGACTAGATAATTTGTACTAATTTCCCACCTTAGACAAATAAAATAAACGTGACTAAATTTTTTAATATTCTTTTAAAAATACCAAAATCCTAAAAGATACTGAGAAAGTGCCAATCAAAATCAGAGGAAGATTATTACTTAGAGTTGGACCAGCCCCACCCACCTAAGCCACTTTATCCCTGGGGTCCTTCAAAGACAAGTCAGCCAAAATTTAGAGCTTTACTGTAAGCATATGCCCAGAGTTGTGAAAAGGATAAGAGTATCATGTCCACCAAAACCCAAACCAAACCCATTGCTGTTGAGTTGACCCTATAGGACAGAGTGGAACTGTTCCATAAGGTTTCTAAGGAGAGGATGGTGGATTCGAACTGCAGACCTTTTGGTTAGCAGCCAAGTTCTTCACCTCTGCCCACCACTGGGAACTGGCAAACCATTCCCTTTTTGGCCTCTGTCCCTACACAGTGCACCCAGATGAGCTAAATGTGTCATCTGGGTAGCACAGGAAATCTCTAGTTCTTCTAGGCCCATAGTCACCTAGAGGAAAAAAGTTAAAATCCTTTCTGGAGGGAAAAAATATCGTCTGAGGCTTCAGATTATCTCTGTAAGTTATTTAAAAAACAAAATTTCAATTATTTAAATTTTATACAATAATCAAAGGTAATAAAACCCAAGAAGAAACAATATAATCAAGAACAAACAAAAACACTTGACAGGAATGAAACTTTGAGCGCTCCAAATACTGCAATTAACTTGCACATCCTGAAAATAATTATTGTTCCTACGTTCACAGAGATTAAGTGGTGTTTTAAAATTGCAGCAACATAAAAAACCAAAACCAAACCCGTTGCCGTCAAGTCGATTCCGACTCACAGTGACCCTATAGGACAGAGTAGAACTGCCCCATAGAGTTTCCAAGGAGCACCTGGCAGATTCGAACTGCTGTCCCTTTGGTTAGCAACCGTAGCACTTAACCACTACGCCACCAGCAACATAACCAGTGCCAGTGCCGTCAACATAGTGACTTTGAAGATGGCAAAAAAGAACTAAAATAAAATTTAGTAAGGTTTTTAAGGTAACATTAAATTAAGGATTCAGTGGTTGGTACATACAGAAAGAAACGATCTTTGATGGTTACGGGGTAGAGGAGAGGTGGGGATAGAAAAACAATAGATAAGTTGTAACTTTAGTGAAGGGTAAAACAGTACACAACACTGGGGAAGCCAGCACAACTGGCACAAGGCAGGTCATGGTATCTCCATAGACGCATCCAAACTCCTGAGGGACCAGATTGCTGGGCTGAGGGCTGTGGGGACCATGGTCTCTGGGAACATCTAGGTCAACTGGCATAGCATAGTTTATAAAGAAAATGTTTTACATTCTACTTTGGTGAGTGGTGTCTGGGGTCTTAAAAGCCTGTAAGCGGCCATCTAGGATACTCCACGGGTCTCACCCCTTCGGGAACAAAGAAGAATGAAAAAACCTAAAGACACAAGGGAAAGATTTGTCCAAAGGACTAATGGACCACATCCACCACAGCCTCCACCAGACTGAGTTCAGTACAACTAAATGGTGCCCAGCTACCACTGCTGGCTGCTCTGACAGGGATCACAATAGAGGGTCCTGCACAGAGCTGGAGAAAAATGTAGAATAAAATTCTGATTCGAAAACAAAGACTACACTTGCTGGCCTGACAGGGTCTGGAGGAACCCTGAGTATGGCCCCCAGAGACTCTTTAAGCTCGGTAATGAGTTCACTCCAGAGGTTCAACCCTCAGCTAAAGATTGAACAGGCCCATGGAACAAAACAAGACTAAAGGGGAGGGCCAACCCTGGGGCAGGGACTGGAGGGCAGGAAAGAACAGGAAAGCTGGTAATAGGGAACCCAGGTTTGAGAAGGGAGAGTGTTGACGTGTGGTGGGGTTGTTAACCAGTGTCATAGAACAACATGTGTACTGTCTGATGAGAAACTAGTTTGTTCAATGGATGGGTTTAAAAACATATTGGATATAATTGGATAAAAAATTAGCAAACCTTAAAAATCAAAAAATATCCAGAGTGAAGCATTCAAAAAAAAAAAAGTTGCCATTGAGTTGATCCCAACTCAGAGCAACCCTATAGGATAGAGTAGAGTTGCCTCATAGAGTTTCCAAGAAGTATGTGATAGATTCAAACAGCCAACCTTTTGGTTAGTAGCAAAGCTGTTAGTGACACAAAAAAAGCCAAACCTGTTGCTGTCGAGCCAATTCCAACTCATAGCGACCCTATAGGACAGAGTAGAACCGCCCCATAAGGATTTCCAAGGAGTAGCTGGTGGATTCGAACTGCTGACCTTTTGGTTAACAGCCCAACGCCTAACCTCTTCGGAAGCATAGGAACATGTAAAAATGGGAAAAATAGATGAGAGTATAAGACGGTACAGTGAGAAAGTCTAACAAATGTTTAAATGCAATTTCAGAATAAGAAGGCAGAAAGAATAGAGCAGAGTCAGTATTTGAAGAGATAATTAGCTGAGAATTTCTTAGAGCAAATGGTTGAATATAATCCTTGGATTATAAAAGTCCAGTGAACCCCAAGAAGGAAAAATGAAAACAACTTCATACCTAGATCCACCATAGTGAAATGGCACACAATCAAACAATTAGAAATCCTAAAAGCAGACAGAGCAAAGATAGATTACCCATGAAGGAACACTTGTTTGAAAATGAGGATTATGCTGTGGTTAAAAAAAAAAAAAACTAAAAATTGCAGTGGCATAAAACAATAACTGTTGATTTGTTGCTCGTACAAACTTGTCCTTCCTGATTCTGACCAGTATCCAGGAGATAGATAGAGGGATAGAGAGATAGAGAGAGAGATAGATAGATGATAGGTAGATGATAGATAGATAGATAGATAGATAGACAGACAGACACACAGACACACAGACAGACACAGATAGGTAGGTAGGTAGATAGAAAGGTAGGTAGATAGGTAGGTAGGTAGAGAGAGAGAGAGATGATAGACAGACAGATAGGTAGATGATAGATAAATCAATCAATAGATCAGTCACAAAACTCAATAATAAAAACATAAAAAACACTCTTTGCCACTAAGTTGATTCCATCTCATGGCAACCATACATGTTACAAAGTAGAACTGTTCTGTAGAAATTTCTTGGCTGTAATCTTAACAGAAGCAGATCATCAGGCTTTTCTTTTGCTGTACCAATGATCCTAATAAACAGTACTCAAGATTTACAAGAGCACTTCACAAAAGAAGATACATGGATGGTCACTAATCAAAAGAAAAATGGCTCAACATCAGTAGAAATCAGGGAAATGAAAATTAAAACCATATTGAGATACTACTATACACCTATCAAAATGGCTAAAATTAAAAAGACTAACCACACAAAACTTTGGTGAGATTGTGGAAGACCTAGAACTCTCATTCATTATTAGTGAGAATGTAAAACGTTACAACCACTTTGATAAGAGGTCTGGCAGCAGTTTCTTTAAAACTAAACTTATGCTTTCCCTACCACTCAGCCATTGTGTTTGTTTATCTAATATAAACAAAAATATGTTTAGCAAAAACCTTGTATGGGAATGTTCACAGACTCTTTGGTCGTAATAGCCAAAACTTAAACCAGCCTAGGTGTCCACCAATAGAATAATGGATAGACAAAATGTTCAATGAAATATTAGGCAGCCAGGAATGAATTACTGATACATACAACAGCACGCGTGAATCTCAAAAACATTATTCTAAGTGAAAGAAGCCTTACAACAGAAAAGAACATAATGTACGATTCCATTTTATGAATTTCTGGAACAGATCAAAGTGATCCGTAGGGGGTTGTGGTGAGAATTGTCTAGGAAGGGGCATGTTCTATATCTGGATAGGGACTTGGGGTACACAGATTTAGGAATTTGTTAAAACTCAGCAAGCACTCACTTAAGATTTGTGCATATCATTGTCTAGAAATTTTATCCTAGAAGAAAAATCTGTAAGCAATATTAAACTATATCGTTACAGAGCCATACTAGTATCTACAATTTATTCTGAAATCCCTCAAAATATAAAGATGGATTAATGGATGGATAGAGGCATAATATTGAAGCACTGGTGGCGAAGTGGTTAAGAGCTCAGGCTGCTAACCAAAAGGTCAGCAGCTTGAATCCACCAGCTGCTCTTTGGAAACCTTATGGGGCAATTCTACTCTTTCCTATAAGGTCACTGTGAGTCAGAATTGACTCGATGGCACACAACAACGGAGAGGTACATATATGGATAAAGATAATAAAGCACGTTTAGTAAAATGTTAATGGTGGTAGGATCTGGTTTTCATTATAAAATTCTGCCAACTTTTCTATATATTTGAAAAACTGTATGTTAAAATGTTGAAAAAAGTATAAACGCAAGTTGGCTTTTTAGATATTTTTTCTTTTTTCATTTTGGATTTCTAACAGCAATTTATGAGAGTACCTGTTTCCTCATAATTTCACCGAAGTCTTTAAGACTGGCAGTGAGAAATCTCAATATGATTTTCAATTTGAATTTAATATGAATTTCTCTTATTATGAGTAAAGTTGAACTTTTTTTATACAGTTTTCATAGGCTTAAAAATATGCACATGCTTGATTTGTCTATTTATCTCCTTTGCCTTTTTTTGTATTGGGTTTTTGTTCTTTTTTTCTATCAGTTTTTAAGAGCTCTTTGTATATTAACTATATTAGCCATTAATCTGAGATATATATTAAAAATATTTTCTCATCACTTATTATTTATTTTTTATTTTTCTTACGGTATTTTTTCATGCAATATGATTTTTTTTAATTTAATGTCAGATTCATCAATCTTTCCTTTTATCAAATCTGGATTTTGAGTCATAGTTGGATTGCCTTGTCCTGCAGCCAGAGTGTGGGAGAATTTATCCACATTTTCTCCTAGCTCTTGCACTGGCTCATTTTTATATCTGTATATCTGGTCCATTTTGGAGCTTATTCTTGTGTATACTGTAGATTCAATCATCTTTTTCAAAATTACTATCCACTTAACCTAGCAACGTTTGTTAGAAACTTCACCTTCTGCCCAGTGTTTTAAGATACCATGATAAATCAATCAATCCATCAATTACATGTTAAATTTCCATGGGTACTTGGGTCTGGTTAAGAGCTCGGCTGCTCAAGAGAGGTCAGCAGTTCAAATCCACCAGCTGCTCCTTGGAAGCCCTACTGGGCTGTTCCACTCTGTCTATAGAGTCACTATGAGTCAGAATCAACTAGACGCAATGAGTAACAAATGCCTGAGTGTAATTCTAAATTTGCTATTCTATTTCACTGGTATGTTTTAATTCATTTGTGGGTTCACTGTTTTAACTATGGAAGATGTGTAGTACATTTAATATATTATAAATCGGGTCCTTTCTCTTAGTTTTTCTTTTCTGTGTTTTCCTAGCAATTCTTGTGTGCTTATTTTTTCAAATGAACTTTGGTATCTACTTTTCCAACTCTAGAAAAAAAATGATTGTTCATATTTTTATTGGGATCACATTAAATCTATAAATTGAGCAAAAATGACATCTTTATTTAGTTATCCTATCCAAATACAAGCTATACCTTTTTTAGCAAAATACAAAAGCACCAGAACCTGACACAGGTTGGGGATGGAGTCATTGAAGTGAAGTGGGAGTTAAAAGTTGCCGAAAGACTGAATCGTTACTTAAAATGTTGCTTTAAAAGTACTTAAAGTGATATAAATGTACTTGGTATTGTTTTTTCCAGCTATCCCACACTGAGATAATCACAAACTGAAAGTTCATAAAAACCCATATGAAAGCATAGAGAGGATAGTGATATTTTTAGAGTACTTGAAGGAACTTCGAAGAAAAACTTCAAAGATACAGTGAGTAAGCAACATAAGCATGGATGAAGCATTAATGATCAAAAATCACAGTGTGCAAGGCAGAAAATGAAGGAAGTATCCTGACTCAAACAAAATGTATAAATATTTAAAAATAAAACAGGAACATCTAGAGTCACTCACTCAATATAAAGTATTCTAAGAAACCTAGAAATTAAAGAAAGAAAAATGTATAAAACTACTTAATTTTCTTCAGTTACACCCAAAATGTTTAGGTGTTGGGAATGTGCTTGTTTGCATAGCTGAATGTATTTGCCAATAATTAGGCAGACAATAAAAGATTAATGGCTACAATATGATAATTCAGTGTGTAATAAAATTCAGATGGAGAGACAAATAATAGATGCTCAACAAAAACTGGAATCTGAGAATCACTTTCAAGGCAGTGACTCAATATGTACAGCCATCTTGTTCATGCTGCACAGATGTTTTCATAGTGGCTATTAATGGAATGACTAGATGTTAAAATGAAAATGTACAACAGGAGAAATAGCTTGCCTAACTGAGACTAAATTAGCCGAAGCTATTTTAGTCTGTGATTCTGCCCTAGCAGGCCCATGGGAATTGGAGGGAAAGATGGATAGAGAAAATTTGTTTTTTTCCCAGCTGAATGATACTAAGATAGTCCTGAAATACATTTTAAAAGGCTTTACGTCCCAAAGATAATTCAGTTTCTGTCAGTCACAGAGAAAATAGAAAGGTGGAAATTTTATTTTTATAACACAACATTTCCTCCAGCCAGCTCTCTCTAGCGTAACTACTGCGCCTTACTACAGGCGGTGGAAATAAATAGAGATATGAAAACTGTGAGTAAATTTACCATCTGTAAATTAAATAAAGAATCTGGTTTTGTACAGTTTGGGGGAAAAAAACCTCCTTATTTTATTTGTCTGGATATCTCTGATTACTGTCCCACATCCACATGCTGATTGTTCTCAATCCAACATTAACTCATTGCCGTTGAGTCGATTCGGACTCCTGGTGATTCCATATGTGTCAGAGTAGAACAGTTCTCCATCGGGTTGGCGACGGATGATTTTTCAAATACAGATAGTTAGGCCCCTCATTACTCGTTCAACATTAAAAAAAGAAAGAAAGAAAACATTGAGTTCCATCTAGTTCCCGGCACTGTTGGAGGCACCAAGAACACAATGGTGAACCACGTGTATGGCACTACCTCTAAGGCCTCAGGCTGCTTATTATCTTGTGGGGAAATGAATGCACTGTGAGGGAACCTATGATAAGGGGAAATGCAAAGTGGAATGGGGGTGTCTGGGGTGGAGATGTAATTTGTTTTCAGCATCAGAGGAGACATCCATAGCATCTGATATCGGGAGACTGATATCAATAGGAGTTGGGGGGAGTGGTCCAGGAGGAGAGAATAACCTGAATGTGAAAGGTAGCATGGAAGTTTCAGAGACCCTCAAGAGCTCAGGATGGCTAGAAGCAGAATTCAAAACAGCAAGTGGAGAGAGAGGAGGTTCCCTGACTCAGGGAAATCTAGCTTCTCTTTTAGAAATATCTCCCTTTTCTTTCTGAAAATTTTTGTCTCTTCACAAGTGTTGCCCAAACTCAAAACCTCTCTTGCTAGCTTTTTTCCTTATACCCTTCCACATGTGGTTTATTTACTCTCTGTTGGAAATTCTGGTGGTGTAGTGATTAAGAGTTCAGCTGCTAACCAAACAGTCAGCAGTTTGAATCCACCATGCACTCCTTGGAAACCCTATGGGGCAGTTCTACTCTGTCCTATAGGGTTGCTATGAGTCAGAATCAACTCGATGGCAATGGTGTTTCTTTTTTTTTTATCCTAAAGCTAAGCAATCTTTCAGAAACTAGGAACATTAGAAATACTTTTGTTTTCATAAAATGTAAGCAAACCCATCCCCTCATTTCTTGGAGATTAGTTCAACATTAGGATAATAGATCCTCACTGCTTTCCCTGCTCAGGTATAGATGATAACAGAGCATGCCCTACAAAGTGCCCTTTCAAGATTTTCTTAGCCCAGAGCAACAGGTAAAACATTTCAATGTGTATGTGTGTGCACAGCAAGGAAAGCTCTAACGGGACTGGACTTGAGCTAACACATCTCTAGATTCCTGGAATATTCTGCTGAGATTCCCCTTCCCCACCTCACTACCCCACACCCACATAATTTTTTTTTCTATTCTAGGACAAATTCTCTGATTTGTGTTCCAACACTATTTAACAGTCCTTGGCTGGGAAGTGGATGATGAATTCCAGAGCCCAAGCAGCTGCTGGGAGTGTGGGGTGGGGTTTCCCATTCTGGAGGGCTGAAGGAGTATTTATTCTCTGGGAGAAACATGGAGCAAAGAGTGTGTTTGCACGGCAAAGTTCCAGAAAGTATCCACAAGAGAATCTTTGTGCAGTGGCTTTACTATTGGTGTATTTTTTCATGGACTTTAGGGATCACGTCCTGAAGCATTCTGTTTTAAAAGCTACTGTGCCCCACTTCCACCAAGCATATACCATGTTTGCTTGTCAAGTCCAATATTCCATCTCTGTGTGAGGATGGCCTGGGAGCAAACGTCCACTGACTCCTAAGCAGAGGGATCTGCATCTTATCAATCCATGAGTGCCTCTCTAGAACCTTCTTCATGATGGACTTTGCAGGAATTTGTTCTATTTCCTAAAATATATTTTCATTTCCTACTTATATTAGAAAACATAGACAGGTAAAACACTAAAAATAAGAAATCATAATCCTACCGCCCCAAAACAACTGTTAACTTTTGATGTCTATGCTTCCAAAATTTTACCTTTACATTTATACTTTTCTTTTGCAAAAATGACATATTCTATAATGTCTTGTGTTCTACTTTTTTCACCTAAAAAGTGGTAAATATCTCCACATGTAATTTAAATATTCTTCTATAATAACATTCCTAGTGGCTGTACAGTATTCCATTGTCTGGTTGTATGACAATTGATTAAGAATGCTGTCTTACCCATTAATTTTATACTGATTAAAAAGTTTCAAATATTTGAATGATGACTGTCTCAGAGGGTTTGAATATTTCAATTTTTATTATATTTCTCTCTTTTCATTCAATAAACATTTGGACAATTCTATCTAGGTATCAGAGCACTGGTGACATAGTGGTTAAGAAATCAGGCTGCTAACCAAAGGTCGGCAGTTCCAATCCACCAGCCACTCCTTGGAAACACTATAGGGTCATTCTACTCTGTCCTATAGGGTTATTATGAGTCAGAATCAACTTGATGGCAACCTTTTTTTTTTTAATCTAGGTATAAGGTACTAGTTAGGCCTAATGAAGACAAAGGCCAATATATTTATTAAATGCTCTTCTTAGAAGTTATGAGATTACAAAGAAATCTGAACCCTTAACTCTAATCCTTACCCTACTTGTGGAAGAAAGGCTTCAGAGAATATTTCCATGATGAGCAGTCATCTGAGCTGAATTTTAAAAGGTGATTTGGAGTTCGCCAGGTGAAAAGAGAGGAAAAGTGGTATTTCAGGCAGAGAAAACCATATGTCCAAAACCTCCATAATAAGAGAGTGTAATTATCTGGGAGCTAGTTCAATATCCCTAAAGTGTAAAAGAGAGGGCAAGGATAAGAAAGATAAAAAAAAAAAAACCCACTGCCATCGAGTGGTTCCAACTCATAGCGACCCTATACAACAAAGTAGAACTCCCCATAGAGTTTCTAAGGAGCACCTGGTGGATTCAAACTGCCAACCTTTTGGTTAGCAGTGGTAGCTCTTAACCTAACTATGCCACCAGGGTTTCCAAGAAAGATAATATTGCAGAAAAACACAGGGTCAAACTATGCCCAGAGATTCATTTTCCATTGAAAAGTGTTAAGCAGGCAAATGACAGGTAGGTTTTTGACATACCACTCTGTTAAGAGTGTGGCCAATGGACTAAGAAGCAACATGCTGAGAAGGGACAGGAATACTTAATCCAATGCCCTGATTCAAGTCAATTGCAAATAATATTGATTTTTGACATTTCACTGGATACCACCTTCCAAGCTGGCATCAGTTCACTCATAAGCGCTCTTTTAATATGATTGCTCATTCAACTTTGAAATCATCTAAGTGCACTAAACTCGTGTCTGCATTCCACATTTACTCGATAGTGCTATCGTGGTGGGCTCAACACCTACTAAAATCGAAAGGATTCTCCCGATCTACCAGTAATTCTATCAAAAAAGAAGAAACCTAGAAATATGAAATGAAATCTAATAAGGAGTAAAATGTTTTCTTTCTCCTGACTTCTCTTGCCATGTTACTTAATGTTACCAGAACATTCTGAAAAGCGAGGTCTGCCTGAGGTTGCAAGTAAACTTGAATAATACCCAAAGACCATGAGAGATTTAGGTTTCTGAAGATCAGCTACAAACTACTTGTTTCCTCGCTATTCTAATAAGGCAAGCAATCTCAAAAGTTATCTATATGCGTTTTCATCAGAGGGAAATAAAGACTTAGAAAATAATCATCTAAGGAGTTTTTAATGAAAGAGGTGGTTTGAACTTTGTTCTCCACCTTATTTAACCCCCTTGCTAAATATGGTTCCGTTGACAGAGGATATATTTGTTATTGTTGTTAGCTGTTCTTGAGTCTATTCTGACTCATGGAAACCGTATGTATGCATAGGAGAATTGTCATAAGTTAAGTTTATTTGAACTTAACTCATAACCATGTTTTTTCCCAAAATTCTCAATGCTACACTGATAAAACTGTGCATTCTTACAAAAATCTTAAGCTTGATCCCAAAAGGACATTTTTGGGTTTGATGAGGTAATGAGATGTACTAAAATCTCTATTTACTTCTATAATGTTTGGCTACATGAAATAACGTCTTTTAACTTAATAATTAATAATTACATTTGACAATTACTAATTTAATGCAATATTATCTTTTCCACATGCGTTCAATTAAAATTGGTTAAAACGTTATAGAAATTCAATGACAAATTATAAACTGCATATTGCTTTTGGCTTTGTTGAGAGATCTTTTAAAGCTGTAAATTGATCTTGTCACTCTTTGACAAAATAAAATCCAACTCCTTGCCATCGTTCAAAAAACTTACCTGTTACCTCTTCTGGCTTCCTTTTACTTCTTCATTCTCATGTTGTACACCTTCCTTTTGTTTGTGGCCAGTCCCACTGAACACATCTATGCGGGTTCCTCAGAGCCCTCAGCCCATGATGCAATGTATTGTCTGCATCAAGTTGTTTCACACCTGGGTTTATGTCAGAAATAATAAAAATACAGGTAGCCCTGGGAATTGCCTCATCCACCATACAGTCAATCTGGGCCTAGTGCTCTCCAAACTGGACAATAAAGCCTAAGTGACCCACCTTTTGTTCCCAGTATCTATTCTTGCCAAGCAGCCCTGGCTGCACAATGGTTAAGCACTTGGCTACTAGCTGAGATGTCTGTGGTTCAAGCCTACCACCGCTCCACAGGAGAAAGATACAACAATCTGCTTCCATAAGGATTTACAGCCTTGGAAACTCTTTGGGGCAGTTCTACCCTGTCCTGTAGGGTCACTCTAAGTCGGAATCTACTTGATGGCAATGGGGTTTTATTCTTGCCAAAGATCAAATTCGGCCTGGTCAGAGGCACTTCATGTCAGATTGTGTTAACCTGGCGTATATTTGGTCCAATTAGTTATAGCCAGGAAGGTAGACTTCAAGTGCTCTATTCTTTGCACAAAAAAGAACTACTCAGAGCCATTTTCCTCTGAAGATGATGTGACCAGAAGGCTCTGGGGGCTTCATTGTACTAAAGGTTCAATAGGAAAGTCACTGAGTTAGGGCAGAAAATACCTGGGTTTTTGACTCTGTTTGTCGTTATCTGGTGCACGGAGTCTGGAGCATAGTAAATAAATGAAATGGATGTGTGATTTTGACTGAGTTTTTTTGTCTTTTTGAACATTCTTTTTCTCTGCTGCAAAATTAATATGTTGGATTATTTGATTTCTAAGCCCCCTTATAACTTAAAAATGGTACAATCTAAGCTAAGAATTCTTTCCAGAGCTCATTCCTAACCTTCCATTAAAGCCTTTTGAGCAAAATAAATAAATAATTAAACCAATTGTCAAATAAAAATATTTTAATAGCCTTATTTTTTGTTACCTGGATGTGACAAGAGGAGAATTGAGTGCCCTAATCTACCTGGGTAAAAGCCTCAGTTTCCCATTTTGCTAATGTAGAACTGTCTCAGAAACTTTCTTTCAAATTTTCGTGTTGTGGTCGCCTATCTTAGATGTCACTTATGTATTCTCTTCATAAAAATTTGAGCATGGAAATATAAGCTCTGATTCAAGGTGGATAAGATATAAGTATGACCTTCATTGGCTTATAGGCAGGGATCGGTTCTGGTGAGGCTCCCTCCCCCATCAGTGTCAGGCCAATGGTGAAGGAAAGAAACTGTGGTGGTGCTTTTCAGACACCAGGGGAACAATTCAGGGAAATTCATTAAAAAAAAAAAACCCAAAACCCATTGATGTCCAGTTGATGCTGACTCATAGCGACCCTATACAACAGGGTTTCCAAGGAGCGCCTAGTGGCTTCGAATTGCCAACCTTTTGGTTAGCAACTGTAGCACTTGACCACTGCGCCACCAGGGTTTCCGGGAAACTCATAGCATACCACAAATGTTTCCTAATTCCATCCTGCCTTTCTGCATCACCCACAAATTTGTTGGGGGCTTAAAAATCACTTTCTTTCCAGCACAGTATAATGAACTGTTTACAATTCTGCGTTCCTATACTTTTGTTCTTCCTGGGTTTGGCCTGGGCTACCATTTTTCATCCAAAGGGCTTAGAGTTCCAGGAAAGTAAAGGGCACAGATGTGAGCCACCTCAGCTCATGATCTGATCTAAGGGGTTGTCATTCTTGGCCTTCACTCCAGCGCCTTCTCCTGAGTCTGGCTTTTCACATTTGGCAGCTTTCCTCTTGGTAAGGGAATGAGCCACCAACATCTCTCTCACCATCCAGTCTTCACTATCACACACTTTGGTAATATAAGGGACACACACACATTTAAAGACATATACTATTATGTAACCACCACCATCTCTCAGTTTGTTGTACTGTGGTAGCTTGGGTGTTGCTGTGATGCTGGAAGCTAAGCCACCGGTATTTCAAATATCAGTAGGCTCACCCACAGTAGACAGGTTTTAGCAGAGCTTCTAACTAAGGCAGACTAGGAAGAAAGACGTAGCAATCTACTTCCTAAAATTAGCCAGTGAAAACCTTACAGGTCACAAGAGAACATTGACTGCCTGACTTGATTTGGACACATCATCAAGAAGGATCAACTACTAGAGAAGGACATCATTTTTGGTGAATTAGAGGGCCAGCGAGGACAAGTGAGACCGTTGGTGCAATGGATTGACACAGTAAGCACATGCCGACAATAATGAGGATGATGTAGGACTTAGTAGCATTTCATTCTGTTGTATATAAACTTGCCATGAGTCGGAGTCTACTCAACACTAGCTATCTATCTACTATTATATAAATATCTCAAAATAGATAATGGACAAATCAGTACTGGATAAGTTATATTAGATAAAGCTTGTTCACGTTAAAATACCGGTTTAAAGCAGAAATTTAGTGCAATGCTTCCGTGTCTCAAAATTCACTGTCTCAGATATTGTATCAAAATTCATCTATTGACAGATTTTTCAGGAAGAGTATCACACTAAGTTCTGTAAGGAGCTAGGCATAGTACTGGGCTCAGGATATACCTGATTTTATGATTATTTATATATACAAGGCCATAAATCCTGCATATCCACTCTTTTAACATTGGCTTGTTTCCACTGCGTTTTTGTGGTTCTTATGCTCACTGCCTGTGTTCTCAATGTAGGCTGAGAACACTTCACACAGATGGACTCTGTTTAGAATCCAGGGAAGGTAAAAAAAGTCCAGCAGTCAGATAACCCAGACAGTCTCAACTTCATTCTGCTTTAAGCCCTTAGATATATTTAGGTCTACCTCTTCTCCCCCTGAAGCAGCAAAGAATAAGCAAGGATAACCTTTACTATTCCACTTAAATGGAAGCTGACTGTTGTCTTTGAGCTTCGCCCTGATAATTTATTGAATGTTGCACTAGTCCTCTAATCCCTATTTCCTGGATTTACCTGCTCCCATCCTCCTCAGCTTGCCTTTTCATATACACGGAATCAACACTTAAGGGAGGACTTTAGATTACTTTTTGTTTCTCTGAAATGACGTGACATATTCCATTAGCAAGTCAGAGTCCTGGTGATAACTAACATAGATGTTAGGAAAAATCAGGAACTCATTCTCTAAAAAATGGTAAAAGGACCTATAGTTTCTGCTCTGTACAGGAGTAGACAATGTGAATAGCGTCAAGATAGTTCAAGAGAAAGGAAGAAAAGAAGATGACTCAGAACCTTTGATTCTATTTTGTTCATGACTAAGCACCTACAGTTTGGGAACAACTTTCACCTTTTCCGTTCCTGTTCTCATTTCCCAAAATAAAATTATAGTATGATAGCTACCAATTATTGAGCAATTACGATAGACAAGTAACTGTATGCACTAGGCATTTTATCCTTTTATTTTAAGAAACTTGGCTGAATTTTTCAGATTATTAAATGACAGACTCAAGATTTCTAATGCAGAGCTGCACGAGTCCAAAGCCCATGATCTAGGATACACAGTTTCTTCCTATTTTTTACCCCAATTCAAGTGATGAGCTAGGCAGGGTATGTGTGATCAGAGATAGTGAGGGATGGAAACCTTTCCAGTGGGAGTGGGTGAATGATTCAATGGGATGTTTCACCAGGTTATGAAGGTGAGAGAGGAGAAAGAGAGCAAAGAGACTAAGTACCACTGATGAGGGAAATTATTTCCATCCATTATCCTACCTTCTCCCTCTACTTCCTCATCTACCCACTGGGGCTTGGTTTTAGAGACTGGCCTTGGCTCCAGACACCTGTTACAGGAGATGTGTACTGTTTCTGAATAATAATCTGTGATGGAGTTTTTAATGATCCCAGTTATAAGAGGAAAATAAAGACGGTATCTAACGAGTTTTACATAAAACTAAAAGTACTAAACCTATGTCATATCCTACAGTCTGGAAGATGCCCGTTCTACTATTTTCAAAATCATGGAGTTCAAAGATGTAAAATTTAAACAAATAAAAGTACTTTTAAATCTTTATTTTGGCTTGCTTTGGGGGCTCAGTGGAAAAACTTTTTGAAATTCTAAAGCTTTGTAACCATAGTTCTAACTGACGCAAGGTTCAGAATGATGATCGTGAAGATGAATCTAGCAAATGTATGTAGAAATGGAAGGGCAGAAATACAGGGTTTGAAGAGATTGTTAAGAAATCATTGCAATCATTCAGCACGGGGTCAGAGGCTCCCGTAATTATATGGTGGTAGTAGGAATAGAGAGAAGAGCTGGAATGTGAGGCATATTTCAGAGGAACAGTCAGTGGTGCTTCGTGCCAGGGAAAATAAATAGAAGAAAAGAATTGTTAAATGCATGTACTGAGGGTTTAATCAGAGTAGCTCTAGTACAAATTAAGCCCATAGCTTCAAAGCCAGTAGGCTTCTGGCAACCGTGAGGGAAGCAGCACAAAGGGCAGCCCCAATGAGCATCGATCGGCAGTATTCCGGCAGAGTAATGGCTGAGTGCCAGCCTCATAGTTGGTGCTCAGTAACTATTATTTACTTCCAGATATGTGATTGTGTTTACCCCCCACAACTCTCCAAAAGTAGGTACAGGAGGCCCATTTTACAGAGGCAGAAGTTGATGTTCAGAGAAGCTACGTGCACGCCACTAAAGTAACGAAGCAGAGATCTGAATACAGGTTAGAGCGCAATAAGAGAGGCAGAGGAAGTCTTTCAGAAACACTACTTTTTCTATTTGGATAACTCATCACTGGTAAAAAAAAAAAAAACATTCTGCAGTTAACTTAACGGCAGCAAATTGACAAACATGTACTTGGCTCCTACTATGTGCTGGACATGTGCTAGGTCCTAGTCATGTTGTTGTTAGCTGCCATCGAGTCAGCCCCAGGCTCATGGTGACCCCGTGAACAAGGGAACGAAGTGCTGCCTGGTCCTGTGCCATCCCCATGATCAGTTGGGGACCAGATCACAGAGATCCAAAGGGTTTTCATTGGCTGATTTTCAGAAGTAGACTGCCAGTCCTTTCTTCCTAGTTTGTCTTAGTCTGGAGTCTCCACCGAATCCGATGACGCCTTTCAGCATTGTGGCAACACACAAGCCTCCACCGACAGAGAGGTGGTGGCTGCACGTGAGGTGCATTGGCTCCTGCATGCAAGGTGAGAATTCTACCACTGAACGACCACTGACTTGGTCCTGGGCATAGAAAGATAAATAAGATACATCCCACCCTGAAGAAGCTCGGAGCCTGGTGGGCAGGTAAGACAGATGATGAGTAAACAAGATTTCAGGGTGGTGCCGGAACTCTTGAGTGCGACTCTACCAATTTGCTGTGTGGGCAAAAAAACAGACTTCTCTGCTTCATAATCTGCAATGTGAGATAACCAGATTTATGTTACCCAGAGGCAGCTAAAAATTAATTAGGATATCAAATTAAGCTGTATGACACCATAAAATATTAAAGCAGCTGTATAAAAAAACTCTGTAAATAATCTTTTAATTAGAAATATAATGAACCGTGTTCTATATTATCTGGGTAAAGACTTTTTTTTAAAAATTATGACTAAATCATGAAAACACTTAGAAGATAGAGTCTCCTTTGCATCCATATACTATTCCCATGAAAAGTATGGGTTCTTGTTTCTTACAATCCAAATAGACCAGCATGTAGAATTATTAAGAACAGCTGTCATTTAAATTTTAAATACTTAATCTATTTTACTCTAAAAGCAATCAGTGCTTGAAAGGCCCTGGCTTAGATACTGTAATTATTCTGTCATTGTACTTGCTCAGTAATCAACAATGACTCCCCATTTCCTATCCCTACAATGGTTTTCTAATATATGGCCACTTACTATTGGCCTAGACTTAGTTTCCCTATGACCCCCCACATCACCTTGCATCCCCCTTGCAGTGTCATCCCTCTCTCCAGAGCACATCCTACACAGCCCTAGCCCTACCTTCCACCCCAACCAACACACACATACCCACAGCAAATGCTTGTGCCAGTGCTGGACATGTTTTCCCTTAATCCTCTTACCCTTCTCCTGATGGGCCTATAATGCAGGAAGAAGCAGAGGAATAAGGTGAAACCCTTCCAGCTACACTTTCCATTTCTGAGTAAGCCGGTGCCCAGCTGAATTCAGCTAATGGGAGGCATTCACTGGAGACAGGGAGGTAGATGGAAAGAGAAACCAAAGTATTTCTTCCCCTTCCGGTGGGCCAGGAGCTCCTTCTCCAGCAGTAGGGGCAATTCCTCTGTGGCTTCAGCTCCTGCTCCATAGACGTACCATGGTTCCATGTTTCATTGAGTGGCCTGGCCCATGTTATAACAGACTCTTCCCCCTTCTTTCAAGACTAAGGGTGCTAATGGCTTGTTTAATCTCTGTGCCGTCTCACCTTCCCCTGTGGTCTTTGCAGGTTTTCTACCACCTGTGTAACTTAGTAGGGTCGCTATGAGTTGGAATCGACTTGATGGTAACGGGTTTGGTGGTTTTTTTTGGTGTAACTTATTATAAGTGTTACATTTCATGTTTCAAGTATTCAAAGTGGTTACCTGGTTGGAAACTTACTGAGGCAGTGCTCAAAAAAAACGAGGGTTTTCCACTATGTTCCAGCCACGATTCTATTTTATATTCATCATCTTATTTAACCTCCACAATAATCCAGGGTGTAGGTTTTATTTTCATATGCAGTATAGGTAAGAAAACCACTTAACCTCGCTAAGCCTCAAAGTCACACAGTTAGTGACAGAGTCCAGGTTATAAATCAAAACAAAAACCAAACTCGTTGCCATCAAGTTGATTCTGACTCATAGCAACCCTGTAGGACAGAGTAGAACTGCCCCATAGGGTTTCAAATCTACCAAGTGCTAAATCTGAACTGCTGCCCTTTTGATCAACAGCCTTAGCTCTTAACTACTACGTCCCCAGGGTTTCCAGGTTATAACCAAGGTATAATTATTTGATATTCACTTTCCATTTATTTATCTACTTAATTAGATCATAAGCTCTTTAGAATCAGAGCCTACCAGTATCCTTCTTTTGTCTTCTCCATGGTATTTGGCACAATTAGGAACACACAGGTGGAGACTCAATAATACTGATCAATGAGTTTATTTAAGAAGTATTCTGCCACAGGAAACCTATCTTTAAGAGCATGCTTTCACTATTTCAGTTGCTTGTTCTAGCTCGTGTCCTCTCATCTCAGTAAACATAGGAAGACCTATCAGGGAGGAGAGAATTAACAGGAGTGAGAAGGCACCACCAGGGCCAGAAATGGTTGATCCTAGGAAAGGGTGACCATCAAGGTTCACATCAAATGGCAAAGCATACAGGCTCAAGAACTAAGGACATGTTTGATTTCAGGACAGCAGAGCAGAGACAGGAATAGCAACCAGACAGTGAAGATATGTGCTGGATAACCTCTTTCTGAGATGAGCCATGGAAGACACAAAGCAGGGCTAAACCCAAAGAAACAGAGCTGGGCAGGAATGAGAAAGGAATGCAAGTCCCAGCCAACTGGCTTGGATGCACTACAAAATGCCTGATGGAGTTCAAGGACCTAGCAGAGGGAGAGAAATTCTCATCCCAAAAAATTGGGCAGACTGTCCATTTGAGCGGCTATTCATTAGCATTGCTGGAACTTTCATTAAAGAACTTAATTTCTTCCGATACTATAGTTCTGTGCTATGAAGTTTTGGCTGGGGCGAGCTCATGCCCATTGTATCACAAAGCCAGCTTGCATATGGCAGCTGGTTTGTAGCTAAGCCTGAGCACGGGAGTTAACGGTATCCACTCTATTTGGGGATTATATGAACTTCTACTAAATTTCCTTTCCTTTTCAGGAGAAATGTGGCAGTTTTCCCAAAATTCTCACAGTTGTTGGCATCCATTTAGTTGGCACAAAATAGGGGAAATGACCTGCAAGATTATTAGCGATGTTGAAATCTACCTTCCAGCTCTTCTCTTTCCAAAAAAGACTTGTCCATTCTTTCCCCACCTGGCCTTGTCTTCCACTTCTTGTTCTCTTCCCATCAAGATAACAATTTTAGCCCTTTTCCATTTAAGAAGAAAGGTGAAAACTTAGAGGAACTACCTTCACAGAGACAAGTAAGGAAATAATTTGAAGGAAGAAGAGGTCAATAGAGTTGAATTCAGCAGAAAAGTTTGTGAGAAGAAGTCCCACTGGATTTGGTAAGATATGAGTCATTGGAAACCTTTGCCAGATTTAAAGACAGTAAGAGTAGAAAAAAAAAAAAATTTTTTTTTAAGAGTAGAAGACATATCAAAAGTGAATTAATGACTAAGAATAAGTGGAATGATCATATGTACATTCCTTTTTAAAGGGTCTCTGCTGAAAAGAACAACTGAAAAGGAAGGTGCTAATTAGAGGAAGATAGATAACTGATGGAACATAACCATTGCAGAATGACATCTCAAGCCCAGGTAGATTTGTGAGTCTTGGATTAAGGAAGGACAGTTCTTTCTTTCAAAAAGGAAATAAAAGTCTAAGGATGAGTGTGATGGAAAAGAGTCTGGTATACTAGTAAAGGACATTGGGGAAAGATCATGACCAGGTTCCCTATAAATGCTTTTCACTACATTTATGTCTTATTATTAGGAGCACTGGTGACAGAATGGTCAAGCATGCAACTGCTAACAGAAGGGTCGCAGGTTCAAACCCAACAGCAGCTCCATGGAAGAAAAGACCAGGGCCTAGGAAACCCTATGGGGCAGTTCTACTCTGTCCTATAGTGTCGCTATGTGTCAGAATAGATGTGACAGTAAACAACAACACACATGTTAGTGCAAATACAGATTATTAAAATAGAATCTGTTCAGGTCAACAGTCTGTTTTCTCTTAGATCCATTTCTTACTCTACTTTTTCTATGCCATGTATCAGTGGGAGCTAGATTTCCTAGGATCTCTCTTCCTTTTGGCCTTATGGTAAGTTTTGGTAATTGGTGGTACTATAGTGGAAGATTGGAGTGGAAGAGGAAGGGAGAAACCAAGGTATTTCTTTCTTTTCCCCTTTCTCTCAGCTTCTTATGTTGTCCAGCAGCAATTATACCTTTGTCATGGCTCAAAATCTTACCAAGCTGTGTTCCCAGCTCTCGTCTACCAACCCCACCCTTCGTCTGGTACCTTCCAGACTGCCCTGGCTTTTGGGGTCTGGTATCATCACTCCGCCTGTTTTCTTGCTGCTGCTGCTAATCTCACTACCTCCTATTGGCTTTTCAACTTTCCTGTCCTTGCATTACCCATTTCTTGTATTAAATTCACTCAGTTTGAAAGAGCTAGAGTGATTTCTCTTTTCCCAGCTGGACCCCGACTGATAAGGCATCCATCCCTCTAAATCATTTTATATGACCACATTATGGTGTGATGCCAGTGCCAAAGCTGACTAACCTTAATCATATACTTTCTAAGTGCACTTTCTGAGAAACATACTCAACTACAGTCAAATCTTTTTTAAAATATAGACCACCAGCTATTATTATTTTTACCTTGTCCAAAGTCACTGTAGATAATAAATTGTTAGGACATCAGATACTATTTTTTTTTTAATTAATCTTCAATTTGACAATAAATTGTTAGGACATCAGATACTAGTTTTTTTTTTTTTTTAATTAATCTTCAATTATTGAATACAAATTTCCATTAATTCCACCAAAGAGCGTATAGTGCTATTTTTAGATAAATCTGTAATCTATAAGTAATAGAAGCCTTAAATTACCTTTATTTTGAATAGTTTTAAAGTTTCAAAAAGAAACTTCTTCACTTTATAGTATAATATTACTGCACACTCACATAACAAAATATTCTCCACGTTGGTACATAGTGATGTTTGTCTCTTAAGAGCTAGTATAAGGACTAATCACACAGCAAGGTTGGCCTCTGTGGACAAACCACTTATAAATCTCTTGAGATGGGAAATGAATCCTCCGAAGTGGCTAGAGGATGTCAAATTCTCAGAGGAGAACTCTGGAAAGAAGGAAACAAGTACCAACGAGGTGATACTTGAAGAAAGGAAGGAATTACTCCCTTGCTCTAGCTCCAGTGACCCTGGCTGTGAAAAAAACTGGAAAAAATTCAATTGACATGTCTGTTCAAATTGTTGGCTTTGATATGTATAAGTCTGTCTCGCCTATTCAGAAAAAATTTTTGCTTCTTACTCACGTTTCTATGTAAGTGAATTCAAAGAGTTCAATAAAAGAAAGGTGATAATTAAGGAGCCAGCTTTTAAGTGAAAAAAAAAAGTGTTTAACTGAACTTCTATGTGTGTGTATTGTCCACTATGAGCTCTTCTGAATTTGAGCTTATGAAATAAGGCATAAGTAGAAGATTTCACTCACTCATCCATATGGTAATCTCCATGACCCCAAATGTGGCATGGACACAAGTACACTGAGCACCTTGAGGTGGAAAATTATTGTCAGACTGAAATATTCATGACAATCTTGGATTTTGTTGCATGAAATTTTGTTGTACTACTTGAACTCAACTCTAGTTCACACCCAAATCTGAGAAATCAGCAAGTGGGAACAAGGTCTCAAAAGAGGATGACAGGAGGTGGGCCCAAGATGGCAGAATAGCCAGATGCTTCCGGGGAACCCTCTTACAACTAAGAGCCCAAAAAGCAAGTGAAACGAGTATATTTATGACAAGCTGAGCCCTGAACATCAAAGGCAAAGTTAGAAAATGGACTGAGCGGCAAGGGAAGGAAGATACGGTTCAGAAGTGGGGAGGAGTTGCCGGACCTGAATTGCAGGATCCCTCAGGCACCATTCCCAGAAGTGACTGCGGCAGGCTGGTACTAGTGTTCAGACACAGTTTCCTCAGGGAGAAGCAGCCAGCCGCACAGCCTACTCACACCCCCAGAACCAGAGAAGAACGGTGCTCTCAGCAAAACCTAGGTACTTGCATATATTTTACCACACCCCCCGTCTCCTAGCTGGCTTCAGTGGCTGTTGATTTCCTTGGGCCTGAGATAGGTCCTGTTGAGCACCTGGAGCCATCCTCCTGGCCTTGGAGAAGCAATAAATTTGCAATTGGAGGAAAAGATAATTTGCCAGCTCCACTAGCCTGGGGAGTTCAGGACAGAAGCAGCTCCTGTTCAGGCATAAATGGTCCATGGATGTTGAATACCCTTCCCCACTGCATGCACCTGTGTGAGCCTATTTCAGAATAGGCCCTAGTTGGGAGACTACAACTGTTTTAGCTGTGCGGTGAAGAGATGGGTGTTTGATGTTTGACACCCCTTTGCCTATTAAACAGGGTCCTCACCTACCCACATCAGGGGCCTAAGGACTGGTAGCTCCACTCAGGTCACCAAGCCACTGTGACAGGGGCCCAAGGATAACTGGTACCCCCCAGTCCTTACAACCAAAAACATTGGGTGTCCATGGTCCATCTGCAGAACCCACCCACCTGTATGCTGTAGGGAACAGAGATGCACTATCCTCAGAGACACTTGTGGGAGGATTTACATCCCCCTGCCTTATTCAGAGAATGAGCTCCTGTTTTATTCAGAGAATGAGCTCCTGTTGCAACCAGATACCGGTACCCACACCAATCACACCTGCCCCTCTAAGACTGTAGGACAGAACCTGTACCACATACTCGATGACCACCTACCTGGACATCTGAGCTGAATTCATACAAGAAAAGTGAATAGACTCCTAGACTGATATACCTGATAACAGCTCTAGCCATCTGGGGACAGGACGTCCGAGCTCCAAAGGCTAAAATAATCAAGCTACCTCACTCAAGCAACCGATGGGAGTATACCAAAACAAAACAAAGCAAGAAGCTAGGATACAGTAAGCAAACATAAACTAATACAATAACATAGATGGCTGGAAGACAAAAGTCAATATCAAGTCACATAAAGAAACAGATCATGATCGCCTCAACAAGCTCTTAAAATAAAGAACCAGTGAATCTTCTGGATGAAGGAGCCTTCCCAGAGTTACCAGATGCAGAATTCAAAAGATTAACATACAGAACTCTTCAAGACATCAGTAACAAAATTAGGAAGGAGATCAGGCAATACGCAGAACAACCAAAGGAACACAGATAAAGTAGATGAAGAAATTAAAAAGGTTATTCAGGAACATAATGAAAAATTTAATAAGCTGGAAAAACACATAGACAGACAGTAATCAGAAATTCAGAAGATTAACAATAAAATTACAGAAGTACACGACTCAATAGAAAGTCAGAGGAGCAGAATTTAGCAAGTGGAAGGCAGAATTGGTGAACGTGAAGATAAAGCACTTGGCACCAATATATTTGAAGAAAAATCAGATAAAATAATTTTAAAAAATGAAGAAACCTTAAGAATCATGTGGGACTCTATCAAGAGAAACAAACTACGAGAGATTGGAATACCAGAAGAGGGAGGGATAACGGAAAATACAGAGAGAATTGTTGAAGATTTGTTGGCAGAAAACTTCCCTGATATCACGAAAGATGAGAAGATATCTATCCAAGACGTTCATCAAACTCCACATAAGATAGATTTTAAAAGAAAGTCACCAAGACATATTATAACCAAACTTGCCAAAACCAAAGATAAAGAGAGAATTATAAGAGCAGCGAGGGATAAATGAAAAGTCACCTACAAAGGAGAGCCAATAAGAATAAGCTCAGACTACTCAGCAGAAACCATGCAGGCAAAAAGGCAATGGGATGCATATTTAAAAAATTGAAGGAAAAAAATTGCCAGCCAAGAATCATATATCCAGCAAAACTGTCTCTCAAATATGAAGGTGAAATTAGGACATTTCCAGATAAACAAAAGTTTAGGGAATTTGTAAAAACCGAACCAAAACTACAAGAAATACCAAAGGGAATTCTTTGGTTAGAAAATCAATAATATCAGGTATGAACCCAAGACTAGAACACTGGACAGAGCCATCAGAGGTCAGCCTAGACAGGGAAATCAGAAAAATAAATCAAGATTAAAAAAAGCTCAAAACAGAGAAACAATGATGTCATTATGTAAAAGAAGGCAACATTAAAACAATAAAGAGTAAGAAATGTAGTCATAGACCTTTCATATGCAGAGGAAGACAAGGTGATACAAAGAAATAAAAGTTAGGTTTAAATTTAGAAAAATAGGGGTAAAATAATAAGGTAACCACAAAGGAGACAAATTATCCTACTCATCAAAATGAAAGACAAGAAAAAAATAAAGACTCAGCAGAAACAAAATCAACAACAACAAATATGACGAAAGGACAATATGTAAAGATAATCAGCAAAAAAGTAAGTGGGAAAAATAAACTGTCAACAACACACAAAAAAAAGACATCAAAATGACAGCACTAAATTCGTACCTATCCATAACTGCGCTGGATGTAAATGGACTGAAGGTACCAATAAAGAGACAGAGAGTGGCAGAATGGATTAAAAAACATGATCCGTCTATATGCTGCCTACAAGAGACACACATTAGACTTAGAGGCACAAAAAAACTAAAACTCAAACGATGGAAAAAAATACATCAAGCAAACAACAATCAAAAAAGAGCAGGAGTGGCAATATTAATTTCTGACAAAATGTACTTTACAATTAAATCCACCACGAAGGATAAGGACACTATATAATGATTAAAGGGACACTATACCAGAAGGATATAACAATATTAATATTTATGTACCCAATGACAGGGCTGCAAGATACATAAAACAAACTCTAACAGCATTGAAAAGTGAGATAGACAGCTCCACAATAATAGTAGGAGACTTCAACACACCACTTTTGGTGAAGGACAGAATATCCAGAAAGAAGCTCAATAAAGATACGGAAGATCTAAATGCCACAATCAACCAACTTGACCTTATAGACATAGAAAGAACACTCCACCCACCCAACAGCAGTCAAGTATACTTTCTTTTCTAATGCACACGGAACATTCTCTACAATAGACCACATATTTGTTCATAAAGCAAGCCTTAGCAAGATACAAAATGTTGAAATATTACAAAGCATCTTCTCCTGCCATAAGGCCATAAAAGTAGAAATCAATTACAGAAAAAGCAGGGAAAAGAAATAAAACACTTGGAAACTGAAAAAATACCCTTCTCAAAAAGGACTGGATTACACAAGACATTAAGGATGGAATAAAGAAATTCACAGAACCCAATGAGAATGAAAACACTTCCTATCAGAACCTTGGGGACACAGCGAAAGCAGTGATTTATTTATATCAATTGATTTATTTATATCAATAAATGCACACATCCGAAAAGAAGAAAGGGCCATAATCAAAGAATTAACCCTACAGTTTGAACAAACAAAAAGAGAGCAACAAAAGAAACCCTCAGGCACCAGAAGAAAGCAAATAATAAAAATTAGAGTGGAATTAAATGAAATAGAAAACTGAAAAACAATTGAAAGAATTAAGAAGACCAAAACTGGTTCTTTGAAAAAATTAACAAAATTCATAAACCATTGGCCAAACTGACAAAAGAAAAACAGGAGAGGAAGCAACTAACCCGAATAAGAAATGAGATGGGCGATAGTACAACAGACCCAACTGAAATTAAAAAAGAATCATATCAGATTACTATGAAAAATTGTACTCTAACAAATTTGAAAACCTAGAAGAAATGGATGAATTCCTAGAAACACACTACCTACCTAAACTAACACAAACAGAGGTAGAACTAAATAGACCCATAACAAAAGAAGAAATCGAAAAGATAATCAAAAAACTCCCAACAAGAAAAAGCCCTGGTCAGGACGGCTTCACCGCAGAGCTCTACCAAACTTTCAGAGAAAGGTTAACACCACTACTACTAAAGGTATTTCAGAGCATAGGAAAGGACAGAATACTCCCAAACTCATTCTATGAAGCCAGAATATCCCAGATAAGAAAACCAGGTAAAGACACTACAAAAAAAGAAAATTACAGACCTATATCCCTCATGAACGTAGATGCAAAAATCCTCAACAAAATTCTAGCCAATAGAATTCAGCAACATATCAAAAAAAATAATTCATCATTACCAAGTGGGATTCATACCAGGTATGCAGGGAAGGTTCAACATTAGAAAAACAATTCATGTAATCCATCATATAAATAAAACAAAACACAAGAATCACATGATTTTACCAATTGATGCAGAAAAGGCATTTGACAAAGTTCAACACCCATTCATGATAAAAACTCTCAGCAAAATAAGAATAGAAGGAAAATTTCTCAATATAATAAAGGGCAGTTATGCAAAGCCAATGGCCACCATCATCCTAATGGAGAGAGCCTGAAAGCATTCCCCTTGAGATCAGGAACCAGAATAGGATGCCTTTTATCACCATTCTTATTCAAAATTGTGCTGGTGTTCCTAGCCAGGGCAATTAGGTTAGATAAAGAAATAAAGGGCATCCAGATTGGTAAGGAAGAAGTAAAAGTATCTCTCTTTGCAGATGACATGATCTTATATACGGAAAACCTTAAGGAATACTCAAGAAAACTACTGAAACTAATAGAAGAGTTCAGCAGAGAATCAGGATACAAGATAAACATACAAAAATCAGTTGGATTTCTCTACACCAAAAAAAGAACATCGAAGGGGAAATCACAAAATCAATATCATTTACAGTAGCCCCCAAGAAGATAAAATACTTAGGAATAAATCTTACCAGAGATGTAAAAGACTCATATAAAGGAAACTACAAAACACTTGTGCAAGAAACCGAAAGAGACCTACATAAGTGGAAAAACATACCTTGCTCATGAATCGGAAGACTTAACATTGTAAAAATGTCTATTCTACCAAAAGCAGTCTATAGATACAATGCAATTCTGATCCAAATTCCAACAACATTTTTTAATGAGATGGAGAAACAAACCACCAATTTCATATAGGAGGGAAAGAGGCCCTGGATAAGTAAAGCATTACTGAAAAAGAAGAACAAAGTGGGAGGCCTCACTCTACCTGATTTTAGAACCTCTTAAACCGCCACAGTAGTCAAAACAGCCTGGTACTGGTACAACAACAGATACACGGACCAATGGAACAGAATTGAGAATTCAGACATAAATCCATCCACATATGAGCAGTTGATATTTAACAAAGGCCCGAAATCTGTTAAATGGGGGAAAAGACAGTCTTTTTAACAAGTGGTGCTGGCATAACTGGATATCCATCTTCAAAAAAATGAAACAAGACCCATACCTCACACCATGCACAAAAACTAATGCAAAATGGATCAAAGACCTAAACACAAAATCTAAAACGATAAAGATCATGGAAGAAAAAATAGGGACAATGCTAGGAGCACTAATACATGGCATAAACAGTGTACAAAACATAACCAACAATGCAGAAGAGAAATCAGAAACTGGAAGCTCCTAAAAATTAAGCACCTATGCTCACCCAAAGACTTCACCAAAAGAGTAAAAAGATTACCTGCAGACTGGGAAAAAGTTTTTAGCTATGACATTACTGATCAGCGTCTGATCTCTAAAATCTACATAATACTGCAAAAACTCAACTGCAAAAAGACAAATAACCTAATTAAAAAATTGGCAAAAGATATGAACAGACACTTCACTGAAGAAGACATTCAAGTAGGTAACAGATACATAAGGAAATGTTCACCATCATTAGCCATTAGAGAAATGCAAATCCAAACTGCAATGAGATTCCGTCTCACTCCAACAAGGCTGGCATTAATCAAAAAAAACACAAAATAATAAATATTGGAGAGGCTGTGGAAAGATTGGAACACTTCTACACTGCTGGTGGGAATGCCAAATTGTACAACCACTTTGAAAATCGATTTGGCACTTCCTTAAAAAGCTAGAAATAGAACTACCACACGATCCAGAAATCCCACTCCCGGTAATATGTCCTAGAGAAGTAAGAGCCCTTACACGAACAGATATGTGCACACCCATGCTCATTGCAGCACTGTTTACAATAGCAAAAAGATGGAAGCAACCAAGGTGTCCATCAACAGATGAATGGATAAATAAATTACGGTATATTCACACAATGGAATACTATGCATCGATAAAGAACAGTGAGGAATCTGTGAAACATTTCATATCATGGAGGCATCTGGAAGGCATTACGCTGAGTGAAATTAGTCAGTTGCAAAAGGACAAATATTGTATAAGGCCACTATTGTAAGACCTGGAGAAATAGTTTAAACAGAGAAGAATATATTCTTTGATTTTTATGAGAGGGGGGAGGGAGGGAGGGAGGCAGGGAGGGAGGGAAGGAGGGAGAGAGGTATTCACTAATTAGTTAATAGATAAGAACTACTTTAGGTGAAGGGAAAGAGACTCACAATACAGGAGAGGCCAGCGCAACTGGACCAAACCAAAAGCAAAGCAGTTTCCTGAATAAACTGAATGCTTCAAAGGCCAGTGTAGCAGGGGAAGGAGTTTGGGGACCATGGTCTCAGGGGACATCTAAGTCAATTGGCGTAATAAAATCTATTAAGAAAACATTCTGCATCCCACTTTGGAGAGTGGCATCTGGGGTCTTAAACGCTAGCAAGTGGCCATCTAAGACGCATCAATTGGTCTCAACCCACCTGGACCAAAGGGGAATGAAGAACACCAAAGACATGAGGTAATTATGAGCCCAAGAGACAGAAAGAGCCACATAAACCAGAGATTACATCAGCATAACCCCTGAAGAACTAGATGGTACCTGGCTACAACCCATGACTGCGCTGACAGGGAACACAAAAGAGAACCCCTGAGGAAGCAGGAGAGCAGTGGGATGCAGACCCCAGATTCTCGTAAAAAGACCAGACTTAATGGTCTGACTGAGACTAGAAGGACCCTGGTGGTCATGGTCCCCAGACCTTCTATTAGCCCAAGACAGGAACCATTCCCAAAGCCAACTCTTCAGACAGGGATTGGACTGGACAATGAGATAGAAAATGATGCTCGTGAAGAATGAGCTTCTTGGATCAAGTAGAAGAATGAGACTGTATTGGTTTCTCCTACCTGGAGGGGAGATGAGAGGGTGGAGGGGGTCAGAAGCTGTTGGAATGGACATGAAAAGAGGGAGTGGAGGGAAGGAATGTGCTGTCTCATTAGGGGAAGAGCAGTTAGGAGTATATAGCAAATTTTTGTATGAGGGACTGACTTGATTTGTAAACTTTCACTTAAAGCCCAATAAAAATTAAAAAGGGAATGACGGGAAGTATTACAGAGTATAGGTCACTTTTTCCTTGGAAACACTGGTGGAGTAGTGGTTAAGTGCTACAGCTGCTAACCAAAGGGTGGGCAGTTCAAATCCGCCAGGCGCTCCTTGGAAACTCTATGGGGCAGTTCTACTCTGTCCTATAGGGTCACTATGAGTCGGAATCGACTCAACGGCACTGGGTTTGGTTTTGGTTTGGGCCTTGGGCAAAAAAGGATTTTTTTTTTTTAAGAGCTCATTCCCTTGCCATTTTTCTGGGCAATCACATGCTGATTTCTAAGATTTCTAAGATTTCTTTCCACAGCATCCAAGCTGTTCTCCAAAATTTATTTTTCTCATCAAAGATTTGCCTGCTTTGCGTGTGGGAGTTAGCTGACATGTGTGGGAGCAATGCCTTCCGAAAAAATGCTGCTGGACATAGCTTTCCGCTTTGAAGGCTCAGAAACATGTACGGGTCAGGGCCTTGAGGAGATCACACCCTGGAAACTTGACTCATGCTTTCTAAAATACACAAAAGACCAGTGTCACCCAGCGAGAAGCAACTGCCACAGATGCAGAAGACACGAGTTAAGACATTATCTTCCGGTGGTAAGCAACATGTAAAGCTGTTGAGAAGCCATGAATATCTCTGCTTTAGGGAACAGAAATATCTCAAGACCTTTGGTCAACACACTTTTCCTATGTAGGAAGATCTACGACTGAATCAAGAAGTTTCTTTGTGAATCTTGACTCCAAACAAAGGGAGTGGGCCTGCTACTAGTCTCAGGTCTTCGTCTTAAAAACACTTCTCCACTAGCCCTAATTCAATACAGGGTAGCCATGAGTCGGAATCGACTTTACAGCAAGGGGCTTGGTTTTTGGGGTTTTAGTTCAATATTGGATATTTGGATCATAAGGTGGCCTGTACCGATGAGTGATTATTTTGATGATACCTGCCTGATGAGGACTTGCACACTTACCCTGGCCTTTTAGTTAATGCCTTGGAAATTTTATGGCTATGAATCACTGTACTGTCAAGTTAATGAAGTCACTGATATACAGTCTTTCTCATTTTATAGTTAAGAGAAATGAAGTACAGAATGCTAACTTACTAAAGTCATAAGATGGTAAAGCTGGTTTCCGGGCCATTTGTGTCTGAATCAAGGTGGGGGCTCTTTCTAGTACCTGACACGGCCTCCATCAAAGTCTGCGCCCTCGCTGCTCTGGGCATGTTGTGACAGTTTCCCTCCTATTGCCTTAGCAGTGGACATTTTCTCCTTCCAGACTGAGCGATGATAACGGGATGCTCATAAGCACCCCCAGGTTTTGCTAATTCTGAAGGATGTAGCCTCAATCTGGATTCTTGAGAAAATTTCTAAATGCCCACCTAGGAATATTCTGCTACAGGATACAATTCTCTTCTGCTCACATCATGTCTGTCTTCTGGCAAACTAATTTGTATAGTGCCTTTCTGTACCAGGTTAGAGTAGCACGTTCAGGTTCAGATCCCAGCCCTACCACTTCATATCTGTGTTACCCAAACTCCTTCAGCCTCAATTTCTTCATCTGTAAAATATGGATAATAAAGGTAATTACATGAGGTTTCCGGGAGGTTTAGTCCCTAGGCGGTATGAACGGTTAAGCTGTGTGACTACTGACTGAAAGGTTGGTGGTTCAAACCCACCCACAAGTGCCTCATAAGAAAGGCCTGGCAATCTGCCTCCAAAAGGTCACAGCCTTGAAAAGCCTATGTAGTGCCGTTCTACTCTGCATACATGGAGCTGCCATGAGTTGGAGTCTACTCGACGGCAACCGGTTTGGGTTTCCGGTGAGGTTTGATTGAGAGAGTGTATAGACAGTTCTTGGCGTGGTTATAGAAACACTAGTAGTAGATAGGAGCCCTGGGGGCACAGTGGTTAAGAGCTTGGCTGCTCACCAAAAGGTTGGCAGTTTGAATCTACCAACCACCCGTTGGAAACCATATGGTTGCTATGAGTTGGAATTGACTAGATGGCAACGGGTTTTTTGATAGTAGATATAAAACGCAGTAATAATAATCTGTGGAAGACCCTGAAATATTATTATTACAATTAATTTTATATAAATTATCTAACTAGATCAATATTTATATTGTCGCCATCTTTCACACGAGGGAACAAAAACTTGTGTAAGTTAAGTCCCTTGCTCAAGATCAGGTTGGCAAGTACCAGAGATGAGACTTACATGTCTTCACATTCTAAATCCTCTGTACTTTCGACTAAAACAAGCAGCCCCACCAATCATAGGCATTAATGAGAAGTGCGTTCTGCTTGGGTTATGGTGTGTTTAGTGAGGTCATATGGAATTGTAGAGGGTCAGGGTCATGGACTTTGGAGACTGGAGTTAACTTTGCTATTGCCTAGAATGATGTTAGAGTGTAAATAAGTTTACATACTAATGTAGATCTGTTTAGTACTAACTATGTGCCTGGCACCATGCCAAATGCTTTGGATGTTACCTTTAACCTTCCCAACTATGCACTAAAGTAGGTATTTATTATCCTCATCTACAAATTAAAAAACTGGGAATTAGAAAGGGTAAGTGATTTGTACAAGGTGATTATCTTGGCAAATAGCTGGGTTAGTGCTTGAATCCAAAGCCTGTGCCCCTTTCAATGGTCCGTGATTATCTTAGTTTCTGGGGCTGACAAAACAAAATACCAGAAGAACAGAACTTCATTTTTTCACAGGTATGTAAGCTAGAAGTCCAAATCAGTGTCTCAGCTGTGCCAATTCTTTTTGAGGGTTCTGAGAAAGGAACTGTTCCACGACTCTCTCCTATGTTTTAGTGGTTACTGGCAATCCTTGGCGTTCCTTTGCTTGTAGATGTTGTCTGGCCCCTTGTGTGACTCCGTTTCTGTATTTATCCTTTTCTTTTATAAAATGCCACTCAGAAGGGATTAGGGTTAGCACCCACGCTACTTTGATGTGACGTCCTTATTTTAACTGAGAACATCTGCAAAGAAAAACCCTGTTTCCCCAAACAAGGTCACATTCACTGGCACAGAGGTTAGGACTTCAGCATAACTTTTGGGGAGACATAAATCAGTCCATTACCTCACTGCTCCTAATTAATAAAGCTGGCCGGTTTCCTTGTCTAAATTTTAGGGAATACTTACATTGCAGTAGTGTGTGAGGATGAGATGAGGTAACATAAAATAATCTGGTGGCTTCCTCTGAATTTACAGATTTAAATGATACAGTTCTAACCTTCTTAAAACCTGAATTCTAGGTTATTTCTACTGTTACTTTTGTCTTAGAAATGCTATGTAACACTTCAATCACTGAGAGTTTAACTTTCAAAGACTGACTGCTGTATCACCACTTTTAAACAGCAAATTCACAAAAACAAAGTTCTAGCTCCCTTGAAGAAAAACTTGAGCAACACCAAAATAAAAGGAATGCAGAGAACGCAGCTGGGCCTGTCCGGATCTCATAGTCAATTTCTCTGTGGTTGCAAAATTTAACTAACACAAAGCTTTGGAACCTAAAAATTATTCCTTCTTTAATATCTTACTTGAAAAAGGGTAATTTTGTTAGTCAAGTTCTAACATCATTCCTATTCATATTGATATACTGTCTCAGGAATGATGTGTGATGCATCACTGTCTATGAAGCCATAAATAAGAGGATAAACACAGACTTAAGATTTCTAAAGCTGAAGTGAGTTACTGAAAATTAGTATGTTAGTCTAAACCCAAAAATCCCTTGCCTTCAAGTCAATTCTGATGCATAGTGACACTGCAGGACAGAGTAGAACTTCCTCATAGGGTTTCCAAGCCTATAAATCCTTATAGAAGCAGACTGGCACACCCTTCTCCCATGGAGTGGCTGGTGGGCTCAAACCGTCAACCTTTCAGTTGGCAGCTGACTGCTTTAACCACTGCATCACCATAAATCCTTACACAATGAATATGTCTCTGCATTCAGACTTCGATTATTTTCAAGTTCTTAAGAAATATTGAGCTGAGGAATAATTGTCCACTTTTAAACGGATGTTAAGAAGAAATGTTTTCAAGCATTTATTAATTTCTTCATGAGTCACTATGCCAGCTTGTATGTATACAGACATTAAACAAAAACACAATCCCTGTCTTTGAGAGGCTCATGATTTAGTTGTGTGGGAGACCATACAATAATAATTACATAATAATCACTTTACAGGATGTGAGAAGTCACATGGGAGGGAGCAGTAGGAGACATAACTAAGACATGCATAAGGTTGTGGAATATCAAGCAGGGCTTCCTAGAGGAGCTGACATTGAGCTAATTTTGAAATATGGTACAGCTTTTGCCTGGCAAGGAAAGTAGGAAAAGCACACATGAAACAGAGGGAGGAGCAGGTGCAGGGATGTAGGGTGACAATAGTTTGGACAGCATCAATGAGTCATTAAAATGGTGAATATTGGGACCAGGGCTAGCTAGGGGGAATCTCATGGATTGGGAAAAGACAGATTAAGTTTACTGAAAGTCTTAATGAAATCCAAGAATATATATCATGTGAATAAGGTTATGATACTGTTGTACTTCTTCCAAGACAGATTTGTTCATTCCCTTGAGTCAGGCTATACATGGTGACCTCCTGTATAACCTCGTATTGCATGGTCTGGCACCATCTTCATGATTGTTGGTATGTTTGAGTCCTTTGTTGCTGATGTATCAATTCATCTCATTGAGGGTTTGTCTCATTTTTGTGACCCTCTATCTTTTTTTTTTTTTTTTTCTATCTTACCAACTCTAATTCCCTTTTCTAGTGATTGGTCTTTCCTGATGACACGTCCAACATAAGCCAGCTGAAGTCTCACGATTCTCACTTCTAAGGAGTATTCTGGTTGCATTTCTTCTTAGACTGATTTGTTTGTTCTTCTGACAGTCCACAGTATATTCAATATTCTTCACGGATCATCAGTTTTTCTTCTGTCATCCTTTTTCATTGTCCAGCTTTTTCAGGCATCTGAGGCAACTGAAAAGACCATGGCTTGAGTCAGCTGCACCTTAGTCATCAAAGTGACGTCTTTACTTTTTAGAACTTCAAAGAGGTCTTTTGGAGATTTGCCCAATGCAATATGTCATTTGATTTCTTAACTGCTGCATCCCAGGAAAAGGTTATGGTATGAATCACAGAGGAAGTGGATGAAATGGGGTGGAGAGAAGATCATTGGAATAGAAAGTGTCAAGGAACTTTGGTGATAGAGAGTATTCTATGGGCCATTATGAGGACACTGATGTCACCCAGGATGTTGGAATTTCTTAGAGGTGCAGAGAAAGACTGTGATCCTGGTGTCAAGGTACCAAGGTCAAGAGTCTATTTATGCTCCTAGGGACCAAACAGTGTTGAAGAAAATCAGCTAAGCTGATTGGAACTAGTCAAAATCCATGACTTTGAACCTTATCTGGCTCCAGAGCTGCTCATGAAGTCTCCTCTCATTTCTAATTAGATCTCACTGCCGACTCCACCATAACTATTTTACGCCTTCACAACTCAACTTCAGTCCTTTATTATATCAGCTTCCTCCTCATTCTCAGATGATTTACTCACCTTTGGCACAAACTGAGGTCCACAAGCAGTAAATACCTTAATTTATTTCCCCACTTACAAACATGTCAACATCTACACACTTCTTTGTGTCTCAATTTCCTCAGCTATAAAAATGAGGTCATAACGATACGCATCTAATAATGCTTATAGGGAAGGATTAAGTAACACATACAGTATTTACATGCTGTGGCACATAATAATACTTATTAGTTATTATTATTGATATTATTTTTACATGTTTTTATATAAATTCAACAGTTTCTACATATACAGTTCAGTGACATTGATTACATTCTTTGAATTGTGCAACCATTCTCACCCTCCTTTTCTGAGTTCCTTCCTCATTAACGTTAACATTAGCTTCCTATCTAATCTTTTGAGTTGCTGTTGTCAATTTAATCCCATATGGATAAATTTAAAAAACGAACCCTTGCTGTCGAGTTGATTGAGACTCATAGCAGCCCTGTAGGACAGAGCAGAGCTACCCACAGGGCTTCCAAAGCAGTAAATCTTTATAAAAGTAGTTTGTCACATCTTTCTCCTGAGGAGTGGCTGGTGGGTTTAAGCTGCCAACCTCTCAGTTAGCAGTTGAGTGCTTAACCACTGAACCACCAGAGTTTCTAGACAGACCTTAAAAGTGCACAATGCTCAAGGCAGATCTGCTTTAATTCTTGATGTTATTGTGGTTGACCAAACCTGATCCTATCACCTGTGCTCAAAGTCCCATCTCAGGCTGCCTTTTCAGGGACCATACTTCATCACTTATCTCTTCTCGCTTCTAAAATTCACATGTGTTCCTCTTTAGTAGTTCTTTCCTTTCAGCATATAAGGTCAATTTTCTTACACCTGAGAAAATCCTTCTTCCTCTGCTTCATCTATTTTTCTGAAACCAGCATTCCGCCCATCATCTTCTGTGAAATAGGATCTAACTCCTGGCCCAGTTGAGGAAAACAAGAGACTGGGGTCACAGAACCAGCTAAACCTAGCAAGAACCTGATCTGGCCTGCCTGACGTGCTCAGAACCATCGATCCCATCCTCTGGATGACCCCAGAACTCTTCTCCTACCCAACGGAACCAAACTTTAGTGGCCCAAGATTGGGGGCAGGCTTTCAGAAGCAAGGGGTCCCAGCCTAAGATCCGGTTTGAGAGACCTCCCTCTTTACACTGAGCAAGCTCAGAAAGGCTGGACTGCCCCAGGAACACCATTTTGGGCCACACCAATCAGCAACCTGGCCCTGTCTTGAGGTGTTCCTGAAGACCCCAGAGCCGATTTACTTCGCACATATAAAACCCTTCAGCTATTGTTCTAGGAGCTATCTTGGCTACCCAAGTTCCGGTGTTCTCCTTTGCTTGGCCAACCAAATCAAAGCTTCTTCTTTCGCTTTCACCAGTTTCCTGTCTCTATGGCCATGCTGAGCAGACTTGGAACAGTCACCTCCAAGTTCTCACCCTGCATTTTTCTTTTGCTTCATATCAAGCTTCTTGAAGGCTATTCAACCTGCTGTGTCCACTTCCTTCTCTTGATATGAACCCATCATGTTTTGGCCTCCATCCTGCAGAAACTGTTTTTGCAGAAGTTATTATGATGAATGATATACTAAGCCCTATGGATGCTTTTTTGTTCTTATGTTATTTTAACTCTCAGGAATATTGACACTGTCAGGAATCCTTTCCTTCTTGACATCACTCTTTTTTCCTTCCTCCCGCTTTCTCTCTTTCTCCCTAGGTGATTTTATTCTTTCATAATCTTAAACTCCCCTTGCTTAGCATGGTATCTGGAACATGGCTATCACTCAATAAATATTTGTAGAATTAATAAAAATTGCCTTGATAAGGATAACATATTGAGCAAAAATTAGTTCTTTGGAGACTAAGTGTATTTCATTGTCAGAGGACTATTGTGTTTGGGCTATGGACATGCTCAGCAAGGAAGCTGCCTGCATCAGTGTAGAAATTAGACCTGAACTGCCTTTTTTTAATAAGATAAAAAGCCAATTAGCCAATACGCAGCTAACAATATTTAATATTAAGCAGGTTTTATTTTCTCTCTATTTTTAGCAGAAAGAGAAAAATCACAACAGAACAAGCTCATTTACAGTAAATTCTTTGTACCACTGTATTTTATTTTTACTAGCTCATAAAATCAAATTATCAATTGAAAAACATTTCTTAGCTGATTCAAAGTTACAAATATTTGAGGTCTGGTTAGATGAAGCTTCAGTGTATGTACCCTTTTATAAATCTGGTGCCTTAAATGGGAAACGAAGGGCTATTTAATGTCTTCCAGCTGACTGTAGACACAGTAGGCTGTGGGGAGATGTACCTATTTAGGGTATCTCAAACCCCTGATCAGCATTCATGGGACTTGCAATCATAGCACAGTAAATTTTACATTGAAAATTCATTGCACTGCTTCCCTCATCACAGTCTTTATATATACAAGTACAGCAGAAATCAGACGTGATGACAGTCAGTCAGCTTCTCTGTGTCGTGTTGCTATAGCCCTACGAACAGTCGAACCAGTATTTCTGGACTCACTCTATTCATGGGACTATAAATGGACTTACCACATCTGCTGCACTAATTGATTCATTCATTGATTTAATCACTCATTTATGTTTTCACAAATGCTTTGAATGGGCTAGGCTGAATCAATCTTGCAGTCACATAGTCTCAGCCCTAGTGAAATCCTTGTTACAGAATCCCTAACTATCTAAAAAAAACCTGTTGCCCTCGAGTTGACTCTATGGGGTAGAACTGCCCCATAGAGTTTCCAAGGAGTGGCTGGTGGATTCAAACCGCCGACCTTTTGGTTAGCAGCCTGGGCTCTTAACCACTGGGCCAGAAGGACTCCCAACTACATCTACACGACAGCAAAACTGTTTCATGGAGGAGCTTATTCCTTCCTTTTGTCTGACCTTTCTATTATAGATCTAAAAAAAAAAAAAAAAAAAGACCATTTGTCACCAAGTAAATTCCAACTCAGGGTGATTCCATGTGTGTCAGAGTAAAACTGTTTCATTGGGCTTTTGATGGCTGAATTTTCAGAAGTAGATTACTAGGCCTTTCTTCAGAGACACCTCTGGGTGGACCCAAATCAGTAAACTTTCGGTTAGCAGCCAGGTGTTTAAGCTGGAGAAACCCTACTCCAGATGACACTATTCTAACCTGTATCCTTATAGCCCCTCCTGTAATCATGTTCTGACTAATATCACAGACTGGGTTTCCTAGAAAACAGACTCTGAGATGGAGTGTATAGTGCAGGATATTTATTAAAGAGTGTTCTTAGGATTAACATATGTGGAAGGGAGGGCAATGAAGTAAAAGTAGGCAGAAAGAGAAGTTAGGCTGCAGTTGAGTCCAAGAACAGCATTGGTCCACCCCTATCACAATGGAAGCTTTGAAGTTAGGATGATTCTTCAGAGTTTTCCTGAGTTGGGACAAGATGTAGAAGCCTTTGCGTAAATCAATCATTGGATGCAAGAAGCTCCTGCAAGAGGCCTGACCTTGGCTAAGGTAGCTTTCTGCAGCTGAGGCAATCCACAGCATCTGACACCTGTCTATGAACAGCACTCCCAGCAGCAATGAAGGGGGGACATGGGAGCACATTCCATTGTTCACCACACTACCTCCATCCCTTCACCTTCTCCCCATTGTAACCCATTACACACATTATTTCCATGTTAATATTTCTATAGCCTAGGTTTGACCGCGACACTCAACTGTCCAAAAAATCTTCATAGGCTTCCATCTGGCTACCAAACTCAATGCAAATTCAATTTTGCTAGCTGTCCATTATTTCCCCCAAAACCACCTCTCTGAGATTTATCCAGAGAACTCACTCAATTTAGCCACCATTCTTTGAGCTGGCTCAGGACCCTGTTGTGGCAGATGAACAGTGTAAGGGTAACCTGAAACCCGTTGCCATCAAGTTAATTGTAGTGGACAATCTGAAAGGCATGTTTGGGAAAGATCTTTGTTCATGCTCCATGCCCTATTTGTATTTTGCTCTTACTATATCATTTCTGAATGCCTTTTCTCTCAATTTCTAACTGGAAAAATCATTTTGTTCTTTGAGGTCTGGCTCATTATGCTATTTCTTTCACATAATTCCTCATGTATGGAATGTCCAAGTGACTTTTACGTACCAGGATGCTAATATTAAATTGTATGTGGTTTGGAAGGAGCTCTGGTGGCACAATTGTTAAGTGCTTGGGTGTTAACCAAAAGGTTAGTGGTTTGAACCCACCAGCTGCTCCATGGAAGAAAGATGTGGCAGTCTGCTTCCACAAAGATTACAACCTTGGAAACCATATGACCAGTTCTACTCTGTCTATATGGTCGTTAGGAATCAGAATCAACTTGACAGCAACGAGTTTTTTCTGTGGTTTGGTGTGCTGCAATGTATCTCCCCTTTCCCTCAAAACTGCTGACTGGCTGCTTTTTGTGGGTGATGCTTTGAAGGTACCACAGAGGGAGGACAGTGCTCCATGCCTTGATCAGCTCAGAGATAGGCTGATCAGTGAAACAGGACAAAACAGTCATAGGGCAAGATGTGTGACTCCTCAATGCATGGGATGGGGACCTCCAGCCATTTCAATGTGAAATTTAGACAAAAAATGCCCCAAGGATTCAGAAAATCTGAGGACTACATAAGCAGTTTGTAGGTGGGTTTCATGAACAGAATGAGTAGTGGTGTCTTAGGTGAAGCGTGTGTGTGTGTGTGTGTGTGTGTGTGTGTGTGTGGAGAGAGAGAAAGAGTTTATCTCAAGGAAATGGTTTATGCAGTTGTAGACACTGGCAAGTCTCAAGTCCATGGGTCTGGCGCAAGATAGAGGCTTCTCCTGACTAACCTAGCTGCGGGGGTGAACCCTAGATTGGCAGATCAGGTGACAGACTGAGTCCAAGATTGGCAGGTAAGAGGGTAGGCTTCTTCCTCATAGTATGTAGAGGCTGACAAATTCCAAGAACAGCAGGCAATATAGCAGGCCACTGGCTCAAGTCCCAAGAAGCAGAGATCAGATGATAAAGAGCTGGATACAGGATCCAGAGTGAGCAAAAGCCAGTGAGCTTTGCCAGACGTCCATGTATATTGGATGCAGGCCACAACCCCAGGGAAGCTCCCCTTAAAACTGATTGGCTGATCACATCAAATCACATCATGGAGGTGGTTACATTATATCACAAAATGGAGGATAACTACATCATTACATAACTGCCAAACTACATCATTACGTAACTACTGAACCACTGAGAATCATGGCCAGCCAAGTTGACATACAACCTGAAATGTCACAGATGGATTAGATAGTTTCTAAGGATGTACTGGAAACCCTGGTAGCATAGTGGTTAAGTGCTATGGCTGCTAACCAAAAGGCCAGCAGTTCAAATCCGCCAGGCACTCCTTGGAAACTCTATGGGGCAGTTCTATCCTGTCCTATAGGGTCACTGTGAGTCAGAACCAACTTGACGGCAGTGGGTTTGGGGTCTTTTTGGTTATCATAAACTAAACTCTGGGGATCCAGGTAGCACTTTATATTTGTATGGCCACTTTGTGTTCATGTTTGTAAGCTCTTTGAGGACATGAGCTTTCCCTTGTTCATCTTTCTATTCCTAACAGAGCAGTACCTCACACATAGCAGATATGCAATAAATGTTCAGTATTTGTTGAAAAAATCTGTAATCATAAGTTAGTTTACCATGAAGAAAATTCATCTCTATATACTGTTTCAGGTGACTGAATTAGAGAAATAAAACATTTCCAATAAATAAGTTTTAAAGATATGTTGATATGTGCCTTTTCCATTCTCTCATTCTCTTGACAGTTGACTGTCAACCAAAGGGACCAGACATTACAGTGTAGAGTTATACACTCAAATGCATAGCAATCCTCAGAATCTAAGGTAAGCTTTTTTAAGAGTCATAATTAAATGATATAATGAATGCAAAGCAGTTATCCCAGTGTACAGTAAGCATTTCATAAATATCAGACATTATTACTATTTCTATAAATTTGTGTCCAGAGTTTTGACCTTAAATGACATAGTACATGCAAAAGTCCTTCTAGGAGGAGGCCTAATGGATCCCCATGCCAATGGTAATAAAAGGAATCTTGAGATAACGTCAGGATTAATTTCCCACCTCTAACCTGTGGAACTGCTGAGGTAATCTCATGAATCTGACGATGATGATCTCATGAATTTAATCCTGAAGGATAGCTTGAAAAGCAATCACGAGTTCTTTTCATAGCTATATATTCTTTCTATGTTGGTCGTTATTTTAGGATATATTGTTGTTAGTTTCACAAGAAGCAGAAGTATGAAAGGAGCTCAAATCTGGAATTTTAGTCTTCTTTTTTATCATCCCAAACTTCCATGACAGTGTTTATATAAATGCTTTGTATTTCCTTCAAGGTAAGAATTGCTTGCTTTCAAAGTATACGTAGGTCAACTTTTAGGCAAGTGTGTATGTGCAGATCAATTCTGTGGGGAGCACAGAACCCTGGTGGTACAGTGGTTAAGTGCTCAGCTGCTGACTGAAAGTTTGGCAGTTCGAACCCACCAGCCGCTCTGCAAGAGAAAGATGTGGCAGCCTGCTTCCATAAAGATTACAGCCTAGAAAACCCTATGGGGCAGTTCTACCCTGTCCTGTAGGGTTACTATGAGTTGAAATGGACTTGACGGCAACAGGTTTATGCTACATATTTTATCCACACTAAACAATCATTCATTTTTAGTTATTCTCTCTTTCCTTTCCTTCTGCCTCCAAGCCTCGTCATTAAAACTGAATGGGTTGAAAATGTTCCTGATTTGGAGTGATTTGAAGGGGCTACTACAGTGCAAAAGCGCTGAGGCTTGTTGAATTGTCTCCAACAGAGTGGAGATAGTTGCAGCCCTTTCTGTTATTGTCTGAAACTGAGACCAAGCATTACCGTGGGACAATCTTTCAAGGCACATGGAAATTAGTAATGTGGAGTCTGGAGACAGACTGTCTGGGTTTGAATCCAGGCTCTAACATTTACTTCCTGTGTAACCTTGTGAAACTGAGGCACAGATTGGTTAAATGGCTTGCCATCTGTAAAATGGCAGCTCATTGTGAGGATTACAGGAGATAATATACGTAAAGTGTGGAACAGTGTTTGGAACATAGTAAACACTGCATAAATGTTTGTTCAATCGTTTCTTTTCCCTGATGAGCAAACTAGTGCTCAGAGAGGAAGTTGTCTTGCCCAAGCAAGTGGCGGAGCCAGGACTCAGACCCAACTCTTCTGGCTCCAAATCTAGTGTTTCCTCATTATTGTTTTGGTTGACAAGCTATGGCTCTTTTACTGTCTCCTGCCATAGGGAGGTACTTTGAGGTACGTGGGTCAAGATAAGCAGTGTCATTGAGTAGAAAGACTGTGGCAAATAGTGTAACAAGACCTAGGTTGAGTGCAATCTTTTCTGAGCTTGTCTCCTCAACTGTAAAATGGGGATAAAAATAACCCCAACTTCATAGAGATTATTAAGTGCTAACAAGATCATGCAAAATACTAAAAACAAAGTTTTAGTGAAGAAAGCACTCATCCATGTTTCATTATCAGGAATGGCCAGTCCTAAATTTTCTGCTTGGTTTCCACCTCTGTAAAATAAAAGGAATAGATAATATCAGTAGCTTTCATTTCCATTTTAAAAGTATAATCCTTCCTTCAAACTGAAATATTTGTAAAAGCTTATGCTGTAAAATAGATAAAGGTGGAGCTACTCACAGAGAGGGGTTTGCATGAAATGCTGGAATGTTTTCTACCCAGATATTGCATAAGCCTCACAGTTTAGGTCTCTACCTGCTTCTAGTGAATATAGCTGAAAATCAGTATACGTTAGATGGTCATTGAAGTCTCTCCTGGGTCTGATTCCATGGTTCTGTGATTCAAAACTCCAATGAATCTGGAACCCAAACCTTCAGAATGGGTAAATCCTCAGCTTAACAGAATGCTAGACAGAGTCCCGGAGGCTTCTATGCAAGAGTTGAGCTCTACTACATATGTTGTTGTTGTTGTTGTTGGAATGAGTCAATTCCAACTCATTGCGACCCTATGTACAACAGAACAAAACACTGCCCAGTCCTGCACCATCTTCATGAATGTTGTTATGCTTGAGCCCATTGTTGCAGCCGCTGTGTCAATCCATCTAAATGAGGGCCTTTCTCTTTTTCATTGACCCTCTGCATTACCAAGCATGATGTCTTTCTCCAGGGACTGATCCCTCCTGATAACATGTCCAAAGTATGTGAGATGAAGTCTTACCATCCTCGCTTCCAAGGAGCACTCTGGCTGTTCTGCTGCAAACGATCTCTTTAAAGTGTTGAAGAGCAGAGGTGTCACTTTGAGGGCTACAGTGCCCCTGACCCAAGCCGTGATATTTGCAGTTGTTTCATATGCATGCAAAAGCTGAACAATGAATAAGGAAGACCAAAAAAGAATTGATGTCTTTGAACTATGGTGTTGGTGAAGAATATTGAATACACCATAAACTGACTGCCAGAAGAATGAACGAGTCTGTCTTGAAAGAAGTACAGCCAGAGTGCTCTTACCACATACACCCTCTAGAAATACAAAAGAGATGTCTTTTATTATTATTATTATTATTATTATTATTATTATTATTATTATTATTATTATTATTATTTTATTTATTTTGCTGTTGTTGTTAACAATATATGCAGCAAAATATACACCAATTCAGCAGTTTCTACATGTACCATTTAGTGACATTGATTACATTCATCAAATTGTGCAACCATTCTCACCCTCTATTCTTGCTCCATTAACGTAAATTCACTGTTCCCTAAGGTTCCAATCTAATCTTTAGAGTTGTTTTTATCAATTTGATCCCATACAGTTGAGCATAATGCTCAAGGTAGATATTTTTTACTAGTTGAGCTAAACTATTGTTCGGTTTTAAGAAGACTTCAGGGGATGTTTTTGTTTTAAGGTATGAAGATTATCTTAGGGCAATAGTTTCAGGAGTTTATTCAAATTTCATGACTCCAGGAATTTGCAATTCTGTTCTGCATTTTCCCACTTTTGATCAGGATTCTTCTATAGAATCTTTGATCAAAACATTCGGTAATGGTAGCCTGGCACTATCCAGTTCTTCTGGTCTCATGGCAAAGGAGACGGTTGTTCATGGAGGCAATTAGCCACACATTACATGTCCCCCTCCTATTCCTGACTTTCTTTCTACTTCTGTTGTTCCAGGTTATTCCTGACTTTCTTTCTACTTCTGTTGCTCCAGGTGAACAGGAGAGACCAATTATCGTGCCTTGGATTGTCGCTTGCAAGCTTTTATGACCCCAGGCACTATGCAACCAACTAGGTGGTAGGACAGAAGCACTAAACATGTTACTAGGCCAATTAATGGGGATGTCCCATGAAACTATGACCTTATACCTCCAAACCAAGGAAGCAAATCACATGAGGTTTTCGGTTGTACATAAGCAGCCTCAACAGCTACTCTTTTGTTGTTGTTGATGTAAGTGTATCACACAACTTTTGCCAATTCACCTTTTTGTACAACCTATTGACAGAAATTACAATAATCAGCTGTGCAACCCTACCCTTAATCAATGCTGTATTTCTATCACTGTTAACCGCTGCCTTTCCTCCTCCCTCCCATCCCTGGTAACCACTAATAAACTTTGGTCTCTATACATTTGCCTTTTCTTATCTTGTTATATAAGCGAGGTTACACAATATTTGTCCACTTGGGATTGGCTTATTTTACTCAGAATAATGTCTTCCAGATCCATCCATATTGTACCATGTATCAAGACTTCATTTCTCCTACTGGCTAAGTAGTACTCTGTTGTATGTATGGACCACATTTTGTTTATCTATTCATTTGTCGATGGGCATTCATGCTGTTTCCACCTTTTGGCTATTGTGAATAATGTTGCAATGAACATTGGTGTACAAGTCTTTTTTTGAGTCTCTGCTTTCAAGTTGTTTAGGTATATACCTAGAAGTGAAACTGTTGGGTCATATGGTAATTCTATTTTTAGTTTTTGAGGAACCACAACACTGTTTTCCACAACAGCTCTATCATTTTGCATTCCCACCAGCAATGGCTAAAGGTTCCAATTTCCCCACATCCTGGTCAATGTTTGTTATTTTCAGTTTTTTCTTTTTTTTAAATCTTAGCCATCCTAGTGGGAGTGACTTCGTATCTCCTTGCAGTTTTGATTTGCGTTTCTCTGATGGCTAATGACTCTGAGCATCTTTTCACATGTTTGGTGGCTGTTTGAATGCCTTCTCTGATGAAATATCTATTTAAGTCGTTTGCCCATTTTATGATTGGTTTAATTGTCTTTTGGTTGTTAAGTTGTCAAAGATATATAGATATATAATTTTTTGGTTGTTATATTCTTGTTGGATATACAGTTTCTGAAGATGTTCTCCCTGTCAGTGGCTTATCTTTTCATTTTTCACTTTTTTGGTAAAGTCTTTTCATGAACAAAAATTTTTAATTTATATGAAGTTCTATTTATTTATCATGTCTTTTGTTGTTTCTGCTTTTGTTATTATATTAGATAATCCATTGCTAAAAGCTAGGCCTGACAGCATTGCCCCTGCTTTTTCTTCTAAGAATTTCATGGTTTTAGTTTGCACATTTAGGACTTTAATACGTTTTGAATTTGTTTTTATGTATGGTATGAGGTATGGATTCACTTTCCTTTTTCTGCATGCGGAAATCCAATTTTCCCAGCACCGTTTATTGAAAATACCCTTCTTTCCCCATGAAAAGGACTTGGCACCCTTTTCAAAAGTCAGTTGACCATAGATGTATGGGAAGAGACAAGTTTTTTTTTGTTTTTTTTTTAACAGAGGAAAATAACCCATGTCATCTTAGATGGTCATGTATTCAAGCCTTTTTTTTTTTTTTTTTCATTAACTAGGTGTATCAGTCAGGGTCTTGGGAGGTAACAGATAGTAAATCCAAACAGGAAAGCAAAAAAAATTGATAAGACAATTTGAAAGTCTGTGGGCAAGTTATAGAAACCTACAAGGAATAGTGAAGCATCCTACAACTAGAAATGGCAGGAAGCCTTTACCCCTTCTTTGGTCTGAGGGTCAAAGTGAGGTTGCTGTTAATAGAACTCAGCCAAAACCATAGCTATGGGAGAGGGGCCACCTGACAATAGTGTGGTCTTAGACAGAGGAATGCAGCCACCAGAAAACCCCCAAAATAAATACACCCATCTCTCCCTCCTCCCATCTGGCAAAATCTGGCCAATAAAAGTCACCTATAAAATCCAACCAGAAGCTGAAGAGCAAGGGAGTGTTATTGATACAGTTATAAAGGTCAGCCTCCCAAGGCACAGAGTCCATGACAAAAGCAGAGAGTGAGCTTGGAGAGGCAAACAGATATATCCAAAACATTAGGTGATCCTATATTTATACCATCTGTCAAGATAATAAGTGTGTTTGAAGGACAGTAGAAAACTAGACAAATTCAGGAAGACCTAATGAAAAGGCACCAATAGAAAATTCAACAGGAAAGCATTGCCTTGAATTGTAGAGCATGGTTGAGAGAGGCATGAGAAAAATGAGAAAAAATCATCAGGTTATAAAGAAAAAGGTTGGGATAACAATGTTATGAGTGCTTAAAGGACGATACATGTGAAAAATATGGGTAATAAAATGGGGAAAGGGTTTAATATCCTGGGTCATGCTCATAACATATGCTTAGTAGGGTCAGTTGAATGGCTCCTCAAGCTGGGGATGCCATTATTGAAAGTAGAATCAAATGATAATTTGGGGAGTGTTGCCATGCTTATTTATTATACCATCGTCACTCTCCAAGAGAAATGTTTAAGGTCTTGCATTATGGTGTGACCCTGGGAATTCGGAAGTAGGGAGTGAATATGAGAGACACAGTGAGAAGGAAAATGACAGAATTTGAAACCCATAAAGAGAAGAATGTGAAACATACAAAGCATGGTTTATAAATATGTTCCATTTTTGCTGCTACCAGAGATAAGCATTCGTGTAACTTATTTAGGATGTTAAGCTCTTTATCTCATGAAACCAGAAGGGAAGGTCATCTTGCTGTTACTATAGGTTCATAACTCCCATCCACAATATAATATAGTCTGTGCAATAGTCTGACTTAAGGGCAATTTCCGTTGTTTATAGACTGGACATCATGGTTTTCTTTCTTCAGTGAAAAAGAATTTAAACTTTGGGCTTGGAATTTTGAATAGAAATTGATGTTGATTCTTTAACATGTATAATTACTATTTAAAACACTATGCAGCATTAATGTATGTTTGAAAATCAACAGAAAAGAATGTGGTTCTAAAGAAAAAAATTATCACACCCTTCATTAAATACTTATTTTTTTGTATATTAAATTATTCTTACACTTAATATTTTTAAATTTAATGTTACTATTTAATGTTAATGAACTATAATTTATATGCAATAAAATGCATACGTCCTAATTGCATAACTCAATGAATTTTTCTAAAGTATACATCCATGTAACAGTAACCAAATAAAAATATAGAACCTTCTCATCACATCCTTGCACACTTTCCCAATCAATAACCGTAACTGATCAGTTTTGCCTGTTCTTGATCTTTATAGAAAGAATCATGTACTATGGACTTTTTTGGCTTTTTCACTCAATGCAATGTTCTAAGATTCTTCCATATGGTTGCATGTATCAGTTATTTGTAGCACATTTACCCAAAGAAACACCAAACTCATTGCTGTGGAGTCAATTCCAACTCATAGCCACCCTATAGGCAGAGTAGAACTTTCCTATAAGGTTTCCGGTGAGTGACTGGTGAATTTGAACTGCTGACCTTTTGGTCAGCAGCTGAGCTCTTAATCACTGCTTCACCAGTATCCGTTTTCTGGTTGATGAACACTTAAGGTTGTTTCCAGTTTGGGGCTATTATAAAGAAAAGTTTCTGTTTGCTCCACATTCTTGGAAACATTCTTCTGTTGTCGGCCATTTAAATTTTAGTCATTTAGGTGGGCATGTGCTGGTATATTACTGTGGTTTTAATTTGCATTTCTGTGGTGACGTATGATATTGAAATTTCCTTATATGGATATCTTTTGTGAATTCCTTTTTAAGTATTCTGCTTATGTTTGAAAAATAGGGTTGTTTTTATTTTCTTTATATATTCTAGATATGAGACCCTTGTCAGATGTATGTATTATGAATACCTTCTCCCAGTCTGTAGCTTGCCTTTTTACTTTCTTAATGGTGCCTTCTGATGAATAAAAGATTTCAATTTTGATGATATCTAATGTATCTTTTTCCCCCCTCTTACATCTAAGGATTTTGGTTTCCTGTTTAAGAAACCTTTGAATACCTCAAGTCTTAAAGTTATTCTCTTACTTTTTCTTCTAGAAACTCATAATAAGCTTTCACATTTAGGTCTATGACCCATCTCAAATTAATTTTTATATATGGCATAAGTTATGGGGTAAAGGGTCATTTTTTTCCATATGAATATCCAGTTTCTCCAGTACCATTTATTGATAAACCTCTCATTTTTCCTTTAATTACATTGATATCTTTTAAAAAATCAAGTATCTACATTTGTGTGTTCTATTTCTGGAGTCTCTATTCTGTTCCACTGATCTATTTAGTTATCCTGAACCAATACCATAGCATCTTAATTACTGTATTTTTATAGTAATTTTATTCCATAAATATTTATTAATCATCTGATACCTGGGACAAGACTACCACCCATTTGTCAGTTTGTCATATTATGCTAGCTTGCATTTTGCTATGATGCTGAAAGTTATGCCTCCGGTATTTTAAATACCAGCAGAGTCATCCACGGTGGACAAGTTTCAGCAGAACTTCCAGGCTAAGACAGAAGAGAAAGAAAGGCCTAGTGATCTATTTCTGATTACTGGCCAATGAAAACCTTATGGAGCACAACAGAACATTGCCTGACTCACTCGCTTTGGACACATCATCAAGAAGGATCAATCACTGGAAGAGGACATCACTTTTGGTGAAATAGGGGCCAATCAGTTATTTGTAGGGCATGGGAGACACTTGGTGAGATGCACTGGCACAAGAGCTGCAGCCATGGACTCAAACATGCTGGCGATTGTGGGGGTGATGTAGGACCAGGCAATACTTCATTCTGTTGTACATAAGGTGGTCATGAGTTGGAGCTGATTCAACAGCAACTAATGACAACAATCTGCTACAAGAAACCAATCTGAGCTCCTTATAGAAGCCAAGCAAACAAGACATGGGAGACATGACTTTTGATCACATACAGATACCTTTACAACCCATATTAATTTCACAAATATGTATTAAGTGCCAAACCATGTTTCAGTTTCTGTTCTAAATTCTATAAATATAGCAGTGAACAACAGAGACAAGGTTCCTACCTTCTTGGGATAAAAATGAATAAATAACATAATTTCAGATAGTGATAAGATCCCATGCCCAAGAGTGATGGGGGAACAATTTTAGATACAGTGATCCAAGATGGATGCATAAAGCTACAACAGGCTGTGCACTGGTCAACTCCAGTGCCATTTGCATAGGCTGTAATGTGAATCTTATTCCCTTGAGCTGTGCTGCACAGAAGCCCTGGGTTGACAGGAAAGGTCCTTTCTGGAGAGATGACATTTGATTGGAGTCCTGGATAACAAGAAGATATTATCCACACAGCCTTCTGGTGTATTCCAGGTGAACAGAACACAAGATTCTAAGGCAGGCAAGAGTTTGGTGCATTTGAGAACAAAAAGCAAACCATAGTGGCTAGAGCATCATAAAAGAGGAAGATAGTCTTGGATGAGATCAGGGGGTAAGCAAGGACCAGGTCATGTTAGGTTCCTCATATGGTAAGGAGTTTGGATTTTATCCCAAGTGCTCTGAAAATCCTTCAGAATATCTTAATTGGAAAAGTGATTTGATCTCATTCACGATTTGTAATGATTATTTGGCTGCTTTGTAGAAAAAGGCTCATAGGAAACTCTGCTTTGGTCTACAGAGGATTAGCTTGTATCAGACCAATCTTACAGATAAGAACAACTGACAAAGCTGGGTAAAATATTTTAAGATAGGTATCTGAAAATATACAAGCACTAACAAAGCAACCAACACTTGAGTGGCCAAGATAACAAAGAGCAACGTAGCAAGGAGAGGTAAACCGGACATTCTGTGTTGGTTGTCTCCTCCAGGTACTTTGCCAATTCACTAATGGCAGTTGACAGACTAGCAAGGCTTGAGTTTTTGATAGTCTCACTGTGCCTTAGTGCAATATTAGATAAGAAGACTGAACATCCATGATCTAATTATCCATTTTAAGAAGATAGAAAGCAAACTATAAAATAAGCTCAAAGAAACTAGAAAAAAATAAGAAGAATCCCATGAAACAGAAAACAAATGAACATCAATGAAGCCGAAAGTTGTTTCTTTAAAAAGACTAATCAAGTTGATATGCCCATAAGAAATAAAGAGAAAAAACACGAATTGCCAATATTGACACTGCAAAAAGGGGTTACCCCAACATATCCTACAGATATTAAAAAGATTATATGAGAATATTATTTTTAAAAATAATGCCAAAAAGTGAAATGTTAGATTAAATGGACAAATGTTTTGAAAAATGCAGTTTGCCATACTTGACCAAGGAAGAAACAGGAAAACCTGAATAGTTATATAGCTATTAGTGATTTCAAAGTAACTAAAAACCAACCTCTTGGTTAACAGCTGTAGCACTTAACCACTACGCCACCAGGGTTTCCACTAAAAACCTTACTGCATAGAAATTTCTGGGTCCAATGGCTTTAACCACTGGTTCTTTCAAAAATACTTTAGGAAGAAATAACATCAACGTAATAGAAAAGGAAATGAAAATTATAGACTAATATCCAAAAAAAATAGGAATGCAACATTTCTAAGTAAATATTGTTGTTGTTAGGTGTCATCGAGTTGCTTCCAACTCATAGCGGCAATGCTATATACAACGGAACAAAACACTGCTTGGTCCTGTGCCATCCTCACAATTGTTGTTATGCTTGAGCCCATTGTTGCAGCCACTGTGTTAACCTATCTTATTGATATGCTCTATCAAGCATGATGTCCTTCTCCAGGAACTGATCCCTCCTGATAACATGTCCAAAGTATGTGAGACGTAGTCTTGCCATGCTTGCTTCCAGGGAGCATCTTGGTTTTACTTCTTGAAAGACAGATTTGTTCATTCTTTTGGCAGTCCATGGTATATTCAATATTTTTTGCCAACACCACAATTCAAAGGTGTCAATCCTTCTTAGATCTTTCACATTCACTGTCCAGCTTTCACAGGCATATAAGGCAATTGAACACACAATGACCTGGGTCAGTCACACTTTAGTCCTCAAGGTGACATCTTTGCTTTTCAACACTTTAAAGAGGCATTTTGCAGCAGATTTGCCCAATGCAATGCATCTTTTGATTTCTTGACTGCTGCTTCAGGGGGTGTTGACTGTGGATCCAAGTAAAATGAAATCCTGGACAACTTCAATCTTTTCTCCGTTTATCCTGATGTTGCTTATTGGTTCAGTTGTGAGGATTTTTGTTTTCTTTATGTTGAGGTGTAATCCATACCGAAGGCTGTGGTCTTTGGTCTTCATCAGTAAGTGCTTCAAGACCTCTTCACTTTCAGCAAGCAAGGTTGTATCATCTGCATAATGCAGCAAATATTAGCAAATAAAATTTAGTAATAAGAAGGTAACACATCACATCTAAATTATATTTATCCCAGTAACACCAGATTGGTTTAACGGAAAGTAATCTACACCTTTGACGGCATTAAAAGAATAAAGGAGAAAAATCATGACAGTCCCAAATGAAATACAAAAATCATATAATCATTCCAGATGAAATGCACAAAGCTTTTGATGTATAACATCAATAAACTATTAGAAAATCAAATGAGGCCACTTAAGAGAACATTAAAACATCAATTTTCTGTGCACAGATCTCACAAAAGATATGAAAGATCATTACACTAAAAACTAAAAAGATGGTATAGAAAAAACCTAGGCAAGTTGACAGATTTTTGGGGAGACACAATTCAGTCCATGAGAGATATCAATTATTGATGTTGTGGAGCAACAGTCCTAAAGGCCCTAGGAAGCAATAGGCACAGCCATTCCGGGAGCACTGCCTGACATGTGTCATGGAGCCTGCAGAAGGGATAGTTTAACACTCTGGGTCCTAGCAATGGGGACATACAGGGTAAAAAGTGCCTGCTGCTCCCCTGGCATCCTCAGGCACTGTAGCCTGGAGGCAGCAGCTTGGTCAGAACACAGTGAGAGCCAGTGCACCAACACAACAACACAGCTCAAACCCTGAATTTGTCCTATGTCCAACTTGAGCAAGAATTACCCCAAAGCAGTATGTCACCATAATTCTGGTGGACCAACCCTAAAGCCTGTGGGGGAGATCTGTTTGCCAGATTGGAATTACAGGTGATCTACTGGAATCAAAGCCTGGCCATGGAGCCTTGGGTTACCCTGTAAGTGCAAGTTCCAGAAGTTATGAGGGGCAACTCATGAAGCCCAACTGATATGCTGGAGAGGTTAAAGGAGTGAAGAGTGCCCACAAGGGAGAGAAATAGGGACTGGGATTCATATGCATCCAGGCCTGGGTTTGGGCCACCCAAGCCAGCCCAGGCTTGTCCCAGGCACTAAAGGGGGACCTAGAAAATTTCCCAGGCAAATATTTTTTGTGAGATCCCCTGAGGAATAGGAATAGGATAAGAGCCCCCACCTGCCTAGGTCTAAGGGCAGTACCAGATACAAAACCAACATGACTTACTTATAGTCTGGTTATGAGAGGTGAAGATAACTCCTAGTTTTTGGATTGAGTGATTGGGTCAATGATGTCATTCACTGAGACTAGAAGCCTGGAGGAGAAACAGATTTTAGGAAAGGAGTAATTTAGAGTGTTATATTAGCCATTTAAATTTGAGACTCTTACTAGTACCCAAGTAGGAATGTTGAAAAGGATGTTAGACATGTAAGTCTGAAATTTAGGAGAGGTGTCAAATGCGGGGATTTAGTATGGAGGTCATTATAATACAGTGATATTTAAAATAATGGAGTTTGATAAGATTGCCTCCGGAGAGAACGTAGGTAAAGAGGTGAAGAGGGCTTAGGATCCAACCTTGAGGCATTGCAATTTTTAGAGTACAAGCCAAAAATAAAGGACGAGCAAAGGAGACTGATACTCATTATTGAAACCATAGGAAAATGAGGGTTAGAGCCTATCTTTTCTCACTGACTTGTTTCTCCCACTTTAAGATACCTTGGTATCTGACATTGACATGCCCAACACTCCACACACACCTTGCCTCATTCATCCCAGGCTGACTATCTGTTATGGATTGAATTGTGTCCCCCCAAAATTTGTGTTGCAAATCCCAACCCCTATACCTGTGGTTAAAGGAGCCTTGGTGGTGCAGTGGTTAAGCTCTCAGCTGCTAACCAAAAGGTCGGTGGTTTAAACTCATCAGCCACTCCTCAGGAGAAAGATGTGGCAGTCTGCTTCTGTAAATATTACACCTTGGAAACCATGTGGGGCAGTCCTACTCTGCCTATAGGGTCGCTGTGACTTGGAACTGACTCTATTGCAACGGGTATACCTGTGGTTAGAAGCTCATTTGGGAATGGGTTTTCTTTGTTCTGTTAATGAGGCAGTATTAGCGTAGAGTGTGTATTCAGTCAATCTCTTCTGAAATATAAAAAAGCAAATTAAGCAAGCAAGCAGAGATGGGGGAAGATAGATGCCATACCACATGTAGATCACCAAAGAAATGAGAAAGAGAAGCTGAAAAGAGATAAGGACCTTCCCTCAGAGCTGACAAAGAGAGAGAGAAAGCCTTTCCTTAGACCCAGAGCTCTGAATTCAGAATTCTAGCCTCCTAAACTGTGAGAAAATAAATTTGTTTATTAAAGCTACTCACTTGTGGTATTTCAGTTATAGCAGCACTAGATAACTAAGACGCTACTCAACCCTGGTGGCATAGAGAAACCCTGGTGGCGTAGTAGCTAAGAGTTTGGCTGCTAACCAAAATGTCTGCAGTTTGAATCTACCAGGTGCTCCTTGGAAACCCTGTGGAGCAGTTCTTCTCTGTTCTATAGGGTCGCTATGAGCAGGAATCGACTTGATGGCAATGGGTTTGATTTGGTTTTACTCAACCTTGTATATCTTTTGATGACCAACCTAGAGGAAACCTGAATTTGTAATGACCTGTTTGGACTTGATTTCTGTATGTTGTTCCCTTCTCAAGGATCCTTACTACTTCCTCTCATTTATTTCAAATTTTATCAACTTATTAACACCCTGAATATCTCATTGCTTGTGTACTGTAACCAACCCCTTGCTAAAAGTATTCCGAGACATGGAATATGAAATTAACATGGCATAGACATTTACTGGATTTATTTGGGGCCTAACTAAGGTGTTATTCTAAGATAGTAGCTATTAATATGATATCAGTTTAGAGGGTTTATTTCTTTAAGAAAAAAAATTAGATTACTATTCTCTTTACTAATATAATTAGGATAAGGCATGTGAGCTATGAATGTATTAAGATATTGTACTTTAAATTGTTTATATTCTGAGAAATATTTTTACAACTCCTGTTTATAAAGCTATTGTCATGGCAATTTTTAAAAATAATCTCTGTATACATTCTGCAACCTTTGAAGATCTATTTTTGTATGAAGATTTAGATTCCACAAGATAGTTTCTGGCTCGTGTTTGATTATGCCCATGATTTCAATGTGTTTCCAGATTTATAATAAATTCTATAATGGTGGATATTATAAGATTCATTTCAGTGTGGAACTGAGGCCTGTCAACAATCACATGAGTGATCTTGGAAGTAATTCCTTCAGTTTCAGTCAAGGCCTGAGATGACTGATACCCTGGCCAACAGCTTAGTTGTAACCTCATGAGAAAACTTGAGGTAGAGGCATTCAGTTATGTCACTCCTAGATTTCTGACCAATAGAAATTATTAGATGATAAATGTTCATTATTTTAAACCCCTGAATTTTGGAATATTTTGCTTTATGTCTCTAGATAACTAATACAATGAGTAAGCATATTCACGCTGAAGTGCTATTGACTTACTGTCTAAAGCCTTCCAGAATACTTACCAACGACTTGTAATAGTACAATGTTTAATCCTATGTAAAGGTCTCTGATGGTAGCTTAATACTATTTAATATTATTTGGGCAACGGTGACCTTTCAGAATGCCTACGATTGTACAATTTCTGCTTTGGAGAATTCCCCCGAGACTGGGAAGGGAAAGGTGACATATATTATCAACTGATAAGTTAAGGTTAAACATCTAAAGACTCCAACAAACCATGTGCAATAGTAACACCCCCATGTTACCATTCGCTGCCTGCAATCGTAGGTGGCCAAATTCATTCATGAAGGAATGGTGACCTTCAGGCATGGCAGTTTCTTTGGGCGGTGTCATTTTGTCACTAAAAATCAATCAAGTGTTTTGGTTTCATGATGATATTTATGTCTTTCTATCTTCACAAAATTGATGCAGACCAGATCACAGAGCACAAGGCCACTATTCAGATTTTAGTTTTACTTCCCAGAAGGCCTGCGTTCATTATGTATTCCTAGATACAACTCTCAATTAACATTTAACTGGTGAATGCTTCCTTAAGATCTGTTTTTAGGTCCAATCTTGGCATTTGGTCTCAAGCAATTAAGAAGCTCTGGTTTTTGCTCAGTGACATAACATCTAGGTCATCTTGTTATTGTATCTGATATTGTTCCCCTGTTAAAGTGGTGGCTTTTTTTTTTTTTTTTTTTTTTTTAACCTTGCACCAAATCTCGCAAATCCTATCCCAAGCTCTTGTGCCACTAGCTGCTTAGTGTCTCACATCCTCCCACACTGGCCCTGCCTTGCTATTTTTTAGTCCCATAGACTTTGGGGTTTGGTCCTGACCTCTTAGCTGGGCTGTGCTAATTTTTGCCATTCAATTCTGATTCCTATTCCAAGTGGCCTGGATTTGCATGTGTTCAGCTCTTGAAATCAGTGATCAACAGCCTGCCAAGCACTTCCATGGGTTATCCCATGGTGTCTGCCTAGACTTCAGCCTCTCATGTGTTACCATGGAAATCATGGTATGCTGGCCTGCTTGGACTTCCTCCCAATACCTCAACTCACCTGTTCCCAAGGGATATCCAACTCCATTCCGTTGCCTGTTATCTTAGACTCAGGACTGACTGTTGAGAACGCAGTCTTTTACCACCTGCTGACTTTGCATTTCACCAGTTCCCTATTTCACAAATTAACTCTGTTCTCAAGAGAAAGAAGAATGTAATACACATGAGCCTGTGTTTAAACCCAGACTTCTCTGGTTCAGGCAGGATCTTTTATCCTAACTGTTTGCAATACCCAAGGACTCCAAACCAGTTGTTGTTGAGTGGATCCCGACTCATGGCAACCCTAAGTGTGTCATAGTAGAACTGTGATCCATATGGTTTTCAATAGCCGACTTTTTAGAAGAAGGTTGCCAGGACCTTCTTCCAAGGCATCTTTGAATGGAGTCAAACCTCCAACTTTTTGTTAGCAGCCAGTCATGTTAACCATTTGTACCACTCAGAGACTCCTCAATTCTACTACCTCCCTAATATTTCTATTGAAAGTTGTAAAACACTTTATCACATGTGTTCTCATTTGATTTTCACAATTCCCCAGGAAGTACCATGAGCAAGTTTTTCATCTTCATTTTAGATTTGAGAAATTGAGGTCCAGAGAAATTTTATAACTTTGAGGGGTTACACCTGGGTCCCTGGATGGTGCAAAGTGTTTGCACTTGACTGCTGACCTAAAGGTCTGCTTCCATAAAGATTATAACCAAGAAAACCTACGGAACAGTTCTACTCCGTAACACATAGAGTTGACATGAGACAGAATAGACTAGACTACAACTGGTTTTGCTTGTGTTTTTTGCTTTTGGTTTATGGGATTACACCTCTAATCAACGTGAGAGCTGGGACTAAAACCCAAGACCCCAAGTCCATTGCTCCTTCCAAGTGACTGCACAGCTCCATGTTACCATGGAAATTAAAAAAAAAAAAAGATGCCAAATTGAAACAATCCCCCAAATTCTCTAAATTCCTTCTTAATTTCATTAATGGTGCATGTTTACACACACACACACACACACACACACACACACACACACACACACACTAGTAGTCACTATCAGTAGTGGACTTTTGATATGTAATGACTGGCTCTATAAATTTATAATGCATGTTGGTTGGTTAAAAAAGAAAATTAGATTTAAAATTATGGCATACATACTACATGCCCAACACCTTAAGAATGATCTCTAATGATTACAAAAAAGCTACATAACAGGTACAGTAAAACCTGAGAAAGCCAGAACCTATGTAAGGCGGAAACCTGTCAAAGAAAGAAAAGTCATATATTTTCAATAGAGAGCTATAGAAAAGTAAGACTGTGCACCCTGTCAAAGACAGAAAACTTGTGAGACCCAGAAAAACAAGGCAGTCCCATCGAGTTCTGGCTCTCACAGGCTTCACTCTATTATTATCCCAATTTAACAGATGAGGAATCTGATGGAGAAGAAAGATCCCACTGCTTATGGAAAGGTAGAACTTAGAATTTGAATCCGGGTGTTTCTGGCTCCAAAAGTCATGGTCTAGTATAACATATTAGTACAAAATGTACTGTACTGCAATACATATTAGACTGCAGTTTAGACACATTATTAATTACCCTGGAGTATAGTAAAATTGAAAAACAGGATAAATATAGTCATATAATAATTTGTCTGACTTCCTCTAGCAGAATCAGTCTGGTGTATTTTGTCTTCATAATAAATGAGCATGCTTTTAGTGTGTGTGTACACAAAGAAGAGATCAGGACAGTATAGAAGTCGTATTGTTCTTGAACTTGAATAATGCCCCTCTTTGGAAACATATGAACACTTCTGCCTGAGTGAACAGTTGCACTACCAAAATCCACTGAACATAGAAGGTCTCCTGGGGAAAGCACTGGGTCACAGAGCACAGCTGGCAGAAGAGAAGTAATTGGTGAAAAAATTTATACCTCAGCGACAGGCAGACATCTTCAGTGGCCTGTTTCTTTCTTCTCTCATTAGCTTATCTCAAGTTTCAGTTCCCTGTAACTACAAGCCACACTTGGCTCCATCCTTGCTTAGACGGACCTTTAATAAACCTAGTCTTGAGTAATACTTAATCTTGTTGCAAAAATAAATACAAAAACAAAAAAGATTAATAAGAGCAGCGGCTCCTCTGTGTAATGGTGAAGGGTCATTAACCTCTGTCTGCAGAGGGGAGATGCTTAGAGGCAGCCTGTCACGTTCCTTTTTCTCCATTTTTTGTAATACATCTTTGTGTTTCTTTTTTTCCTGTAAGAGAAAATCTTATACAGTGCAAAAGAGAAAAAAAAAAAAATTCCAAAAGGTAAAACAAACAAAAAATCTAGAAAGAAGAAAAATTTTAAAGGTTACCCTTAATCTCACCATCCTGAAATAGTCACTGTAAGTATTTGGTTGCTTACACTTACACACACCAATATACGTTCACACTCATACAGAACAAACATTTTTCTCTTTACCCAAATGTAGGATTTTCCTCACATTTTAGCTAAAACTTTGAGTATAAGCGATAACAATGATGATGATAAAAGCTAACATTTTTGAAAATTTGCCGGGAGTTGTTCATAAGCATTTTACACTATTGTCTACCTTTAAGGAGCCCTGGTAGCACAGTGGTTAAAGCACTTGGCTGCTAACAGAAAGGTTGGCATTTTGAAGCTACCAGCCACTCTTTGAGAGAAAGATGTGACCTGCTGCTTCCATAAAGACTACAGCCTTGGCAACCCTATGAGGCAGTTCTACTCTGTCCTATCGGGGGTCACTATGAGTCTGAATCAACTTGACAGCAATGCAATTTTTTTTTTTTCGGTCCACATTTCAGTTTAATAATAACTCCAAAATGTAGGAGCTATGATTATTCCTACTTTACAGATGACAAACTGAGATACAAGGAAATCAAGTTTTCCAAGGCCAACAACAAGTATTGGTGTCAGGGTGTGATCCCAAGCCCTGATTCCACAATCCGAACTTTTACAAGACCCAGGAAGAACATTTCGGTGTAACTAAGTGGGCGGCATAAAAGCTTTGGTGTGAGAGCAGTAGCAACTTTCCCCTCTTGCCTTCTGCGACACCACACTTCCTTGGGATCCCTCATGTGCAATTCCTTCATAACTCCCTGGCTGGTTGCTCTTCTGGTTAATTTCTAAATGGTGCAATATTCAAAGCACAGTGCTAGGCTTTTGTTTCTTCTCTTCTTACACGGTGTCGTAGGTGATCTCTTTTAGTCTCATCCCTTACTTTAAAAATCACATAAAAACTATGACTTCTATGTCTGTATTTGCAGTCCTGTCTTTTCCCTATATCCACTATCCTACATCTCAACTCTACTGTGGGGTCTAATAGACAGCCAAGACTTAACAAGGCCAGACTAGAACTCGTGTTTTCCTCCTGAACTTGCTCCTCATTTGTCTTGCCCATTTCAGTAAATGATCTCACTATTACCAAATTACTCAGACAAAAATCTAAAAATTACCACGGTTGCTTATTTTTTCTCTTACCTCCACATCCATTCTCTGAGTAACTCCTGTCTATTCTATCTCCAAAATAAATCTCAAATCCTTCCTTTCCTCACTATATTCACCACCACCTTAGCTCAAGCCACCATGGGATCTAATGGTCACTCCTGCTTTCCCTATAATTAATTGTCTATAAAACAACAAGAATAATTCTTTAAAATGTAAATCTCATCATATCTTACCACTACTTGAAATTTTTAATGGTTTCCCAGTAGACTTAGAACAAAACCCAAAATTCTTACTCTAGTTTACAATCCCTTCTTCACATGGTCCTTGCCTGTCTCTCTTATTGCATTGAGTATCAGTCACTGTTTGTTTGACCACTATGCCACAGACATACTACTCTTTCTTCTGCTCTTTGGAAACATCAGAATAATCCCCAGTGATATACCTTTGTACTGGCTGTTGCCTTTCCTGGGAATGGTCTTCTCCTTAATCCAGTGGTTCTCAACTATAGTTCTATTTTGCTTTAGTGGCTGTTAACTTGGCTTTTTCATGAAATGCAGCTCTCCCTAATCTGAATTGACATAGACATCTTAAGAAGTGAGGTAGGCAGACTCTAGGGTTCTCCCCTACACCATGATCCTGACCTCCTGGTGCTCCCACCCTTGTGCAATCCCCTTCCCTTGAGTTTGAGCTGGACCTGTCACTACCTGCTAATAGGAAATGGCAAAAGTAAAGTGAAAGGATTTCATTCCCATGATTATGTCACATTTACAAGACTGTGTCTTGCTAGCAGATTCCCTCCAAAGACTCTGCCTCCCTAGGTGGCTTTGAAGAAGTAAGTGGCGATGATAGAAGGTCCATATCACAAGGAGCTGAGATGGCCTCCAGCCACAGTCAGCAAAAAGCCAGGGCCCTGGGTCCTACAATCACAAGGAAATGAATTCTGAATAAACTTGAAGTAGATCCTTCCCCAGCCAACTTCCAGATGAAAATACAGCCCAGCTAACCATCTAGCTGAAAACCCTGGTGGCGTAGTGGTTAAGAGCTAAGGCTGCTAACCAAAAGGTCAGCAGTTTGAATCCACTAGGCACTCCTTGGAAACTGTATAGGGCAGTTCTAATCTGTCCTATAGGGTCGCTATGAGTCAGAATCGACTTGATAGCAACAGGGTAACTATCTGATTCTTTAATAACAGTCTTTTGAGAGCTTAAGCAGAGAACCAGCTAAGCTATGGCCGGATTTCTGACCCAAAGAAATGGTGAGATAATAAATATGTGCTGTTTTAAGCCCCTAGGTTTGTGGTAATTAGTTACATAGCAATAAATAACTAATGTAAGGAAGCTAGACTTAAGCGGTGGTTCTCAAATTTTTCCATGGTTGTAGTTCATCTTAGCCTACAGATTACTTCACTATCCAGTGGGATGTGCACATATGAGGTTCATAGTTACTTGACATCACTATTATGTGAAATATATTAAATAAACATTAAAAAGTAAAGGTATGATCTTTACTCACTAGAAGATTTTCAAATGCATTTGTCTGCTTACTAACCACCACTTCTAGCTCTGCCTTCACTGGTAAACCTCACTGGTACTTTCACCAAAGTCAGTCAGGAGTGTAGTTAGAGCCCAGTCAGGCTCTTTGAGGACAATAGGTGAGTGATACCCTCCTTTTTGTTTTTGCAATATACCATGCAAATATAGTGCTGGACGAAAAGTAGATGTTTTTAATTAATGTGCTTTTTTATGTTCAAAAAGGAAGAAGCAGAAAAGAAAACATCCCAGATTCACAGCTCCCCAACAATATGATGAAGATTAAAGTAAACATTGAGATTCTCAGACGAAAGGGTGCCATGGAACTGCAAAGCATTGTCATTAATTAACATAGTTAAAAAATTTCAGGTTCCAGGGACAGAAAAATCTTGAAAGCAAGTATTTCTATTAAATAAACAGTTTTCTTAAGGAAAACAAAACATTGGATGTATCTTGATTTTCCAAATGTGAGCAATTCAGTTCAGTAGCTCCTCACCTCTCAGTGGTATTGAAAAAGGGAAAATGACCTAATAAACACAGATATAACAATGACACCGCAGACAAATGCATTATATTACATCTAACATACTTGTTCTCTTGGTCATAATAACTAGGTAATATAAATGTCATAGAGCCAGAGACAACAGAGATACATCCACTTCCTTCTGAGGTAATACACAGGAGGAAGGAAGAATGAGGATCAAAGTATATATTTAATTTAGGGTACTAAAATTTTTTTTCAAGAAGCACTCTTTCTGAGTATGTCAATTACACCCACTACGTCCCAGTTAGAGATGAAATATGGAAAGCATTAGTTGTCAGTCCAATACTTACACTAAAACAAGCCTTTTGACATGCAGCTTAATTATCTGGGTTTCAATTTTTTTTTTTTTAACTAGAAATTTTATCAAGCTTGCCTCCAATGTGTGACATATGGCAGCCTCTGCCTCTTCCTCCATCCTGCATCCAAAAAATAACAAATAACTAGGAAAATTGGTATTGTGGTCCTTAACATTCTGTGAGACTCTGGACATAAATTATTTGAATGGGAAGATACTTTAGCCAGCAACTGTAAATCGTAGTTCCATTCCATAAGCCATGTGGTTAGTGGAAAATTTCTTCATATTCCGGCAATAAGTTCACCATCATTCTTAGTTGTCAGTGATGGTATGAGTTTTTAATATTTTTTTTCTACCTTCAAAAGAAGTTGATGTAGTCAGAAGTAGAGAGGAAGAAATTGGCAGAACGAATCAGATGTTGTTCACCACATACCAACATACCAATGGGATGTAATATTAATTTTACTAATATTAAATTTCTGTATGTGTCTGAATTTGTAATGCATTAGAATGTATGAGTCACATACATTTGTGCTCTATTACTCCCATTTCCTGAGCTTCAGTATGTGATAACTTTCTGATATGATTGTTTAAGTAATTATCCACATTAATGTTAATAGTTAATTGCTGAGTCTTGAACTATAAAACTTTTTTTTTTTAAATGATCGTGCTGACTCTTCTAGGAGTGGTAGAATGGCTTACAAGTTCTAGAATGGAAAAACAAAAACACCTCAAATAAGAACTCAGGAATGTAGGCCAAAGAGTATGACGTTAGGAGAGAAAAAGAGAGGTTAGCTAAACGAAAGCTGGGAACCAAAAGGGATCTTCAGGTTGCAAACTTATTACACAGCTAATTCTCAGGTTCTACACTGAAATTTTTTCTGAAAATACAGATAACTTTAAAATGTATATCATTTGTCTCTTTATAAAGAGCTTTCGTATTCACTGTCTTGAATTTGAGCCTCATTGTAATCCTGCAAGCGGACATTAGCCGTTCCCATCATACAGGAGTTCATGACCATACACGCAAGAGAGGATACAAAGGAACTTAGATCCAAGTTTTCTTGAGCAGTGCTTCTCAAACTTTAAATGTGAATTTGTTAAAATATGGATTCTGATTCAGTAGCCGTAGGGTGGATCCTGAGATTCTGCCTTTCTAACAAGCTCCAAGTGATGCCAACATTGCTGGTCCATGTGGACCACATTTTGGCAAACTTCTAGATTAGATATAGTGCTCTTTCCATCACTGACTGTACATTCTTCTCTCTCCTCTTCCATAGCTACCAACACTTGCCCCAAATATTTTACTACTTAAAGCATATTTTGTGTATGTGTATTTTTTCTAATATTCTTATACCTGCATATATTTCTACAATAAAACACTGGTAAAGTTTTGTTGGATTAATAGACAAACTAAACTGTAAGAATCTAAATGGTATAATCTGTCTTATGGGCCTTGGGTTTCCCACATAGCTGAGAAATAGAATTAATCGAATCTGAAAATTGCATTTTTTTTTTTTTTATTTAAAACAAAAAACAAAGCTGATTTTTTTTGGCTACCCAGAGAACACAGCTGGTACCACCTTGCACCGTATGGAGAATTAGGGTGGCATTCAGGGAAATAAAGAGAGTCCTGGACTGAGAAGATGCTGGGGTTTGAGGCAGAGTTAAAAAGAAACGAGGGCATCTCTAAGCCAAACTCAAGATTCATGAAGCACATTATTGTTGTTAGGTGCCATCGAGTCAGCTCCTACTCATCGTGACACCATGTATAACAGAATGAAATGTTTCCGGATCCTGCACCATCCTCATCATCGTTGCTGTGTTTTAGCCCACTGCTGCAGTCACTGTTTCAATCCATCTCATTGAAAGTTGTCTTCTTTTTCGCTGACCCTCAATTTTACCAAGCATGATATTCTTCTCCAGGGATTGGTCCTTCCTGGCTGTACTTCCTCTCATTACCCACCTGCTATAGTTTGTTACCTTTATCAATCCTGACAGCTGTAGGAAAACAGTGAAATAGGATGTTAACATTGAGGTTTCCACCAAAATACTGTGATACGATGGAAGCTGTGTGCCCAAATGAGGTGCCGGAGTACAACACCCAGTTTCCTAACCCCTGAACTCTTCACCCAGGGATCCTGATGCCACCTCAAGGTTCCAGAACAGTTATAGGGCCTGCCTGAGACAAATATTTCATCCAGGCACAAGTACAAAATTCACCCGACTGAATAAATGTTAAAAGGATAATGAGAGACACAAATAAGATTATCTTTCTATTATAGCCTACACGTTATGCTTGTTTAAGATAGCTTTTACGCAGTCTGGCAGTTTGGATTGAATTTGTTGTCTTTTTTTTTATCTTGAAAGTATGTTAGACTACTTACAATGAAGATGAACACAAAATGAAGGGCAGAACTGTGATGTCAACATCACAGGTCATAGGAAGGAGCTTTGCATCTTAGTGAAATCAGAGAACCAGGTTGTGCTGCCACCATATCACACCGTAGGGTGTGGGGAACTGGGACAGAAACCTACAGTTCTCGCCTCTTGGTTCACTGAGCTAATTCTAATCAGAAGCTTGATTAAAAAAAAAAAAAGTTCTAGTAGCTAATAATTTTTAAATATATGATCAAATTTTCCTACTTAGAGTGGAAATCTGGTTCATTTAATATGAATGTACCCTTCAAGTCACAAGATAAGTTAGTCCTAAAAAGATATATTGCCTAAAATGGAGAAATGCTTAAATGTTTACAGTCTATGTTTGTATAATCCATTAGGTACATTGTACAGGATAATATTTTTCCTTCTCTTAGGACAGAAAAACAAAACATCTTGAAAGTAAAGCAATGATACATAGTTATTTGACAAGATGATATTGAAAAATTAAATAACTGAGTTCATTATTACCGGTTTTTTAGCCAAATCCAACTGTTCTTATCAGTCGTTCCAAGTTGCTACTTAAAATATTTATAAATTTATCAGCTTAGATTTAGAGCTATATCCAACTTGATAAACCTCTTTTTAAGCTTCTATATTAATACAGATATATGAAAAAATGTAAACGTCCAAACAGACATTTTAGTTTTCTGAAGTGGACTTTCCTCATGTATTTAAGGTGTCAGCAAGATGATTAAATATAACCGACCAAATGTTCTCATTTTAAAAGAAAATATATATTCATTTGTCATTAGTTTGTTTATCACTATGTAAAGCAGTAGCTATTCCACAAAGTAACTTACTTTGAAGATGATAGTTAATTTCAGGGAAAAAGACCATTTTGTTTAAGTGATAACACTGCTGATCACCCCCAAAAAGATATTTCATGAAAATATACTGACATAAATTTAAGAGAACAGAAAATAAGACAAAAGTTTAGAATTAAGTCAATTTAGATTATCAGTATTTTTATTAAAGAACAATAGGGCAAATCAACAGGGAATAGCGTCTTTTCTAGTCATTAATTATTTGGAATAATGGCACATTTCCTAGTTATTAATTAATTGGAATAGCAATATTAGTTTAAAGAAGTTTTACTGTATGCAATGTTAAAAATAAAATCAGATGACTGCAGGCAACTCTGATGGATAGGTTTAGTTGAAACTGTCTCCTTATATAAGAAAGAGGATGAAACATAAGAGATTTTATTTGATTTTTTCCTTTGAAGTAAAGTTGTTCTTTTGACAAAATTTTTAATCCATTTCAATTAAAATAAATACTTCTGAACTGGTTTATGTAATACCTAGTAGATATTATCAGGCATTCCTAAAAAGCTTTTGAAAACTCACTGACATCAGGTTATTGTTAAGTGCCATCAAGTTGGTTCTGACTCATAGTGACCCCATGTACAACAGAACACTGTCTGGTCCTGCACCGTCCTCACAATCATTGCTATGTTTAAGCCCATGGTTACAGCCACTATGTCAATCCACCTTGTTGAAGGTCTTCCTCTTTTTTGCTGACCCTGTAGCAAGCATGATGTCCTTTTCCAGGGACTGATTCTTCCTGATAACATGGTCAAAGTGCATGAGACAGAGTCTTGCCATCCTCGCTTCTAAGGAGCATTCTGACTGTACTTCTTACAAGACAGATTTATTCATTCTTCTGGTAGTCCATGGTATATTCAATTGACACCAAGATAAGTACATAAGAGGGAAATAAAATTAACACAAGAAACTACAAGCATAATACTGATATCTATGATGTCAATTCAATAACATATGAAAAACAAGAAAAAAAAAGACATATGTGTAAGTTAGTTTGATCAAAAATAGGTTCCTTACAGATTAGTACCCAAATCACTGAACTTTTCTACTTCTGATCATTCTTTTTATTGATATGAATAATATATTAAACCTACTTTGTTAATTTTATCTTTTAGAGCTAAAGCTATTCTATCTTGATCAAAGACCATCAAACAGCACACAGTGAATCTTTTGTACGTGCACTCCTAAGTTAATCCATCTGATAAATATGCCATACTGCTTTACAGATCTTAGACTATGAAGCTACAGATGCCTCTCCAGCTGCTGCTTTTCAAATTTATTAATTCAAGCTTCTGTATGACAAAGAAAATTCTGTACTTAATCAACCATTTTGATATACTAGATCCTTTTACTTTTGACTTGATGCTGGGCAATGCAATAAAGGAAGAATCTATGGAAGAAACTTACAGCTCCTCTTTGGTACCACACTGGGAGTAGAGCATCTTCAGTCCCCTAATTCAAGGCTCACCTTACATTAATTGCTAAGTAATTGAAAGTTACATTATTTCCTTCCTTGCTTCCTTCCTTGCTTCCTTCATCCTTCCCTCCCTCCTTTCCTACTTTCCTTCCTTCTGTTCTTTAAAATCAGATATATGGCTAAGTACTTTCAGAAACTTGGCTTTTGGGAGTGGAATGGTTTTAAAAGATAAAATGTGCCTGAAATCACTTTTGGAAATTTCAAAATCTTATATAAATTTAAGAAATTATCATCAATTGAATATGTTCCCAAATCAAATATTAATTGGTCCTGGCTGACTATAAATTATTTTAGAATACCTCATTTGTCTACCAAAATGCTTGAAGTTGTTACTATTAAAGTTTAAGTGAATGTTGGGATGGGAAAACGTCCTTTAAGATTTATAATTAAAATTTTATAACTATGTTGTTTGCGAAGGATAACACATTCACTAACATGTTGTTGTTGTTAGGTGCCGTCAAGTTGATTCCAACTCATAGCAACCCTATATACAACAGAATGAAACACTGCCCAGTCCTGCACCATCCTCACAATCACTGTTATGCTTGAGCCCATTGTTACAGCCACTGTGTCAATCCATCTCGTTGAGAGTCTTCCTCTTTTTTGCTGATCCTCTACCAAGCCCATTAGGAATATTTTTTTTTTCCTATCAATTCAGAATAAAGAATAAAGACTTTGAAGGAATGAAATGGAAACAGGGGAGTACCGGCGAAAGCGTGAGAAGGAGGGAAAAGATAAGTAAGAGAAGTTAAACCAAGGAGAGAAGTCTGAGCACTACGAGCAAATTCAAGATTGAGGACACCTGGGAAGGAAGGAGAGCGTCCCAGTCACTCAGACTTTGATTACAGGCATAACTACCCCCAAATTAACACCTGCTTCAGGGGCATACACAATTTATAATAATTCCTTACATTTATATAAGATTTTGAAGTTTCCAGAATGTTTTCAAAGTTCTATGTTCTTCTTGCCTCCTTTATCCCTTAATTGTCCTTTGTGCATTTACATAGCACCTCTTACAGTACATAATTTGCTATTCATTTATCTGTCTCCCTAAATAAAGTATAAGCACCTTGATTGCAAGAATTATATTTTCTAACCTTGTGTCACTGTATATAATACAATCAACAACTTAGTGAATCAATAAAAAATTGTTTCAGTTTTCTTGAGTCTTGTGCAACCATCCATTTGTCTATTCTTCCCTTCTTTTCCCCTTGTTGCCTTCCAACCTTCAGACACTTACAGTAAGTACTAAGAGGAGGCACTGCAGTGAGTGCTGGGAATTAAGGGAAGAGGAAAGAAGTACTGTATAAATTTCAAATTCCCAAATATCAGATACCAGTAATTCATCTAAACTTTATTAAAATTGCTAATGTAGAGTGCATTGAAGATTAGTTATCATTTATGCAAAATTAAAAAAGTGACACAAAAAAATAATATGCACCAACAAGATGAGCACTTGTAGGGAAGTATTGAAGATGATTTGAGAGACTCGTCATTTCTTTTTCCAGTTCATAATTTCAATAGCATTCATCTCAGCAATTTTGGAGAGTCTCTAACCTATAATGGTCAAAATAAAATTATTATACAGGGTCACAAGGAAGGGGTGTTATAGTTTGCTCACTTGGTAGAAGAGAGGGTTGATATGTTTGCTGCTCTGGTGCTCTGGTGCAACTCTTTGGATGGTTATTTGTTAAGTGTAGTTAGCAGCCCTTCATAGTGAAGTTCATTTCCAGTGACAATGACAGATGGGAGAAATGCCTGTAGCATGACTGAATGCCAACAGCGTGCCTTTCCTAAGGACAGCAATGAATGGCTCTGGCCCTGTGTCAGCTTAACTGGGAAAATGCTAGAACAGGCCATGATAAAATCAATTTGCAAATGTTTCTAAAAGAACATGGCTTTGTGAAGAACAAAGCCTGGAAAATGAATCTCTGGTGCCAGTGTTCAGAGTGACAGGAGGCTTGGTAGATTAGGAAGATGTGTTGGAGTTTGACTTTATATGGATTTTGATCCTCCCTGTGTGATACCCCCAACCCACGGGAAAAATAATGAAGGCAAGCCAGGGAAACAGGTATGTCCTCCTATACAGGGCTTTGATGAAAAAACTCTGATAGCTAATCCAAAATCACACGTGGGACATCTGTCAATAGGAAACGCAGGTCCTTAGCAATGGCTCTCCATTTTGCACAGTAAGCACAATACTGGAGAACAACCATCTTAAATTTAAAAACCCTCCTTGATCCCACATTCTCTGGTTCCATTTTTCTCTGATCCTGTTTACTATGAAATTCCTTGAACAGGTGTCCATATCACTGTCTCCAATTCCTCTTCTTGCATTGTAGGACTAGCTACATGATTTGTGGGACCCAGTGTAAAAAAAAAAGTACAGGACCCTTGTTTAACAACTATTCAGAATTTCAAATTAATGACACCAGGGCATTAACCCACGTGTGGGTACCTTCTGATCCAATCAGGCTCTCACTCTCCAGCAATTACACTAAAATAGTTTTTGTCAATGTCAGCACTGATTTCCATTAGTTTAAATCTAATAGTCAATTCTCCTTCTGTTTTATTGGATTCCTGATGGTATTTAACAGAGTTGGTCACTCCCTCCTTCCTGAAGCAGCCTTTACCTAGTTCCAGATCACCACTTTCCCTGCGTTCTCTGTCGACGTCACTGGATGCTCTCCCTTTAGTGTTTATTTGCTGATTCTTCCTTGTAGTAGGCTGAATATTGGCTACCCAAAGATGACCGTGTCCTAATGCACGGAACCTATGAATATGCTACTTTGCATAGTAAAAAGGACTTTGCAGATGTGATTACGGATCTTGAGATAGGCAGATTATCCTGGATTATCTGGATGAGCCCAATGTAATCACAAGGATCCTTTTAAGAGGGGGACTGAAGGATGAGAATAGTGGTAGGAGATATGACTATGGAAACAAGAGTCTGAAGTAATGTGAGGAGGGAGCCATGAACGAAGGGATTCAGGCAGGCTCTTAGAAGCTAAAAAAGGCAAAGGAATGAATTCTCACTTGAAACTTCTAGAAGGAACACAGCCCTGCCAATCCCTTGGTTTTAGAATTCTGACCTGCAGAAATGTAAGAGAATAAATTGGTGTTGTTTTAAGCAACTAAATTTGTGATAATTTGTTACCGCAACAATAGGAAAACTGATACAGTCTTGTTCACTCCAGCCTCTATATATATTAGCCTGCCCCAGGACCCATCTCTAGAATATTTTTCCTTCCCTATCTATCCTCATCCTTAAGGACAGCCTACCAGTTTCATGGCTTCAAATATTGGCTTTAAATACTAGCTAAACACTTACGACTTCCAAAAATATTTCTCTGGTTCAGACTTGTTCCCTAAACTCCACGTTGTTGTAGCCAACATCTCACTTGACATTTTCATCTAAATGCCTAAAAGACATCTCAAATTTATCATAGCCCTTCTGCCATTTTCCCTACATTTTCTGCCATTGCCATACAGTAAAGGGCCACTGTAGCTCCACTCTTGGAAATTCTGTTTACTGGACCTCCAAAATAAATCCAAAATCCAATACTTTTTTATCACCTTCCCTGCTACCACCCAGGATGGAGTCACCATCATCACTCACTTGAAATATTAAAACAACCACCTAAATTGGAACCCTTGTTCCACTACAATCTAGACACAACCCAAAAACCAGAGAGATTGTCTTAAGATATAAGAAATGTTGTATCACTTCTCCGCTCAAAAGTCTGCAATGGCTTTCCACTTCACTCAAAAGGTAGATTCCTTAAAATGACCTGGAAGATCTTCATGATCTGCCCTCCTGCTACTTCTCTTACCTCCTCTACTACCAGTTTGTGACTCACTCACTGCTCTACTCACACTGGTCTTGTTGTTCTTCCTAGAACACTCTCACTTGTGCTCTTGCCTCAAGGCCTTTGCAGTTGTTTTTCCTTCTACCTGAAATGGGAACGCAGAAATCTACGTTACTCACTCCCTCAATTCTTTGTCACTTTATTACTGTCACTGTCACTGTCACTGTCACTGAACACCTCCTCCCACTTAACCTCTGGTCTTTCTAAGTCTGCTTTTCTTTTCTATATAACACTTGTTGTTAGGTGCCATCGAGTTGGTTCCAACACATAGCAACCCTATATACAACAGAACAAAACACTGCCCAGTCCTGCACCATTCTCACAACCTTTCTTATGCTTCGGCCTGTTGTTGCAGCCACTGGGTCAGTCCATCTCATTGAGGGTCTTCCTCTTTTCCGCTGACCCTGCACTTTGCCAAGCATGATGTCCTTCTCCAGGGACTGACCCCTCCTGACAACATATCCAAGTATGAAAGATGCAGTCTTGCCATCCTTGCTTCTAAGGAGCATTCTGGTTGTACTTCTTCCAAGACAGATTTGTTTGTTCTTTTGGCAGTCCATGGTATATTCAGTGTTCTTCACCAACACTACAATTCAAAGGTGTCAATTCTTCAATCTTCCTTATTCATCATCTAGTTTTCACATGCATATGAGGTGTCTGAAAATACCATAACCTGGGTCAGGCACACCTGAGTCCTCAAGGTGGCATCTTTGCTTTTCAACACTTTAAAGAGATCTTTTGCAGTAGATTTGCCCAATGCAATGCATAATTTGATTTCTTGACTGCTGCTTCCATGGGTATTGATTGTGGATACAAGTAAATGAAGTCCTTGACAACTTCAGTCTTTTCTCTTTTTATCATGATGTTGCTTATTGGTCCAGCTGTAAGGACTTTTGTTGTCTTTATATTGAGGTGTAATCTATACTGAAGGCTGTGGTCTTTGGTCTTCCTCAGTAAGTGCGTCAAGTCCTCTTCACTTTCAGCAAGCAAGGTTGTGTCATCTGCATAATGCAGGTTGTTAATGAGTCTTCCTCCAACCCTGATGCCCCATTCTTCTTCATATAGTCCAGCTTCTTGGTTTATTTGCTCAGCATACAGACTGAATTAAGTATGGTGAAAGGATACAATCTTAATGCACACTTTTCCTGACTTTAAACCACACAGCATCCCCTTGTTCTGTTCAAACAGCTGCCTCTTGATCTATGTACAGGTTCCTCATGAGCACAATTAAGTGTTCTGGAATTCCCATTCTTCACAGTGTTATCCATAATTTGTTATGCTCCACAGAGTTGAATGCCTTTGCATAGTCAATAAAACACAGGTAAACATCCTTCTGGTATTCTCTGCTTTCAGCCAAGATCCATCTGATATTAGCAACAATATCTCTCATTCCACATCTCCTGAATCCAGCTTGAATTTCTGGCAGTTCCCTGTCGATATACTGCTGCATCTGCCTTTGAACGATCTTCAACAAAACCTTACTTGCATTTGATATTAACGATATTGCTTGATAATTTCTGCCTTCAGCTGGATCACCTTTCTTGGGACAAGGCATAAATCTGGATCTCTTCCAGTTGGTTGGCCAGGTAACTGTTTTCCAGATTTCTTGGCATAGACAAGTGAGCACTTCCAGTGCTGCATCTGTTTGTTGAAATGTCTCAGTTGGTATTCTATTGCTTCCTAGAGCCTTGTTTTTCACCAATGTCTTCAGTTTGGCTTGGACCTCTTCCTTCAGTACCATCAGTTCCCAATCATATGCTTTTATCATATGATAGCACTTATCATCATGGAATACACTATGCATTTACTTGTTTACTTGTTTATTGTTTGACGCCTGCTACTAAAAGGTAAGCTCTGCTAAGGAAAGTACATTGTTCTGTTCTTTAAGTATGTATTCCCAGTACTAGGACAGCAACTAGCTAATAGTAGGCACTTGATAAATCCTTATTAAATTAAATGAATGAGCTAAAAGTGCTGGATTCATCATTTATCAATTTCTCATTAACATATCATTCAGATCCATGAATAAACCCAAACTGACATTGTGGAATGAAAGTGAGAAGGCTAGGTAGACTTCCCCCATTGCCTTCCTTTCCTCTCAAAACATACTCTTCACCACAGAGATATCTTCTTAACCCATGGTTCTAAACTGAGGGTAATTTTGCCCCATGGGGGACATTTGGCAATGTCTGGAGACATTTTTGGTCATTGCAGCTAGAGGAAGGGTGCTATGGACATCTATTGGGTGAAGACTCAAGGATGCAACTAAATACCCTATAATACACCAGACAGCTTCAGTAGTGCCAAGGGTTAGATGTGTATCCTGCTATGACTGGGTACAGTCAATCATGTCGACTGATAGTGTTTGTGATGGTTAAGGTTGTGTGTCAACTTGACTCAGTGGTTTAGCAGTTACGATGTAGTTTGACAGCTATTTAATGATATAATTATCTCTAAATGAGATCTGATATAATGTGATCACCTGCATGATGTGATCTGTTGTGAGCAGCCAATCAATTGAAAGGAATTTTCCTTGGGGGTGTGGTCTGCATCCAATATAGGCGGACTTCCTGGCAAGGCTTGCTGGCTTTTGCTCGCTCTTGATCCTGCAGCTGGCTCCTATTCTTCTGACTTCCAGTTCTTGGGACTTTAGCTAATGGCTTACCTGCTGATCTTGGGATTCATTGGCCTCTACAGCCCATGAGCCAGAGGCCTACTGTCTGACCTGCCTATCCTGGGTTCACCAGCCCCTGTGGCTAAGTGAGTCAGGAGAAGCCTCCAGCCTGACCCATAGACTTGGAACTTTTCAGCCTCTACAACCACATGAGCCATTCCCTCAATATAAAGCTCTCTTTATATATTTATGGAAACCCTGCTGGTGTAGTGGTTAAGAGCTACAGCTGCCAACCAAAAGCTTAGCAGTTTAAATTCACCAGGCACTCCTTGGAAATCCTATGGGGCAGTTCTTCTCTGTCCTTTAGGGTCACGATAAGTTGGAATCAACTTGATGGCAATGGGTTTGTTTTGTTTTGTTGTTTTGTTTTGTTTTGTTTTGTTTTGTTTTGTTTTGTTTTTGGTGTATGTATTTACATACTGCACAGGTTTTGCTTCTCCAGAGAACCTAGCCTAAGACAGTGTTGTTCAAGGCTTCTGTGTGCTTCCTGATTTTCTGTTTACTTGTTCTATCTGTTATCAAGAGATGGGTGTTGAATTATTTTACTATAGTTAGAGATTGGTCTCTTTATAGTTCTATCAGTTTTTGCTTCATGTATTTTGAAACACTGTTATTAAGTACATTGACATTTAGGACTATTATGTCCTCTGGATGAATTTACCCTCTTATCATTATGAAAGTACCCTATGTATCCCTAGTGAGATTCTGAAGTCTACCTTGTCTGTTATAAATGTAGCTATTCCAGCTTTCTTTTGTTTAGTGTTAGTATGAAATATCTTTTTCTATCCTTTTGATCTATTCTGTTTTTATATTTCGAGTCCCTGGGTAGTGCAAATGGTTAACTTGCTCAGCAGCTAATTGAAAGGTTGGCAGTTCAAGTATACCAAGAGGTACCTCAGAAGAAAAGCCTGGCAATCTACTTCTGAAAAATCACCCATTGAAAACCTTATGGAACACAGTTCTACTATGACACACATGAGGTCACCATGAGTCAAAATCGGCTCCATGACACCTGTTTTTTTGTTTTTTATTTAAGGCAGGTTTCTCTTAGATAGCGGATAGTTGGGCTTTGTGTTTTTTTTTGTTGTTGTTGTTTTTGTTTTTGGTACAATGTAATAATCTCTGCCATTTAATTGGGGTTTTTAGACCACGTAAGTTTAATACTGTTTTTTATAGGATTGGGTTTCAAGATAACATCATATTATTTGTCCCATCTCTTCTTCATTCATTTCTTTCTTTTCCTGCCTTCTTTTGGATTAAGTTTTTTAATTGTTCCACATGGTAGACAGAATTCTGAGAAGACGCACAAGATTCCTGCCCCCAGTGTATATACACTGTATATTTCTCTCTCCTTGAGAGTGTGTAAATGCGTGAACATGATAGAACATTACTCCTATAATTAAAAATTAGATTACATTATATATCAAAGATAAAAGAGATTTTGAAGATATAATTAAGACCCTAACCGGTTGACTTTGACTTAATCAAAAGCGTAGGCTGGACCTAATCAGGTGAATCCTTTAAAAGAAAATCAAGGCTTTCCCTGAAGAGAGATATTAGAAGCCAGAGAGATTCTCCTGCTGGCCTTGAAGAAATAAGCTGCCATAATATGAGGCCTGTGACAGCTCCACATGACAAGGACCTGATGGTTGAGAGTGGTCCATGGCCAATAACTGGCAAGAAAATGATGATCTCAGCCATAAAACCACATGAAAATTATCTTCATTATCTAGTGCTGCTAAAACAGAAATACCACAAGTGGATGGCTTTAACAAAGAGAAATTTATTTCCTCACAATAAAGTAGGCTAAATGTCCAAATTCAGGGTGTCAACTCCAGGGGAAGGCTTTCTCTGTTGGCCTTCTCATCAATCTTCGCCCAGACTAGGAGCTTCTCCGCACAGGGAGCCCAGGTCCAAAGGAGATGCTCTGCTCCCGGAACTGCTTTCTTGGTCGTATGAGGTCCCCTCTCTCTGCTCGCTTTCCTTCCTTTTTATCTCTTGTAAGATAAAAGGTGGTGCAAGCCACACCACTGGGAAACTCCCTTTACATCGGATCAGGGATATGGCCTTAGTAAGGGTGTTACAATCCCACCCTAATCCTCTTTAACATAAAATTACAGTCACAAAGTGGAGGACAACCAGACGATACTGGGAGTCACAACTTAACGAAGTTGACACATATTTTGGGGGGACACAATTCAATCCTTGACAGAAATACATACTGCCAACAACTGTAATGAACTTGGAAACAGATTCTTCCCTAGTCAGGCTTCCAGACACAGCCTGATCAAACCTTTGATTTCAGCTATATCAGACCCTATGCAAAGGATCAAACTAAGCCATTCTCAGATTCTTCATCCACAAAAACTGTTAGAAGGAAAGTATGTGTTGTTTAAGTCACTACATTTGTGATAACTTGTTATGTAGCAATAGAAAACTAATACGTTTCATTTTCTCTCTTTTATTGGTTTCTTTGATGCATGTCTTTTTTTTAAGTGGTTGATTTAGAGGTGATAGTACATACCTTTAACTTTTCACAGTCTACCTTCAAGTGAATTACACCACTTTATCTATAGTATAGGAAACTTACAGCAGTTTACTTCCATTTCACCAATCCTAGCCTTTGAATTCCATAATATATTATTATTATTATTTGGCCTTATACAGTCAGTTAACTCCAAAATAGATTTTTTTTTAATAAGAAAAAACATCTATTGATTTACTCACATATTTACCATCCCCAGAGCTCTTCATTCCTGTGTGTAGATTCAGATTACCATCTGGCATCATTTTTAATTAGCCTGAAGGACTTGTATTGCAGGTCTGCATTCTTCTAGTATTACATTCTTCTAGTTTTTGTATGTCTGAATAAGTCTTTATTTCACCTTCATTTTTGAAAGATATTCTTACTGTGTATAGAATTCTAGGTCAATAGGTTTCCCTCCCCTTGCCCCCCGTCCCCGCCTCCTAGATCTTTAAAAATGTTGAGCCACTATGTCCTGGCTTGCATTGTTTCTATTATTTCTGATGAGAAATAGCTGTCATTCTTATATTCATTCCTCTTTTCATAATGTGCCTTTTTTCCCTTCCACAATGTGCTGTTTTTAAGATTTTCTTTTTATTGATGATTACAAGCAATTAGTTATGACATACCTTAGTGAAGTTTTCTTCATGTTTCCTGTGTGCTATGGACTGAATTGTGTTCCCCCCAAATATGTGTTGTAAATCCTAACCACTATGTTTATAGATATAATTCCATCTGGGAATAGGGTTTTCTTTGTTATGTTAGTGAACTATATCAGTGTAGGGTGTGTCTTAAGCCAACCACCTTTGAGATATATATACAGACTGGGTACAGAGAAGCAAGCAAAGATAGGGGGAGATAGATACCAGGCCACATGAAGATCACCAAGAAACTGAGGAATAGAAGCTGAAAAGAGATAAGGACCTGCCCCCAAAGCTGACAGGTAAAAAAAAAAGCCTTCCTCTGTAGCTGGCACCCTGAACTTGGACTTGTCGCTTCTTAAATGTGAGAAAATAAATTCCTGTTTGTTCAAGCCACCCACTTGTGGTATTTCTGTTGTAGCAGCACTAGATAACTAAAAACTGTGTTTGGGGTTTGTTGAGCATTTTTGTTTTTGTTTTTTTAGATCTTTGAGTTTATAGTTTACATCAATTTTGAAAAAATTTTCAGTCATTACTTCTTCCAATATTTTTTCTGCCCATCCTCCTCAAACTTTCCTTTCCTGGGAAACCATGATTGCATATATATTAGTAGCTTAAAGTTGTCCCACAGCTTACTGAGGCTGTTCATTTATTTTCTGTCCTTTTTCATCTGTACTTAATTCTGGATCATTTCTATCACTACGTCTTGAAGTTTCACTACTCTTTTCTTCTAAAGTGACTAGTAGGCTATTAATACCAGGCAGTGTATTTTTCTTCTCGGTCATTGTATTTTTCATCTCTAGAAGTTTGATTTTCATCTCTTAAAAATATTTCCTGTCTTTTATTAACATACTCATAATTTCCTCTACTTTTAAAAAACATATTTATGTAATAACTGTTTTAATGTCTATTATGGATGTCTCTCTGAAAGATGTTCGAAGTCCTAATCCCAGTATCTATGAATGTGACCTCGTTTGGAAATAGAGTCTTTGAAGATGTTATCGGTTAACATGAGGTCACACCAGAGACCTAATCCAATATGAATGGTGTCCTTATAGGACAAGGAGAAGAGACACACAGGGAAGAAGGCCATGTAAACTTGGAAACAAAGATTGGAGCAATGTGTCTACAAGCCAAGAAATGCCAAAGACTTTTGGAAACCACCAGAGCTAGGACAAGGCAAAGAAGGCAATTATCCTAGAGCCTTTGGAGAAATCATGCCCCTGCTGACACCTTGATTTCAGACTTCTAGCCTCCAGAATTCTAAGATAATAAATTTCTGTTGTTTTAAGCCACCCAGGAAACTAGTGCAGATTTTGGTACTGAGAGTGACTCTAGAAAAAATAGAATCTTAAGGATGAGTCTTCTGAATTGCCACTGGGATTTGTGGATTGGTTTTCTAATCTGGTTAGATTAGAGGCACTAATGATGCTATTTCAAGTACTAAAGAGGATACTGATGGTCCATGGTGGGATGTGGCAACTGAAACACAAAATATCACCAGTGGATACTCTTAATGAAATACTTATAAGAGGCAAGATTCTAAGGGACCATGTACTTGATATCTTAGAACATTTTTGTCAAACTGACAAGTATAATGATATTGGCTGGTTGTTCCTAATTATACTGAACAAAGTGAAGAAAGAAAAAGATGAGCTCAGGCCTTAAAACTGCCAGCTCAAACATTGGATAAATGACCTGAAAATTTCTGTGTCTGCCTGAGAGAAAATCTTACCTCCTGTAGCCACACAGAGCTGAAATTGCAGAGAGCTCAGCAGTCTCATCCTGCAAGTGACTGAATAACAACACAAACTAAATTCACGACTTCACAGTGTGTTGGTTATTAAAATGGGAGCATTGATTGAGAAGACATATGGAAAATTGGAATGTTGACATATAGGCAGATCCTGATAAAGCTGGGAATATTGGACCCCTAAATTCTGCTGAATCTTCTTTGCAGAAGAAGTAGCACATCCACCTCCATCTGAAGAGATTAATCCAGCTTTGCCTGAAGAACCTTTAATGGCATGTATTTTTATGCAAATAATGCATGTGTTATACATTTTTTTGCCAACCACGCCCTCTCTCCACAAGGTATTTTTGTAAGCATGCTACACTAATTTTTTTTTTTTTTTTACATATTGCTGTAAAAAAATTAGGATAGCACACTTACGAAAATACCTCATGAGGTGGGAGAAGGCATGGTTGGCAAAAACGCATAATACGTGTGTTATTTGCATAAAATATGGTAGTTGCCTTGCAAAACATTTCTGATTCTTCTCAATACACACGCCTCCACTCCCCTCTTTGCTTTAAGACCTATAACTAGACTCAAGTCCCAACAGGACCCAAAAGGTGAAGCACATAGTGTGACCTGTGAGTTGGTACACTACACTCTAAAAGAACTGCATGATTTTTCCAATTTATACAGACAGAAATCTGGAGAATACATGTGTGGGAAGGAATATTAAGGATGTGGGATATAGTGGTGGAAGAAACGAAGTTGAATCAAGCTAAACTTTTGATATGGACCCACTAAGCAGAGATTCTGCATTCATTGTTTCAGCTTGAGGGGTTAGAAAGGGATCCAACCGTTTGGTTGATTGGCTCAAACATGGACCAAAAGTTGACCTATGCTAAATTAAGTTTAAATGCCAGAATTGCCTTGGTATACTGTAGATGAAGGTATCCAAAGGTTTATGGAGATGAGAACATTAGAATAAATTTATCTTGTAAGACTTACTCACATTTGGTAGGGTCCAGAGGACACACTTTTCACCTCGAGTGTGAGGAATAAATTTATGAGAGGAGCCCCAACATCCTTGAAGAGCTCTGTGGTCATTCTTCTCTGTAGGTCAGGAATTACAGTGGGAACTTATGCCACTGAACTGCAATCCTTAAATGAAGTGGGGATAATTAGATCCAAGGATAGTAGTCGACTTAATCACCAAGGAAAAGATGAGTGGGAACTTATGCCACTGAACTGCAATCCTCAAATGAAGTGGGGATAATTAGATCCAGGGGTAGTAGTCAACTTAATCACCAAAGACAAAATGAGTGTGGTTACCATAATGGATAGGAGAGTAAAAGCAGTAACCAGAACTATCTGACTGGCACTGGCTACTTGATTGTTATGTCTGCAGAAGTGAAATAGATGGAAAGACTACTAAACACTTACTTAATCTGTGTAAGTGGAAGGAGAAATTCCACCTAAAGATTGTAACATAGAAACCCTTCCTGAGTTCCCAGCCAGCCTCCTGCCCTATGGATTTCAGACTAAAGACTCTGAGAGGTTCCAGCCTGTCATCTTCCCTACACTTTTGCCAGCCTCCACAATCAAATGACCCAAGTCCTTAAAATAAATCAATCTATGTATGTATACACACACACTCTAAACACTGTTGTTCTATATACTTAACTGTTTAAGACAGGAGGGTAAACCCAAACCGTGTTACTCTACCATGGCTGGAAGCAGAAGCCTATATGTAGGTCAACTTTGACAAAGAAGAACAAGGGTAGGCAACTCTATTTACCATATATCTAGTTTTGTTATGAAAGTATAGTAATTTAAACAATGTAATTTTTTTAATATTAGCAAAAAAGATAGGTAGATAATAATAGAAAACACATAATACAGTATCCAATGCTAAATATGAAATCTATGTGTATATTTCTATGTGTTTTACATATATTAATTTACTTAATTAGCTATGTCATAAAGTGGGTACTATTATTATTTCAATTATAGTGATGATGAGGAAACTGAGGCACAGGGAGTTTCAGTTATTTGCCGCAGTTCACATAGGTCCTAGAGACAGAGTCAGGATTGAAACTCAGGCAATCTGACTCCAGAGTCCACATCTTTAATCATGAAGCACACCATCTCATCTCTACTAATCAACAGATTAATGCAACTTCAGAGAGAGTCCAGAAATAGACCTAAGCATGTACAGGATGAGTCAGGGGAGGTTTTAATTGCTAGGTCATGAAAGTGTCATCTTATGTCCAATTGAAAGATAAGCCCTTCTGGCTGCCCATCCTCTCCTATACACCTTTGGCTCCATCTCCAGCATGACCTGATTAGGCCCCTCATTTCAGAGTTTTTCACATGCCACCTGAAAGCCTGAGTCTAAAACAATTCCCAGATCATTACTCTTCATACCAAAGGGAGTACTCACCTGCCTTTATGCTGTTTTTGAGCCTTCTGTGTCATTGTCACATACCATTTTAACTTTCTGTCAGAATCCCAGGTCCTTAAAGACAGAAATTATGTCTTTTTATCCACAGTGCCAGAAATATGGAAGATGCTTTGTAAATGTGTGTTGAATGATTGGATCAATGGTTAAAAAAATAATAATAATTCCTCTAGGAGTTAGAAATGCTGCTGTATATACTGAAGGTCTGCTGGTAGCTTAGAACAGTTTGACCTTTATCTCCTGAGCTTGGAGTGAATGTTTTTCACGACAAAACAAAGGAGCCTTTTATGACAGAAACAGATGGAAGGCTGTCACCTTTAGGTGTCTTGGTTGCAGGTCGTGAATTCCTGACTCGTTAACAAACAATAATACACATGAGAATGGTTTAGGGTTTTTTTTCTTCTTCTACATCCTTTGCATTTATACAGAAGAAGAATTGCCTATAGTAAATGTCCACAAGGATATAAAATCATGATGTTTCAAGCAGTAAGGGTGCTTATACTCACAATAGAATAACAGTTTCAATACCCAGCTTTTCCAGAATTCAACCTTGTACTCTAATAAGAGGGAATTGGTGGGTGTATTTAGGTATTACTTTGCCCTTATACTAAAAGTCAAATAATATTGTACATTCTATTTACGTATCAGTTTTGAGGATTGAATGAGAAGATATTCTCAAACTCTATAAAGCTTACCTTGTGAAGTAGTCATTGGTAGTTCGGTGGTAGAATTCTTGCCTTGCATGAGGGAGACCTGGGTAAGATTCCTGGCCAATGCACCTCACGCACAGCCACCACCCGCCTGTCAGTATAGATGTGTGTGTTTCTGTGATGCTGAAGAAGGAGCCCTGGTGGTGCAGTTGTTAAACACTCAGCTGCTGACCAAAAGGTCAGGAGTTCGAACCCACAAGCCGCTCTGTGGGAGAAAGATGTGGCAGTCTATTTCTGTAAAGATTACTGCCTTGGAAACCCTATCCCACCCCTATGAGGAAGTTTTACTCTGTCCTGTACAGTTGCTATGAGTCAGGATCAATTTGACATCAATGGAATGATGCTGAACAGGTTTCAGTGGAGCTATCAGACTAAGATGAACTAGGAAGAAAGGCCTGGCTATCTACTTCCAAAACCAGCCAATGAAAACCCTATGGAGCACAACTGTCCAATCCTCAATTGATCATGGGAATGACATAGGATTGGCAGCATTTTGTCCCATTGTGCTTGAGTTTGTCACGAGTTAGGGGCCAACTCAACGACAGCTAACAGCAACAACTTTGTGAGGTAAGTCCATTTATTGCCATTTTACAGATGAGGATGTCTAGACTTATAGAATGGATACAACCTGCTGATGATTACACAGAAAATAGCAGAATTGGGACTAGAACCAACATCACACTGTATCCATGATTTATTACAATTTAGCTATGCCGAATCCCCCACCAACACAAATAGGAACACTGGAGCAGGGCTTGGACTAAAGGAGCTGGCTTCTGGAGAACCTGGTGGAACATGGTGATTGGGTATCTTTACATGGCTCTGCACTGTCTCCTAAAGTAAAAGTAACACGAAAGAACCTCCATCATTAAGAGAACCTGGTATTGAAAGAATATAACTTTGTTAGTCCAAAGGGACTAATCCAAAGGGACTCAGAAGAGAGGAGGAACAGGACAAAAGCTAGAGAAAAGAGGTAAGAGTGAAAGTTCAAAGCGTGGCATGTGAGGCCAAGCCTCAAGGACATCCTAGCCTGGAGGACACAGCTGTTTCTGACAGGCAGCTGCCTCCTACACCAATGAGATGGTAGTTGTTAAGGCCCAGCTAGGGCTCTGATAAGCTGCCTCCCCGCTCTGCTTTGTCTGTCTGTACAGGAGCCCATAGGAAAACACTTTCCTCTTCATAGTCTTGAGACTCCAATACTCCCAAAAGCAGGAAAAGGAGAAAGTTATCTTATTTTATTTTATTAATTTTATTTTATTCTCTGATTGAGTGTTTGACTGCCCTAGAGTGAAAAGGTAAAAATTATAGCCTGGAAAAGGAAGGGAAGTAGCACTCTCGAAATACATTTCCCAGAAAATTTTAAATGTGGTTAGCGAACTCACCAAAAGGATCCTTGGTGGTGCAAATGGTTAAGTGCTTCGCTGTTAATTGAAAGATTGGCAGTTCAAACCCACTCAGGGGCTCTACAGGAGAAAGAACTGGCAATCTGCTTCTGTAGAGATTACAACCTAGAAAAACCTGTAGAGCAGTTCTACTCTATCACATGGGGTCACTATGAGTTGGAATCCACTTGACGACACCTAAAAAGAGCAAAATCACCAAAATAGGTAATTTAAAAAAAAAAAAACCCATCAACATCAAGTCGGTTCCAACTTATAGCAACCCTATAGGTCAGAGTAGAACTGCCTCCATAGGGTTTCCAAGGAGCGCCTGTTGGATTCGAACTGCTGAACTTTTAGTCAGTAGCTGTAGCTCTTAAGCACTATACCAACACAAAACCAGGGTTTCCAAAATAGGTATTACAGCTCTTAACCTTGGGAAGACTGACTCCCCTAAATCTACCCTCATAACTCATCACATATTACATCTTTCCACTCAATGAGCTCCAACTCATTAAGAGTGAGGTCAAATATTTTAGAGAGAACCATCAGATTCATTTGCAAGGGTAAATATGTATGGGATTACATTACAGGGCTATCACTCAATCCAATCTGGGAATGATTGGCCTGAGACAAATTTTACTTCAAAACATTGTTTGAAACTAGGTCAAATGAAATTTCATGGTGTTGGAGTGGTTCTGTACCTGTTTCAGGTTTTCTGACAAGTCGACACACATGTTACATCTAGTTTATCTGGCTGTCACATTTTTGCATAATTTACAGTTTCCTCCTCAAGACAGTGTGATACTGTCTTGGTGCTAGGCAGGTTATATAACCACTAATATTTCATTTTATAGATAAAAATTTTGTTAACTCCAACTCAGTGAACACTTTCATACTCAATAGAAAGGAAATGAAATGGGATGCTATGGGAAGAGCTTTAACATTGTGCTTCTCAAGGAAAATCTTTGGCAGAAAATCAACGAACATAATTTGTAAAATCTGAAGGTGCAGGGGGAGTGGATACGTGGTGTTGGTCAGGTTAAAAAGTGCCAGGGAAAACAGAGAACTTACTAAGGCCAGTAACTCTATAAATTTTTTTGTTTATTGTTAACGTTGCTACTATTATTTAATCAGTTTAATAAACTTGAAGGAGCCCTGGCAGCCTAGTGGTTAAGAGCTCAGGCTGCTAATCAAAAGGTTTACAGTTCAAGTCCACCAGCCACTCATTGGAAACCCTTTGAGGTAGTTCTGCTCTGTCCTGTCCTATAGGGTTGCTATGAGTTGGAATCAGCTCAATGGTAACAGGTGTGGTTGGTTTTGGAATAACCCAGAAAGATAGTTATATTAACTTTAAAGATGAAAAAATCCTGAGCCTTACTAAGGTTAAGACATTTGATCAAGGTCACCTAGACAGAAGATTTATTTAGAGGTTGAATCCAGGTCTGCCTGGATCTCCAGCCCAGGCTTTGTCTATGAATGACAGACAGGTGCATAATGACAAGGTAGATACTATTGGTTGTCTATCCAATATCCATCCTCCCTTTTCCTCCTTAATAAAATCTAAATGCTATTAAGGTGTCCGCTGGCCCCATATCACCATGTAGTTCACATTAAGTGGGCCTCATCTCCGACTTAGTGTGGCTAGTTTAATTAAAGGGCATCACTGTTCCTCTTACAATAACTGGTATAGGGTGGGACTGTGATTCGATTCTGGCCAGTGACATATGAGAGGAAATCTGGTAGAAGATCCACTGGAGGTGGGAAGGGCTTAGAAAAAACCTCCTTTCTCTTTTTAGAAAGAACCGAACAAGACTGAATTCTCTTCATCCTTGGGATATGGATATGTCTGGAAATGATGCCAGGAGTTGCTACCACCAACTTGGTACCAGTCCGGGGTTAAAGCCTCTGCCAAAGAGAGCTGAACAGAGGAACAAAACAACCTTGGTTCTTAAAGATCTGATGGAACCAGCCAATTAAGCAACCCTAGGGCCAACTCTACCCCTGGATTTGCCCTTAATGTGAGATGACATATGCCTGGGTTTACCCCAGATGAAATTTTGGTTTCTGTTAAATGGAAACATTCTATCAAGACTACATGCAGCAAGCCTACTGCCTTCAGTCTTTGTGGATTTCAAGGCAGGTTAACAGAAGCTCCCAAACTGAAGTACATGGATCTAAGCAGGGCAGATGAGGAGATCAAAGTGGCTAGGACTTCTAAGGCAGAAGATTTAAGAAGTCAGAGACCAGTAGGTGCAGAGGCAGGAACATTTGCAGGAATAAAACCTGGGACCAGGGCTTTGAACTGGCTCCTTCTGGTTCAAACCCCTGCTGAGAATTTACATTTCCACCCCAGATACACCAAATTATAATTTAAGTTTTAGCAAGATTCCCAGGTGATCCTTTTGTATAATTTTCTGGGAATTTGTTAGAAATGCAGATTCTCAGCAGGGGTGGAATTGTAGTGAACTTGTTTGAAGCCCTGCCTGGGACTCATATCAAAGCAACCTGGCTGGCTTGATAAACTGAAGTTGAGCCCTGTGACAGATAACAGAACAGGCGGTCAAGTCCTAGCAAGGTGAGGTCACTTTCTAGGGAAGTGGAAAGGGGTTGCCTGGCAAGAGCCAAGTTAATTAAATTCATCTCATAAGAATTTTCTCTTGGTGGTCATTTTTCCATGTCAAAGAAAATTTTGAAAAATAACCACCTACAATCTAAAACCCAGTGCCCTGGAGTCGATTCTGACTCATAGCGACCCTATAGGACGGAGTAGAACTGCCCCATAGAGTTTCCAAGGAGCGCCTGGCGGATTCGAACTGCCGACCCTTTGGTTAGCAGGGTTTACACCTACAATCTAAACCCCTTCTTAATTCATTGGTTTAAGGGTTTAAGTTTAAAGTGCTAAAATTGTTTCGTTTACCATTATAACGTAATGAATCAGCAGCGGTTTTGATGTATCTAGTATCTCAGTGAGGATTCTAAGTATGTGAGCTGTTTAAATTCATAAGCCAAAATTTGTATTCACTGGAGACAGAGGAAGAAGGGAAAAGAGAGAGAGAAAGCTAAGAAACAAACTCCCTGCCTTGGCCATAGTTCTCGTCATACGTGATATTCCTTGTTTTCTTAGTATGCATAATGGAGAAACACATTTGCAGCATCTTATGATTCACTGTGTTTTATTTCTAAGAAATAATGAAATGCCTCCCAGTGAACCATAAATACAAAAGCACTGAAATAGCTCCCCTCGAGGAACTGAGGATAGTCACCATTTAAGTATAAAATTACACAAACTAATGGGCATTAAAACACTACTTCCCTTCCTCCACGTTCCTGGTTTTTCTCCAGGTTGACTATGAAAACAGGCTAGCGTCATGGCAGAATTAAGAAAAGTGTGGAGGGTGTTGCACCCTGACTTAGGAAAGTGTCCTAACCAAAATGTGATTCCCTACATTTTTTAAAAATGCACATGAATAAACATTTTCCTTGAACATTATTTCATCATTATGTGTGTTCCATTACAACAGGAATGGACATGTTTAAATGAGTTTCCAGAATTCTCTTCCTTAGTTGTACATTCTGGAGTGGCGTTCCCACATATCCAAAAGAAAAAATGTGCAATTCCAACACAGAAGAATAGAATTTGACAAAGTGAAGAAGTTACATTTTAACGAGGTGGTTGAAACATCCTGGGCAGCTCTGTCCTCATGGGGCAGCCACATTCAGTCTTAAAGTAACAATCTTTCCTGTGGGCTGGGGTTTAACACTTTCCTTATGGGTCACCACCTTAACTTTCAAGAAAGAAATAAATGTAAATACGATATCCCACCTAAGTGTATAAAATATTTGGCTAAACTAAAGAACAAACAAATCCGTCTTGGAAGAAGTACAGCCAAAATGCTCCTTAGAAGCAAGGATGGTGACTACCTCTCACATACTTTGGACATGTTGTCAAGAGGGACCAGTCCCTGGAGGACACCATGCTTGATAAAGTAGAGGGTCAGTGAAAAAGAGGAAGACCCTCAATGAGCTGGATTGACACAGTGGCTGCAACAGTGGGCTCAAGCATAATAATGATTGTGAGAATGGCACAGGACTGGGTAGTATCTTCTTCTGTTGTACATAGTGTGGCTATGAGCCAGAACCGACTGGAGGGCACTTGACAACAACAACAAAGAAGTAGAGCCTTTTTCACCCTTAAAATGTATGCTGAATATTTAAGATATGCAAATAGGAAAATGTATTAAATTCCTGTGTCTCCACAATCGAGGCTCAATTACACCTTGGATAATGGAGTAGGCTTTAATTTTGGAGAGTAGAAAGTATGTCTCAAGTCTATTAGTGATACAATTATAATATCATGAAGTCTCAAGAATTTAATTTTGCTAAATGTTCTTTGTGTTTTATAAATGACATGTATGCTATTGTTTGGGATTCAGTTTTCTATTTGTATAAATTAGGCCAAGTTAGTTAATTATGATGTTCAGATATTTTACATCCCTGTTGATTTTTTGTTTTCTTTTTCTATTAATTACTGTCAGAGATATATTAGTAGACAAATTCACAATGAAGGCATTTCCTCCTTTTAGTTCTACCAATTTTTCATTGAAATATTTTAAATCTATTTTACTGAATACATGCAGATTTAGAATTGTTATTTTTTCATGGTGGTTTGACCTCCTCTATCATTATAAAATGTCCCTCTTAATCTCTAGTAATGATTTTCACCTTAAAGTTTTAGTATAACTACACTGGCTTTCTTTTTATCATCAGCATGACATGTATCTCACATCAGTTATTTAATATGGACCCTGTATTTAAAGTGTGTCTTTTGTAAGCAACATAGAGATGGTGTTAGAAGTTGGATGCACAGAAAGAAGACTCTGGGATGGAAATTTGTATGCAGGAAGTTTATTGGGAAGTGCTTTTGGGAACAATACCTATGGGAGAATGGGGAAAGCATGATTGAGCAGAGGGAAAGGGTGGGCTGCAACGAAGACACAACAAAAGCGTGGATGACCCTAGAGAATTATCTCAAACTGAGGCAAGGGTGCCGGGCCATTATGTCCCTAAATTTACCAACTTCATTGAATAAAAGCTATCCTCTGGAAAAGGTATAACTTTGGACTAGACTAGCTGCATCAGTACCATCTGCTAGAGATACAAATTGTTGGGCCTCATACAGGACCCATTGAATCAGGAACTCTAGAGTTGGGACCCAACAATCTGTGCTTTAACAAACTTTCCAAATGATTCTGGTGCATGATGGAGTTTGAGAACCACTGGGTAAAGTGGTTTTCTTCAGCTGACATAAACAACCTGGGGGGAGGGCTTAACTGTGAACTCTCAGCTCAAAACAAATGGAAGATTGAAACTTCTGCCCTGAAATAGGTCAGGGGAAGTTCTGGGGCCGATACAGCCCACCATAGTTGAACACAGGGGCAGATTATCCAACAGGCAAGGTAAGCACGCTGCTTACCTTGCTTACAGATCATCTGTAGTAAACAATTTCACAGGGCTTTCAGAAAAACCATGTGAAACTGTTCATTGCAGGTTAGTAAGTAAGTACAAGTAAACCCATGCTTACCTTGCTTACTGGGTCTTCTACTCCTTGCCAGGGATTGTAAATTTGAAAAGAGGCTTTGATACTGTAGGAAGGTGCTGTGGGGTTGGGAGAGAGACAGATGCCAGTCATACCTAGAAGCAGACTCTTTCATGTGCTAAAAAATGTGAAATTGTTCACAGACGAGCTGGCAAGTAAGGTAAGCACTGTGTTTACCTTGCCTGTTGGATAATCCACCCCTGGTTGAGCATTGTTTTATATCTTAGTCTTTTTCTTGGAGAATTAATTTAATCACTTTTTTTTTTTTTATAGTTGGATTGATATCTACCATCTTACTGATTGTTTTCTGTCGGATGCACTTATTTGATGCCCCCTTTGTCCTCTTTGCAGAAGAAAGATGCGGCAGTCTGCTTACATAAAGATTTACAGCCTTGGGAACTGTCTGGGGCAGTTCTACTCTGTCCTATAGGGTCAGTATGAGTTAGAATCGACTTGACAACGATGGGGTTAGTTCTTTGGTTTTGGTTTCTCTTCTTAATTGGTTTTATTTGCATTAATCAAATACCCTTCAATTAACTTGTTAGATATAAATTTAGTGGTTATCAGACAGATTAAAATATGAATTCTTCACCTCTTATAGCCTAAATTGCTTTTACCACTTTCCTGATAGTCTTAAACGTTCTCCCTCCTGTTGCATTATTGTTGCCATGCATTTTATTTCTACTCATAATTTAAACTATTAGTGTTTTAGGCAGAAAATATTAATTTATGTTTACTAACAGTTTCACACTTTCTTGTGTTCTTCATTTCCTCCTGCACTTTCAAGTTTCTGTTGAGAAATACTCTGGAAGAATTTCCCTTAGGATTTCTTTATGTCTGGATTTCTGGTGTAAATACTTCCCTCTTGTGTTTCTTTTAAAGATTCTTTACTTCACATTCATTTTAGGAGGATATTTTCTTTAGGTAGAGAATTCTATACTGGCATTTATTTTGTTTCAGAATTTAAAGATATCATTATCTTCAGAATTCCCTCATTTCTGTTAAGTAGTTAGCTGTCAGCATTGTAGTTGCTCCTTTGAAAGTAATGTGTTTTTTCTCTGGAATGTTTTAAAGATTTTTCTCTTTGTCTTAGGCATAGCATAGTCAAACTGCTGAAAGCCACTATGTAGTTTTTGAGTCTTTGAATTGAAAATCATAACCATTATTTCTTCATATATTGCTGCTGCCACATTTGTTCTCTTTTATCTTCATGGGATTCTGATCATACGTATGTTAGAGTTTTTGGATAGGTGTTATGTTTATTATACTCCTATCTGGTTTTTACTTTCAGTTTCCTCCTCCATGCTTCACTTGGAGTTATTTCCAGTGACTTGCTTTCCTATCTCTTCTGCTATTGTTTCCAATCTGCTTTTAAACACACCCACTTGTTCTTAATTTTGGATATATAAATCAAATAGTCAATTCTAGAATGTCCAACAGATTTTTTTAATACATAGTCAAATTCTCTTATGAAATTCTCCATTTTTTAATTACTTCAGGCCACTTTTTCTCTATTTTCTTGAATATATTAATCACTGTTATTTTAAAGTCCTTGCCTATTAACTTCATTATCTGGATCAATAGCCTGCTTCTACCATTTGTTTTTTTCCTTGGTTATCTGTCATATGGTCTTGCCTCTTTTCACGTCTAGTAATTTTTATTTTTTGCTACAATTTGTAATGTTTCTTTCCTCTGTTAGACAGTACTATGGGTCCTGGTTTCCATGAATTAGAGCCTGTTGTAGTTTTGGAAAAATTTAGTCTATCTCAGGTTTGCCCCTCATCTTAGGTCATGGCTCTGAGTACTTGAAATCCTGGTGGGTCTTTGATAAATTTTGAAGATTTGTGGGGTAGGAGACAAATAGCTAAGCTGGAGACCTCTGAAGGGTAGACTGGATCTCCTGCAGGAGTACTACTGTTTCACACTGCAAGGAATATCTTTAGGCATCCAGTCCTGGCCCTTCATAATATACTATCCCAGTTTCACAGACATCTCAGTAATCAAATAATCTCTTTCCAAACGATGTGAACTACTTGGTACAGTCTTTTCAAGGTGCTTCCCCCTACCTCTTGTACAATACTTTTTTAGCATCCTTAAATTCTGTATGTTCTGAACAGTGGATGGTATGTCTAAATTAATCAGTAGCTAGGAGAGAGCATTTATTCCCATAAATACAGTCAGCTCAGCCTGTGTGAGTTTTAAGAGTTATTTACCTTGTTTATTGACAGCATTTGCATCCGAAGTCTATGAAAAACTACTTCCTTAATTTATATGAGATACAATGAAGCAATCTCATTTCCTGGGAAATTTTAATGGCTAAAAAATTTAAATTTGGTTTAGTCAAGAGCTGACTTGGAGAAATTTATAGGAAATTCCATTTACAAAGCAATTTTACTATATTCAATTTAAAAGTTTTTCATTTGTTTCAACTCTGCAATATTACTGATAACTGTATATAGGCAGCAAGGCCTTTCTCAGGTTATTGATTTTGTATATAAAATTAAAATTTATGAATAATGCTTGCTGGTGCCTCATCTTAAATGAACCATGGTAGATGGAAAATCTTGTTATGCCATAAGACGTGCCTCATGAACTCAAGATGGAATAAAATTCTCTCAGGTGGTGAATACTAGGAAGCAAAATGAATGATTAAAAAAAAATCCTTACAGTATTCACAGTAGTCATAAAAATTACAGGGTTTATTAATTTTGTAGAAAGATAGACATAGTCAAGTACTTACCAGTAACATCCAAGAGAAGATTTACATTCTCTGCTACTGTATTTTTTAAAACACACCGTCCATTGCTATCACCAGCTGATATAGTGTAAGGTGGTTAAAATACAAAGAGAAGTAAGAGATAAACATGTCTTTTGAAGCAATAAAATATTATTTTGTTTAAAGATATTCTGGAGGCTTCTACTCTCAGCACGGCAGATTAAATTATCTAAAGAGCTTTTTTTTTTTCCTTACCAAAAAACAAAAAAATTGGATCCAATGTAACTTAAAACAGAAGCACATTTTAGTGTATATCACACCCACAAATAAATAAAGAAAACTCCCATGGGTTAATCAAATTAGTTATCAGAACAGTAAAAACCATAATAAGCAGTGAACTGGAATGAGAAGGGTAAGCTCTAAGGACTATAAGGCTAAGTTTCCCTTAGAGACAAATAACCTTAGCATTACTATATCATTGGGGCTGGAGAACCAAGCCATGGGCTTTCTGCAACATTGGCAGCTACACCTGAGGCTTATGAATGAGGGGTCTTCAGAAGACAGTAAAAGTGCCCTAAATCAGTATTACCCCTGGCTGCAGGAAGAAACTAACAAAAATCCTTTTAGGAGGAAGGCATCTAAAATGTATGCCCTCAGAATTTCCAGTTTCATAAAGTAAGTTCGACCAAACAGAAAATCATGATAAAAATTACCAACTATACAAGGAACAAGCCACAGTTAGTAAGAGACATGGCAAATGAAAGGAAAAATTAGATTATCAATTATACAGATACTGGAGTTATTAGATACAGAACATTACTAACTACGAAATGTTTAAAGAAATACAATAAACAAGAAGCAAAAAGCCATGAAAATGACCTGGCAAAGTTGAAAGAGAACCAAATAGAAGTATATAAACGAAAAATATAATCACTAAAATCAAAATTCAATGGATAAAGAAATTACCCAGAAAGATAAGGAGAACGAAGTCTTGAATGAGAGGATAAAAGACATAAAGAATAGATAAGATTTAATCAGAGTCCCAGAAGAGACAATAGAGGATGCCACAGAAGCAATATTTCAAGAGATAACGCCTATGGCTTTTACAGAATGGTGTGGATGAATGATATGAATCCACAGATACAGGGAGTAAAACAAACAGCAAGGCCAGTGGTGTACTAGTACACCGGCTCTCAAGGGGGGAAAAAGTCCAGATTTCTAGACCTTCACAAAACAAAATTTATGTAGTCTACAAGAAGGGAAATTACCCAGAAGGAGTATTTGAGTTAAAGAAATTTCTGAAGCTATAGATAATTACAAACAAATATTATTTGTATGAAATAATAAATACTGTCTAATTTATGGAGAAAAAGGCAGTATTAAAATATTTGGACAAAGATAGCTTATGACTCAGTAGAATCATGACTGAAGGTTAAGTATTCTATTATAAGGTATTTATACTAAAAAAATAAAATAGAGCATATAAGTTAAACCAGTTTTGAAAAAAAATAGAATAGGAAAACTAAACTTAACCAGTTTTAGGCAAAAAAGGAGAAAAAAGCATGAAAAAAATTGGGGACAAATAAAGAATACAAAATAAAATGACAGAAAATAGTCCATGTGTATCAATAAAAACAATAAATGTAAATAGTTCAATTTTACTATATTGGATTTTAAAAAATCCAGCTATACGCTCTCGACAAGACACATGCTGAAAACCATAAGGACATGGAAACAGTGAACGTAAAACGATAAAAATGTATATCATCAAATACTGAAGCAAGTAGAGCTGGGTAGCAATACTATTGTCAGCCAAAATAGATCTTACATAGAGACCTTTTTGTTCCTAATAATTTGGTTCAACCTCTTTGAAAAAAATTTGGCATTATCATGTAAATTTGAATACACACTTATTGTATAACTCAGCCATTCCACTCCACTTACTAAAGAAATACTTGCACGTGCTCATCAGTAGACATGCAAAAAACGTTCATAGTTTCACTGCTCAAAAAAATCAACAAAGAAAACCAAAAATTACCAAGATATCCAGACACAGGAGACTGGATGAATAAAGTATGGCCCATACACTCAATGGATTATTGTACAGCAACAAAAATGAACGAACTATATAGTATATGCCAAAATATAGATGGATCCTAGGAAAAATATGATGAAAATGAAAACTCACAGAAGACTACATATAACATGATGTCACTTTTACAACCTCAAAAAATAAATAAATAACAAACTTAATGATATGTTGTTCAGTGATGCATACTTACATGGTAAATTATAGTTTTAAAAGCATACATTTTAAACACCATGTTGTGGGGAATGTTTATCTTGGGAGTGAGTCAGTGGTTTAGGATGTGGAGGAAGCACGTGGGTAGCTCCAGTGATTGGGGCAATGTTCTAGCTCTTAAGTTGGACAGTGGTTTCAGGCATATTCTTTTTATTATTATGCTTTATAACTTATAAACATATTGGATATATTTCTTTTCAAGCATCTTTTTCATTATTATTACATAATAATGAAAATACCCACATATGTTCTTGCTATTGCCACTCTTAAGTGCCACCACCCTCAAATACTAGAATGAAAGGTAACAAAATACAATTGAAATTCAAAAAGAGAACAATGCATCCAATTTTGAACACTGGCTCACATAACATTTCTTAAATAGCAGATCTTGAACTAACTAGACCTATGACTTTGGGGCTCATTTCCCTGCTTGGGAGCATTCTTTGTCAAATGTATAATTTCTGCAGTAAAATTTTACTTTAATTTTAGTCCATCATTTGCAATTTCATAATGGTCACCAAAAAACAGGGTTAGAAAACATGAAAGAAGTATAGCGTGCAAGCAGTTTGCTCTACTAAGTTCTTGTAAAGACTTTAGCAATCGGCAAATTTGATATCTCAGGCAATCCATGTCCCAAGCCTAAACGATTCATAAGACGTTAAGAGCATGTAAATTTAGGCACTAAAAAATAATGTGGGTTCCACCATGGTCTCAGGGAACATCTAGCTCAATTGGCATAACATAGCTTATGAAGAAAATGTTTTACATTCTACTTTGGTGAGTAGCGTCTAGGGTCTTAAAAGCCTGTGAGTGGCTATCTAGGATGCTCCACTGGTCTCACCCCTTCAGGGGCAAGGAAGAATGAAGAAAACTAAAGATACGAGAGAAAGATTAGTCCAAAGGACTAATGGGTCACATCTACCACAGCCTCCACCAGGCTGAGTCCAGCATAACTAGATGGTGCTTGGCTATCACCACTGGCTGCACTGACAAGGATCAAAGTAGAGGGTCCTGGATAGAGTTGGAGAAAAATATAGAACAAAATTCTAACTCAAAAAGAAAGATCAGACTTGCTGGCCTGACAGAGACTGGAAAAACCCTGAGAGTACGGCCCCTGGACACCATTTCAACTCAGTAATGAAGTCACTCCTGAGGTTCACCCTTCAGCCAAAGATCGGACAGGCCCATAAAACAAAACGAGACTAAAGGGGCACACCAGCCCAGGGGCAAGGACTAGAAGGCAGGAGGGAAGAGGAAAGCTGGTAATATGGAACCCAAGGCTGAGAAGGGAGGATATTCACATGTCATGGAGTTGTTAACCAGTGTCATAAAACATTATATGTACTAACTGTTTAATGAGAAACTAGTTTATTCTGTAAACCTTCATCTAAATTACAATAAAAAGAAAAAAAACACACTATGGATCCGGAGGCAGGGCCAAGGTGGCTGACTAGGTAGAAGCTACCTTGGATCCCTCTTGCAACAATGACTCGGAAAAACAAGTGAATCGATCACATACATGACAATCTATGAACCCTCACCATCAAACACAGATCTATAGAGTTGACCTGAGTGACAGGGGAGCGAAAAGCTGCACCCTGAAGCAGCCACCACCTCTGGAACCAGCTTCCCACTCCACAGTCTTGAGCCCTCGCAGTTCCCTGGTGCTGAGTGGCGGGGCTGATTGCGGCTTGCTGAGACACAGCAGGCACGGGACACAACCCTAACCCCTAGCCCCCTGGAGTAACCTCAGTAGAGACTCAGCCAGTGCAAGAAGGCTGCACACTGACCCAGCTAACGAGAGAACAAGCAGCCATGGGGAAGGAGCAACTGTTTTTGGAGCCTGGAGCCAGCGTACCAGTCAGAAAACCTTGGCGCTGGGCTTTGGACTGGGAACAGGGGAGCTGAGCACGGCTTCCTGAGATGACGCAAACAAGGGACGCAGCCCTAGCCCCCTGAAGTGACCTCAGAGGAAGCCCAGCCAGCGCAGGCAGGCAGCACAGCGACGTGGCTAACAGGAGAAGTCACCGGGAGGCAGCGACTGGTTTTGGAGCCTGGAGTGCGGCTTCTCAGCTGGGGAACATTGGCGCTGGGCTTTGGACTGGGAGCAGAGGAGCTGACCACTTCTAATACAGCACAAGCAGGACACGAGCCTGACCCTCAGGGGCAATCTAGACCCAGCCAGCGCACACAGGCTACACGCCCCTCAGGAATCTCAGATAAAATAGTCATCACCAAGCAAGGTAAGTAACTTTGTCTATATTGCTGGGTGCTCCTCTCTCCTATCTACCTGATGCCTCCCCTCCCTGCCCCAGGTGGCTTCATTAACATTGGAATTTCCTGGGCCAGGGAGTGATGTGCTCTGCAGGGTGAGGTTTTTTTCTTTTTTTTTTTTTTTCTTTTCCTAACCCATTCTCCTGGCCTGAGAAAAGTAGCTACTAAAAACCCAGATATTAAAAATCCTTCCCTGACTTTTCTAAATTGGAATAAAAATACAGAACCAGCTGCAGCCAAGCATATGAGATCCACAGTCTTTGGCTTTCATCCCTACAGGGAACAAGGTGGCTATTATAATGCAAAGGCAATTTTGATAGAGATCTGACTGTAATTGTTTTAAACAAGCTTTCCAGGTCTGATATCTCTACCTATTAAACAGAGCCCTCACTGATCCACGATGGGGAACTGAGGGCCAAAGCTCCACCCAAACCACCTAGCCACCTGCCAAAGGGGTCTGAGGATACTGACACCTACCGATCTTTAGAGGTACAAGCATTGGGTGCCTAAGGTACAGCTGCAGAGCCCACCCACCAAAATGCTTTAGGAATAGAGACACACCTACCTCACTGGCACATGGGGGAAGGCTGTCAGCATCCTTCCCCCCTCCCCCGGAGTGTGACCCCCTGATACTACTAGAATCTGGTGCACACAACTATCACCACTACTCCTCTAAGTTAATAAGTGACAGTCTACACCACACACTTGGTGACCCAAAATCAGAACACCTAAGCTGACTCTATTCAAAAATAGTGAATGGACTCTTAGGGTTATATATCTGGTAACAGCCCAAACCAGCTGGTAATAGGGCATAAGTAATTCAAAGGCTACAACAATCAAGACAGCGCAATCTAGTAGCCCATCTGTGTATACTGAAAGAAAACAAAACAAGATAAGACTCAGTGAGCAAATATAAAATAAATCATTACAATATCTTATAGATGGCTCGGAGACAGCAGATGATATCAAACCACATAAAGAAGCAGACCATGATTGCTTCTACAACTCCCCAAATTGAAGAATCAAAATCTTTCCCAAATGAAGATACCCAAAATACAATCCTGGAACTGCCAGAAGCAGAATATAAAAAACTAATATACAGAATGCTTCAAGACATCAGGGATGACCTCAGAAATGAAATAAGGCAATCTACAGAAAAAGCCAAGGAATACACTGATAAAGCAGTTGAAGAAATCAAAAAGATTATTCAAGAACATAGTGGAAAAATTAATAAGATGCAAGATTCCATAGAGAGACAGCATGTAGAAATCCAAAAGATTAACAGTAAAATTACAGAATTCGACAGCTCAATAGGAAGTCAGAGGAGCAGAACCTAGCAATTGGAATGCAGAGGGGGGAGGTGGAGGATAAGGCAATTGACACCAATACAGTTGAAGAAAAATCAGATAAAATAACTAAAAAAAATGAAGAAACCCTAAGAATCATGTGGGACTCTATCAAGAAGAATAACTTGCGTGTGACTGGAGTTCCAGAACAGGGAGGGATAACAGAAAATACAGAGAGAATAGTTGAAGATCTGTTGGCAAAAAACTTCCCTGGCATCATGAAACACGAAAGGATATCTGTCCAAGATGCTCATCGAACCCCATATAAGATTGATCCAAAACGAAAATCACCAAGGCTTATTATCATCAAACTTGCCAAAACCAAAGATGAAGAGAAAATTTTAAAAGCAGCCAGGGAGAAAAGAAAGGTTTCCTACAAAGGAGAATCAATAAGAATAAGTTCAGACTACTTAGCAGAAACCATGCAGGCAAGAAGGCAATGGGATGACATATACAGAGCACTGAAGGAGAAAAACTGGCAGCCAAGATCATATATCCAGCAAAACTCTCTCTCCAATATGAAGGAGAAATTAAAACATTTACAGATAAACACACAAAAAAAAACACAAGCTTAGAGAATTTGCAAAAACCAAACCAAAGCTACAAGAATTAATAAAGGAAATTGGTCAGAAAATCAATAATATCAGATACCAACACAACACAAGGTCACAGAACAGAACATCCTGATATCAACTCAAATAGGGAAATCACAAAAACAAATTAAGATTAATTTTAAAAAGAAAAAAAATGCTCAAAACAGGGAATCATTGAAGTCATTATGTAAAAGATCACAATAATCAAAAAGAGGGACTAAACACAGGAGGCATAGATCTTCCATATGGAGAGGAAAACAAGGTAATATAGGATGATACAAGTTAGGTTTTTACTTAGAAAAATAGGGGTAAATATTAAGGTAACCACAAAGAGGTCTAACAATTCCATAATTCAAAATAAAAACCAAGAAAAACATAACAACTCAGCAAACATAAATTCAACTACTATGAAAATGAGGAACACACAATTTACAAAGAAAAACATCTCAGCACAAAAAGTAAGTGGAAAAATGAAATTGTCAACAACACACACAAAAAGGCATCAAAATGACAGCACTAAACTCATACTTATATAATTACGCTGAATGTAAATGGATTACATGCACCAATAAAGAGAGTCTCAGACTGGATAAAGAAACACGATCTGTCTATATGCTGCCTACAAGAGACACACCTTAGATTTAGAGACACAGACAAACTAAAACACAAAGGATGGAAAAAAATACATCTAGCAAACAACAATCAAAAAAGAGCAGGAGTGGCAATATTAGTTTCTGACGAAATAGACTTTAAAGTTAAATCCACCACAAAGGATAAAGAAGGACACTACATGATTAAAGGAACAATTTACCAGGAAGATATAACCATATTAAATATTTATGCACCCAATGACAGGGCTGCGAGATACAGAAAACAAACTTTAACAGAACTGAAAAGTGAGATGGACACCTCCACAATTATAGTAGGAGACTTCAACACACCACTTTCGAAGAATGATAGGACTTCCAGTAAGAAGCTCAATAGAGATACGGAAGACCTAATTGCTACAATCAACCAACTTGGCCTCATAGACTTATACAGAACACTCCACCCAACTGCTGCAAAGTATACTTTTTTTCTAGTGCACATGGAACATTCTCTAGAATAGATCACATATTAGGTCATAAATAAACCTTTGCAGAATCCAAAACATTGAAATATTACAAAGCATCCTCTCAGAGCACAAGGCCATAAAAGTAGAAATCAATAACAGAAAAATCAGGGAAAAGACATCAAATACTTGGAAACTGAACAATACCCTGCTCATAAAAGACTGGGTTATAGGAGGGAATAAGGAAATTCATAGAATGTAATGACAATGAAAACACTTCCTATCAAAACCTCTGGGACACAGCAGTGTTCAGAGGTCAATTTATATCAATAAATGCACACATACATAAAGAAGAAAGAGCCAAAATCACAGAACTGTCCCTACAACTTGAACAAATAGAAAGCGAGCAACAAAAGAATCCATCAGGCACCAGAAGAAAACAAAAAATAAAAAATAGAGCTGAACTAAATGAACTAAAAAAAAAAAAAAATCGAGAACAGAAAAACAATTGAAAGAATTAACAAAGCCAAAAGCTGGTTCTTTGAAAATATTAACAAAATTGATAAACCATTGGCCAGACTGACTAAAGAAATACAGGAAAGGAAACAAATAACCCAAATAAGAAATGAGATGGGCCATATCACAACAGACCCAAATGAAATTAAAAGAATCATATCAGACTATTACAAAAAACTACTCTAACAAATTTGCAAACCTAGAAGAAATGGTTGGGTAAATTCCTAGAAAGACACTACCTACCTAAACTAACACAATGAGAAGCAGAACAACTAAATAGACCCATAACAAAAAAAGAGATTGAGAAGGTAATCAAAAAACTCCCAAACAAAAAAAAAGCCCTGGCCCGGATGGCTTCACTGCAGAGTTCTACCAAACTTTCAGAGAAGAGTTAACACCACTACTACTAAAGGTATTTCAAAGCATAGAAAACGATGGAATGCTACCTAACTCATTCTATGATGCCACCATATCCCTGATACCAAAACCAGGTAAAGACACCACAAAAAAAGAAAATTACAGACCTGTATCCCTCACGAACATAGACGCAAAAATCCTCAACAAAATTCCAGCCAATAGAATTCAACAACATATCAAAAAAATAATCCACCACGACCAAGTGGTATTTATACCAGGTATGCAAGGTTGGTTCAATATTAGAAAAACAATTAATGTAATCCACCATATAAATAAAACAAAAGACAAAAACCACGTGATCTTATCAATTGATGCAGAAAAGGCACTTGAAAAAGTCCAAAATCCATTCATGATAAAACCTCTCAGCAAAATTGGAATTGAAAGAAAATTCCTCAACATAATAAAGGGCACCTATACAAAGCCAACAGCCAACATCATCTATACAAAGCCAACAGCCAACATCATTCTAAATGGAGAGAGCCTGAAAGCATTTCCCTTGAGAACGGGAACCAGACAAGGATGCCCTTTATCACCGCTCTTATTCAACATTGTGCTAGAGGTCCTAGCCAGAGCAATTAGGCTAGACAAAGAAATAAAGGACATCCGGACTGGCAAGGAAGAAGTCAAATTATCTCTATGTGCAGATGACACGATCTTATACACAGAAAAGCCTAAGGAATCCTCCAGAAAACTACTGAAACTAATAGAGTTCGGCAGAGTCTCAGGTTACAAGATAAACATACAGAAATCACTTGGATTCCTCTACATCAACAAAAAGAACATCGGAGAGGGAATCACCAAATCAATACCATTCACAGTAGCCCCCAAGAAGATAAAATACTTAGGAATAAATCTTACCAAAGATGTAAAAGACCTATACAAAGAAAACTACAAAGTACTAGTGCAAAAAACTAAAAGGGACCTACATAAGTGGAAAAACATACCTTGCTCATGGATAGGAAGACTTAACATAGGAAAAATGTCTATTCTACCAAAAGCCATCTATATATACAATGCACTTCCGATCCAAATTCCAACGACATTTTTTCACATGATGGAGAAACAAATCACCAACTTCATATGGAAGGGAAAGAAGCCCCGGATAAGTAAAGCATTATTGAAAAAGAAGAAGAAAGGGGGAGGCCTCACTCTACCTGATTTTAGAACATATTATACAGCCACAGTAGTCAAAACAGCCTGGTACTGGTACAACAGGCATGTAGACCAATGGAACAGAATTGAGAACCCAGATATAAATCCATCCACATATGAGCAGCTGATATTTGACAAAAGCCCAGTGTCAGTTAAATGGGGAAAAGATAATCTTTTTAACAAATGGTGCTGGCATAACTAGATATCCATTTGCAAAAAAATGAAACAGGACCCATACCTCACACCATGCACAAAAACTAACTCCAAGTGGATTAAAGACCTAAACATAAAGACTAAAACGATAAAGATCATGGAAGAAAAAATAGGGACAACCTTAGGAGCCCTAATACAAGGCATAAACAGAATACAAAACATTACCAAAAATGACGAAGAGAAACCAGATAACTGAGAGCTCCTAAAAATCAAACACCTATGCTCATCTAAAGACTTCACCAAAACAGTAAAAAGACCACCACAGATTTGGAAAAATTTTTCAGCTGTGACATCTCCAAACAGCGCCTGATCTCTAAAATCTATATGATTCTGTTAAAACTCAACCACAAAAAGACAGACAACCCGAATAAAAATTGGGCAAAGGATATGAACACACACTTCACTAAAGAAGATATTCAGGCGGCTAACGGATACATGAGAAAATGCTCTCGATCATTAGCCATTAGAGAAATGCAAATTAAAACTATGATGAGATTCCATCTCACTCCAACAAGGCTGGCATTAATCCGAAAAACACAAAATAATGAATGTTGGAGAGGCTGCAGAGAGATTGGAACTCTTATACACTGCTGGTGGGAATGTAAAACGGTACAACCACTTTGGAAATCTATCTGGCGTTTCCTTAAAAAGTTAGAAATAGAGCTACCATACAACCCAGAAATCCCACTCCTCAGAATATATTCTAGAGAAATAAGAGCCTTTACACGAACAGATATATGCACACCCATGTTTATTGCAGCACTGTTTACAATAGCAAAAAGATGGAAGCAACCAAGGTGTCCATCAACAGATGAATGGATAAATAAATTGTGGTATATTCACACAATGGAATACTACGCATCGATAAAGAACAGTGACGAATCTCTGAAACATTTCATAACATGGAGGAACCTGGAAGGCGTTATGCTGAGTGAAATTAGTCAGAGGCAAAAGGACAAATATTGTATAAGACCACTATTACAAGATCTTGAGAAATAGTACAAACTGAGAAGAGCACATTCTTTTGTGGTTATGAGAGGGGGGAGGGAGGGACGGTGGGAGAGGGTTATTTACTGATTAGATAGTAGATAAGAACTACCTTAGGTAAAGGAAAGGACAACACTCAATACAGGGAAGGTTAGCTCAACTGAACTGGATCAAAAGCAAAGAAGTTTCCTGGATAAACTGAATGCTTAGAAGGTCAGCGGAGCAAGGGCAGGGGTTTGGGGACTATGGCTTCAGGGGACATCTAAGTCAATTGGCAAAATAAATTCTATTAAGAAAACATTCTGCATCCCACTTTGAAGTGTGGTGTTTGGGGACTTAAATGTTAGCAAGCAGCCATCTGAGATGCATCAATTGGTCTCAACCCACCTGGATCAAAGGAGAATGAAGAACACTAAGGTCACAAGATAATTATGAGCCCAAGAGACAGAAAGGGCCACATGAACTAGAGACTTACATCATCCTGAGACCAGAAGAACTAGATGGTGCTTGGCCACAACCAATGACTGCCCTGACAGAGAGCACAACAGAGAACCCCTGAGGGAGCAGGAGATCAGTGGGATGCAGGCCCCAAATTCTCATAAAAAGACCAGACTTAATGGTCTGACTGAGACTAGAGGAATCCCAGCGTTCATGGTCCCCAAACCTTCTGTCGGCCTGGGATAGGAACCATTCCTGAAGACAACTCATCAGACATGGAATGGACTGGACAATGGGTTGGAGAGAGATGAGGATGAGGTGTGAGCTACTTGTATCAGGTGGACACTTGAGACTGTGATGGCATCTCCTGTCTGGAGGGCAGATGGGAGGGTAGAGAGGATTAGAAACTGGCAAAATGGTCATGAAAGGAGAGACTGGAAGGAGGGAGCAGGCTGACTTATTAGGGGGAAAGTAAATGGGCGTATGTAGTAAGGTGTACGTAAGTTTATACGTGAGAGACTGACTTGATTTATAAACTTTCACTTAAAGCACAATAAAAATAAAAAAAAACACATTATGATATAAAATAATAATAATGTGGGTCCCAGTTATTTGCTCTCACATCCATTCTTCTGCCTTCCCCTTCTCCCTTTCAAGCTGTATTTCCCAGGCTTCCAACTTGGTTTGGACACTAAGGCATATTATCAGTAGATCGTTGGGTGGGAGTTAAGGAGAAGCCAATTTCTTGCCTTCTCTCTCTGCCTCAGTCTGCATCCCTTCTGTGGCTCAGCTCCCATTAGATAAGATGCCATGGGTCCAATGTCTGCTGAGTGATCCTGTCCCTGGGCCTTCATAACACACCTCCTTCCTTTGTTTCTTCAGCCAAAGGGTAAGAGCAGCTCCAGCTGTTGCTAATTTCTCAGTTGCCTCACTATCTCATCAGTATCGTCTCAGCTGCTCACCTCTACGATTAATACATTATTTCATTCCTGCGATTTAAATGCTTAAGAGTGATTGGTGTTTTCCTGGTTGGACCTGATAAAGCTTGATCCACTGTTTCACAAGTGTAATGATAGTAAAATAGGCCAGCTTGTCTCTGATCTCTATGTCCCATTGTTTTTATTCTGTAAAATCAAAATGTTTGATAATTATGTTCTAAGCGTTGTGGCATTTAAGGTGATCCCAGAAGGTCGGTGGCTTAAACCTATCCAGTAGCTACACAGGAGAAAGACCTGGAGGGTTGCCTTCCACAAAGATTACAGTCTAGGAAACCTTATGGGATAGTTCTACTCCATCGCATGGGGTCATTAGGAGTCAAAATTGACTCTACGGCACCTAACAACAACAGGTTGTTAAATATCACGTGCAAAGAGAATTGATAAAGGACACAGCAATAAAATTTAAACTATGGAAAGGAAAAAAAACAATATTCTAGAAAAAAAAGAAATAATTGGACCTTGTTTCAGAAAATTCACAATTAAAAATTAAGGAAAGCAACTTCCATTCTGTATTTAGTCAGATAAGACAAATAAATGAAGAGGAATTCTGAATTATTATGATAGACATATGTAAAATATCAAGCATTGATGTAAAGGAATCTCTAAGAATAATGGAATTTATCCTCAGAGATAGGAATGAGCTAATAAATTCTTCAATGTGTCCATTTTAAGCACAGTCTTAAAAGTTGAAATTAATGTATGTTCTTAATTTTTGTCACCTAACTAAAAAGAAAAATGCAATCAATTGTAAATAAAAAATTATGTTTTCTAAAGACAGAGACTCAAAACTGATAATTTCCTGGGGGAAAATGCAAGGCAAATACAAAGTCATTAAACAAGGTTGAGTAAGAGATACCAAGGACAGAAAGTTCAAGTAAGTTTATAGCCTGGAATCACTGCAGTTTAGAATCAGTGCAATTTTTAAGCAGTTAATTTGGCAAACATGATTGACAGCACTGGGACATGCTAGGAATGGAGCTAAACACTGAGAATACAAAGATGAAAAAGACATGGTCTTTGCCCCCAAGAAACTGAGTTCAACTAGGCGGAAAGACACATAAACTTGTATAAAACAATGTGAAAAGAGCTATGACACATTCCCACGATGTGTTCTAGAAATATAGCTTAGGGAGCAATGAGTTTCTTCCTAGGGCATTTAGAGAAAGCTACTAAAAGGAAGTGACATTTGAGTTCATTCTTGGATTTATTCAGTAAGCCAAGAAAAAGAAGAAAATCATTCCAGCCTGAAGGAAGAGGAAGTGCTACAGCAGAAGGAAGCAAAATTGTATCCTGTGTTTGGGGAACTGTCTAGCCTGTTTAAAGTATAGTGCGTTTTGAGAGAAAGGAACTGGAAATGAGGCAAAAAGTTAGGCAGGAGATAGATAATAAAGAGTTTTTCTGAACACACAAAGAGATGTAAGGTCTGTTCTGTGTCACAGGAGTAGAAACTAATGTCACAGTAGAGTCTTCAAGACAAACTGAATTACAATTTTTTAATGTCTGAAGATGTCACCAATAATAATTGGACAATGAAAGTGTTTATGTCTTAGTCGTATACATACCTATTTAAGCTTTAATGTTAATGGTTAATAAACACACACCCCCATTGCCGTCGAGCCAATTCCAACTCACAGCGACCCTGTAGAACACAGTAGACTTGCCCCATGGGGTTTCCAAGGAGCGACTGGTGGATTTGAACTACCAACCTTTTGGTTAACAATGAACTCTTAACCACTGCACCACCAGGGTTCATAACAAAGAATCTGGACAAAGCTAATCATAACAACAGTGGAATATAATGGAAAGAGCACTGGATTTGGACTCGGAAAATTCAGAACATAGGCTGCTACTTGCTAGATGAGGACCTTGAGCAAATGACTTCCCTGAACTGTACTTTTCTCATCTGTAAAATAAAAACATACCAACCTGCTCTTTCTTTCTCATAGGGTTATTGCAATGATCCAATGTAGTTGTGATCATGAAAGAGTTTTATGTACTATAAAGCAGGTATAATATACTGTTGTTACAATTATCAAAGCAAAATTTCCATTTAAACATCTTTACTAGGTGAGTCATAATATATGACTGAAGACATAAAATTAAAAATAAACACTCTAGAAGAGTAATGCTTGACCTTTTCTACTCTAATAAAAGCTGTAAATCTCATTTCTCATAAAAATGTTAGCACACTTTCAAATACTTTTGCACAGAATTTCAGGTATTTCACAAATTCCCTGAATCCACAAATGACAAGAACTCTTCTTAGTGGATACAAAACTTTGCAAGGGCTCATGTTAAACCTCTGTGTTGTGCCTGGAGCTTCTGTACCTATTTGCACATCCCATGAGTCTCGTGTTTGTTCACTCTTCCACCCAACACTCCTTTGGAGAGTAATCCATCCTGTGGCAGCTACTACCCTAAATGCTGAGAATGTAGAGGTAGATAATGGTAGTTTCTTGCATTATAGTCTAGCAAGGGAGGCAGACAAGTAAATGAAAGGTCACAGTAAAAGAGTGTAGTAGGCCTGGCAGTATTCAGTTCATATTCTTTCTTCATTGTGCTCCAAATGACTTCCAACTGCCTAACCCTAACCATAACCCTGCATGTCTGAATCTGATTGATTTTTCTGGAACCACACAAGTCTGCTCTGTCTGCAGAGCAGTAATCCCAAAGAATATGAGAATTAGCACCTTCCAGACAATCTCAATCAATGACTGACAGGTGTTGGTGCATAATACCCCAGTTCCCTCCCCCTGTCAGGTGGCTTAGCTTTGAGATGTATGTTTTGTACCAATTCCCAAAAGTTTCCCTGCAGGATTTAAGTTCCACAGGCCCACTGTGGTTGATCATACACCCTTTATAGCCTGACTTCCCTTCCCTGTATCACTTCCCCACTCCCCTGCCAGTGTTCCATTCACATCCCAAAGAAACTACTTGTACTTGAATCCTTGTCTCAGAGGTCTTCTTTGGGGGGAATCCAAACTAAGTAATATCATAGATTCTAAAGTGGAAGCATACACAGAGCGTCATGGGAGAAAATGAAGATATCTAAATAAAAGACAGGGTTATCATGGAAGGTTTCTTTAAAAAAGGTGACACGAATAAATCTTGAAGACATTGGCCAAGCACGAAAGGTGGGGGAGTTGGCCCAGATGGAACAAAAAGCCCATTTGAAGGCACCGAGGTGTGAAATAGCATGATATATTTGGAGCACTACCAATTGTTTCCGCAACTGGAGTAAGGTGTACTTGTCCTTGATAAAGCAGCTGATGAAGCTAGAAAGCTAGGCTGAGTTCACCTTATGAATTACCTTGTGTGCTAAGCCAAGGAGCTTGGATTTTATCTTGAAATAGCAGAGAGTCAGAGATGCTGAAAGACTTTAAAAACAGGAGTCATACTATCAGATTTTTATTTCAGAAAGATTACTTTGGCTGCAAAGTAGAGGTGAGATTAGAGGAAAGATGAATGGGAGTCAGGGGAACTAGGAAAGTACTTTTTTTTTCTTTTTAATAACTTTTTTTTTGAGTGAAAATTTACAAATCAAGTCAGTCTCTCACACAAAAACCCATATACACCTTGCTACACACTCCCAATTACTCTCCCCCTAATGAGACAGCCCGCTCTCTCCCTCCACTCTCTCTTTTCAGTTCTCATGGTGGGAGTTGATGATAAAGTTGAAAACAGGATTTGGAGAAAGGATAAATTAAGTTTCAATCCTAGTTTCATTTCTTACCAGATAAGTGATATTTAGGGAATTATTTTACCTTACTGTGCCTTAGTTTCTTCTTGGTAAGATTAAATAATATTACTTTTGTTCAGTATTTGGTGAGGGTTAAATAAAATTTCATGTAAAAAGCCTAGCACACCAAAGACTCAAAAGCAGGGACTCAGACAGTTACTTATACACCAATGTTCGTAGCAGCATTATTCACTATAGCCAAAAGGTAGAGACAAGCCAAGTGCCATCAACAGATAAATGAATAAACAGAATGTGATATATACATACAACTAAACATTATTCACTCATAAAGAGAAATGAAATTTGGACATAGGCTACAACATGGATGAACCTTGAAAACATTATGCTGAGTGAAATAAAAAACTTGAAAACATTATGCTGAGTGAAATAAGTCAGACACAAGTGACAAATACCGTAGGACCCCACTTATATGAAATATCTAGAATAGGCAAATGCATAGAGATCAAAGTGTTTTAGTGATTACTAGGGATGGGTGAGAGGAAAAAATGGAGAGTTGTTGTTTTAGGGGTACTGAGTTTCTTTTGAAATGATGAAAACCTTTTGAAAATGGTTAGTGGTGATGGTCTTACAACATGCTGAATGTAATTAATGTCACTGAAGTGAACACTTAAAAATGGTTAAAATGGAAAGTTTGGGGGATATATATATATATATATATAACCATAATAATTTTTTTTAAAGGCCTAGCACTGTTCCTGGCAAACAATAGCTATTATTTACTGAGCACCATCATTATGAAGGCACTGAGATTGGAGTTGGAGAAACCAGGGCAGCTAAGAGAGATTTCTGATATAATTGAATAAATTAGTGAAAGTGAATTGTGAGGTCAAGAAGAATCATATTACTTCCAGTTTTTTGGTTTGGGTGACTAAATGGATGTTGAAATAATCACCAAGGTAAAACAAAGCAAACAAAACCTGAAGAGGTCTAGATTTTGAACACATTTAATCTTATATATCCCTTCCTATCCAGTTGAAAGGTAGATAAACAGATCTTGAGCAAAAGAGAGAAGTCTAAGCTGGTTATGTTGACTCAGGAATCAGCGTGTAGGTGGCTGGTGAAGCCACGCATATGGATGAGTAAGGGCTGAAGGCTGAAAAGACAGGTTGGAAAACAGTGACATTTAAAAGGTGGGAGAAGAAAAAGCAGCTTGAAATGTAGACTCCTCCTTTGGACTCTTGCCCTGGAAAGAGTAACACCTATTCAGCTGGAAAAAGTCCTATGGTTTCACATGTGGGGGAGGCCCAAGAAGTAAGATCTGGACTATCACATAGGAGCTCAGGCTTGAAAGATGCTGTTTGGGTAAAACCACCTATTTGTCTAACTCTGTAATATGAGCGATAACCTAAATCAAGTCAACAGAATAGGTCATGTACTAGACAGGCACAAAAATAGAGCTAAAAAGTTATTACTGGGTGACACTGCATCGATTCCAACTCATAGTGAGTCCATGTGACAGAGATGAGCGGCCTCACAGGGCTTTCTAGACTGTAATCTTTGTGGAAGCAGATTGCCAGATCTTTCTCCTGCAGAGCTGCTGGGTGGGTTTGAACCACTAACCTTTCAGTTAGCAGCTAAGAGCTTAACTGGTGCTCCACCAGGGCTCCTTAGCTAAAAAGAACTTCATTTGACTTGTTTGCCTCCTCTGTACACCTGAACTCTGTTCTACACCTGGGCTCTGTTCTACACCTGGACACTTCAAGCAGGCAGATCTAGTTATTCAAACAGGTTCACTGGAAACCCTGGTGGCACAGTGGTTAAGAGCGGTGGCTGTTAATCAAAAAGCCAGCAGTTTGAATCCACCAGGCACTCCTGGAAACCATATGGGGCAGCATATGGAAACTATATGGGGCAGTTCTATTCTGACATATAGGGTCGCTATGACTCGGAATCGACTCAATGGCAACGGTTTGGTTTTTTTTTTAATAGGTTCACGAATATGAAAGGACATTCTAAAAGTAAGATTCTGTAACAGTAAATGGACTGCCTTTTAATGTAGTCAATCCCTAGGCCCTGGAGAAATTTAAGTAGAAACTGAAGACTCTTTCTCATGGAGGTTTGTGAAGTGCTATACTCACCAATTAAGAATTGGATTACAAAGTTTGTGAGAGACTTTAGATATCTTTGCAACTGCTATATTTAAATTAACAAGCAGCTAGAATAACTTGTCGAATTATTTATCTAATCTTTCTGAATGATTTAGAAAGCGTTGTGATAATGTTACTATAGCCCAATGAGTCTCCATGGGAGTGACACTGCCTTATGGAGGTATTAAAAAAGTATATGATCCTGGATAAGTAAAGCATTACTGAAAAAGAAGAAGAAAGGGGGAGGTCTCAATCTACCTGATTTTAGAACATATTATACAGCCACAGTAGTCAAAACAGCCTGGTACTGGTACAACAACAGGCACGTAGACGAATGGAACAGAATTGAGAACCCAGATATAAATCCATCCACATATGAGCAGCTGATATTTGACAAAGGCCCAGTGTCAGTTAATTGGGGAAAAGATAGTCTTTTTAACAAATGGTGCTGGCATACCTGGATATCCATTTGCAAAAAAATGAAAAGGGACCCTTACCTCACACCATGCACAAAAATTAACTCGAAGTGAATCAAAGACCTAGACATAAAGACTAAAACGATAAAGATCATGGAAGAAAAAATAGGGACAACCTTAGGAGCCCTAATACAGGGCATAAACAGAATACAAAACATTACCAAAAATGATGAAGAGAAACCAGATAACTGGGAGCTACTAAAAATCAAACACCTATGCTCATCTAAAGATTTCACCAAACGAGTAAAAAGACCACCTACAGATTGGGAAAGAATTTTCAGCTATGACATCTCCAACCAGCGCCTGATCTCTAAAATCTATACGATTCTGTTAAAACTCAACCACAAAAAGACAAACAACCCAATCAAGAAGTTGTCAAAGGATATGAACACACATTTCACTAAAGAAGATATTCAGACAGCTAACAGATACGTGAGAAAATGCTCTCGATCATTAGCCATTAGAGAAATGCAAATTAAAACTACGATGAGATTCCATCTCACTCCAACAAGGCTGGCATTAATCCGAAAAACACAAAATAATAAATGTTGGAGAGGCTGGAGAGAGATTGGAACTCTTATACACTGCTGGTGGGAATGTAAAATGGTACAACCACTTTGGAAATCTATCTGGCGTTTCCTTAAAAAGTTAGAAATAAAACTACCATACAACCCAGAAATCCCACTCCTCGGAATATACACTAGAGAAATAAGAGCCTTTACACGAACAGGTATATGCACACCCATGTTTATTGCAGCTCTGTTTACAATAGCAAAAAGATGGAAGCAACCAAGGTGTCCTTCGATAGATGAATGGTCAAATAAATTGTGGTATATTTACACAATGGAATACTACGCATCCGTGAAGAACAGTGACGAATCTGTGAAACATTTCATAACATGGAGGAACCTGGAAGGCATTATGCTGAGTGAAATTAGTCAGAGGCAAAAGGACAAATATTGTATAAGACCACTATTATAAGATCTTGAGAAATAGTATAAACTGAGAAGAACACATACTTTTATGGTTACGAGGGGGGGAGGGAGGGAGAATGGGAAAGGGTTATTTACTGATTAATTAGTAGATAAGAACTACTTTAGGTGAAGGGAAGGACAATGCTCAATACACGGAAGGTCAGCTCAACTGGAGTGGACCAAAAGCAAAGAAGTTTCCGGGATAAACTGAATGCTTCAAAGGTCAGCAGAGCAAGGGCGGGGGTTTGGGGACTATGGCTTAAGGGGACTTCTAAGTCAATTGGCAAAATAATTCTATTATGGAAACATTCTGCATCCCACTCTGAAGTGTGGCGTCTGGCATCTTAAATGCTAACAAGCGGCCATCTAAGATGCATCAATTGGTCTCAACCCACCTGGATCAAAGGAGAATGAAGAACACCAAGGTCACACGATAACTATGAGCCCAAGAGACAGAAAGGGCCACAGGAACCAGAGACTTACATCATCCTGAGACCAGAAGAACTAGATGGTGCCCCGCCACAACTGATGACTGCCCTGACAGAGAGCACAACAGAGAACCCCTGAGGGAGCAGGAGATCAGTGGGATGCAGGCCCCAAATTCTCATAAAAAGACCAGACTTAATGGTCTGACTGAGACTAGAGGAATCCCAGCGGTCATGGTCCCCAAACCTTCTGTTGGCCCGGGATAGGAACCATTCCTGAAGACAACTCATCAGACATGGAATGGACTGGACAATGGGTTGGAGAGAGATGAGGATGAGGTGTGAGCTACTTGTATCAGGTGGACACTTGAGACTGTGTTGGCTTCTCTTGTCTGGAGGGGAGATAGGAGGGTAGAGAGGATTAGAAACTGGCAAAATGGTCATGAAAGGAGAGACTGGAAGGAGGGAGCAGGCTGACTTATTAGGGGGAGAGTAAATGGGAGTATGGAGTAAGGTGTATATAAGCTTATATGTGACAGACTGACTTCATTTGTAAACGTTCACTTAAAGCTCAATAAAAATTATTTTAAAAAAAGTATATGAGTGTTTTTGGACACCACAAAGGTTAGAGAGGCACTACAGGTTTTTAGCGATCAGGTGCCATGGGTGTGAGAAGTCTTACATTAAAGAATAGCTGACATGGTTGCAAAATCTGGTTAGATACATAGTTCTGCAGAAAAGTTAATCATACTACCTTTACGAGAAACTGTTAACGCAATGATAGAAAAATTTTTAATGAAATATTTTCTCCATACTATTGAACAATGATGATGACATTTCAAGAAAAATCAAAGATTTGGTAAAAGTTATCAAAAGGAAACTGAAAATAAACTGCAATCAACAGAATTTTCATTACAATAGGATGAAGGTATCCTGGGTAATGATAAATACTTACTCCTCAGCTGTTAATTTTTTAAGAAATAAGCTTGTTGAGAAATGTTATTTTCAAGATTACTGATAAGAGATACAAAGGAGCTCTCAAAACATAGATTCTTATGATTAGTTCACAGAAAAAAAAATTTTTTTTCTAACACCTTTACATTAGAACAAGATACAAATGAGTAACCAAAGGAGAATTCTAAAAGACTATTTTCAAAGGTGCAGGCAAGATGTAGGAAAACCAGAAGGGAACTTGTACTCTAGGCTTGAAGAGGGAAGAGTTAAAAAAAAAAAAAAAAAAAAGGCATTTTCAGTCCAGTTGACTCTGACTCATGACACCCCACGTGTGTCAGAGTAGAACTTTACCCCATAAGGTCTTCAATGACAATGACTGTTTTTTCAGAAGTAGATCATCAGGTCTTTCTCTGGAGGCACCTCTGATTGAACTCAAATCTCTAAACTTTTGATTAGTAGCTGAGCCACATTAGCCATTTGCACCACTCAGGTACTCCCTAGGAACCTGAAGACAGAGCCGACTATGAGGAGAGCACAGTTAGGAGCCATAACTTTCTGTGGAGGGAAGCTACCAGCCTATGGAAATCCACATCGAGGGAGAAGGCAGAATAAATAAATACCTAATGTCGTTCTTCTTTCTCCTGCTGCTCTCTTGCTAGTGATCCTCACTAGCAAACATAGTCAGAAGTCAGAAAACCAGGATGTCTATTTAATGTAGCCTAGGAGCCTTTTCTATATTTAGGAGCCTGGGCCACCATGTGTCTGTCAGTTTGTCATACTGTGGGGGCTTGCGTGTTGCTGTGATGCTGGAAGCTATGCCACCGGTATTCAAATACCAACAGGGTCACCCATGGCGGACAGGTTTCAGCCGAGCTTTCAGACTAAGACAGACTAGGAAGAAGGACCCGGCAGCCTACTTCTGAAAACGATTAGCCAGTGCAAACATTATGAATAGCAGTGGAACATTGTCTGATACAGCGCCAGACGGTGAGCCCCTCAGGTTGGAAGGCACTCAAAAGATAACTGGGGAAAAGCTGCCTCCTCAAAGTAGAGTCGAGTGGATGGAGTCAAGTTTTCAGGACCTTCATTTGCTGTTGTGGCATGACTCAAAATGAGAAGAAAAGCTTCAAACATCCATTAATAATTGGAACGTGGAATGTATGAAGTAGGAATTGAGGAAAATTGGATACCACCAAAAAATGAAATGGAATGCATAAACATCAATATCCTAGGCATTAGTGAGCTGAAATGGACAGGTATTGCCATTTTTAATTGAATAGCCATACAGTCTACTCTGGTGGGAATGACAAGTTAAAGAGGAATAGTGTCTTATTCATCTTCAAAAAAAGAACATTTCAAGCTCTATCCTGAAGTACAACACTGTCAGTGAAAGATATACCCATACACCTGGAAGACCAGTTAGTGAGACTATTATTCAAATTTATGCACCAACCACTAATGTATAAGATGATGAAAATGAAGATTTTTACCAGCTTCTGCAGTCCGAAGTTGCAATCAATGCAATCAAGATGCATTGATAATTACTGGCGATTGGAATGCAAAAGCTGAAAACCAAGAAGGATCAGTACAATTGTTGGAAAATATGGTCTTGGTGATAGAAATGACACTGGAGATCACATGGTAGAACTTTGCAAGACCAACGGCCTATTCATTGGAAATACCTATTTTCAACAACATAAATGGCAGCACGATGGTTAAGAGCCATGGCTGCTAACCAAAAGGTCAGCAGTTCGAATCTACCAGCTGCTCCTTGGAAACTCTATTGGGGCAGTTCTACTCTGTCCTATAGGGTCGCTATGAATTTTGGTTTTTTGATTTTATACACACGGACCTTGCCAGATTGAATACACGGGAATCAAATTGACTACACCTGTGGAAAGAGATGATGGAGAAGCTCAATACCAACAGTAAAAAACAAGTCCAGGGGCTGACTGAGGAACAGACCATCGATTGCTCATATGCAAGTTCAAGTTGAAGCTGAAGAAAATTAAAAGTCCATGAGAGCTAAAGTACAACCTTGACTATATCCCGCCTGAATTTAAGAGACCATCTCAAGAATAGATTTGATCCATTGAGCACTAATAACTGAAGACCAGACAAGTTCTGAGATGACATGAAGGACGTCATATATGAAGAAAGCAAAAGATCATTATAAAGACAGGGAAGAAAGAAAAAAACAAAATGGATGTCAACAGAGACTGAAACTTGCTTTTGAACATACGATAGCTAAAACAAATAGAAGAAATGATGAAGTAAAATAACTGAACAGAAGATCTCAAAGGGAGCTCAAGAAGACAAAGTATTATAATGAAATGTGTAAAGACTTGGAGTTAGAAAACCAAAGGGAAGAACACGGTTAGCATTTCTCAAGCTGAAAGAACTGAAGAAAAAAATTCAAGACTCGAGTTGCAACATTAAAGAATTCAACGGGCAAAATAATGAACAATGCAAGAAGCATCAAAAGAAGATGGAAGGAGAGGCGAGGCCAAGATGGCGGACTAGGTGGACGCTACCGCGGATCCCTCTTGCAACAAAGACTCGGAAAAACAAGGGAATCGATCACATACATAACAATCTACGAACTCTGAACAACAAGCACAGACTTAGAGACGGAAAACGAACAAATACGGGCAGACAGCGACCGTTTTCAGAACTAGGAGCCAGCGTACCAGGCAGGTGACCTTCAGAGCCCGATCTGGGGCAGAGCCCAGGGGGGCAGACGGCACAGAAGGGGGGCCCAGCCCTTCCCCCCCGAACCCATCCCGGGAGGAAGTCTAGCTGGTTGGCACGGGCGGCGTAGCGGCGCAGCCGGAGGGAGAAGCACCCAGGAGGCAGTGACTGATCTTGGAGTGGGGAGAACAGCGTCCCAGCCAGGGAGCCGTCCCGCCGGGAGTTTGGCAGGAAGCGGGCGGGGTGCAAGTGGGGGAGGGGTCAGCTATATTTCCCTAAAGCGACCCCGGGGCGGGGCCCACACGTTCGTGCGGGGGGACGCACACCCAGTCCGCGCGTGTGGCGAAGCGCACCGGAGGGAGAAGTCCCTGGGAGGAAGTGACTGGTCTCGGAGCGGGGAAACCAGCGTCCCAGCTGGGGTGCCGTCCAGCTGGGATTTGGGAGCGCACGCGGGTGGGGCGTGAGCGCGGGGTCCAATTATATTCCCCTGAATTGACCCAGGGGGCGGGCCCACCTGGTCGTGCAGGTGACGCCCACCCAATTCGCGCATGTGGTGCGGCGCTCCAGAAGGGGAAGTCCCCGGGAGGAAGTGACTGGTCCCGGAGCGGGGAAAGCAGTGTCCCAGCCAGGGAGTCGTCCCGCTGGGATTTGGGAGCGCGCGCGGGTGGGGCGTGACCACGGGGGTCCGATTATATTCGCCTGAATAGACCCTGGGGGCGGGCCCACCCGTTCGTGCGGGAAACGCCCACCCAGTTCACGTGAGCAGTGCCGCGCACCGGAGGGAGAAGTCCCCGGGAGGAAGTGACTGGTCTCCAAGCGAGGAAAGCAGCGTCCCAGCCGGGGACCCGTCCCGCCCGGATTTTGGCGGATGGGGGCGGAGCGTGAACGCGGTGTTCAGCTCTATATTCTGTGGTCCTACACTCCTAGCTCTCTGATCCCTCCCCCACCCTCCCCAGGCAGCTCCATTAACATCCGAATACCCAGAGCCAGAGGGAGAATTCAGATAGGGATCTGACTGCATTTTTTTTAGCTGATTACCTGGAAAATCTAGTTTCCCAGTGATGGCTCGGAGACGGCAGTCCATATCAAACCACATAAAGAAACAGACCATGACAGCTTCTCCAACCCCCCAAACAAAAGAATCAAAATCCTTCCAAAATGAAGATACAATCCTGGAATTATCAGATACAGAATATAAAAAACTAATTTACAGAATGCTTAAAGATATCACAAATGAAATTAGGATAAATGCAGAAAAAGCCAAGGAACACACTGATAAAACTGTTGAAGAACTCAAAAAGATTATTCAAGAACATAGTGGAAAAATTAATAAGTTGCAAGAATCCATAGAGAGACAGCATGTAGAAATCCAAAAGATTAACAATAAAATTACAGAATTAGACAACGCAATAGAAAGTCAGAGGAGCAGACTCGAGCAATTAGAATGCAGACTGGGACTTCTGGAGGACCAGGGAAACAACACCAACATAGCTGAAAAAAAATCAGATAAAAGAATTTAAAAAAATGAAGAAACCCTAAGAATCATGTGGGACTCTATCAAGAAGGATAACTTGCGAGTGATTGGAGTCCCAGAACAGGGAGGGGGGACAGAAAACACAGAGAAAATAGTTGAAGAACTCCTGACACAAAACTTCCCTGACATCATGAAAGACGAAAGGATATCTATCCAAGATGCTCATCAAACCCCATTTAAGCTTGATCCAAAAAGAAAAACACCAAGACATATTATCGTCAAACTTGCCAAAACCAAAGACAAACAGAAAATTTTAAAAGCAGCCAGGGAGAAAAGAAAGGTTTCCTTCAAGGGAGAATCAATAAGAATAAGTTCAGACTACTCAGCAGAAACCACGCAGGCAAGAAGGGAATGGGACGACGTATACAGAGCACTGAACGAGAAAAACTGCCAACCAAGGATCATATATCCAGCAAAACTCTCTCTGAAATATGAAGGAGAAATTAAGATATTTACAGATAAACACAAGTTTAGAGAATTTGCAAAAACTAAACCAAGACTGCAAGAAATGCTAAAGGAGATTGTTTGGCCTGATGACCAACAATATCAGGTACCAGCACAATACAAGGTCACAAAACAGAACGTCCTGATATCAACGCAACTCAAAGAGGGAAAGCACAAAAACAAACAAATTAAGACTAATTCTAAAAAATAAATAAATAAACAAAATAATACACATAACAGGAAATCATGGAAATCAATAGATAAATTATCACAATAATCAAAAAGAGGGACTAAATATAGGAGGCATTGAACTGCCAGATGGAGAGTGATACAAGGCGATATAGAAGGATACAAGTTAGGTTTTTACTTAGAAAAATAGGGGTAAATAATAAGGTAACCACAAAAAGGAATATCAATTCCATAACTCAAGAAAAAAGCCAAGAAAAACGTAACGACTCAACAAACACAAAGTTAAACATTATGAAAATGAGGATCTCACAAGCTACTAAGAAAAACGTCTCAGCACAAAAAGCATGTGGAAAAATGAAATGGCCAACAACACACATGAAAAGGCATCAAAATGACAGCACTAAAAGCTTATTTATCTATAATTATGCTGAATGTAAATGGACTAAATGCACCAATAAAGAGACAGAGAGTCACAGACTGGATAAAGAAACACGATCCATCTATATGCTGCCTACAAGAGACACACCTTAGACTCAGAGACACAAACAAACTAAAACTCAAAGGATGGAAAAAAATATATCAAGCAAACAATAAGCAAAAAAGGAGTAGCAATATTAATTTCTGACAAAATAGACTTTAGACTTAAATCCACCACAAAGGATAAAGAAGGACACTATATAATGATAAAAGGGACAATTGATCAGGAAGACATAACCATAGTAAATATTTATGCACCCAATGACAGGGCTGCAAGATACATAAATCAAATTTTAACAGAATTGAAAAGTGAGATAGACACCTCCACATTTATAGTAGGAGACTTCAACACACCACTTTTGGAGAAGGACAGGACATCCAGTAAGAAGCTCAATAGAGACACGGAAGACCTACTTACAACAATCCACCAACTTGACCTCATTGACTTATACAGAACTCTCCACCCAACTGCTGCAAAATATACTTTTTTTTCTAGTGCACATGGAACATTCTCTAGAATAGACCACATATTAGGTCATAAAACAAATCTTTGCAGAATCCAAAACATCGAAATATTACAAAGCATCTTCTCAGACCACAAGGCAATGAAGCTAGAAATCAATAACAGAAAAACTAGGGAAAACAAATCAAATACTTGGAAACTGAACAATACCCTCCTGAAAAAAGACTGGGTTACAGAAGACATCAAGGAGGGAATAAGGAAATTCTTAGAAAGCAACGAGAATGAAAATACTTCCTATCAAAACCTCTGGGACACAGCAAAAGCAGTGCGCAGAGGCCAATTTATATCGATAAATGCACACATACAAAAAGAAGAAAGAGCCAACACCAGAGAACTGTCCCGACAACTTGAACAAATAGAAAGTGAGCAACAAAAGAACCCATCAGGCACCAGAAGAAAACAAATAATAAAAATTAGAGCTGAACTAAATGAATTAGAGAACAGAAAAACAATTGAAAGAATTAACAAAGCCAAAAGCTAGTTCTTTGAAAAAATTAACAAAATTGATAAATCATTGGCTAGACTGACTAAAGAAAAACAGGAAAGGAAACAAATAACCCGAATAAGAAACGAGAAGAACCACATCACAACAGAACCAAATGAAATTAAAAGAATCATTTCAGATTACTAAGTAAAATTGTACTCTAACAAATTTGAAAACCTAGAAGAAATGGATAAATTCTTGGAACAATACTACCTACCTAAACTAACACATTCAGAAGTAGAACAACTAAATAGACCCATAACAAAAAAAGAAATTGAAACGGTAATCAAAAAACTTCCAACAAAAAAAAGTCCTGGCCCACACAGCTTCACTGCAGAGTTCTACCAAACCTTCAGAGAAGACTTAACACCATTACTATTGAAGGTATTTCAAAGCATAGAACAAGAAGGAATACTACCCAACTCATTCTATGAAGCTACCATCTTCCTGATACCAAAACCAGGTAAAGACATTACAAAAAAAGAAAATTTTAGACCTATATCCCTCATGAACATAGATGCAAAAATCCTCAACAAAATTCTAGCCAATAGAATCCAACAACACATCACAAAAATAATTCACCCTGATCAAGTGGGATTTATACCAGGTATGCAAGGCTGATTTAATATCAGAAAAACCATTAATGTAATCCATCACGTAAATAAAACAAAAGATAAAAACCACATGATCTTATCAATAGATGCAGAAAAGGCATTTGACAAAGTTCAACACCCATTTATGATAAAAAATCTTACCAAAATAGGAATTGAAGGAAAATTCCTCAACATAATAAAGGGCATCTATGCAAAGCCAACAGCCAATATCAGTTTAAATGGAGAGAACCTGAAAGCATTTCCCTTGAGAACGGGAACCAGACAAGGATGCCCTTTATCACCGCTCTTATTCAACATCGTACTTGAAGTCCTAGCCAGGGCAACTAGGCTAGACAAAGAAATAAAGGGTATCCAGATTGGTAAGGAGGAAGTAAAGCTATCACTATTTGCAGATGACATGATCGTATACATGGAAAACCCTAAGGAATCCTCCAGAAAACTACTGAAACTAATAGAAGAGTTTGGCAGAGTCTCAGGTTATAAGATAAACACACAAAAATCACTTGGATTCCTCTACATCAACAAAAAGAACACCGAAGAGGAAATCACCAAATCAATACCATTCACAGTAGCCCCCAAGAAGATAAAATACTTAGGAATAAGTCTTACCAAGGGTGTAAAAGACCTATACAAAGAAAACTATAAAACTCTGCTACAAGAAATTCAAAAGGACATACTTAAGTGGAAAAACATACCCTGCTCATGGATAGGAAGACTTAACATAGTAAAAATGTCTATTCTACCAAAAGCCATTTATACATATAACGCACTTCCAATCCAAATACCAATGTCATACTTTAAGGGGATAGAGAAACAAATCACTAATTTCATATGGAAGGGAAAGAACCCCTGGACAAGCAAAACATTACTGAAAAAGAAGAAGAAAGTGGGAGGCCTCACCCTACCTGATTTCAGAACCTATTATATAGCTACAGTAGTCAAAACAGCCTGGTACTGGTACAACAACAGGCACATAGACCAATGGAACAGAATTGAGAACCCAGATATAAATCCATCCACATATGAGCAGCTGATATTTGACAAAGGACCAGTGTCAGTCAATTGGGGAAATAATAGTCTTTTTAACAAATGGTGCTGGCATAACTGGATATCCATTTGCAAAAGAATGAAACAGGACCCATACCTCACACCATGCACAAAAACTAACTCCAAGTGGATCAAAGAGCTAAACATAAAGACTAAAACGATAAAGATCATGGAAGAAAAAAGAGGATCAACCCTAGGAGCCCTAATACAGGGCATAAACAGAATACAAAACATTACCAAAAATGATGAAGAGAAACCAGATAACTGGGAGCTCCTAAAAATCAAACACCTATGCTCATCTAAAGACTTCACCAAAAGAGTAAAAAGACCACCTACAGACTGGGAAAGAATATTCAGCTATGACATCTCAGACCAGCGCCTGATCTCTAAAATCTACATGATTCTGTCAAAACTCAACCACAAAAAGACAAACAACCCAATCAAGAAGTGGGCAAAGGATATGAACACACATTTCACTAAAGAAGATATTCAGGCAGCCAACAGATACATGAGAAAATGCTCCTGATCATTAGCCATTAGAGAAATGCAAATTAAAACTACGATGAGATTCCATCTCACACCAACTAGACTGGCATTAATCCAAAAAACACAAAATAATAAATTTTGGAGAGGCTGCGGAGAGATTGGAGCTCTCATACACTGCTGGTGGGATTGTAAAATGGTACAACCACTTTGGAAATCTATCTGGCGTTATCTTAAACAGTTAGAAATAGAACTACCATACAACCCAGAAATCCCACTCCTCGGAATATACCCTAAAGATACAAGAGCCTTCACACAAACAGATATATGCACACCCATGTTTATTGCAGCTCTGTTTACAATAGCAAAAAGTTGGAAGCAACCAAGACGTCCGTCAACGGATGAATGGGTAAATAAATTGTGGTATATTCACACAATGGAATACTACGCATCGATAAAGAACAGTGACGAATCTCTGAAACATTTCATAACATGGAGGAATCTGGAAGGCATTATGCTGGGCGAAACGAGTCAGTTGCAAAAGGACAAATATTGTATAAGACCGCTATTATAAGATCTTTAGAAATAGAAAAAATGGAGAAGAACACATACTTATGTGGTTACAAAGGGGGGAGGGAGGGAGGGAGGGAGAGGGCTTTTTATTGATCAATCTGTAGATAAGAACTGCTTTGGGTGAAGGGAAAGACAACACTCAATACAAGGAAGGTCAGCCTAATTGGACTGGATTAAAAGCAAAGAGGTTTTCGGGATAAAATGAAAGCTTCAAAGGTCAGCAGCGGAGCAGGGGCTGGGGTCTGGGGAACTTGGTTTGAGGGGACTTCTAAGTCAATGGGCAAAATAATTCTATTATGAAAACACTCTGAATTGTGGCGCCTGGGGTCCTAAATGCCAACAAGCGGCCATCTAAGATGCATCAATTGGTCTCAACCCACATGGAGCAAAGGCAAAGGAAGAACACCAAGGTCACACGACAACTAAGAACCCAAGAGACAGAAAGGGCCACATGAACCAGAGACCTACATTATCCTGAGACCAGAAGAACTAGTTGGTGCCCGGCCACAATCGATGTCTGCCCTGTCAGGGAGCACAACAGACAACTCCTGAGGGAGCAGGAGACCAATGGGATACAGACCCCAAATTCTCATGAAAAGACCATACCTAATTGTATGATTGCGACTAGAGGAATCCCAGAGACAATGCTCCCCAGAACTTCTGATGGCACAGGACAGGAACCATCCCCAAAGACAAATCATCAGGCATGAAAAGGACTGGTCAGTGGGGGGGAGAGAGATGCTGATGAAGAGTGAGCTAATTAAATCAGGTGGACACTGGAGAGTGTGTTGGCAACTCTTGACTGGAGGGGGGATGGGAAGATAGAGAGAGAGGGAAGATGACAAAATTGGCACGAAACGAGAGACTGTAAGGGCTGACTCAATAGGGGGAGAGCAAGTGGGAGAAGGGAGTAAGATGTATGTAAACCTACATGTGACAGACTGATTGGAATGGTAAATGTTCACTTGAAGCTTAATAAAAATTAAAAAAAAAAGATCATATAAAAGAAAAAAGAAGAAAAAGAAAGAATATAGAGTTACTGTACCAAAAAGAGTTGGTCAATATTCAACAATTTCAGGAGGTAGCATATGATCAAGAACTGATGGTATTGAAGGAAGAAGTCCAAGCTGCACTAAAGGCATTGGTGAAAAACAAGACTCCAGGAATTGATGGAATATCAGTTGAGATATTTCAACAAATGGATGCAACACTGGAAAAGTTCACTTGTCTATGCCAAGAAATTTGGAAGACAGCTCCCAGGCCAACTAACTGGAACATATCAGTGTCTGTGCCCATTTCAAAGAAAGGGGATCCAATGGAATGCAGAACTTACTGAACAATATCATTAATATCACTCACGAATATAGTTTTTTTTTTTAATTGTAGTTTAGATGAAGGTTTACAGAGGGAACTAGTTTCTCATTAAACAATTAATACACATATTGTTTTGTGACATTGGTTGCCAACCCCACAACATTTCAACACTCTCGCCTTCTCAACTTTGGGTTCCACATTACCAGCTTTCCTGTTCCCTCCTGCCTTCTTATCCTTGACCTTAGGCTAGTGTGTCGTTTTAGTCTTGTTTTCTTTTATGGGCCCATCTAATCTTTGGTTGAAGGATGAACCTCGAAATCACTTCATTTCTGAGTTAAAAGGGTGTCCAGGGGCCAACTCTGGGGGTTTCTCCATTCTCTGTCAGACCAATAAGTCTGTTCTTTTTTTTTTTTTTTTTGGTGAGGTGTGTTAGAATTTTGTTCTACATTTTTCTCCAGCTCTGCCCAGGGCCCTCTATTGTGATCCCTGTCAGACCAGTCAGTGGTGGTACCGGGAACCATCTAGTTGTGCTGGATTCAGTCTGGTGGAGTCTGTGATTCTTGTGGTCCATTAGTCCTTTGGACTAATCTTTCCCTTGTGTCTTTGGTTTTCTTCATTCTCCCTTGCTCCAGACATTGTGAGGTAGTGGAGTATCTTAGATGGCCACTCATAAGTTTTTCATACCCCAGACACAACTCACCAAAGCAGAAAGTAGAACATTTTCTTTATAAACTATGTTATGCCATTTGAGCTAGATGTTTCTGAGACCATGCTCCCCACAGCCCAGTAATTTGGTCCCTCAGGGAGTTTGGATGTATCTATGAAGCTTCCGTGACCTTGCCTTGGACTAGTTTTGTTGGCTTCCTCAGTATTGTACACACAAGTAAAATTTTGCTGAAGATAATTCAAATACTGTTGCAGCAGTACATTGATAGGGAAACGCCAGAAATTCAAGCCAGATCCAGAAGAGGACATGGAACCAGGGATATCACTGCTGATGTCAGATGGATTTGGCTGAAGCAGAGAATACCAGAATGATGTTTACCTGTGTTTTATTGACTATACAAAGGCATTTGACTGTGTGGATCGTAACAGATTATGAATAACGTTGAAAAGAATGGAAAATCCAGAATACTTAATTGTCCTCAGGCAGAACCTGTACGTAGACCAAGAGGCAGTTGTTAGAACAGAACAAGGGGATACTGCATGGTTCAAAGTCAGGAAAGGTGTGTGTCAGTTGTACCCTTTCACTATTCAATCTGTATGCTGAGCAAATAATCAGAGAATCTGGACTACGTAAAGAAGAACACACTGTCATAAACAACCTCCAATATGCAGATGACACTGCCTTGCTTGCTGAAATCGAAGAGGACTTGAAGCACTTACAGATGAAGATCAAAGACTACTCCCTTCAGTATGGATTACACCTCGCATAAAGAAAATAAAAACCCTTACTACTGGACCAATAAACAACATCATGATAAATGGAGAAAATACTGAAGTAGTCAGGGATTTCATTTTACTTGGATCCTCAATCAAAGCCCATGGAAGCAGGAGTCGGGAGATAATTTACACCCATAGTGTAACTTATTAAGTGATAAAAACACAAACAGGAAATTACGTATCCAACATAATCCCAATTCTATAAATAAAAATACATATACGACCTCAAAAAAAAAAAAAGACTAGAAAGAACTATATCATATTATAATAATGATAGAGTCTTGGAATAGATTTACTTTTCTTATTTTATCTTTTTAAAAAACATGATATTTTTACCATCAGAAAAATTTGAAGCAACTGTTTCAGTAATTATTTATGCACTGTGATTATAATGTTCAGTAAATGCTGACTTCACGGGCCCACTGTTCCCTCTCTAAACACCCTCCCGAAACCTGCACATGCTGGAGCCCGCAGCGAAGATGATGCTCCCCAGGATACTCCAGCATCAACATTTCCAGTGAAGCGTTATGTTTACCAAATAAATAATGTTTACCAAGAGTTCATTATTGTTTCGCAGGCTTGTTTATGTCAGTTGTACTTATTATTATTATTCTGTAATTTAATTAACTAGTTTGTAAATAGATGAACTAAGATCAGGGAAACAAAGAGACCTATTTTTTGTATGAGCTAAGTCGAAGGTTTTGAAAAGACTCCATGAAAGGGCTAGTTATTTTTAAAAAAAGATGGAGAGAGAGAAGAAGAAAAATGAAAGGATGAATTGCCTAAATGAGTGGAGCTGAGAGGAATTTAAAAGAATAAGGAGCAGGACTGATAAACGCCTGGAAAGATACAGCGCTCAGGTTACCTTGCAAGTGTATTTAAGTTCTCCCACAACCTAAAGAAACTGACGCTAGCAAGAGTAAAGGCTGTACTACCGGATTGGTTTATGGGAGAAAAAAACCATGGATAAACTAATCAGTGGGTCCATACCAAGCGAAATGACCAGGGCTTTCTATCAAAAGATTAGTGAAAAATGCACATTTATAGGTTTTTATTTAAAATGCATGCATGTTTTTGTTATGAGTCCCTCTGTCTTAGGCTGGGTTCTCTAGAGGAACAAAACCAGTGAAGCATGTATAGAGATAGAGAATGAGAAACTTATTTCAAGGAAATAGCTTATGCAGTTATGGAGGCTATCAAGTCCCAAATCCATGGATCAGGCGTCAGGCTGGAGGCTTCTCCTGATTCACGTGGTTGCAGGGGCTGACGAACCAAAGTTTGGCAGGTCGGATGGTAGTAGGCTGCTGGCTCATGGGGCTATAAAACCAAAACCCAAAACCCAGTGCCATTGCACGGGGCTATGGGAACTGGCTAATTCCAAAATCTGCAGGTCAGACAGCAGACTGCTGGCTCATGTCCCAAGAACCGGAGGTCAGAGGATGATGACGAGTTGAAGGCAGAATTGAGAGAGGGCCAAGCTTTGTTAGAACATCCATATATATTTAAGCAGTCCATGCCCTCAAGGAAACTCCCCTTTCAACTGATTGGCCACTTACATAAAATCATGAAATGTGAATGATTACATAATATCTGCCAAACCACTGTGAATTATTGTCTAGTTGAGTTGACACATAATCTTAACCATCACACCCTCCAATCAATTTTTTAACTTAAACAGCCATCTGCCTATTACTTTGCTTTATCAATATTGGCAGATAGATGTTGTTTAAGTAAAAAAAAAAACTGTGCTTGTTGTTAAAGGTTTAGGTTTAATCTTCACTGTAGTGGAGTGGAAAGAATGCAAGCTAGCTTTTTCTGATCTGGATTATGGTCCTAACCCTGTTGCTAACTATTTATGTACTTTGGAGCATGTCTTTTAACCTTTCAACCTTAATTTTCTTATTTGGAAATGAGGCTAGAAAATGGACTCAAAAGTCGCTTGCACTTTTCATAGCAATTCTGTTATGTCTAAATAGGAATTTATAAAGTAACCACTAAGTTTGCAACACTAGAAAACAAAAGTATTTCAGTGATTTATGGCATACAAAGTGCAATTAAAATTAGGTTTATTTTGGAGAACACAGGAATGTAGAAATATATCAATTATTTTGCAGAAAGCAGAAAATTATGCTTATAAATTTGAATGAATAGAATAAATTGTGCATATCCAGTATTTAAAATTGCTTAGATTTTGAGAATTTTATCTCCTTGAAGTTAAATCTGGTCTGAAGCTATTTTGTGGCTAAAGAATTTAACGCAGTTGAGCTCCGAATCCAGATCTTTACTGAATTGCTTTGGTACCATAGGGAAATCTCCCAATTACAATTTGCCAGGAAAACATCTATTTTGTCATTTACTCCCCAGCCCTACTCTAGAGTGTAAGAATAAAGCTAGTATTATTCCAAATAAAATTGAAGAGTTTGCAGAAATACGTTCCATAAATTAATAATTATAAACCTGGTTGTTGCCATTAGGTGCTGTAAAGCTGATTCTGACTCATAAGCAGCCCTATATACAACAGACCCACTGACCACAAGCAGCCCAGGAGACTGCAATTAAAATTCCTGACTTGTTTTAAAGGCCTCTACATTCTGTTGAACTGTACACTCACAACAACAGAGATTTAAAAAACAAAAAAATCACCCTAAACTGGTTCAAAATATCCTGGGAAAAAATGCCCCAAATATCCTTATAACCAAATCGTGTTTTATATAAAAAGCTAACCAAAAAAAAGTCAGTTAACCAGCTCCTTAGTAACTATTCAGAGCTAAGTTTAGTTTTAAAACTGAAGAGGCAAGGAAAAATACAATCAATACCAGATATTTTTTGGTAAATTTAGCTTCTTCAAATCCTTCAAGTAGGAACCAAGGAAAACATCATATGCAAGGAAGTATACAATAATACTGATTTCATTTTAATACTTAACTTTTTGATTCTCAAATAACAGGTGTTTCTTTAATTCTCTGTCATATTTTTTATTTTTAGAGTTGGCAGCTACAATGTAAAGTACTTTACAACCGAAAATTAGAATTTAAGTAAAGCTCCCTTATTTTTTGGTTGAGTTACTGCGGATTAATCACTGAGTCTATCAGAATTCTGGTTGTTTATGAAGAATAGTTGGATTATAGTACATATTTGCCTACCTTATAGCATTATTAAGAAAATAATATGAGATATCAGAAGAGATAATATACGTGAAACACTTTGTAAACTTTAAATTCTATATATTATAATTTTTTTATTTCCAAAATTTTTTCATCACCTATACAGTTTTTATACCTAAACATTTATAAGTGTTTAACTATGTATAATTTATGTACATTGTTCATTTCCTTTCCAAGATTATAACCTTCACAATATATTACACATCTTAGTCTCTTTCAGAGAAGAAACTTAGATTCTTTTTATTTATGTAATCATTCATTTGTTTGTTTATTAACGTAATATCATTGATCAATGGAAAAACTAGAACATAAACAATTGCTCCATCTTCCTCCCACCCCCATTCTATTGTTTGTCACATTATCCAGTTGCAAGTGTTCTTTATATATTTCTGGATACAAATCATTTATCACAAATATGATTTGCAAATAAATTCTATCAGTTTGTGGCTTGTGTTTTCATTTCCTTAATGGTCTCATTTAGAGAGCAAAAGTTTTTAATTTTGATGAGATCCAATTTATCAATTGTTTCCTTATATGGATCATGTTTTTGATGTCATATCTAAGAAATCTTTGCTTATTCTAAAGTCACAAAGAGTTTCTCCAGTGTTTTCTTCAAGAAATGTTATAGTTTAAACATTTAGGTCTGTGATCAAATTTGAGTTATGGTGTAACAGTCTAAGTTTTTTTTTGTTTTTTGTTGTTCTTTTTCTTCCGGAAATGAGCAATATGCATAAATTATCCATAGTCAAACACTTATTAATGTTTAAGTATAAAAACAATGTATATATGGAGAGAGAGAGAGATTTATCTCAAGGAAATGGCTCACAATGTTGTAGAGGCTGGCAAATTCCAAGTCCATGGGTCAGGTGTCAGGCTTGGGATTTTCCTGACTCATGTAGCTGCAGGGGCTGACGAGCCCAAGATTAGCAGATCAGATGACAGGCTGCTGGCTCACGGGCTGTGGAAGTTGATGAATCTAAGGTTGGCAGGTATCATGGTAAGATGCTAGGTCACAGACTGCAGAGACTGACGAATCCCAAGCTCAGCAGGCAATATGGCAGGGTGTTAGTTCAAGTTCTAATTTTGAGAAGTCAGATGATGATGAGCCAGATGCAGGATCCAGAGTGAGCAAAAGCCAGCAAGTTTGCCAGAACATCCATATATACTGGATGCAGCCACACCCCCCAAGGAAATTCCCCTTAAAACTGATTGGCTGACCAAATCAGATCACATCACCAGAAAGATTACATTATAACACAAAATGGAGGATAACTACATGGTTACATAACTGCCAAGTTACATCATTACATAACTGCCAAACCACTGAGAATCATGGCCCAGCCAAGCTGACACACGACTTTAACCATCACATATGAATTTAACATGACATATTGTAATATATGTACATATATTCTAGTTTACCACTTCCCATACTGTGTTTTTATTATGAATAAAGAACCCCTTAAACAAATAAACTTGGAAAATTCCAAAGTTAAATGACTAATTTCTGAGAGACTTCTCAAAGTATTTAATTTGCTAATACACACTGTGATTTTCCAGTGGAAAACAGATCGTATTGCCTCCTACCACATCCAGTTCTAAAACTCAGCAAAGTTTCTAAGGAAAAACTAGCCATGCTTAAGAGGCCCCTCGATCTTCAATTTTGTGTCTCCAGTATCATGAGACCACTAAATCTACTGCTGTCTTAGTACCTTGTAGCAGTCCTCTTCCCAGGCAAAGTCCAAATCTCAATTTCTTGCTCTGTGCTCCCAATGAGCAAAAATCCCAGGATAAAGCCAACTTCTCTATGATTCTCCTCTCATCTGAATTTTGTACCCTCTGGCCCTTATTATTTCAGCAGCAATTTGGCGCCTTAATTTCTTTTTTAATTCATCTTTCCTAAAAGTTTTCATCACAGTGTTGGAATATAACAAACTATAACATCCCACTCAGAATCAGAATTCTGCCCTTGAATTTTTAATCTAAACAAATAAGTGAAAAAAGTAAAACAGGACCTATGAATTTTGAAAGCTAGGAGAAAATATGTAACTTACAATGACATTATTACCTTGAAATATCAGTAGATTTAAATGAAAAACAATTAGAAATAACAAGAGTGTTCAGTAAATAGGCCAGTTAGAAAATATATAAAACACAAAACCAAACCCGTTGCCATCGAGTCAATTCTGACTCATAGTGATCCTATAGGACAGAGTAGAATTGCCCCATAGGGTTTCCAAGGAGTAGCTGGTGGAATCGAACTGCCAACATTTTGGTTACTAGCCAAGCTCTTAACCACTGCACAACCAGGGCTCCAGAAAATATGTAAGCATACTGTCAATT